>NC_141597.1:59744462-60404462 GCF_047967505.1 Dipteris shenzhenensis | reverse complement strand
CTAACTTGGTTCATATGACGCCAACTTGTCTATGGTACCAAACTAAAAATCATGTAGTGTAGAGATCGAGAACATTTTCAATCAAGATACAGCCACGATTGAGCGTCTCCATGCAGTAGGAAAGCTCATCACAGGAATTCGACAAACGAAGCCATGCATGACAATCAGAAGGAATTGGAATTCAACGATGAAAGAGAAAATTGAATTTGTCCACGAATGAACTACTCATCACTTGAATTGGAAACAAGAATGGAACGTAGAACTAGACAATAAAATAAGAAGCCACACCCCTATGGAATGCGTTATTGCTCCCACTATCCATTGATGGTGGAGAGGGTTGCTTTCCAGATTCGTCCACAACCTCACGCTCCATGATTTCATGATCTCCTATGTCTGAAGCTAAAGCGATCGAGCAAAACGAAACGAAATTCGTACCTTTACAAACTTTTTCATCGGCTTTATAGAGAAATCTATAGAGAAGAGATTCGCCAAACTGTAACAGAGTACAGCACGACATCTTCGCAGAACCTCCATGCGCACCACCGAAAATCGAAGCTATGGTCAACAACAAACACGAACAAAATGCCAGCTCCACCGATATCTTCGCTTCGAAGACCACCATGATCCTCTCCATCAACGACAAACACGAAGAGAATGCCACCTGTGCCCATATCCACGCTTCGAAGACCCACAGTTGAAGTGTGCATTGAGAATGAAGAGGAGCTCCACCTGCCACCGTTGACGCCGAAGCCACGCAATATCGCCACTTACCACCATAGACGCTCAAGCCATGCACACTTGCATAGGACACATGCACCAATCAAGTAATTCACGAAGTTTTTTTTTTTTTAAAGGAATATTGCCCATGTCCCAAAACGAACGTTCAGTAAGGCCTACCCACGAAGGGCAGGCCAAAAAGAGAAATAGATAGCTTAGGCTTTTGCCTTTGGCATGCCAAAAATAATTCCATTTCTCCCTTCTCCAAAGTCAGAATCGCTACCATCTAGAGGGCAGGCCGAATATCTCACAAAAGAGAGTTTGAAAAATGACATAGAAACGGCAAACGAGGTGCAAGCAAAGTGGGTGGGTAGATGGGCAGGTGGGCCACCGGCGGCTGCGACCGGTCATCCGCTCGGCGATGTCCCGTCGTGGTCGAGGGGGGCTGCGGGAGGTAGCCGGTCGACTTCAGGGGCCTAAGCTTTGCTTATTTGTGCTTTCTGTCTGCACTGTCTTCCCCCTCCGAACTTCTTTCTGCGTTTTTCCATGAAGCTTTGCTGTTCCTTCCACTGCCTCCCTCTCTAAAAGTATCCATCTCCAATTTGCCCCTTTTTTGCTCACAGATGCTCGCTAAGGCGATCCATCCATTCGTTCATTTTCGATTTGTTCACCTGCGGGAGCCCGGAATCTCAACAGATTTCGGCTTCTCAAGCTCTGCACTGGATTGGCATATGTTTCGAAATTGAATTTACCGTTTCGGATGCATCATGCAGCTCCCGCAATTTGCGCGGTTTGAGACGCAGAGCAATGCAATGTTGCGGATCCAGCCTTGAATCGGACCGGCAATTCGTTTCTCATAACAGATCGCGCCAGAAAGCAGATCCTGAGTTCAATAATGTCGGAGTGGAGCAATTTACTTAAGCGGCTGCAGGATTGGAATTGAGTTCGAACAGCACTTTTGCTTGAAGCAGCTGCAGAATCGAAGTACGTCATTCGCTCACAAGATCAATCTTGAATTGAAGTTGAAGGAGCTGCATAGACGTCGCGAAAATGCACGCTCACAACGCATGGGGAGGTTCCTTCGACGTGTCGATGGACTCTGCTACGGACGACGAACGAAGCAGGAACCTGGATCTCGACAGAGCTTCGCTTCAGAAGCTGGAGGAGACGCAGCAAAGCTGGTTGCTTGGACCGCCTGAAGGGAAGAAGAAGAAGCAGTATGTCGACTTGGGATGCGTGGTTTGCAGCCGGAAGGTCCTCCGCAACATCGCCTGGGCTGTCTTCGCAGCCGTCCTACTCACAGCCTTTATAGTTATGCTCGTTAAGCTCGTCCCCCGACATCACCCTCCGCCTCCACCCGAGGATAGCTACACGCAAGCTTTGCACAAGGTTCTCCTATTCTTCAACGCACAGAAGTGTAAGCAGCCCGCCCTCTTATCTGCACTCAGTTCCTGATGGTCCTCTATGGCTTGTGATGCGCCTTAATTTCGAACTGTTTCAGTCTTATAACGATGCCTGGTAAAAACCTAATTTTTGGCAGCTGAGAATTTCTTACCCTCCACACGGTAGGAACTGGTCGTTGATAGGTGAATTTGTCGTCATTGCGTTCCTTGCAAGGATTTTGTCAATGTGATACGTTTGGTCGAAGCAAGATTGGGGCGGATGTAGGTATTCGTAAGTTGTCGACATTGCAGCCATTTTGAGCGGAGTCCCGGGTTCCCGCATAGGCTGATGGATCTTCATTTCGCGGATGTAGCTGGAGTTCTGACCAAGAGCAACAATATATCATGGCGCGCAAGCTCGGCGGTGCACGACGGTCAGCCAACAGCGGATCTGGAAGGAGGTTACTACGACGCAGGGGACAACATCAAGTTTGGTTTTCCGGGGGCCTACACGATCACCATCCTCAGCTGGAGTGTAATCGAATACAGCGCCAAGTATGAAGCCATCGGAGAGCTGAACCACGTCAAGGAGCTCATCAAATGGGGGACGGACTACATGCTTAAGACCTTCAACCACAGCGCTCCCAGCATCGACATCTTGTATGCGCAGGTAAGGTCGGAAGACTTTTTAGGCAAGGGATTTTTTTCCCGATTTCATAGCTTCGCAATGTACTCTTTTGCTGTTCTGCATTCGTCAGAGTATCAAATTTTCATGGGAATCGCTAAGGTTTTAAGGAATGCAATGCAAAAATGTTAAGCACCATTGCATTCTGATCTTCCGCCGTAGCTCGATAGAAAATCAGAAAGAGAATTTCTACAAAATCGAAACGATAAATCGATACTGTACGAATCACAAATAGGCATGAGAATGAACAAATTATTAAGTTGGAATTGCATTTGATAGACACCACAACTACGAATGCTGACGTGAAGTAAACGAAAGTCGGATGGATGTAAAACGTGCATCGGTGTGCCAAGCGTCGAATGCTAGCAATTGTGTGTAGTCAGGGATGAACAACGATCTGATTCTCGCAACAAAATTTGGGGGGGCGCAGGTGGGAGTAGGGACAAGCACAGATGGAAGCAACAACGATCACACATGCTGGGAAAGGCCCGAGGACATGGACTATACTCGACCGGTGTCGTCGTGCGGAAGGTGTTCCGACCTTGCAGCCGAAATGGCCGCAGCCATGGCCGCTGCCTCCATCGTCTTCAAAGACGACAAATCTTACTCTGCAACTCTCCTCCATGGCGCAGGCGTCCTCTTCGCCTTTTCTCGGGGGCCTCGAGGCCGCTACAGCGAATCAGTCACCGACGCTGCCAATTTCTACAACTCCACCGGCTACTACGACGAATACATCTGGGGCGCTTCCTGGCTCTACTTCGCCTCCGGCAATTCTTCCTACCTCGGTCTGGCCACCACTGCCGGAATCGCCAAGAACGCTCATGCCGTTGCAGGAAGTTCTCTCGATCTGAAAGTCTTCAGCTGGGATAATAAGCTCCCAGGTGCCGAGGTGCGTTGAAAATAGAGAGTTTGGTAACTTGGTTGTCGTGCACGTAGACGACGGCCATAGTTCACATCTAAGTCCTTCCTCATCTCCTCACTGTTTCTCATTTGTTGATTATTGAATTTCACATCCCATGTTCTTCTGCCCCGTGCGGATGGATCGATTGTGTGACTGTGACGGTCAGACAGTCTATGCTCTTCCGTCATTCATGGAATGATTGTTCTGCGCAGTGCGAATCATTTTGTGTACCGATTGATCCGTCAGTTAAACTCAGTTTGATCCACGACACGGTAATTTTGTCCGTCGGTTTTATTTTCCTGGTAGGTGATATTGACAAGGCTGCGAATGATGATGAACCCGGGCTTCCCATATGAGGATCTACTCCAGCAATACAACAACCAGACCAACCTCGCGATGTGCTCCTACCTGCCTACGTTCCACACTTTCAATGTGACGAAAGGTAGGGCAGCAGGGCTTTTGCCGCAAAGCTAATTATTTCACGAGCGAGCTCATTTCTGCATAAGATTGCAAACGAGATGTGTACCACTTGAAATGGGAATCACAATTTTCCCGATGGAATCTGCTACAGGGGGGCTTGTGCAATTAAATCGCGGACGACCGGCTCCTCTGCAATACAATGCAGGCGCGGCATTCCTGGCTGCTCTTTACGCAGACTATATGACGATGTCGGACATTCCGGGATGGAGCTGCGGGCCGACTTTCTTTACATCAAAAGTGCTGAGAAATTTCTCGAGGTCACAGGTACGCTTGATCTGCTGGATACCATTTCGTCGATCGAATGTATCAAAAATTTCCTCTTCAACAATTCTAAGATGGCAATGGCATCAATACAATCCGTCAAAGCATGAAGTCTGCCAGAATTTCGAAAGGTTGCGCTGCTGAATTTCCGTTCGTTGCTTCCGCAGATCGACTACATTTTGGGGAACAATCCCAACAAGATGAGCTACGTAGTGGGATACGGGAAGCGCTACCCGACTCGTGTTCACCACCGCGGAGCATCAATTCCCAGCAATGTAGGATCCCGCGGATGCATAACCGCAGACAAATACAGGGACACGAAATCCCCCAATCCTCACGTCATTCAAGGAGCAATGGTGGGAGGTCCCGACAGCAAAGATCGATTTCTAGACGACCGGACAAACTTCAATTTCACGGAGCCAACGATTGCCGGCAACGCTCTACTGGCTGCAGCGTTGATCTCTTTATCGGGTGGAGATACCGGAACAATCGATTCAAACACTCTTTTCGCTGGAATCCCACCATTGTTCCCACCTTCTCCTCCACCGCCAGCTCCCTGGAAGCCTTGAACTCTTGGATCATCACAATGAACAGGAATTTTGACAGGTACGGATCATATATGTTCTTCGTTTAAAAGCATTTGCCCTTTGCACCTGCAAGCTACAAAAGCCATGCTTTGCTTGCCTCCAAGCAGCCTGCCTGCATTTCAATACAAGCAGAATTCTATCTTTTTGATTCCCCTTTTGAGTAGGCATGAATTTTTCTAGATTGTAACCACCTCTTTCGTTGGCTCGTCCTTTCACAACGAGGCCTCAGGGTAAATGCTCGTGAATTGTGAAGACGTGTGCTTGTGATTGAATCAAATAATTGTAAAGATGCTTTTCATCACGGGAACCTTTCACCAACTAACCCTCCACCGACAACTCTGCAAGAGTGAACGTTTGGCTGCGCTTTAGGATATATGCATAGAATGGCATCTCCACTTTGAAGAATTTTTAACTCAATGTTTAAGAAGAAAGTAAAGTCCACATATTAAAAATTATGCCTTCTACTCTAAAACACCATTAACAATATATTCCCCTAATTTGTTAGCCCTGGCTCTCCTAGAGACAGTGCTTAAGGATCAGTTGGGTCGGTGCTTAAGGATCAGTTGGGTCGAAGTTGTGTGATTTTTTCATTGACTTTTTATTTATTTTTAAAGAATTCTATATGGCATTCATCCGTGGTCCGATGTTTTGGACCGTTACATCTTTTTTCACTATTTCAATAGCTCCAGTGTGAAGAACCACCAATTCAAGCATGTACTCACGATCATGCTCAAGAAACACACAACGTTCATCCCACGGCTATGTTGCGCGTCTATGTGGGAAACATAGATCCCAGAGCCTCAGAACAGGACGAGTTTCGGATGTATGGTGTCTTGCGGAGGTCACTTTCTCCAACTTCTATTAGCTGGCTTGGTTTCATCGCTTTATCTTGCTCATCTTTCCACTCTTGGCTTTTCGATGTTGGCTTTGGTATTTGTTATTTCTCCTCGCTATAATGCGCACCATGGTTTTGCATCTTTTGTGATCCTACCTTTCTGATCTGGAAACTCTCGGCACAAAGTGTACATTGTGCATCTGTCGGAATGATTTGTCCATCATCCATGCCCTTTGTCCATGGAGCAAGAAGGCCTCGCGATCTGATGGCCAGCTCATGGCTATGGCTCCTCGCGAGCGATGGGAAGGCTATAGAGCTTCTAGCTGCCCCTTAGGTTTTACATTAGTATTTTTGTAGGAGATGATTTTGGTCCAATTGTAGCCTAGGAATCATCTACGCACATCCACAATCACGATCGCCAAGAAGCTGTGATTGTGCAGGGTTTGAATGATGATGCAAATTTCGCGAGGCTTGGATTGGCGATGGATGAAGAACATCTTCCAATCGCTATGGTTTGCTCGAATGTGAAAGTCTGCCCTTCTCGCTCAAATCAAACACACACTATGGATTAGAATTGCAGTCGCAGATTATGCATTTTGCGATACAATTTTTTTACAAACGGCCACGGATTATGATAAGACTCAAGTAACAGAATGAATGCAGTTTACAAGCAAATCAATCGCCAAAGTGCGGCGATTGTTGCATCGTTCATTTCGTGTGCATTAACGACTGCAATAGTTCCCAATTCAAGCATGCAAATTCAATGATCTACGAAAGGAATTTCGATTGCGTAGACTTGTCATTGATTGTCCGGTGATTCGATGGACGGTAATATGTCCCCAATCATGGTAGTCTCTTCTTGTCATCCTGAATTGCCATAATTTTTACAAACTGTCTCTAAAGCAAACTCGACATCTTGATTGGAGAACTGCCTAATACAAATTGTAAAACTTTGATTGACGTAACTGCCTAATACAAACTATGAAACTTGATTGATGTAACTACCTAATACAAACTCGAAAATCGTTGATCGTTAGAGTGACTTCATCCATGCTCGAACTACATAAGTTGGATTCTTGAATCTATACATGTTTAATGTTGTCAGAAATGTAAACATAATCATAAAACTTTAGTTTGTATCACCCTAAGGTTTAGGACTTCTTAGGCAGAATAGTGCTTCCAACTCGATGCTTGTTGCAATCTTTATGCGTATTGTTTGAATTTCTTTTAAACTCATGGTGCAACTTCTTTTGATGATACATTAGTTTCTATTGAAGTGTGCTGTAGTGTTTGGGTGACACGCAAGCGCCTGAATTTGCATCTGAGAGGTAGGATAAACTTTGTTTGTGGATGTTATTCCATACACATCCACATTGTTGTCGTTTTAAGGGTGCATGGTGTGGTGGTTTTCAGTCACATTAGATGTTTGTTGAAGAGGGGTTTGTCCCAAGATTTGAATTACGGCACATAAGATGATCGGTGTGTGAATTTAGTCATTAATTTCAGTTTTCTTATAACACCCTATATTTTTCATTGTGTGTCCAATAGCCGTATGCCTTGAAAGATCACTGTCTAAGTCTAGTGCATGTAACATGTGGTAAATCTCTAAAGCATAGAGGTTGGTATGTAATGCAATAATATACTTGGTAAATCATTGTTTGCTTGCGTGTAGCCATTTTCTGTGAGGTTCAGGGAATTTTCTGTATATAGATATCTTGCATGACCCATAACTCATGCATTGCTCAACATGATTCAACAAACTTTGTCTTCAAGTCGTAGTACACATTCCAAACTTGAACATGAGACCAAAAAATTATGGAATAAGGATTTGGAATGAGATCATTAAAGCATTACAAGTGCTATGTTGCATGTGAAGCATGCATCCTGAGGACTATAGGATATAGTAATTTATTCAAAAATATCAAAATTTTATTTTGTACATACATGCAACCAAGTAATCATTCAAAAGTACACTACATGAGCTTCTCCTCAACCCAAGGACACACCTAAATGAGAACATTAGGCATGGATTCACAGGCCTCCAATGTGCTAAAGTGATGCACATCCATTTGACGGCACACTCCATATTTTTTTTTTTAATTTGTTGAAAACTAAAACGAATTAAAATTTTAGAATCCAAACTAGTGGAACTATTGTATGGTGGTCTTAAAACATTGATAGTTGTTGATATTGATGCCTAAATTCACTCTAAAATGGAAGAAGTTGAAAATGTGCAATTTGTGCATGTGTAAAGATAAATCCAATACTATTGATAATTTTGAATTGTTTCTTTTTTCGTACACTTGCTTGCTATATGGCTCATAAGCATGTCAAAGGTAATTGCATGTCATAATACATGGCAACAAATCCGATAGCGTGCCCGTTGGCCTATTTGTCTTTTGAAGCAGCTGACATGTATCACTGGAGGGGGAAACCCGACAGCTTAAAATTTTTTTACTCTTGCTAATTTTGAATTTTCACACCTCCCATCCATCGAATCTTGAAATATTAAGTACTTGCAACCTCCCCATGTCCTGCAAACATCCTGTAACCCGCACGCACCTCGACGTGACCTTATGCAAACTTTGATTTGGCATTGTCTTCTTTCGGATGTTATCTTCTATTCTTTGCTTGCCTCACAAGCTAGCTTTCACACGCACCTCGACGTGACCTTATGCAAACTTTGATTTGGCATTGTCTTCTTTCGGATGTTATCTTCTATTCTTTGCTTGCCTCACAAGCTAGCTTCTCTGGGTCTATTCTAGACTGATTATGGCCATGGCGTCAATGGCAACATGGAGCTCACTATGACTTGCAAGAAAAGCAGACAGAGGCGGTGAGACACGAAAGCTAAAAAGCCTAGTTAAGGCACAAGGAACAGCTTGCGGGTCGAGAAAAGTAATAGCATGATATCAAAATGGCAACAGAAGACACTTTTACAACATTTACGAAGGGAGAAATAACAAAAAGAAAAAAGACTCCTTGCAAAGCAATAGGAAGTAGTTGCAGATGCACACATTAAATCATTGCCATCGGAGTGAAGAACATGAGTTGTGGTGTCACGATTGGTAGGAGCATTCGAGGCAGTAACATTAGGCCATTCCTGTGAATACCAGTCTCGGGTCTTCACAAGCTTTAGCTTACACCCTAGAGTTCATAGAGTAACAACCTTACCAACTTCTCGGGAGATGCACGCCCAAGAGCCGATGCTCTCTAACCTAAGAAATAGCTTGTATACAGAAAAGTAAAAGGGCTACACAGTTTAGATCAACTAACTACAAAGAGGGCGAGTTTAGCTATGTTGGTGTCCCCAGAAATAAAGAAGAAATGGCTTGGACGCACAATGTCGAAGATGTTGTTAATTAGAAGGACCAACATGGCTCCAATGGTTGAAAGTAGAGTAGAAGCAATGCACGATCATCCCGATCCGAGAAGTCTCAGGGCTTCAATAGAACGCAAGAAAATGAGTGATAGCCTAAGTGCAAAAGTAATTGCTAGAGTAACGACGTTTTGGCATGAAAATATGAGAGTTTCTTTAAATAGAAAGAATCTATAAAAAGCGAATGAGACACAAGGTGTTTGAGGAGCACATCATACACATGCTTGCTACAACGCAGGTCAGTGATGCCTAAATCAGCTCAGTGGTTGTTGTGATTAAGCTTTGGGATAGTTTACTTATTTCATTTCTTAAACCAGGCTTGGACTAAATATAATTGTCCTAAACCCAACCCAGTGGTTGGAACATCATGCAATCGTATGCTGGTTCAACTCAATCACCAGTTCTGTGATTATGTTGAACTAGCGTGGTTGAATAGACACTAGTTGTTGACCAGCCCCCGGTGACATGGTTAAGCATAAATTAATAGCAATATATTGTTATTTTACTAAACTAGCCCAGTGGTTGGAACATCATGCAATCGTGGTTGCTTCATCTCAATCACCAGTTATGTGATTATCTTGAACTAGCGTGGTTGAGCAGACATCAGTTGTTGATGGTCGTGCTGGTTGAAATTATTGTGTTTCTTAGTACTTAAATTAGTTAAATTTAATTTTCTGCTATTCAGGTCATATACCACTTCATTTCTAGACTAGGATGACTTGGCCTTAATGTGATTGTCCTAAACCAGTCCGATGTTGGTTCAAGATAAACATTAGTTACTGATTGAAATTGTGAAATTTAAAAATGAAAAGCAATATATTGTTATTTTCTAATTGTGAAATTTAGAAATGAAAAGCAATATGCTTGTTATTGTCTAATATGTGAAGTTGAAACCATCATGCTAAACCAGCCCAGTGGTTGAAATTGTGACTATCCTAAACCATCCAAGTAGTTGAAATTATGATTGTCCTAAATATGTGAAGTTGAGACCATCAGGCTAAACCAGCCCGGTGGTTGAAATTGTGACTATCCTAAACCATCCTGGTAGTTGAAGTTATGATTGTCCTAAATATGTCCTAATCCGGCCCGGTGATTAAAATTGTGACTATCGTAAACTAGCCTTGTAGTTGAAATTATGACTATCCTAAACTAGTACAGTGGTTGAAATTATTTTGCTTCTAATAGCTTGATTAGTTCAATTATTAGATGATTAGTGCAATTTAGATTCATTATATATTTTAATTAAATCACATTTTTGTGCGTATTGTTTTTTATCTTGTTTTAGTAGTGCAAAAAGGGGGCTCATTGTACTGTTCTTCCATTTAAAAGAGGGCTCATTGTTCTGTTGTTCCCGTACTAAGTTGTATCTCAAGTTTATGAATCAAAACCCTGACATTTCAGTTAGGCAGAGGAGTTGAGTATTGTAAGCCCTAGTACGTTAGAAAACTCAAAGATAGGAATGTTTGTTGTTGCTAAACCAACCCGGTGGTTGAAATTGCGACTATCCTAAACCATCCCGATAGTTGAAATTATGATTGTCCTAAATGTCCTAAACCGGCCCAAAATTGTGACTGTCGTAAACTAGCCCGGTAGTTGAAATTGTGACTATCCTAAACTAGTACACTGGTTGAAATTATTTTGTCTCTAATAGCTTGATTAGTTCAATTATTAGATGATTAGTTCAATTTAGTACTTTAATTAAATCACGTTTTTGTGCGTATTGTTTTTCATCTTATTTTACTAGTGCAAAAAGGGGGCTCATTATACTATTCTTCCATTTAAAAGAGGGCTCATTGTTCTGTTGTTCCCGTACAGAGTTGTATCTCAAGTTTATGAATCAAAACCCTGACATTTCAGTTAGGCAGAGGAGTTGAGTATTGTAAGCCCTGGTACGTTAGAAAACTCAAAGATAGGAATGTTAGTTGTTGCAAAACACACATAGACTTTGACTTGGCCCAACAAGCTATAGATGACTTGTTCTCGCATTGAATGCATTTGTGGCACATGCAAAAATTACAGTTTGACGCTAGAGAATAAGACGTTTCATGTCTGTCCAAATGAAATGAAGGAAGACAACCATGTTGCTCTAAAATGGAGGAGATTTAAAAATATCAATGTTCAAGGATCCAGTAAAAAGAGATGGCTACTAGCATATAAGAGCACTCAACCAAGGGAGCTTATAGGTCGCGTGGTTTAATCCATCTCAAAATATGTGCTTCACAATTTCACGGCCAAGATAAGCAATTCACTTGCCAATTTTTCCCATGACACTAGTATCTGCTGAAAATTATTCATTTCAAGAACAACATGAGATACAAAGTGCTTAGTGGTACAACAAGAAGATAACAATTCTTGTGCATATCACGTACAATTATTTTCTATGATTGATGTCAATTTGTTTGTTGACTCACAGGAGTCCAAGTCAGTGCAATGCACATACCATTACTACATTTCAGATGATAGGGAACATGACACCTTATTTGTGCAGCATGCTTTTCTACTGCAATGGGAATGGCTGAAAAAGAAAAATCCCCATGCTAAAAATATAAAACAACATTGGGTGTGGTCAAATGGTGCTGCCTCTCAATTAAAATCAGCCTATGGATTCTACTTTATCTCAAGGTCTAAATCCCTGACCGGTCTAGATATGATGTGGAATTTCTTTAGGTCTAGTCATGGCAAGGGTCAACATGATGGAATGTGGTGCTGTTATTAAGCAAGCTATGTTTAAACACCAATTAACATGTCCTCAAGAAAAGATCGATGATATTCATGATACTGTAACATGGCTTACAGCCAAGTGCTCCACATGCGCGCATTCAACATACAGTAAAACAAAGCCTTAAGAATAGTGTATTATGCAGAGTGTTCCATGAATTGAAAGTGGATGAAGTGCAAAGAAGAAGCCGGCACAATTGCAAGAAAATTAAAGCAACTCGTGGTCTACAAAGCACATGGGGCTTTTTAAAAAACCACCTGATTAAGACAATAAGACTTTCTTATTTTACAGTGTGTGCATCATAGAAGATCATGACGATTATGAGAACATTGCAACTGTGAAGACATGGGAGCGAGTTCAAGTTTTCTCCCTACATTCAGATGGAGTAACAAATAATGGAGATAGAAACAATGACTCGCCACAATTTGGGGAGAGTTTTGATAACCTTACTGACTGTTTAGAAGAGGGGGATAACTTTGCAATTATTGCTGCCTCTGGGAAGAATGAAGAAGATGACCCATACTTTCTGTTACATTGCACAAAACCTAAGCACAAGGTTGAGAAAGCATTTAAGGATAATTGGGGAACAATCTATGAGAAATGGAATGTAGTAGTCGGAGCTTTTTGGAACAAAAAAACATCCAAGAGAGGTCGCAATTACAAACTACTACATAAGAGTCCACAAACAATTATGTACTCTCATCTAGTAAGAGCTATTAAGTTCTAGATGCAACTTATGCCACAACAAAAGAAGCGCAAGAGTGTCTTCAAATTGGATTTAAACACACATGAGCACATGTTAGGGTGTCTTGGAGCGGTGGACGAGGATGACTAAGATAGTACTAAGAGAATGTAGTCTCATTGCAAGGAAACAATATTCCACTTATTTGAAAAATAAAAAATATATTTGAGACTATGCTTCTTTTAGTAAATCCCAAACTTACTACCATGCTTGTTTTTGTAAATTCCAAATCATTAATCTCACGCTTGTTTTTAGTATATCCCAAACAACCACCGCGCTGATTTTATTAAATCCCATAATGAATACACAAATCCACAAATCTCAAACGAATGAATTGTATGCCATTCATCTTGTAATAATAGAAGAAAACCACCATGTTGGTGGCCGTTAATATCCTAGTGTGCAACTAACCACCGCGTTGGCGACCACTTATCCTGTACTTCTACTGTGCTATCCTAAAATTCGTTGCAAAGTGCTATACTAAAACAGTCCCCTTTAGACTGGCTATCTTTAACTCGCGGATTTCAGCCACCGAGCTACTTAAGACATTAGAGTAGTCCTATTTCATCACTTCATCCACCTCATGCAATAAGAAGTCATGTAGTAAATCAAGATCCATCTAAGTTTACTTTGGTCGACTAAAATAAGGTCGGTTAACATTTTACTTGGGTAGACTTAAGATAATTCGTATATGCTCACAAAATATTGCGCTCACATATTATTGACACTAAGAATAAACCAAGTGTCATTCCAGAGACATTTAAGTATTAATATGAAAACAGGTCGACACAAAATTAGGTATTTACGAGCACCATAGATTATGGATGATGGCAGTCCAAGAAAGTCCACAAGTCCAAGAAACACCTGTAAGATTTTTACTTTTTCAAAAATACGATGATATTTTGCGGCTCAAGGAAATTCCAAACTCCCAACTATCTTACCAACCTCTATAACAAGAATCTCCTAGCTCTTTAGCCCAGTCTAATGAGCAATCACAGACCTGGTTACACACTCGAACCATCACCTGCTTGCTTGTCTCTACCGACTTGTATGCCCATAGTGATTCCTCCTTTTGCTCGGGGTCCTTTTTGTCCTGGTATTGGCGCTCCATACAACTTCACGCCACCATCATGTCATGCCAAAAGAAACCTACATCATGAGTTTGACAAGTATCTTAAAGAGCAGGAAAAATAATAGCCAGGGAAATTAATATTCACCATCTTTACCGACTCCAAGTCATACAGCCGATTGTGAAGCATGTCCTCCTTATAGCTACAATCCGCCCTCTTCTCTGAGTCTAGTTCTGCAAGGAGGTCATCCAACATTGTTCTCATATAGAACATGAGCATTCCAAATTCTTTTGGGTATGCCATAGATTTGTAGTAGGTGGATTGGTGTACAGAGTTTCAGGGCTAGATTTTAGAATGGGCTCTTAGTTATGTCTGCACTACACTTAAATAGGGAGAGAGTTCATTGAGCCCGGCCTTCTCATTCTTCTTTCCTACAACCTGACATGTCCACCTCTCATCATTCGACTGAGGTGGGTAGTCTTCTCTATCAGCGTGTTGGAACTCTAGCAAAGATATGCAAAGATAATATATGAGCAATGACTTCCATACATGGAAGTTACAAAAAGAATCACAAATACATGGGGTGGTCATAAGAATCTAAATGAGGACCTGTAATTATTAACCTACTAGTTACCACCTCACCAACTTGCATGATCAGTAGAGTGTAGTTAATTACTAGTCATTGGGCTTGCATACTCAATAGAATACAGTTAATTATGAGTCATTGGACTTGAATGCTCAGTAGGGTGTAGGACAATAAGCTGAAGAAATGGCATTGCTACCGTGGCTTTCCATCTATGTTTCTTCATTGTCCCTTCACTGGTTTGTATCGAAGAGCATGCAAGTTTCAACGATCTTTCTACAATATATAGACATATAGATGTATATAGATATTCAAAATCTTCCATTTGACATTATGGTCCTTGTCTTAGTAAGGGATCACTTCAATCACTTTGGATCTTTGTATAACATCACTTCAATCACTTTGGAGCTTTGTACAACATCACTTCGATCAATTCGTCTATAAAATTGGTGGATATATACATACATATAGATAAATGTAGATATTCGGTCTAACATTAAGGTCCTTGGCCTGTCGACACTTTTCAGGCTCAGAGCGTTCTCATGTTGTACTAAGTGCTATTGAACTATCATAGCAACATCTCTTCCTCTCTCATTAGCATTATTCAACCACTTTATTTCAAATCTTCTACTCTGTTTAATCAAAATCTTTCGTCTCACATTATGGTGCTTTGTCAAAGGACACTATCTAGTCACATAGCTGAGAAAACATCACTTCGGTCACTTTGAAAATAGTATAATATTGCATATATATACATATACGTATATCATTATATGTGTATATATATATGTATCTTAACAACTGCACTTACATTGAGAAATATAATTTCCCACAACTAATCCACAAATCCAAAATTCCTAAACGAATGAATTGCATGTCATTCATCTTGTCTTGTAATAATAATAATAGAAGCAAACCACTGCACTGGTGGCAGTTATATTCCTAGTGTGCAACTAACCACCCACCGTGCTAGCGGCCAACCACCGCATTGGTGGCAGTTAAATTAATATCCTTGTAATAATAGAAGCAAACCACCACATTGGTGGTGGCAGTTAATATCCTAGTGTACAATCAACATCATGCGAGCTGCAACCAACCAGTGCTATTATACTAGAAGCTATTATACTAGAACGAATCGCATTACTGTTAAGTGTTACCCTAAAGATACATTGCCTAAGTAAACTTTGGAGTAAATTAATAATTCAATAGATTACATACAGATTACATCTCAAAGACTCATTTCCTTCAGGACTTGGTTCTGCATTGCTTTGAGCAGATCACCTTTTTGAGCTCCCTGATTGCAAGCTCGGCCCTCCGAGGGCCCTCCTTACTCCTTTTTTGAAGGGGGATGGTTTCTTTCTCCAGGGGCCCAGCCCCTCTCTTCATGTCGCTTCCTCTTTCCTTGCTTTGAGCTTCTTGGTTGTAGGCTCGGCCCTTCTTGCTCCTTTCCTAAAGGGGGATGGCTCCTCCCTTCAGGCTCCCTTTCCTTGCAGTTGGGCTCAGGCTTCACCTACTTCAATTCAAGCTTCTTGTCTCTTGCATTATTTTCCCAAATGGCAAGTTAAGTTGCAGCATGTACTTTCTCGTCGTAGTAGATAGTTGTAGCAAGTAGGCACATTTGATCTGTCCATGACCTGGGCAATGACAAATGACATTCTCTAAATAGTGATCTTGCATGCACAAACAACCTAAAGCAAAAAACATGCACAAGGTGGTAGCACACAGGCCATCGAATCAAGCAATCATCTATGATGGGAGTATGGCAAACCATGCATTTTGGACCCTGTTACATAACAGGATAGGCATCCGATTTTACTATTGTGGTCATCAATAT
Source organism: Dipteris shenzhenensis (assembly GCF_047967505.1). Taxonomy (NCBI): domain Eukaryota; kingdom Viridiplantae; phylum Streptophyta; class Polypodiopsida; order Gleicheniales; family Dipteridaceae; genus Dipteris; species Dipteris shenzhenensis. Next base: position 60,388,287 of record NC_141597.1, on the reverse strand, counting down.
AATAGTCTTTCTCTGTACATGATGAAGTTGCTTCTTGATTGCTTCCTGTCTCATCCTAAGGCTATGGATTTTCTCCTTTATCTCCTTCATTCTTTGCTCACTACATGCAACAGCTTAATTTGATTTCCTCAACATCTCTTGAAGATTACCAAAAAACATCAACATGGGCCGTTTCCAAGACTTCCACTCTACTTTGGATATCTCTCACGATGACGGACTGCTTTTTAAAACTTTCGAAAGCCACTGCAAGCTCGTGTAAAACCCTATCGAAATTATGTTACAAGGTCTTATAGCTTACTCTTAAAACTTCCACCAGTGTTTCTGGATAACAATCCCCACTATGGCTACTGCAACTTCTCCACTGTGGCTACTCTCTGCATCCTTCGTGGCCTGGAAAGCTGGCTCATTGTCTTCTCCACCTTGGCTACTCTCTACCCCATCCTTCCTGGCCTTGAAACTCCCTCATAGCTCCTGCATCACCGCTTTAGTTTCTGCATTCTCCCCTTTTAGTTCCTCCATCATCTATTGTTTTTCAATGTTTAATACATTTTACATGTTGCAAAGCCGTTTGTTAAGAACCTCCTTTTTTGCTCTCTTATCTTTAAGCTCCTTTCGCATCATTGCTAGATCCTTGTCTGCAATGTCCCCATCACTTCTAACTTGTTCAAGCCTACCTCAGAGCTCCTTGTTGTGCTTCTCTACTTCTTTTCTTCTATGCCTTTCCATGTCGACCATTTTTGCAATGGCCTCAGCTTGCTCTTGATGCTTGAAAGGCCCTCACTTCTGCCCCCTCTACCTGGGCTTATGCACCCTCTCTGAGAATTTCTCAAGTTGCGTTGCCTTTGCTGCATCGGTGGCTTTCTCTTGTAAAAAAGTCACCTTCTGAGACATCTTCTTACCATATTGCTCAAAAATACCTTTGAGGGTAGATGTCATCAGGTGCATTATTGCAACTCCAGCGGACAAAGATGACAATTTGGATTTGCCATCCGCGCAATTCTTCAGGTTGGTTATCACCTCGGGGGGTCCATCTGGGAAATGTAAGTATACTATGAGAGTTCAAAATGAGGGGTATTTTAATTCTCAAGACTTACATAAATACATTTATAGCAGGGGTAATTTTATACACCATTTTTAAATTAACAGGTAGGGTGTGTTTATTCACAGATCCAAATTAAAATTGATTTTTTCAATATTGTCTCATCTAGGATGATGTGTAAGAGCAGTCACAATTTGTTGATGGGTAGCTCAAATTTTTAATGTGCTCACTAGCCCTCGTAGTCATGATAAGTAGTTGGATTTAGCGAGACACGTGCACACACACGCGCACACACACACACACATAGAGAGAGAGAGAGAGAGAGAGAGAGAGAGAGAGAGAAAGAGAGAGGACTCCAATTGTATCTTTTAAGCTATGCTTTGAGATAGTGGCAATTTAGTAACCTAATGTCAAGCTCTGCAAAGCGGATAAAGTGTGTTTGAAAGAACATTTGAATGGGCTCAAGGACAATTTTACTACATGATGTTATTGCAAGCTTCTACTACATTGATCCTGAGCATGTACAGTTTGAATCTCCAAAGGTTCTCCCACTTGTGTACCTTTTGGACACAACAAAACTTGACCACTTTAAAGTGGGAAAAGAGTACCACCTTACCCTATATATAACCTTCTACATAACATTTCCCTATATTTATAACCTTCTACATTTCAAATGATAAGAAGCACAAAAATTTGTTCATATAACATTGCTTTATGTTACACCATGAATGATTGTAATTACTTGTAAAGGAACATTGAGTTTGGTTTTATGGCATAGCCTCCCAATTCAAAGCATGTAGACCTTTGTAGTTCACTATTCATGTCCATGTCTATTAGTCTCACTAGCTTGTGCATGATTTGGAACTTTCTTAGACCTGGACATGGCAAGGGAGAGAACAATAGTGCAAGGGCCATTGTAAATAGAATGTTGACTCATAAAAATATAAAGCAAGGTGGTGCAAAGCTATAACATGCTAGTGATGTTGTGACATTCCTACAAGCTAGCATAAAATGGAGGCTGACACTTTATATCTCCTAAAAGGCAGAGATTTTGAATGCTTTTTCTAGGAAGTAAAAGAACAAAATGTGAATAGAGATGTCTTATGGAGCTATGATTCCATTCCTAACACTCTTTCCCTTCATTTTGTTAATGGGTACTCTTCAACACTTAGCACCACTTAGATCGAGCTTAGATCATGCTACTATAATGTATGCTTTCAAGGTATGCGGAAGATGTGTTCTAACAAAGCACCCCTTTCATGTTGGGAACATATCACACTAGTTCCATCAAGTGATTGTCATGTTTATGATCCTTCAATCAAAGATGCAACATATCAAGTTCACCATGATGTGTTGAGCGATGCTCTTGAAATTTGTGATTTTGTTGTGATCCTTCAAGCGATTGTGATGTTGGTGATCCTTCAAAGTTCAAGCAAAGATGTAGCATATGAAGTTCACCATAATACATTGAGCAATGCTCTTGATATAGGAGACAAGATTTTGTGGTGAATGATGAGGTTCAAAATATTGATGAGCATGCTAGTTTTACTCCATCTAAAGTGCACTATTGTCAAGCATATGACTAATCATCCTTTAAAGAATGGATGGAATAATGTTATTGAACAAATTCACACTTTGAGAAAGGGTTATACTACCAAGAGCTAAGAGATTTGATGTTCAAATTGCTTGATCAAATCCTAAAGGATCTAGATACTCAAATCAATGGCATTTAATGCTACAAAGTTTCAGATGGAGGTTGTTGAAGGTGATAGTGTAGTATTCAAGATTTTTGAAATTGGACGTGAGGCTACATGGATGAGATGGTTTGTGACAAATCTTGGAGCATATAGATTTCATGCTAGATCTTAGAGTAGTCTGAGGATGATCCCATGATGATATTCTTTTATGATCAAATTTCCATTACATTGGAAAGAACCCAAGGATTCAACATCAAAACATTATGGAATTGGGATTGTAAACTATTTCTTGGAGAACACAGTAGACGTATCCTAAAAGCCTTGCCTTGTGAGAACATTGAAACTTTCTTTGTATGATGTACACCATTGAGTGATGAGGGAGTGTTGATGTTTGGTCTTTCATGTGTGTGAACCAGGCCTCAAATTTGAAGCCTTTGAGACCCTTATGAGCCCATTTTGCCCTTCAGAGAAGGAGTGTAAAAAAATTTAGCTATCAAAAGAAGAGGGATCTTCAATTTAACCCTTCATGGCAAGAAAAGTGACTAAATCATGAGATTATCAAAAGAAGGGCTAAGGGTCCAATGGGCCTTCTAATAAATCGTATTATTATCCAAATTATTATCCCAGGCTAAGGGTCCAATGGACCTTCTAATAAATCGTATTATTATCCTAATTTCTCATAACATTATCTCTTAAGACTTCCTCCTCGCCTTGGATCCTCCTCAGCCCTGACTTCTGAGGCCCTCTTCCTCCCTCTTCTCACTTTTCTTCCTCCTCCTTCTCACTTTTGTGAGTTCTCTACTCTCGACTCTCTCCTGAGGTCCTCTCTCCTTTCAACTCTCCTTGCATGCGTTTCCTTTTAGCTCTGAGTTCTCTACTCTCGACTCTCCTTGCATGTTACTTGTGCTCGTGGCTTAACTTTTGTGAGTTCTCGATCCTTCACGGAAGCTTGTTGCTAGTGGCTAAAGCCTTCTCAGACATCTCTCCACCTCATCCTTTAACTGGCTTGTTGCATTAGACCACTTGACTGTAGAAGCCGCTGCTGCTGTGATGAGGGTGGCTGCGTTACACCACTTGACTGTTGCTCAGCCCGGAGGTTGCTTTCTTGCTTCTATTGAACTAGCTTGCTACAATACACCACTTGACTGTAGAAGCCACTGCTGCTATTGCTAATGCTACTATTATGATGAGGGTGGCTGGGTCCGTTGCAACGTCTGTTGTTGCCGCATACCCAACTGCCGGCATGGTCGTACAGGAGCCATCTGCTGCTGCTGGGGCTGCTGCAAGCTGAGGATCTTGAAGTTGATGTTTCGCAAATAGTCATCCTAGTTTGCAGCAGCATGGAATACGTCGTCCTCAAAGCGGGCAGCGATCTTCCAACGTTGATTCAGGTCGAGTTGAGAGAGCATGGAGTGTGCTTGCAATGCAGACAAAATGGAGATAGAGTTTTTTTGGCGCAATTGGTGAGGTACAGTCGATCTCCAATTGTTGTTGTCCATAGTTAGATTGCCGTGAGCTTGCAAATTCTAACTCCCTCCCTAGCTCCTTCGCCTCCATCGTCCTCTCCAACTCCTCCCTCAGTTCCTTGCTCTTCCCTTTCCACCCATCAACGTGAAGTCTCGAGAATCAAGATCTCGAGACTTGTGGTCCATGGAGGCTTGAACTTTGAAGTGCTCCTTGGCACTTGCGGCTGTAGCTACTGGCAGATGGAGGAAGTCGAGAGTCGAGACTGTCCAGGACAACGCCGCATGAAGGTGAAAACACCTTCGAATCTCTACCATCCAGCCTAATGTCTACCTATTTGAATTACGTGAGGGCCGCTCCTGTGTCCCTACTCCTATGGTTGTAGTCCATCGTGTGTTTGTGGCTCGCTTATGCCTACCATCCTCTCGACTGCACGAGTGAGCCATTGTATTTGTTTGGATTTCTTTGTTTTTGGCAGAACAATGAAATATGTTTCCTCTATGTTGGCTTTGTAAACTGTGAGTTTTTTCCCTTGAGAGCTACTCTACCTTGCCATCTTTATTCCTTTACCTCCTGTCCTACCCAATTTGTTTAAATTTTTCTTTTTCCTTTGTACCTCCACATTTGGATTTGGAGAGCTAGCAACCCCTGAGCTCTGGTTTGTGCAGCACGTCAGAAATTGGATTCCTGCGTCAGAAATTGGATTAGTCAAATTAGAAAGGATGACAAGCCATGCTCAAATACAAAAGAGGTGGATTAAGGCATGCTTCCATGCTTGAAGTGCCGATCTGAGACTTCCACAGTCGCTCATCTCTGTTTGAGGCTCCTTTGAGCTCAGGTTTCTGACACAGCAGATGGGAAAGAGCCTATCGTACCGAGCTATACTTCTTATGTGCAAACCAAGTATAAACTTTCTTTACCTACTGTTCAGCCAGCTTGCTTGGAAAGTTGCAAATTGTTGAGTGGGTTCCCCCCCTTGGTCTACCCTCTGAATATATCAGGAATTCCTCCTTTGTTCCTTAGTTCATTTGTCCTCAGTTTTTTGTTGTATCCCCCCGCTTTTGAGAAAGCTGGGGATTTTGGTAAGGCCAGAGAAACTTTGGCATCGTCCATGGGCTCTAAGAAGGCTAGCCACAACCAAAACACTAAGGATCCTTCTTCTCCTATAAGAACTAACTAAACATGTTACGGTCACTAAGCTTCTATAAATAACTAAGGTAACTAAACACATGTTACGGTCACTAAGCTTCTATAAATTTGATATGCAAGAGAGTAGGAAGGTCCTCCAGAAGCTTAGAGGGCCTCCTCCAAGCCCCTCCCTCTTTTCAAATGCAATGATGACTTAAGCTACCACCTCATCTTTTGGAAGATGAGGATGATTGTTGGAGCATATAGCATGCAACAGCTAATTTCATGTTTCTATATGCCTATGCTTCTTTAGTCTATGCTTTTATGCTATTTATGCTTTATGCTTTAATATTTCTATAGTCTTAGTATGTATGTAAGCAATCAAGTCATGAAATGTATAGTATGTACGCAATCTAGCCTCGGGAGCACTCTAGTCTCTTGACACGGTCTGCAATTCCCCTGGCAGAATGCTTACAGAATCAAGTCGTGCAATGTATAGTATGTAAGCAATCTAGCCTCGAGAGCACTCCGGTCTCTTGACACGATCTGCAATTCCCCTGGCAAAATTCTTATAGAATCAAGTCGTGCAATGTATAGTATGTAGCAATCTAGCCTCGGGAGCACTCCGGTCTCTTGACACGGTCTGCAATTCCCCTAGTAGAATGCTTATAGAATCAAGTCGTGCAATGTATAGTATGTAAGCAATCTAGCCTCGGGAGCACTCCGATCTCTTGACACGGTCTGCAATTCCCCTAGTAGAATGCTTATAGAATCAAATCATGCAATGTATAGTATGTAAGCAATCTAGTCTCGGGAGCACTCCGGTCTCTTGACACGGTCTGCAATTCCCCTGGCAGAATGCTTAGAGAATCAAGTCGTGCAATGTATAGTATCTAGCCTTGGGAGTACTCCGGTCTCTTAACATGGTCTGCAATTCCCTTGGAAGAATGCTTAGAAAATCAAGTCAATAATTGGAAATACATCTACATGCTCACAAGAATCAAACCGTTTAGTTGTGTGAGAGAGAGAGAGGAAGGGATAGAGAGAGAGAGAGAGAGAGAGAGAGAGAGAGAGAAAGAGAGGATAATCTTACAAAAGCAACTAATTTTGTTTTATGTGCAGAAGGTAACATGGACAAGATGAAGAGTCATAAAAAATGCGTGTTATATGAATATAGATTCAAGGAAGGAATGCGAAAAATATTCTCGAATTGTCTTTGCATGAGCTTGTTATCAAAAACGCAGGAAGATTTGGAAAAGTATTTTGACTTAGGGGAAAGAGGGATGGATAAGCTTTGTGTGGATCTTTCCTCTGATGTCATTACCATGATGAAGAATGAAGATCCACAATGGAATATGTAGTATGAATTTCAAGATAATTTTTGTGTGAGTATTCGCATAGAACTAGGGAGAGTTAAAAGTGTTTATGAAAAGCGGACAAGCACATTCAATCCCAGAGATACAAATAATAAAGAAGAGTTGATTGATTGGATTTCCTTAAAGTGGAAGGCAGTTATGAGTTCAAAGAGGAAAGCATTCAATGCTAGTTCTTCAAAAGAATGTGTCAATCCCACAAGATTGAAGATGCCATCTTTGTTTTTTCTTGAGAAGCAACAGATTCATGTACAAGAGAAAGATTATGTGCTGGGTGAAGGCTCATATGGAAGAGTGGTGAAAGGTAACATCATTGGTGTAGACTGCTTTGATCCAAAAGAGACTTTGCCATTAAGAAACTTAAGGTATCTCAAAAGCCAAGTGAAAGGGAAGAGAGAAGGTCCATGCAAGAGTTAATGGCAAATATGGAAACAATGCAAGCCCAATTACCTCATAGAGGACTTGTTCGCACGATTGCTCGTGTGATAAATCCTCCAAGATTGGTATACCAGTATTGGAATGGGGAGACATTGGACAAATGGTCAAGGTTAAATGCTATGAACTCAGTCTATGTGGGAGAGGAGCTAGACCATTTATCTCGTGTCCGTACTCATGCCATAAATCTAGCTGGTACTTTGATGGGGACGTTAAAATACATGCATGGAAAAGATCTTTTGCATAATGACTTGCATCCTTCAAACATTATGCTTCACTTTGATAGTGAGTCTGATAAGGTCTTCATAGGAATTATCGATTGGGGATTTAGCAAGAGTGATAAATATGTCAATGATGGCAAGGATCGATGTGATCCTCAATTCAAAGGCGATGCATGCGAAGAAAGTGGTTGGCTCCTGAGTTGTATACTTTTCCATATGCAAAGTTTTCCAAGGAAACTGATATTTATGCTGCAGCCTTTTCATTGGAAAAGTTGTATCGGCTAGCTTACAAGTACTTTGTTCACATCCAAGATGCAACTAAGTTGGATCACTTAAAGCATTGGTGGAAGAGAATAGAGGAAATGAGAAATCCTATTCCTAAAGCTAGACCTACTGCAACAGATGTTACTCATACATTTGAAGTTATATTCAAAGTCACATGTGAAAGTGCATTACGACATGATGCATTGTAACCTTTTGTAGCACTATAGTTTCTAAATAATATTCCAAAGATTGATGGTTTTCTTTCTAGTACATGATCTATTTATGTATATAAAAAATGTCAACTTTTTTAATTTATTCTTTCAAATGACTCATTAATAATGTTTATGTAATATTTGTGTTGATACAAGCAAGAATTAGAAAGTCTATAGTTATTTGTTTTGATATAGCGTTTGTGAAATACTTTATTTTTCTCCCCTCTTAAGTTAGAATATTGATCTTCAATAAATACCATTAGTGATTTAGACTATGGCATACCATTTAGAATTTAAAAGTTATGAGTTTATTTATATTTTTCTCTTATTTTGATTAGGTATACTATTGATCATATCATGGCTTCAAAGACTCACATAAAGGTGTTTGACTATGGATCATCTAAGAAGAAGCTTTTGGGATATGTTAGAGTGCTTGGTGACTCTACCTATAGCATGATACGTAAGGAGATTATGCAAGATGGAATCATTAATGTTCCTTTTCATTTTGTTATCAAAGATGACAATGATGATGAAGGTTGCATACTAAATACAACACAAGAAGAACGTTGGAATTTTGAAGAGGATAGGTGTGTTGGTATAAAGAGGTCTCTAAGTACGATTGTCGATGAGATCACACCATCAAAACGTGTTTGCAGAACATCAAATAATATTCATAAAGAAGTTAATATTGTAAATGTTGATGAAAGAGATGAGCATGTTTCTTGTAGTCATGGTTTAAACATGCACAAAAGTAAACTTTTAGCAACGTCTATTCTTGAAGATTGGGATAGTCATTGTGAAAAAGTTCGCAAAAAATTGAGGCAGCGTAAGACACCTAGAGATGATAAATTTGAGCTCCTCACAGAGGATCTTAATGGAAAGCCTAAAGTTCGAATTTGGTGTGAAGAATGTGGAATGCGATATGGATCAGGGTCCATTGAAGGCAAGCAATCAGCTTACACTTGCTTGTCTAATTTTCTAAGAACCCATATTCTAGAAAGCCAGAAACATCAAAAAAGATATGCTGCCAATCGAGGATTTATCACTGAAGAAGCATCTCTTCGAAAAGATAGCATGAAGGACGCTCAGGACGATGTTGATGATGCAACAATAATTCTTGATGCTATTGAGGAAATGCACACTTTCAATAATTCTCATGAAGGTAATCTCCATTAGAAGCATTTAGAGATTTGAAGAGTCTTTCTTTTGTTAGAATTTTCATAAATAGGGTCAAAAAAATATTCTTCTGAAATTTTTCATTATCGAGTATGTTGCAGGAGCAAAGTTTGAGATAGTTGAAGCAACTTTGAATGACTACAAGGATAAAAATGCTGTAAGAGTGGCATGTGGATATGATGGAAAATGGTTGTCTTTGTGCCCTCGAGGTTCAGATCTACAAACAATTTTATCAGAACATATCAAAGGAAAAGCTCACATCACTTCTTCCAGCAAGAAATCAATGGAGCCATGTCTAGTATTATCAAGGGTTGTAGGCCGACCTAGGAAGCATTTTGACAAAGATCCACGACAAACATCATTGGGAAGGTTCCTTGTACAAACAAAGGAGTTTAAAGTGTTGCAACGAAAATGTGGTGAGACAGAATCTCTTTCTGATTCCTTGACTGAGTCATTCTTATCTTCATCATCAAATATAAATTTGTTGTGTTGGGGATTATGGCAAGCTAATGTTCATGTCAATGGTTGTGAAATTAATATTAAGTCATTTTTTATGGATCAAAAGATGGGGCATGAATGGTTTTGTGAACCATATACAAAGGCCACTTTACATGATGGGAATATGGAATACAAGATAGATGGATGCTTCAGGCACATAAATTGTCTTCGTATATCAATCATTGGAGTTCCATTTCAAGGTTTCTCATGTGAACACTGTAAGAAAATTTCAGGTTGTTCTGATTTTCGTATGAGATTATATAGGGAGAATCTTGCCGTTCAAAAGAGAGGAACCAGGAAAAGAGGCAAAGGAAGGCGGGTAGACTACCTGACAATTGAAGAGCTAAAAAATGCCACTTTTGAGTGTAGGAGAAGTTTGAATGAAGAAAAAAGAAGGCTATGGTGGGCAACATCAAAAATTGTAATGCTGTCAGTCAGAGTCAAAACTTTGAAAGAATCAAGTTTTGAATGTATAAATAGGAAAGATGTTCGACGCTTTTGTAATAACATAATTGAAGCTCATAGACAAGGAAAGTTTGGTGGAAAATCAGCCTTGTGGGAGTTTTTTCAAGAAGTGGCACAAAACATGTTACGGTCAAAGCAAGGACACAGGTTTAGTGACTCTACAAAAACCATATATGAAGTTATTAAGCTATGGGGTGGTCCAAGACTACATGACTTCTTGAGTATAAACCTTGGAGGTCCATCTTTGTCTACCACCAGAAGGCAAGGAAGAAAGGAAATTGAATTTATTTGTGGTGAGCACGAATACATATTCGATGCTGTTGGCAAGATCTATATGGATGCAAAAAAAAGATATGGAGTCATTTCTATAGTTCCAGTTATCATAGTGGAAGATGAGACAACCATTAAGCGTCGAATAAGGTAATTTTAGCTCTCTATGCATTCTACTTTTATCTATATCATCAAGATATTTATAATTGCTATGTTTGGAAATCTCTCAAAAAGATGAGGAAGTTATTAAACTCTATAATTGTGTTGTGTAGATGGAATGCAAAAGATGACACTCTTATTGGGTTTTGTGGAAAGAAAGGAGAATATCATCAATGCTCATCAAATGACTCCATTGTTGTTGGTGAAGGCTCACAAGGATACTCGAATATTATAGATGCCTTTCAAAATCATATCATAGGTCATTATGCTAGACTTTTGATTGTTCATCCTCTTCATGATCTTCTTCCACGATTGGCTTTGATTGTGCATTGCACATGCAATCGTTTTGATAGTGATTTTGTAAGGAACCAATGGAATCTTTTGGAGACCATGTGGAATGCAAACCTGAAAGATAAAGTTGGACCCATAATTGGACATGCTTCAGATGGAGATAGTAGAAGACGAAAGTTGATGCTTGAAGACTATTTGGAGAAAAGCGAACAACCTTTTGCTATCAATTGGTGTGGATGGAATTTGAGAGCAAAAATTGTAGGAGGAAATGTGTATGGCCTTCATGATCAAGACTTTGTACACTATGGAAAGAAACTTACAAGCCCACTTGATAGTCCTACTCGACAACTAGCAATTGGATGTGTTTGGATCACACTAAATCATGTATCTATTGTTTACAATTCTTTTTCAATTGAGGAGCACAAGCTACGAGATGGAGATATTCAAAGGAATGATCGACAAAATTGGGGAGCAACTCAAAGGATTGCAAGTAGACAAGTACAGAAATGTTTGAGAAAACTTCAAAAAAAAGAAAGAGTATGAAGGGGACTGAGGCCTATTTGATGATTGTTGCTGATTATATTGATATTTTCTTGTCACCATATTTGATCTTGAAGGAGCGTGTGGTGCTTGCAGCCAAGGTAGTCTTCTTTTTCAAAATTTGGCGACTATGGATTCATCACCATCCAACCTACACCTTGAAGAAAAATTTCATCAGTAAGGAGGCTTATACGGACTGCATTCTTTCTTGTCATTTTGTTGTATTGCTCATAAAGATGTTTCGAGATTTTTATCCTAATCTGAAGTGTCCACTACATCTTACCGGTTCTGATGCTGCTGAAATCTATTTTAGTAAAGTTGGAGGCATGATTGGGCAAGAAAGAGCATTTGATCTTAGAGATCTTCTACATAGCATTGGTAGCTTGAATAAAATTGCCATGCATGAGTGTGCTCAAAATGGTCTAACTTTCTCTAGGGCTCATAAAAAGCAAGAGCATATATGGAAACATTTGAACAAACAAGAAGGGATGATTGAAGAAAATCTAGGTGACTATGAGAGTGTTTCTTCTGATGGAAAGATGATTGATGCATTAAAGGAGGGCTTACAACAAGCTCACATACTATGCGAGTCTTTGGATTTGAAACCTAGCAAGGCTGAAGACTTGAAATGGTGGTTTCAACCTTGGCTGGATGCAGGGTCTACATGGTGTAAGCTAGATGCTGAAATGGGAGAAGCTGATGAGAATGATGACTTTGTGGAGCCATGTGGTGAAGAAGAAACTATGGACGAGAATAGCAATGAAAGTGAAGAGGTTATTGCACTTAGTGAGATTAGACATGAAATTGATGACATTTTGAAGGAAACAAGAAACATGCCCCCTAAGAAAAACATTAGCCCCATTGTAGAGGTGGACGAAAAGTTTATTTTCAAGTCAACATTGGTGAGTCAACTCAATGGATGTCCAACCTTGTCAAAAGATAGACTCACAAGGGTAAAGCAAGGTGTTTACTTCAACCATGAAGCAAAAGCACAATCATCAAATGGAAATTTATTTGGCATAGGTTGTGACTGTGCTGTATACTTTCATGATGACACAAAAGGACAAGGAAATCAACACATGAAAAGAAATGGCAAAGCTACAATCACGAGGAAGATGGATGCAACTCATGGTACATGGTACTTAGGAAGAGTTCAAAAGATGAGGAAGAAAGTCGGAGGGAGGTACGTGGATTATAAGTGTGGCTTTGATTTAGCAGATAGGCCCCAAGGTTTGGAAGTTCAGCTTGGATGGTATCAAAGGGCAAAAGGAGCACAAATGTTTACTTATGATTTGACAGACTTAAACATGGTGGACATTGAAACAATTATTGCATTAGCAAATTTGACATATATTGTAAGAACAGACAAGTACCAGCTAGATGAGAATGACTACAAAGTTTTTAATGACTTCTTGAAAAGTGCTAGGTAAGTTTACTTTGCATTTTTCATGCAAGATGAAACTTTCCAAAATGTCTTATAATGAGCTACATCATCTAAGGATCATCCTTGGCTAATTTTGGTTCCAAATAATGATACGTCACATGTATCGCATAAGGAGTTGGGCAGCTAGTTCTTGAGGCAAAATTCTACATTTTTTGTAAGTCAAATACCTTAAGATAAACTTGAATACAAACTTTTCTTGAGATATAATTCTATATTTTTTGTAAGTCAAGTAATTTAGATAAACTTGAGTGCAAAAATTTTCTAACTTTATCTAACATTAATCATGCAAAATTCTTGATTCTTATTGGTGAATAAACAGGGCAATACTAGATGAAGGGTCAAATTTGGAAGCCAAGTGGCCTATTTTAGGGCCCTCCCTTGGCTATAATCTTTACACTATAAACAAGACAATTCCACATTCTCCATGTTATCCAGCTGAGGTCATTCAAGGATCCATCAATGAGGAGGAGAAGTCTGTGTAACAAACTTTAGTCTAGCTATCTCTAGCTGATTTTTTACCACGTCTAAGTCTAAGGTTTTGATTAAACTCTTGATGACAAGTCTTGGTTGTAACTTGTATCTATTTTTAGATATCAATATGCTTGTACTTTGGATTCAACTCTACCTTTTCATTTGGTACTTTTGATGAAATTTGGCTATAGCTTGTGAGCCTCGGTTCTGTGCTAGAGTCTAAATATCAAATTGAGCATCTAAATAGAATTTATCTACCAAATTGTGCAATCAATGCAAGTTTGATATGGATCTCATCGAAGCTTTGAAACATCCCAAACCTCTAACTAAACTTTCATGTGAAATTCCACATTGAGCAGGAAAATATGGATTATAAAACTCTAAAGGACTACTAAAGGAAGAATAGACTATATCCAAAAAACTATGCATCCAATGTACAGGTGGTCTATGGCTTCCCTTAAATATCCACGCATTCCAATTCTATCTGCCAAAATAGCTCATTATTTTATTTACATATGGTCTCAAAATTGTGAGGGGAAGCATGGGTCCTTCAAAAGTTTGAATTGAAATATAGTAGAAATGGAATAAAGGGTGCTTTCCAAACTGAAAAATTGTCAGATGCATTAATAATTAAGATCTAAATTCAATAAAGAAGCTATAATATTTCATCATTCTACAAATTTTTCTTTTATATCATATGCATCTAGCATATGGTTTGGAAGTTAGGATATTCAAAAATTTAGAAAAAAGTGATGTAAATGCATAAATATGAAAGCATGTAACTTAAAGAAAAGTAAAACGACATAAATTGAGAAAAAGATACGGATGGAGTGATAATAAGCTTAATAACTTTGTGCACTTAACATGATTAAGTTGCATGCCTTTATGATGAGATGTTAAACACTATCTTTTCCTAATATAGAGAGTGGCATATAGGCAACATGATGCTAGTGCATGCATCATATTGAATATAAACACTTGCACTACATCAACATAATGCTACTACATGCATCATATTTAATATAAAAACTCCCATTAGATTAACACAAGGTTAAAGTTTAAGCCATCTTCTTATAAGTTTGTGCCATTTTATTCATAGTTCAATTCAAGTTACTTCATGCAAATCTCTAGTAGGTAGTGACAGTTTGGGAGCATGCAAGGGAAACAAAATTGGATAAGGTGGAGTAAATACATGAGAATTTGAGAATTGAAAAGATCAAAAGTTGAAAATACGTTCTATTAGGTACTAGTATGGATGTAAAGCATGCATCTAGGCGACATACAATTTAAATGGTTTTATTCAATTATACAATAGATTAACACAAGGTTAAAGTTTAAGCCATCTTCTTATAAGTTTATGCCATTTTATTCATAGTTCAATTCAAGTTGCTTCTAGTAGGTAGTGACAGTTTGGGAGCATGCAAGGGAAACAAAATTGGATAAGGTGGAGTAAATACATGAGAATTTGAGAATTGAAAAGATCAAAAGTTGAAAATACGTTCTATTAGGTACTAGTATGGATGTAAAGCATGCATCTCGGCGACATAAAATTTAAATGGTTTTATTCAATTATACAATACAATTTCTCAAAAGTAGCGTCTGTTTCAACTTACACTGAAATGTACAAGAGGAGGGCAAAAAATATAGGCTTCTTAAATTTTGAATTTATTGAAGGGATATAATTATTGATCCAAAAATTCATAGTAGGGGTATATAAATAGATAAAATGTGGTTACAGAGGGGTTTTTTAAATACCTTTCGAACGCACGTTGTATAGCTGGCTTATGTAAGGTGGACCCCCCGAGGTTATCACACTCTTGGAGATCGTCCTTGAGAAAGAGATATCACGTCCTTTCAGTTGCTCTACTGCTACGCTTGAACCTGCCAGAACTTCACACTTCCTCTCATATCAAGAAAGAAGTGCATTGTCATCTTCGAAGTCTATTGGCAAGATAGAAAGCTTGACTCCATCATCTTTACTAATTTGAATGTTGGGGTATACATCTAGAATATCATGTCTCTTCCACTGCTTCTCTAAGAAGTGTATCAAAACACAGGAAGGAAGCCATAACGACATTTGCTGATGCTGACGTCGCAACTACCAACCCCTCTTCACTAGGTTGTTGGGACGGTGGAGATTCACGTAGGGACAAAACCCACTCTCTTTTTGAGCCTGTTCATGAGGAATCGCAATTGCATGAATATAAGAGCTCCAAGTTTCGCCTCGACAACCTGGAGGTACAATGGAATGGCTTCAAGAGCAAAGAGTTTAAAGGTTATAGTGATGGAAAGAATGGAAAGGGAAAGGTTCGAGCAGTAATTGCCTCCACAAACAAAGCAATTACTGGATACAACCCTTGGTGACACCATGAATTGTATAAAGAACAAGGTCAACCCGTCACAAAGACCGTTTACATTTACTCGAGAATGATACTAACATATAGCAATCTTATAGAGTTGAAGGAAAAAAATTTGGCCTCCTACACATTTGATTTTGTTAAATCCAACTCTAGGAAAGGAGTGTCATTTGATTTTGTTAAAGCCAACTCTAGGAAAGGTGTGTCTACCAAGAGCTTGGAAAAAGATGTTTCACACAAATAATTTGATGTGGAAGCCCAACTATCGCATACCTATGATAATATATTCATGTTTATGTTCAATACAACATAGTGTACAGGTACCTATATCATGTGCGAGTCTCCTCTCTCTCTCTCTCTCTCCCTCTCTCACTTCCATTATCATGGTATTAGAGGACAAGGTGCTCCCAAGCCCTTGCATCTTGTCAAGGCACCAAGCCTCCTTCCATGAGGCATCCTCCTTCAAGAGCGAGATTCATGAGGTTTATCTTCAAAAGAGGACTTCGATTGAGAGAGTCCAAGACCTTGTTCCATCAAGGCGTAAGCCCTCATTTGTGAGGCACCTTCATCACTTCCCTAGCACTCAACGTAGTGCTCTTCTTCATCTCCGATTTGAGATAGAAGAAGCTAGTGATTCTAATTTTTAGAGCATTCAAGATATGTTCATTTTAGTGCTCCTATGTTTTCCTTGAGATTTATTCTATTAGGTGTTCATTGAGGGAGGGAAAGCTTATTCTATGTGAATTTCATTATGTGAAAGAGAAGGAGAGACTAAGAAGAAAAGCCAGACTCTTGCAATATTAACTCCTTTAGTTTCAAATAGCTACTACAGCAAGCCATCATGTACATAGTCCACTCAGGCTGACTCTGTAACAAGCAAGTCCTCAAGCTTCTCCTCAAGCCTCGATTCCAATAGAATCCACACAGCCAAGCCTCTGAAGGAGACCATAGAGCTCAAAATCGACTCAGTTACTATGAGCCAACGAGCTCACAAGCAATCCGACTGCCCATGACTTCAACAAATAGACAAAAGCAATGAATAGCAATGGCTAATATAGCCAACTCACAATTAGACTCCTACTCCTTTGCCTTCTCTAACGACCTCCAATGATGTTCACGCATTCGAGCGAGCTCCTACAGCTTCAACTAAGCAAGTGTTGAGAATTCTTCACCAACAGCTCCTCCACAACACCGATTAGCAGCACATCACAGGCAAGATCCATGCAACTAATCTTATGTCGAGGATCAAGGCACCGTCAAAGCACATGGAAAGCCCTTTGAATGACTATACTATCGAGGATAATGCTGAGTGGGCTCTGATGTACAGTGATGGTACCGTACATGCCAACCTATGCATTGCTGGAGTGGTAACAATGGAGAAAGTCCCTGATGTATGTGGTTATTGTAGGATTGTCCTCCAAGGATTTTAGGCACTCATGCGAACTGCCTAGACCCCTTTGCTCTAAGTAAGATGTTGCTTCCTTGGAAAGAGCATAAGTCAATGTAGGTGGCCAAACAAGTTCCAGTGATTGGGCCCCGTTAATGGTTATGTAGGCCGATGGTGACTGGGGTGGCATTTGTTCTTCTTGGTCATGCATTGAATCCTCTTCGGAGCTATCGCTCTGGACCACAAATGCCTATGGTCGCCGTGGTTGAGAGGATGTAGATGGCTGTGAACTCTAGAGGGGGTCTCATGGTTGAGGTAGTGGGCTCTTTCTACGCATCCTCTTTAGTGGCGGCATTTTTTCTGAACCTGCATCCATGTGCATGTGGTGTACCATTGATCATTAGATTAGTTGGCATACAGGTATGACCTTTGTGTGTGTTTGTGAGAGATTTTATTTTTATACATGCTTTGAGAGTGTGGAATGAAAGTGTGTAACACAATTATTCATGCAATCATATATGTGTCTAAGTGAAAGTGTGTGAGTGCACGTGACCTAGTAACTAGGTAGGGACTAACTATATGCTTTTTGTTTTTGTTGCTGGGATTTCATAGGGTAGCTAGAACTCAAGCATCACTTCTGAGCCCTAGGTTAAAATCGATTGATGCTACCTATATGTGCGAAGACGTACATATGAAGTAAGTGCTCGTGATACAATCTAATCCTAACTAAGGAAGACTTGGGTTTCCCAAATCTTTATTTTTGTTGGGGATGGCTTGCGTGTTGAAGTAGTAGCACTTCAGTCAGCTCTCGTTTATTGTTGTGTTGAATTGGACTCCATCCAATGTTTCTAGCAACACAGCTCTGATGGGATTCATCTTTCTCACTCCGTAGGGTCCTTGACCTAGAAACTTTAGTTTCCCCTTGTGTACTTTGGCATTGTATAACAAGACCAAGTCACCTTCCTTAATGTCTTTAGCTTTAAGATTTCTGTCAAACCATGCCTTTCTTCTGCGTTTTTCTATTGTCATGGCATGGTAGGTGACTAGTCTTGTCTCTGTATGCTTCTCCAACTGATAAAGTCTTTCTTTCAAGGATTCATGGTCTCCCATGCATTCCTGTACTGTTATGCATAGGCTTGGTATTACAAATTTTAGTAGGACCACAACTTCAAGGCTGTACACCAATTGAAAAGGTGTGTTCCTTGTATTGACCTTGAGTGTGGTTCTGTATGCCATAAGGCTGCATTCAATTTCTCTGCCCAATTAGAACACTGTGGTTCTACTACCTTAGTGAGGATAATGCATAATATTTTGTTGGTGGATTTGGCCTGTCCATTCCCTTGGGGGCAGTAGGGTGTGCTTTTCTATGGATTACCATAAAGCCAGACAAGAGTGCTTGGATTACCTCATTGACAAAATGTGTGCCTCTATCCGACACAATTTTAATGGGGCATCCGAATCGGGTGATCACATTCTCATATAAGAATCTTGTTGTGCTTCTAGCATCTGCCTTTCTGACTACTTTAGCTTTAGCCCATTTGGTAAAGTAATCAGTGGCCACACCCATTTTTCAAATGGTTTTTGTGCAACAAACGGTTGTTAGGGGATTGAAGTCTTTGTGTTGTGGTTTAGTAGTTCGTTGGCATACATCACAGCCTTTTACATATTCATAGGCATCTGCCCACAATGTTGGCCACCAGTAGCCTTGCAAGGAGGACTTTTCTTGCTGTGGCTTCCCCTTGGAAGTGTCCTCTTGCAATGCCTTCATGGACTTCACTCAGGATTGGCATAATCTCATGAGGAACTTCAATGAATCATATTTACTCATTAGGAATCTACCAAGCGGTGGAAGAATTTCCCTTCGGGTGAAGAACGACACTTTGAATACGTCAAAGAAACCACATATCTTCTTAATACCTAGTCCTTGCCCATCTTGTACAGTTGTCCTACAATGAGTTGAGCCTTTACAATTAGTTTTCTGGCATCTACTGCTTTCATTTCAGGGGGTGGTCTTCCTGCCATTAAGTACCAAATGATATCTTCACACCATTCTAGAATAACATCTATTTGAAATAGTGTGGCATCTAGCAAGTCGTATTCTACTCTAGTGGCTTCTTCTCTCGACTTGACATGAGACATGTGATCGGCAATGTAGTGTTAGGCACCCTTGCAAACCACTATTTTGAAGCTTGTCTACCGATAAGTTAACTTGAAAAAACTTATGTTGTAGGAGATAAAAAAATATCAACTCGAGAAAAAAATTTAGTTTCACTTAGTTCCCAACTCTAAAGAGAATATTTTCTCATCTATGCAATTGATAAGAGGCAATCAATAGGAGTGACTAGTAATTCCCATCCATATTTGTTACAAAGAAGGGAAGATTGCATAGATTATTGAGAATTTAGTGCACAAAAAGTACTCAACCAATTCCCCATTCCATTCACAAGGATGGAATACCACACCAATTGGCTAGACATGATCCACACTCTTTCATTGATATCTATAGTGTGTTTGACAAAATCTCCACTACAACAGAACATCATTAAAAAAACTACATGCATCACAAAGTGGGGAGCCTCTGTTTGTAAGAAAATTCCATTTGGGCTCAAAATTTTCCACGTGACCTCTTAATGGTTTATGCTTGAAAACCTTCCAAATCTACCTCACTGAAATAGTCTTCTATGACTTATTTATGATCCCAATCTATGTACTTATCATTCAATGTCTTGGTGAGTACTGCCTTAAATGTTTTATTTGTAGAATCTACTTATCATAGTTAGGATAAGTTGGAGAATATAATGTCCATGAAGTGAGTATCTTGATCACTCACAAACACTATCTTGCCTTCAATGTTTTATTTGCATAATTAGAACCTCATGGGTCAAGATAAAGAATGTACTATTTGTGAGCTGAGTTCCTTGATCACTCTTTAAATTTGATAGGATAGTTGAATTAGCACACAATGTTCTCAAAGATAAATTTCATGGTATTATGTATTGAAGTTATCTCTGAGCTTTGTCACCTTGGCCCACTTGGTAGCATAGTTAGTTGTTGTAACAATGTATTTATTTTGAGCAAGTTGTGTAGCTTACTTCAAGGGACCTACAGATATCAAGTCCCAAACATTGAAATTCTCGCCAATGTTGACTCAATTATAGAGGCTATGAACTAATGATAAGGCTTGTAGCAATGTTGAGAATATTGAGTGGATTTCAAGAATATGGTATCCCAAATCAAGGCAAAGGATTCATCGAGGTTGGATCAAGCTCTTGGGTGGTAGCATAGTCAATTTTTGTAATGATGTATTTATTTTAAGCAAGCTGTGTGGCTAAGACCAAACATTGAAATTCTTGCCAATTTTGACTCAATTTTGTAGCAATGTTGAGAATATTGAGTGGATTTCAACAATATGGTATCCCAAGTTAAGGCAAAGGACTCATTGAGGTTAGATCAAGCTTTTGGGTGGTTACCTTAGTTGCAATATGGCCTCTAGATAGCCCTTGGTTTGGCTCTTCCAAAACTAATTGTTGCTCAATGACCATGGGGCAACGGATTGCTTAAACATTCCATCATCTCCTTGTTATGGTAGTTGCCCAACTATCAAGGTATACTTCTATCCACTGGTCCACTGGGTTTATTAGGAAACATAGCTATTGATAAATATTGGGGTTAATTCTTTACGCTTAGCAAGAAGAATTGTGTTAGTTACTAATGTATTTTCTAAGCACTCTGTTAGCTCCTTGTCAGTATAGTTGCATGGATATCAAGGTTTACTTCTAGGCCTTAAGTGTGAACTACCTTTATTATAGGGAATGTCCTCACAAAACATAGCTATTGATAAGTTTTGGAAACATGCTCGGTAGGTTGCATCAAAAAAATCCATTGCTACCCTTTCTTAGTGTCAAATTGATGGTGGTTGTTAAGAGAGATAGTCCATTCAAATGAGTATTCTTTAGTTCATGAATTATTTTGCAATTTAGCACTCTTGAATGGTTGTTTTATCAATTAGTTATAGCAAAGCTTGCTAATCCACAAAGAAAAGAAAGGGTCCCTAGGCAACTAAGCTTTTTCACACTATACATTAGACACTCTTGAAAGATTTTTTAATTCATTAGGTATAACAAAGCTTGCTGATCCACAAAGACAATAAAGGGCTTCCTAGGCACCTAAACTTTGTCACACTATAAATTATACCCAATGATTCTCATTACATTGTGTTGTTGATCCACAAATACAATAAAGAGATTCCTAGGCTTCTCACACTATACATTATGCCCTATGCTTCTCATTGTATAGTTACAACGTGATAATTTTGATGGCATACTAGTCTAAATAGTGTACTTTATCCTCTTTTTGTTAGATAACATACCCTTACATTGCTAGAATAGTAGACTTGATAGTCCTACCCTTAGGTTGTAAGATAGTCTACTTTACCCCTCAAGTGGTATCAAAATTGTTTTGATGGCAAATATTAAAGCATCTATATCTATGTGGAATATAATATTCCATCATGATTGCTACAAGATCTTTTGGGTTGATGCATTGTTTGGTCCTTCAACAATCAAAATGCTACCACCCCAATCAAAGCAAGGATCTTTATCATTTCATATAGTGGCTTTGAAATCCTAGGAAAGTACTTAATGAACCTACTAGAGAAGCTGACAAAGAAAATGAGGGATTGGAGTTTATGAAAAATATCTAGGTCTAGCATATTCCTAAAGGCTTCTATTTTGGTCTATTCTATCATTATCCCTTTCTCATATTGTTGTGGGGGACGAGCAAGACTGTTGACTTCATGTAGGAAAAAAATTTCATAGATTTATGAAATTTTAGTGTCTTGAGACCATTGGGATACGTTACCCAAACTTTTTAGGTGCACTTCCTTGGTGGTATAAATGTAAAATTGCAAGATTTTGGGCATAGCCTATAAGATAATTATCCTTTTAAATTACAAGTTAATTACTCTTCTCAATTATTGAATAGCCTACAAGGAAATTACCCTTTTGGATTACCTATGACCAAGAAGCCATCGTATTCTACCATAAATTTTATTTATTTTTAAAATTTTAATGATATGCATTTTATGTACATGGACATATATGGAATAAAATTGTAGTGGAAGTGATTGATTGGTGGCTTTGTGGTCGTCACTTTCTTTTTTTTGTGATAAATTATTGTAAGGAAATGAGAGGATGAGTGGAGGGGATTATTAGAAATAACATGCATATGAATTGCAAATACCTTAGTGTGGGATAAGAATAACAATAGCTATGCCCAACGTGTGGGATTAAAATGTAATTATTCAAAGATAGTAGGACAATGGACATGAATCCACATATTACAAACTAGGAGATCTATGCCCAAAATACAACATTTAAATTTCAATTAGTCACAGATTAGTTGAGTGGACGTGAATCCACATATCACAAAGTGGGAGATGAACATCCTACTAACACCAAGTCTAATAGAAGAGACACATAAGGTAGCCAAACAAAGGCTTGGGTAGCTAAAATAAATTCATGAGTTGATCCTGATCATAAATATTTGTGTTGTTTAATCATGATTAACCAGAAGGATGGGGTGTCAAAAAACAGTTCGCCAACAAAATTGCATGAAGAAGACTTGGAGATCAGTGAGGAGATCAATAATACTAGAAAATGAAGAATTGCATAGTCTTTATGTTGCCATGTAGCACTACATTGGTATAGAAGATATCCAATGCATTATGCACCTAATCTCTCATGAAAGAACCAATGCCATGTATGAATGCTAAGAGGTGGTTTTAGGAAGCTGAGAGGTCCAATGGAAAAGCTATTTTTCATAAGAAACCAAAAAGGCCTTAGACAATTTAGGCATAATGCTCTATGTTTATTGCTTTTAGGTTTTAGACTGCCCGAAGAGAATCTTAGGTAACCTCTCTTTGTTTACCATTGCTATTTGAGTTTATCATTTTACTATTTTTTTGGGCTTGGCTTTTGCATGAGCATGTGTATGCATAAAGCTTTTGTAGCAACCTCTTTATTTTATCATTTCTCTTAGGTTTTGGAAATAATCATATGCTCATTTATAAAACTTATGTTAGATGTGTACATGTAAATAATCTTATCCTATAAGTGTGTGAATGAGAGCCTTGTGCTCATTTTACATATATGTGTGTGTGTGTGTGTGTGTGTGTGTGTGTGTGTGTGTGTGTGTGTGTGTGTGTATCTATATCTATATCTATATCCTTTTTTTTTTTTTAATGTATGTATGTTTGTGTGTATATGTATATAATATATACATACATATATATATATGTATATATATTTTTATTTATTTATCTTTCTTGAATGGTTTTAAATGTGGATCTTTCCATCCATGTGAGACTTATAGATTTATTTATAGCTTAATCTCAATTATCATGTGTACTTTGTTTGTAAGAATAACAAAATTGGTCTCAAGTTATCATGTACACTTGCCTCTCTTAAATTTTTACAGCCTACAGTGTGGTCATTGTTGTTAGCATTTGCATATAATTCTTAAATTCCTCTTAATCATGGTAGGGATGTTATTTGTAGGCTTTTATTTTTTACTTTGTATAACCACCATAAGTAGAAAGAAGATTTCAAACTTGGTCAAAGAGAAAAGCCTCCTATTTCCACCCATCCAGGGGTTCAAAGTGGAAGAAAAAAAGAACTAGAAAGTGAGGAGTCCATACATGAAGAGATGCTTGGTGGTGGGAATGAGGTCCCTTTGGAAAACGTTGAAAATCCTTTTCCCTTGAAAATGTTGAGACAAAGGGAGAGGCTTTGCGGAGAGAGGAGGGTGAAGCATTGTGGACATTGATCTAGTGGAGATAGAATTAGAGATGGAGAAGGGGGGTGATGTAATCAGTAAGTACAGAATCCTTAGTTTGGATGAGCATCTGTAGATCCCTTTATGCCATCTAATCCCACATGCCCATGTGAGAGTTCTTAGGACTAGTGTTCCTATCCATAAAAGCTCTTTTCAATATGACGTGTATATGCTTGAGAAAGGTGCTTTTATTGCATTTCTATGCAAAGCTAATGGTGAGGAGACCATGGTATCAAATGATATTAGAGATTTTTGGGGTCCTTTATGGAGAGAGGAGGAAACTGAATTTGAAAAGGATGTAGCATACAAAAGAGAGAGTTGGTTTATTTCTAAAAGAATGTCTTACATATGGGAGGGCTACCATCATACCACTGCAATTAATTTCATAAGAGTAAATGGAGACAAGGGCAAGGCACATAAGGGTTATGTGCATGCTAATAGACCCACGGTGCACTTTTCAGATTGCATTGGTAGTGGGATAAGGACACTTGTTTTTTGAATAACAGTTAGCTATTCAATCTATGGAAACATGAAGTATATATAATATTGTATGCTAATGTGTTTGGAAATGCACAAATTGAATGAGCATACAATTACAATGCCAAGAATCTATGACACAATATCAATACAAATAATATCTATGAGTGTGATGTAAATGTATTCATGAGTAGTTTGAGTGCAAGCCAATGTCAAGTCATTGAAAAATCAAGATCAAAGGACTCCAAAACAAAGAAGCAATGGTACCCACTAAGTAGAGGAGTCCTTACTATATTGATGTTTTAATGTTCTCTTATTTTGTTTTGGGGTTTTAAACTATCTTCTTTCATTCAAAGTTCCAAAATGAGTATAACTTGAGTTACTTTATTTCTGCTAGGTCAATTATACCATCAACCTTTGGCAAATTTAAAATACCTTCGTAATGCTAAGTTGAGGATGAGAAGAGGCTTATGTTCCTTTCTCTCTTGGATGCAAATAAGAGAATGCAAGCACCCATTTCATGCTCGTGGGAGACAATGATTAAAGAGGGTACGTATTTCATGTATTGCTTTAGTAAAAAAGATTTTGTGTGGTGTCTTTCTAAATGTTAATTTGGTGTTAGTTGTGTAGGTGGTTGTTGAAGTAGATCTTTCTTGAGAAGATGGAGGTCCATTCAATGTTAGCTTTGGTGGACTCAAGTGCACTTCGTGCATTGGACCATCCATTATAGTTTTCTACAAAATATACACTACAATAGTATATTGAAGACATTAAGTTGGATGGCCAAAAAGACATGTTCATGGCCCTCAGGTCTAGGGAAAGCAAGATGGAGATTAAGAGCACAAAACAAGGAGAGGGTGCAATGAAGCATAAGAAATAAACTAAACTAGACTAGGCATTTGAACGGATGATTTTTTGTTAGTAAAAAATGATATTCTTACAATATTGCTCAAGCTTTGTCTTTGTGAAAAGCTTTGATGTACATAATTTTATTGTGAAGGTCTCTCTCTCACCCTCTGTAAGAAGGAAGAATGGTTGATATCCCAAGAAAATGTAAGGGAGGGCTGGAGATTGGGTATCCTACCACATGCATGTATCCCAATTCCATGCATGGATTATCATAGTGGGAGCTTGCACATTGTCCTTAATGGATTGACTTCCCTAAGGGAAATGTGCTAGCTAGAGTGAGGAATCACTGCATGTAGTATGCATCATCCAAAAAAATTTTGGATAAGGATAGTCCTAGGACCACAAGGGGGAAATGAATAGATATTCCAAAAAAGAAAATTGAAGGTAATACTAGAAATCAAGTATGACATGCTTCTTTTTAGAGAAATGAATTACCTACTATCATGTTGACTTGATTAATTGTATTAATCTCTCTCTCTCGACCTACCTACCTATAGGAATCATTGGCGAATTGGAATATAAGGAAATGCTTTTGTATTTGTGCTTGGCCATCTTAAAAGCCTACTTCCAGCATGTTGAGGGATTTTTGTCTTGCAATTACTATGAAATCATCAGATGATGCAAAATGGTTCACATTGGGAGTCCAGTAAACCAAGTAGCTTACACATTAAACTAGGAGGTTTGCTTATAAAATTGTATTGGAGGAGCTTAGGCCCCAAATCAAAATTTTGTGATCTAGTAGATCAGTAACTCCCACTTTTGCAATTGCATGGCCACCTCCAGTGCCATCGCCAAAGATAGACACCACCACCACGGTTACACTGGCATGAGTTCATCTGTACCCATATGGGTGTGATTTTTCAATGAGCTTTTTGTCGTGATCTTTTTACAAAAATTGATAAAATTAATGGGTTTTTTTGACATCCCCTTTCTACACATACAAATCCTAGAGACATTTATTGGTATATTTAATGAAATTTTGATAAATGTTGATGTATTTTTTTTTAAACATAAATCTCAATGCACCATGACCTTTACTAACACTCTTAAGTAGTGTATAGCACTTTTAGAAACAAGCATTAAGATATAGATCAGCAATAATAATTCTCATTACATTAAAATTTTCCCTTTAATAAGGGTTGGTACAACCTTAATGCAATACAAGCCTAATTAGATCATCAACATATATGATAATGAAGGCTATGGATGAGCTCTCTTAATGCAATGATGTATTTAGAGAACTTGATGCCTCTAATGAAGACCTCAATATTTCAATGACTATTACAAAATGGAATAAACATATAGTAATCATTAACCAAAATCTTTGAAAGCTCTAATTTCTTTAAAACAAATCAAAACTTTTTATATATGCATAATTTGGCATTTTTGACTCCTGAAATGAGCTTAAAAGGCCCAAAAACCCTAAAAACGACTATAAACTTGTGTACCTTTCAATGACTTTTCAAATAACCATTTGGGAAAAAAGTGCACCTATAGGGCCTGACTAGAATTTTCGCCAAACTCTAGCTGGGCCCTATAAGTGCACTTTTTTCCTAGAGGGGCTTTGAAAAATCATTAAAAGGTACCCATGTTTATAGTAATTTCCAGGGTTTTAAATCTCATATGTGACCCTTAATATCTTGACCATGATGTATATGGAGAAATTGGCATATAAACATAAAGGCATCTCTAGGATTTATATAGATAAATTTAATGTCTTCATGTAATCCATAGATATGGCTAAAGATCTAAGTTCAAATGTGTGGAAAACGTTTGCAACTTTCCAAGAAGCATAAAAAGTTCACAGAGAGTTTCCTTCCTATAATGCAGGATTCTTGGTCTCTTTAGAGTTGGTAGATTTTTGTCCACATCTAAAAAGAGTCATATTGTGTGTGTGTGTGTGTGTGTGTGTGTGTGTGTGTGTGTGTGTGTCTGTGTGTGTGTGTTGGGTTAAGGGTGGTGTGATTGAGGATCTAAAAAGAGCTCACAATAAAAAGCTTACCAAAAAAGTTTCCCCTACCCACACCATCATAACTCAGTTATTGGAATTTAACTACCACAATGCATTTGCCCATCACACTTGCATGATAACCATTGAACATGATCCAAAAGTGCTTGGTTAATTGCTAGAAAGGAAGGATTATGATGAGTCTAAAATCCAAGCCTTGGCTTAATTCACCACTTGATTAATACACAAGTAGGCTCCCCTAATAGTCAAAAAAATGGTGCAATTAATTAATTTGTGTAGAATGCGAGGGGGAGTGGTTCCAAAAAATTAACGTAATCAAGGTAAGACAATCAATCTGCCACACAAGGCAAAAGATTCAAGAGAAGGGGACATAGCTTCTTAGAGAAGCTTCTGCTCTCCAAAAGCTTTTGCTCTATACTATAGGCTATTATAAAGAGCAGGCCAGTTTGAAGGGAGAAGGGTAGAAGAGAAGGGGGGCTGTGGAAGCCTCCCAACCACTATGATGAGCAGCACTAAGAAGGAGGAATAGGAGGGAAGAGCTGAGTTGAGGGAGAGGGAGGGGAGGGAGAAGGAGGGCTGAGAGCAAGGGAGAGGGAGGGGAGGAAGAGGAGAGGGAGGGGAGAGAGAGGAGAGGGAGGGGATGGAGAGGGAAGGAGGAGAGGGCTAAGAACAGGGGAGAGGGAGGGGAGGGAGAGGGAGGGCTAAGCACAGGGGAGCATAGGAAGGGGAGGGAGAAGGGAGTGCAGATGACAGCAAGGTGGATCAGAGATGGAGAGGGAGGGAAATTAATTGACAATTGCATGAATTAGGCATACATTAATTGAAAATGAGGGACACCATAGAGTAGTTAATTAATACGAGTAGGTGAGATATGCAAATAGGTGAGATTACACAATAACATGAGGTATTAAAGACCTGTCACCTACACAATACTTCAAAGTTGTGCAAGATGCATGCTCAGCTAAATTCACCTCCTCTTCTTCATACTGAGCTAAACAAATGTTAAGTGACGCAGCTCCAGACTTATGCAAATTTTGTTCTTTGGCATATCTAGTAGCACAAGGTAGGATGCACTGCTAGCAAGCTTTCTAGATCCAGATGGAGGATTACTTGCTTGTTTGTGGCAATGATACATGCCAGTCAACTGCAGTGGGAAGGGAATCATTGATTGAGGCAGGATTTTAGGAAGGACCTTGAGCCACAAGGAGTTGTTCTTACTGACTCAGGTGGAAGTATGCTACCAATGTGCATTTTTGTTTGGAAGTTAGGACTTGGCAGATCCAAAGGGTTCTCCTAGTGTTTTTCTCTAGCTATTGTGTGATGAGCTATTGGAGTTCTAGATGGGTCCAACAAATTACCAATATGGGAATCCAAACATAGTTGATTGATCCTTGAGTTGTTATATGCCCATTGTCATTGGAGCACTAAAGTTCATGGGTCTAGCAACACTGTACCAATTTGGACTTGCTACATGATCTTTTATTATGAACATGCTAAATTTTATGTAATATGTATGCTTTTACAACATACTATGTATGTTGAAGTTCTATGCTAAGTTTTCTATGTTACTATTTGGACTACTCTATTACTTGCATGCAACTTTATCTTTGTGATCACAAATTAGTGTTGGTAATCTTCATGATACATGGCAAAATCCTATGAAATCTTGTACTTATTTCCCAAGAAAGGGTGTGTTGTGAAATCTTGTAGGAAGTAAGCTTAGAACTCTAAGCTTGTTGGTTTCAACTTGGAGAAAAATCATACTCAATAGTGGAGACCTAGCTATGATCACATCTTCACGGATGTCATCAATGGCCACACAACCATGTATTTGAATTTAAGAAGACCATCAAACTACTGGAGGCATCAATTCAATTGGATCTTTGATTTTTTAAGAACTATCAACATGATTATTTTCTCCAAACAAAGTATAATTATAACAAAATCTTGAATAGAATAAGTCGAAGGTAGTTACATCATTTTAAGATTTGATGACCAATAATTTCAACCCTCATTATTTGTTTTTCCCAGACACCAAGATAATATCAATTGTCATGGCATGTTAGAAGCTACAACCAAAGACCAAATGCATGTATGGGGTCATATATACCAAATATAAGTAATTTAGTAGGCCCTCTGGAGCATCTTGCATGTGTGACTTGTATGTCACAAAAATTCTTGCACAAATCTAGACATGCCAAAATCACTCCAACACCAAGATATCATAGCATGGTATAGGCTGTTACTAACTACTACATGCATATATGAAGTCATAGATACCAACTCCAACCCACGCTTCAGCCAAGTCTATGCATTATGATGTACCTTATAAATTTAAACATGCCAAAGTTAGCCAAGACACCAAGATAATATCTATTATCATGAAGATGTAACCAAAGACCAAATGCCTATATGATGTCACATATACTATTGCATAATACTAATTGCTACTGCATGTTGCTCCTACCAGGTGCCACCTCCACATACAATGATAAACCTTTCAAATCTGAACATGCAGCCACTATCGCTATAATCTTACCACATGTAGCCACTATGACAATAATATGAAGGCCACAACTGGCCACATAACCAAGCTCAAAGCAAACTACAACCTGCAACCAATACCATGGTCCATGCAATATGCATATATGATGTCAAGAATTAAAACTCAAATGTAATCCTTCATCTCTACCTTTCTCTCAAGGTCAGTAATGCTAGCAATGTCCTCATCTACCTCCTCAATGCTCAAGCTACAATATCTCATGTGCAAAGGTACATTATTACATGCGTTGATATAGCTTCATTGAATGGAAATTTCTCTAGGTCATAAACACTTTGCTTAAATCCCTCACGCATATGTCCAAGAGTTTATCAAGCCTGTTTCTCTTTTTATTCTTGATTAATCAAGATAAATCAAGCCTACTCAACATCTGTTGATCTTCCACACTTCAAATGAGCATTATTAACACAAGATCAACAAGCTTTGAACACTATGATCATCACCATATCTAGTAGTATTGAAGTCAACCTAAGGTAGATTTTCAAGGTCTATCCATTTTGGTCATTACTGTTTTCTATGCTATCACTTCTCAAATCGATCCAAGGTTGATTTGCAATCTCTAGGATGTGATGTGCAATGCTTAGAATGTTTATGGGTATGTTAATGGGCATCATGATTCTGTCTTAGAGGCTAATTTGATACTTTTAGAATGTGTGTGTGTGTGTGTGTGTGTGTATGTGTGTGTGTGTGTGGTCATAGAGAAATAAAAATCAAAGCTCCAAAATAAAGAAGCAATGGTATCACTGAGTAGGCGAGTCCTTACTAGATTTGTGTTTCAAGTATGTTGGGTTATGTTCTCTTATTTTGTATTGGTCTTTTACTATGTTCTTTCATTCAAAGCTCCAAAAAATATATAATTTGAGTTACATTTTTTGGCTAAGTCAAGTACACCACTAACCCCATGCTTGCCATTGATGCTATTGCCAAGAAGATGCCTAAGGAGATGAGAAAGGATGCACAATAGAAAGAGCAAACCAAGATTCACAAAAATGATGCAGACAAAATGGGGATGCCAAGATTGTATCTAGTTTTATGGATTCATTTAATACTTTTTTGTTTCAAATATTATACTTATTTGTACAAGTCTTTCAATGGTCTTTAAGATTCTCAACATTCTTAATCCCAAAAATGGGGATGTTTGAAAATCCAAAGTGTTTGCATTGCTCTATGATAGGCATGACTCCCTTGTTACATTAGCAAAGTCAAAATACCTGCCAATTTTGAGTTAAGGAATGAGAAAAGGCTTATGTTCCTTGCTCTCATTGATTGAAATAAGAGAATGCAAGATAGCCATTTCATGCCTATAGGAGACAATGAATATAGAGGGTATGTAGTTCATGTATTGCTTTAGTAAGAATGATTTTATGTGAGCGCGTAGTGCTTACACTACCTTCTTGAGAAGGAAGGTGCTTAGAAGAAAGCACTTACCCTTCCCTTGTTTCCTTACTGGCTTGCTATCCATCCCCCGCTAGATAGCCACCCATTCATTCCTCTAGGTGCTTAGCCACTTTCCCTCCATTTCCAAGGGTTCCCAAATGTTGGCGTAAATGACTAAATTCATTGATTCTATTGCTGAAATGAGTCATGAGACAAAAGGCAGAAGTTGATGGAGAATCGAGGGTGTGGAAAGACATGGATATGCAAGTTTACCCTAGAAATGATACTTTCATTTCTCATTTGGCAACATCTAGCGAGGATATCACCTTTTGTATCTAGAAAGTTGTATGCTTTGAAAAGGTCTTGTATAGTTTAGGAAGAGACTTTTTTAATCCTCATTGGTTGAGGGACTGACAGGTTTACTTCAACCAAGATACCTCTAGGTACGATCATACGTAACGTAGAAGTAATATCCAAAAGAGCTGGATGATAAGTTAGGGTAGTTGGTGCTTCAGCAAACGTGATTGCAAAGGAAGTTTGATTGGCTGTAACATTAAGATTACCCCCCGTGAAGTTTGTTCAGTATCTCAAAATTCTTTAGCTACTATGGGGCGAGTCAAAAACATGGGCATCAATAATGAGGGTTTGGGAAAGGCTAAATCTACACGGTGGATGAGATATGGAAGTTCACCCCCTCACTTATCACACAAGCTGAAGATGACTCTCCCTCCTTCAAGGCCCCACTACCGCACAATCCTCTGTACCTGAGACTTGGAACATTGGTCTAGTCTCCAATCTCACTAGAGGGGAAAATCCCCTGGTTACAAAATACTAGGATACCATATACGCTTTTCTACTCAGCATGTGCTATCTCGCTATGTCCCAATGTCTCACTACTCTTGTTTCTCTCCCATCATAAACAACAATGGTATGACAAATCATGATAGGAGCTATTGCTAAAGCATGAGACCAGGTTATTATTATCTTTTTCTCCTTTCAATATTGAGAAATTTGATTCTTCTTACTGTATCATTAGCTACAAAAGGACCCTTCTTGAGTGGATGTGCCACAGTTAATCACCCTCCACCCAATCTTTCTATTAATTAAATACTTTTATGATGGTGAAGGATGAACGGATTGTTGTATCTACCACTTTTGTGACTCCTCATTCCGAGTGCCATACAACCCAAGGAGTTACTAGCTTGTTCCTACCTAATGGGTGCTCTGCCTCCCCCCCCCCTCCCCCACTGAAGAATGTAAAGAGGCAAGGTGGAGGGCGGTAGCTAGAGTCAAAAGTTGAGAGTTTGGAGGTTGTTAACTCTATATCAACATGGACTCAAGTAGCATAGAATGTGTGTATGGAGTAGCGGCAAAGCTCCACTTGTACTTGCATAAGGCTAGGAATAATCTCTCATAAGGATCCAACATGCAAGTTCTACATGCATGTCCTACATGCAATTGTTGTTCTACATGCATGTTCTACATTAGTTTCTACATGTGATTCCTATATGCATGTTCTACATGTAGTTCTACATTCAATTCCTACATGCAACTTCTACGTGCGCATCCTAGATGCAAGTTCTCCATGTACAGAGAAAAAGTCCTACAATTCCTACGTGCAAAGAGAGAAGCTCTCCAACTTGTATAAATATCCCATGATGGAATGAAGCCCACACTCTTTGGGGCATTGTGTTGAGTTCTACTTTGGTGTTCTATGCAATTGTCACCAAGTGTCCATGCTTCCTTGCACTCCATGTCCGAAAGCATGTCCTAAACTCATCACCTTCTCTCCTCTCCCCCAACCTTGTGACTCCTAGTCTTCGTCTCCTCCCTTCTCCTCTCTTCCCCCACCCCCATGCTCTTACACCATCCTTCTCCATCCCACTCCTATGCTTCCCATAAGCCCTTACCCTCTTAGAGTAGTTCCTCAACTCTTGACCTCCAAGACCTATGAGGGAGATGAATTCTCCGCCATGTACTCTACTCTGAACCCTCGATCTCCCTTCTAACCTTGAACTTCCTTCTCAACCCTCAAACCCCTTCTAAACTCGGGAGCCTCCTTCTGAACCCTGGAAATTTTTCTAACCCTAAACCCCTAATGAAGGCAAAAGCCTTCATTACCCTAACCATGTCGATGAATGTTCCTTTAACACAAGCATGCACAATGTTTGCTTCCAAACCTTGAGCCTACGTCTCTCACCGGGAATACAACCCGAGGTCCTAAGCTAGACTTGTACTACAGATGACGACATCGATATATCTGTAGGAGGTGACAAAAAGCCTTTGAACCCTACACACCCTACTCATCCTGCAGAAGCCATGGGATAGAGCCAACATTTGGCACCGTTGCGGGGGAGACTAGCATCTTAAGTAAAAAGTAGCCATACGCAAGCATGTGTGGAGAACAATCCACCATGAACTATCATGGACATATCACTCAAGGGCTAGGAGAGTAAAACAATTATCCCAACTCTAGCCAAATATAAGAATCCCAAGTAGAAACCTTTGGTTACTAGCTTAAGAAATTTATATTTCTTAAAAAATAGCCACTTAAAGAACAAATCAGGCTATCTAATGGACACCAATGTGTAGAGCTCAAAATTTTGAACATTTCTTCTTTTTAAACATGAAGAGTTATGGGCACGGGAAGGTTCTAGGGTTTAACCCTAACCCTGAACCCCTCCCACCTCCATTCCTATAAAAACCCTCTCCACCCCCTCATTCTTCTTCCTCCACATCTAGCCTCCATCCTCTTCCAATTCCAAGCCCCATGCAAGACACTTCTCCCTCTCCATCGAGCGCCATTCTACTCTTATCATCATCACCGAGTTTGTTTTGAGCCCTTCTCACTTTGATGACCTAGCCATCCACCCATCATCAATCGTCACCCACAATAATGACATTACACCTACAAAGATTTTGGAGAGCATTGTTGGTGATCATCTCCCCCCCCTCTTTTCAAATTTTCTCATTCGTCAAGTTTTCTATCGACCCCCCTCCTCTCCACCACCGCCTGCCCTTTCATCCCCCCCCTCCCTCTCCACACCCCTTTCAACCCCTTCACCACCCTCCCTTTCACCCCCCACTCTCTCCCCCCGCATCTCCACATGCCCTTCCACCCCATCCCTTTCACCCACCCCCTCTCCACCCTCGTCCCCCCCCTCCACCCCCCCTGTGCCCTTGCCCCCCTCTCCCCCCTCCTCCCCACCATCCTCCCCCCTGCATCTACCCCCCCCCCCCCTCCAACCCCCACACCCTTGGCTCCACCCCTTGTCCACCACCACCCCCACCCCCACCCCCCTCCACCAACCCCCTTTCCACCCCGCCACCCCCCTTCACACCCCCCTCCCCTCCCCCAACCCCACACCCTCCACCCCCTCTCCATAACCCCCCCCTCACCCCCTCCAACCACGATGATCGCAAACCCGCCAGCAAGAGACGCTCGCAGGGCCACCTCCACTTTTGCCTTAGCGACAACACCCCTCGCCTCTATCCCTCCGTCATTCGATACCCTCTCGTCAACCCCTCTGCCCGACACCACCCGCTTGGTCCTCTGCCATTGGTGCCATCCGCCTGGCCCGCCTCACCAACCGTCGGTGCCTCTTATCGCATCCCCTCACCTCCTACCACCTCCCTCTCTAATGCGGTACCCCCCACCCATGTCAATGTGTGATGATTAGTTGGTTTCTTAATTTCCAAATCTGTTGCAAAATGATTGCTTTTATTAGGTGCCAAAGCTGAGCTTGAGGTTCATTCCCAGGCAACAAAGGAAAACAACATGACCCATCATGATGAGGTAGTATCCCAACCATTTTCTACACATGCAATCAGCATGAAGCAAAAGTCCAGACAAGCAAGTTGAAGCATATAAAAAAACAAATGACCAAGCGAAGCAAGTCAAAGCATGTAAGCAACAAATTAATACAATTAAGGATTCAATCGGATGTTTTTCTATTTAATGTTAGGTTCGGTCACAAAAGACCACTCATGTAGTTGTGTGCGTACTCCAACTTCCACTAGAGTGCAACCATCACAGTGCTCCTGTCTCTTAAGAAGCGCGGGAGGACAAGTGCTCAGTCTCAATGCTAGCAAAAACAATGATCACACTGCCATGCAAGCCATACAAAGATAGTTCGTGAATTTGTGCAAAGGGTATTCTTAGGGAGAGTAGCCAAGCCTCAATGGGATTCAAAGAGGCTGTAATCTTGCCAACTGGAGACAATGGCATGTTTCGTGTGGCAAAAGATGGCACAATCACATCTCTTATTTTGTTGGTTGTGCTAGAGAGAACATATGCTCTTGCTTTTTAAGGCATCTCCATTCGCGATGACTTGGTCTTCTAGCAAAAAAATATGTACTCTATATATGCGATGTAGTTTCACTAAAAAGGTTAAAGTTCCGCAACATACACCCTCGAACTGAGGTGTGCCAAAAATCTTCCTTTCGTAAATCATCTTCTTGTTGGCATACTTCATGTTTGCATTTTTTCTACTTGTAAGTCTTTGCAAGTGATCTGTCTCCATAGCAATTGGCATGTCCTCACAAGGAGCTATACCTATGTCAATTGTTGAAAGCTGGTGTTGATACCCTTCTAGTGCATTGGTGTTCCTCATTCGATAAAATTCTCTTACAATTGCTTCAATTGAGTAGCGTCCATGTGGGTGCACTGCATGGTAATGCATAGTGACTCGTTTTGCACCTACACCGACCATCGTGCCCATTAACAATGTGCATGTCTCGCCTTGAACTGAATTAGAGGGCTTAGGACAAATGCGGCACATGTATCATCTAGTAGAAGTGTGAGGCATTGTACACCTTCTTGACGTGTAATACAAAGAATCACCTTGATGCTATCTTGCCCAGTTGGAGAGGTGGGTCATCTTGAAGGCGTTGAGTTTGGAAACACCTCTTGAATTGGCTTCAAAGGAGGGCCCATGTGGCGTGTTCCTCTACCAGAAGATCTAAGTACCATTCGGAGGCTTCGTCGACCAATGCCATAGGGAACCGAATGCCTTTGGTCTCATTAGATTGATCACCTCCTACTCTACAAGTAGCAACAAAGAGTGCGTCCTTCTTTGAGGGTCTAATTGCATGCACACTTTTCAAGGGTGGATTGAGCGCGTCCTTCTTGAGTCCGAAAGTTGAGTTATGTGCATTATCGGGCTAGATATGTGTTAGTAATTTGGGTAACATTGTGCTATAAAATGTGCCTAGTATTGTCCCGCTTGAGAGTGGAAATGTGCTGGTGCAAACAGATCGTCAATCGGAGGTCACACGTGAAAGTTATAAGTGAACTAGTACAAAAATTAGCCCACATGGGAGTGTGAATTTACGAGTTCTAAGCATGCAAAAATGGTGTGTAATGTGCTCAAAAATTACCCCTTAGTGTAGTGTTTTGTGTGTAAATTTTGGATTCAAACTGGGGTCAAATCGAGTCCCAAATGAGCGAGTGATGGAGGGATAATTAGGGGGGAAATTATACCTGTTGGGGGATCTTGGGCCTTAAGGATGGGTGTGAATGGACATAACTTCAAAGAAACTAAACCTAATTAGTTAGCCTAACTCACCGATTGACGTAACTAACCTAAATGTCAGTTAACATAACCTAATGCCAATTAATCTAACCTAATTAAAGTTAACATAGCCTAATGCGAGTTCAGCTAACCTAACTATAGTTAATCTAACATAATGTTGGTCAAGGTAACCTAACTCTAGTTAGCCTCACCTAATGTTGGTCAAGGTAACCTAACTGTAGTAAGCCTAACCTAACTAACAATTAACTTAACTAATCTCACTAACCCAACTAATAGTTTACTTAACCTAATCCAACTAACCTAATTATAGTTAGCCTAACCTAACCAATAGTTAACCTAACCTAACCTAACTAATCAAGGTTAGGATTAGGGTTAGGGCTATTTTCTTAATAAATGACTTTTTTAGGGGGGGCGACGTCCAGTGGGCGAGAGGGGCTAGGGGAGTGCTATGGGGTAGAAGTATGTAGCAAATCTCATGGTTGCTAGACCTTCAGCTTATAGCAAGCCACTACATCTTCATTGAAGGCGTCAAAGCCTTGCTAATAGTGCTCCACTCCACCACAGTCTACAACATTGCAATCATCAACGTATACAAGTTGCCAAGGTCCATCACGAGAACATTCACCTGTACACTCCAAAACATACTCCACAAAGTTCCTCCCAACTCTACGACGTACATCATCGCCGAGCTCAACATAGACTACAATGGCAAGGGCCCAAGCATAACAACTCTATGCAAATTCATGGCTAGCCACCACATGCACCAACTCATTAACGACCCAACGACTATCCATCAATCTACCTTGGACCACATATGGACAACCTCCTCTGACAACCACAAAATGTCCAGTACAAACTACACGTACTGGACCGACCACTCCCTTGAGTACACCTCACTCTAGGGTTGGCCGCTTGAATCTTATTCAACTTGTTTCTATGTTCTCGAGATAACCGAGTGTTTCCATCTTCTACCATCTAATGAAACATTTATTCATTTGATACAAAATGGGAGCTAAAAAATATAAGTCTCTTTTAACTTCATCCTAAGATAGAATATGGCTTGAACATGGATTTGTATATAGAAATCCATCTCGTAGTGAAATAGATGGCTTGCACTATTGTAGTAATTTGTTGCTTACATGCTTTGACTTGCTTTCGCTTGGTCATTTGTTTTTCTATATGCTTCAACTTGCTTGTCTGGACTTTTGCTTCATGCTGATTGCATGTGTAGAAAATGGTTGGGGTACTACCTCCTCATGATGCATCGATCATGTTGTTTTCCTTTGTTGCCTGGTAAGTTAATGTTAAGCGTGGGCTTTGTCAATCACCCTTGTCATGATGGGTCATGTACCTGAGCTACTATTTAGGGTGCTAATTAGGAGCTTCTCTCATGTTGTTTTCCTGTCGCCACATAAGTTGATGTTTAGCATGGTAATTTCTCATACTTGAGCTAATCTTTATGGAGCTGATTGGGGTTTTTTCACATTTAGAGCTACTTATTGTTAACAATGTACTTTTGAATTTATGTCGTCCATTGGGACCAAGTGTTTTCCTCTTTTCTCCTTTGCTGGGTATTTTTGTTTGATACCTAATACTTTGTATGACGAAAAATTGCACCATCTCTCTTTAT
Source organism: Dipteris shenzhenensis (assembly GCF_047967505.1). NCBI lineage: Eukaryota > Viridiplantae > Streptophyta > Polypodiopsida > Gleicheniales > Dipteridaceae > Dipteris > Dipteris shenzhenensis. Next base: position 60,350,106 of record NC_141597.1, on the reverse strand, counting down.
TTCCACATCCAAGTAATGCTATTTGTGCCTTTGCAATTTTTCCAACCGGTGAGAGGACTTAAACAAGGAGGTAAAGCTTAAAGGAAATATGGGTTGACAATCTTTACCACAAAGATTAGTCACCAAAAATTATCAAACACTACTTAGTTTTTTTTTTTTTCAGAGAAACCAGACACTACTTAGTTTTAAAAGAGAGTAATCATATTCTACTTTAATTCCATTTGGTTGAACAGGGAAAGGGTGAGGACATGCCATACCTAATGCTGCTTCAACCATCAAGCTCTAGGCTTTAAGACAAGGTTGCAAGTATATGCACAAGGATGCTCAGATGCACAATCACGTTTGCATATGTACACAAGGTTCTACCCTAATGAATGTTCCACGAACATGTGTACCAAATATAAGAAAGCACTATTAGGTGAGATTTCAATCTCTAGGAGGTCTAGTTGTAGTTATTAGTTATTTAAAATTATAATTACAAATTACTTTTCCACAAAAAACTTGTGTTCGAATTTAAAACAATAATAGAAGAAACATAAGGGTACACTTGGATTCAAAGATACCCACTTTATTTTTTTCTTGATTAGAAAAGGATCATATGATGCTAAAAACCTATCCAACAAACTCATTTCATATGAGAGCACTCAATAGTTAGCTTTTTGCACTTTGAAGAATTATAGATAATGATGAAAGTCAATTGTTGTATTTGCAGATTTCAAAATCCTATTTGCTTAAACGTGAATTTAAGTATCACTTTGTTCAACATTGCTTCATTTACTTGTAGCGTTATGTTTCTTCTTCGCCCCAAAAAAAAATCAACGCACACTTCGAACATTAAAATTTGTTTGTACATATAGTTTATAAACTCACTATTGGTTATTAAATCTTTTTAATTTTTCAAAGCATAAGAAAAGCATTCAAACTTATAGAAATCTATAAACTTCGTCACATACACTATCTACCAAATTCAAGGCAACATATTACACAATTACTCAGCAATATTTAAACTCAAGACTAAGAGCACAACAAGAGGCAAAATTTCCTTACCTTGTCCTCCAAGCAAATGGATGCAAATGAAGCCTAATTATAACAAAGCTCATCTTCAGCTAATTTTGCTCATCTTCTCTTGTATCAAACCTAAGATAACTCGGTAACTAACAACAGATGCTACAACATGTAAGGCTTACATACACAACACATTACCAACAACAGGGATTAGCGAAGAAAAAACCATAATTTCTGTCATCTATTTAAGCACGCATTTTACAGATATATATATCACTCAATATACCTGGATGAATCCAGGACCATTCCCAAACTCATCCTCTAAAAACACAACATAGTGCAGTTTCAATCTCATGATAGTCACTCATAAGATCGAAAACCATAAACTCCATCATGCATAGAAGGGACTAGCTACTATGACATCCCCACTGCATCATCAGCGCCCAACAGTGGGTGTAGACCATAGTATAAAAATATGCTCACACATAAAATTCCACACACCCACACATACTTGAGCATCCATTTATACAAAGTCTTCGTACTGAGTATCTGTCGACACTCCGGAGATGAAGGGCAGACTCAGCCATGACGAAGGCTAGCACTAAAGGAGAAGGCTAATAAAAAAGTAGTCCAAAATCTCTTCGTTCAAGCTACAACTGCTTGTGAAGTCTAAACGATTTCATTTTAGTCTCTCCCAAACAAGCATCTAAATCTAGCTGATAGGGCAACGCACCACTTAAGATAAAAAGAATCATCGCAATACCAGCACAAGGACAGTTCACTGATCAAACATTAATAAAAATATCATGACATCTTTTCAAGGAGCTGCACATACAAAAAGGCACTTATATATATCTAAGATGAATCCAGGAAGATGCCCGAACACATCCTCTAAAAGCACAACACAGTGACGTTTCAATCCCATGACAGTCACAAGGTTGAAAAGGATAAACTCCATCACAATAGCAGGACCAACCATAACATTCCCACCGACATCATCAGCATCCAAAGCTGGGTGTAGACCACCGTACAAACGCATGCTCTTACACGTATGTATCCCCATCAACATTGAATAAGCAAACAGCTTACATTTAAGGTAACCCTTGTAATATGCACTACAAAACAGTCAAACATGCCTATCATGCACTGTTTTGCATTGAGTGAAGGCATCGTCACCAAAGCACACTTCTTTTTTGTGCACAAATTCTATCCTAGTACAATATCAGCTATGCTAAAAAACAAGCCAACCCACCAAAAAGCAATAAACAGATTTTCTTGCCCGGATTCAGCCTTAGATCTGTAAGTCTCCTTTACAGAGATAATATATGGAAAAGATACTAATAAATTATGCTCAAAGGCTGGATACTAGATGACGTGATAAAAATCCTGCTGATTAACCCTAAAGCTATTAAGCAGGTACACATTTGATAGCATCCACATGATGGTAGCATGTAGAATGGTAATATCGATTCCATAGTAATCATGAGCTAATAGCTTTATGAAAGCGACACCATCAAATGACTGGATGTCATGCATTCGTATCCAAAACAGGACGATGAGTACAAACTTAATATATGATAGACCAATGGAGAAAGGAGTGGAACTTGCAAGTCACTTAAGGTGGTAAAACCCACAATCTTCTGAGCTGCCAATTGCGTCAAGCAAAGGCTGCCTTCCGAGCTGAGATAGGTTTGAATGATTCATCTACATAGAACTTTCCGGATGGAAGGATTTTCCACTTTTTTCAGACACCTTGCCATATGACCAAGTCAAGCATTGATATCATTTAGCACAGAAAACAAATGCTTTAATGAGCTTACATTGCTGCTTGACAAGCACTTACCTGCAATATCAAAGCGCTGTAATCCTTATCTTGACATTGCAGAGGACATCTGTACAACGTGCACACTCCCATACACCACCTGCACTGCTTCCCTTTCTTGCCTCTCATCAGGAAGCCTAAAACGAGTCCTGGTTCCACCAGACATGCATGACCAAATGTTTCGACAGTGAGCCAGGAACTTGACCAAGGAACCCAGTTGGCTGACCAAAAGTGTCTACCCCTCTGTACCAGAAGATCAGCAGCCTGACTCGTACAAGTCAAATGAGGGGATGGTACTCTTCACCATTGCAAACACGTAAATATCCACAAATGGCAAGGAGTGAGACGAATGAGCTTGAATAGATTCTATGTGTGACACCTAAGTCAGTACTTTACACTCCAACCGCAGCTGCACGAACAGTAGAGGGTACACTTTTAAGATAAATCAAACGATCCTTGGCCTTCTCGTATGGCATATAGCAATCTCTCCCGCATTACTTCCTGGAAGAAAATTGAGCACCATGGTTAAACATCGAAGTAGGAAGAATCTAAGAAACTTGTCATTTCTTCGACAAAGAGAGTGCTAACTAAGCATGACAGCTTCAGATAATTTGCACAGGTCATGACCTACCTTGCAAGAGTATGGAGGTAGCTTCAGATAGTTCGCACAGGTCATGACACTTGGCAGATCTCCATCTGCTAAAGTTGTTCCTAAAGCAGATGCTCCTGGTGGAGTTGAACCCAAAACAGCTGCTGCTCCACTCATTCCTGTTGGATGCTGCAGAACAAGCACCCACCAGGCTTCAGATTCCTGAAAAAAAATAGAGTAACAAAATTTTCCTTAACACCATACAAGAATAAATGCCGCCAATATACCTTCCGAACGATCGTGAGTTTTGGATTGAGTGCAGCAAGCCCTCCAGAAGGAAGCCGTGGGGCACCAGTAACAAAGCGCAGAAAAGCTCGTTGTTGCTCTGGGCTGAACTCCCCCATTATTTCTAGAAGCTGAACCAAAATTTTACAAAAGTAAAAACACAAAAGCACAACAATAGCCTGTATTCTAATACCCTGTGTCGGATCCACTTTCTAGGCACATTTAATATCCATGTTGTAAATGGGTGGTAACTCACATTTCTAATTGGTGGACTAGTAGCAGTATAGCCGTGGTCAAATTTCATGTGCTCCACGAGAGTCTCCAGCTGTAAATACATGATATCAACTTTCAATATCAGACAAATAAGATCAAAAGAATTGAAGCTTCAAAGCAGCAGATTAATCCATAGTGTCTGAGCAACTCACCACCCACAGCTCACGGCAACCACAAAGCAGAAAATCCAGCTCCTCTTCATTGAAGATCTGAAGTGATGAGATTTGGAAAACCTGCACAATAACAGAGTCATAGGACTAGTCAAACAACCATAGGACTAGTCAAACAACCATAAACAACCAGATATCTGCCCGACGATGGCCTACCCAAAGGTTTACTTTCCGCCCCTCGAGTCATTTACATAGTTCTTACACCTCGAATACTACCCACAGGCTTGATACGTCGTTGATCAGCCAACCAAAAACAAAATGGAATAGGCTCCACCTTTCTGACAGCAATATGATTCATAGTCTCATATGTCATTATATTGATTCCAGAGGCTAACGGTCTGGGTTCTCAACGGACAACATACCAGAGAACTAACATACCTTCGGCACTCATCCTTGATGAGTAATAAGGCCATCGTCATGGGGGCCTCCAAAATAATGCCAGAGTTTTCCCCAACAGAGAGCAAAGGGGTGTGGTGCCTTCACCCCCACACAACCGCAGTAAGGAAAGAAGAGGGGGAAGAGGAGTGCTCATAAATGGCCTCAAAGACTTCTTTAAGTGGCAGAGAGCTCCTCCAACGTATTTTAAGATGACACGGGTGTCAAGGCATTGTCTCTCATGCATAGAGATTTAGCCAAGAGTGCTCATAAATGGCCTCAGAGACGTCTTTAAGTGCCAAAGATCTCCTCCAATGTATTTTAAGGTAACACGGTTGCCAAGGCATTGTCTCTCATGCATAAAGGTTGTTCATAAAGCCAAAATCTGATCTCATTTCTCATGTTGCAGCCCTCCTCGAAGAGAAGACAACAGAGCTCACCAGCTCGCCTCACTCAACACCTCATCAAGATCTAGATGCCCCATCAGACCTCTTGCAACAATGCTTGGAGGTCACCTTTCGTGGAGCCCAGAGCAGAGGCCATCCCCCAATCAGGAAGCCAGAGAAACAGTCAAGAGCCCAGAACGTGGTGAGAGGGAACAACCAAGGCTGAGAAGCCCCAAGGAGGACCAAGCCACATTTGAAGGCTGCCCAACTCATCAAGGTAAAATTCCAAGATTTCAAGGGGACCGAGTGAAGATCCCTACAGCCATCTGCAAAGCTTTCTATGGATCAATGGAAGCAACAACCAAGGAAACTACTTCCCATGCACTCTAGTAAAGACTGCACAGAGGTAGTTCAATCAGTTTTCCGTTTGGTACTTCATAAACTGGAAGTACCATGTCTGAAGCTTTTCTCAAGAGATTCAGGCAAGAGATTAACAAGGAGGACGTCTACACCAAGTTGGAGGAAGGGTGAGGCTATACATGGGATAGACGATAGATTCCAAATGAATAAACCAGGAATTTCCTACTAGAAAGAGAAACCTAAAAACCTAATCCATATCATGGAGGCAAGTTTAAACAAAATCAGCCACAAATTGCAACATCCGGTTGGAAGCAGTTGAATCAACAAATCATCACAAGGTATAGAAGAGAGGGCTAATCCATTAGGCATGACGGAGCACACAAGCTTTTGGAGTGTCCTTCTCGGAAAGGAAGGGAACAAAGGGCTCGTCAGCCTGCAAGAGAAAAGGAGGCAGCCAACGTAAAACCATGTTGGAAGAGGAGGAGATAGCAGGCGGACGGAAAAAGTATGCTAGCAGTAACTAGTTCGGGGTAAAGTGAGATATTAGAAAGCAAGAATAGCAGAAATGGAAGCGAGAGAAAAGGACAAAGTCTCTCTTACTAGGAAGAGGGCATGGGAAGTGACATCTCCTGCAATCTCTCTCTATATAAATCAACGTCGATTTCCTTCTCTTTGGTTGGCTGGCAGTTCAGAAAATCTTGGCTAGAAAATCACACCCTCTCTCTCTCTCTCTCTCTCTCTCTCTCTCTCTCACACACACACACACAGCACTAGGGCCCAGGACAACAGTCAGGCTGGACCCCCCCAAAGGTCTTTATTCATTCAGAAAATCTGAGTACAAAGTGCAATTCAGCTCACAGGCTGCGTACAAAAATTAATACGTGAATCCCATTTTACAAAGAGCTCTCAGCTCACTTCTTTTGGCAATATGCCAAGTGTCAAAATATCTAACTAAGTCTTAGTTACACGTCTCAAAGGGCAAAAGTCTAGGGTCTTCGTAGCCCTCGGTCACATGGACTTAGGCGATCACTTGGCTACACGCTGGGCTCCGTAGAACTTAGGCGATCAACCCCTCTTAGAGCCGACAACCATTAATTAAAGCGCACATAGCCATGGCACCCATTAATTGTTAGCGCTTTTGCATGCAAAAGTCCAGGGTCTTCGTAGCCCTCGGTCACATGGACTTCTCCTGGCTACCCGCTGGGCTCCGTAGCACTTAGGCGATCAACCCCTCTTAGAACCGACAACCATTAATTAAAGCGCACATAGCCATGGCACCCATTAATCGTTAGCGCTTTTGCATGCAAATAAATCCTAGACTAGTCCTAGTCTTTGTGGGCGTACCCACCAAGCAAACATGTGCACATAAAACACTAACTCTTTGGTTGACCGAAGCCAATCCTTCTAGCCATAATTAAGGACTTTGACCAAGGGTCAAGGCGCCTTAATTAACGCCAATGATCTAAGTTGACAGAAGTCAGCCGGCTTTGGCCGAATCCAAAGTCTTGTTGACCGACGTCAACTCTTTCTGACCGGAGTCGGAGGTTCTTTGGCTAACCACAGTTGACCCTCTTGGTATAAGCCAAGTCTTCCTAACTGGGGTTAGGCAACAAGCTTACTTAACCGTGGATAAGTATCTTTGACCGAAGTCAATACTATTAAATATAAGTTTTTGAACATAATTAAATAAATGAAGAACTTTCCAATTCCACGAACTGACAAGATTCTAGATAGTTTAAAGGCAGCCAAAATTTTCAGCAGGATATATCTTAAGAGTGGTACCAACACGTCCGGATTGCCCCCCAAGACATCTACAAACAGCTTTTTGGACAACACAAGGACATTATGAATATTTGGTAGTTCCCTTAAGGTTGAGTAATGTTCCGGCTCTATTTAACGATATGATGAGCCGAATCATTCAAGAACACAAATCCTTTGTAGGAACATTCTTTGATGACATCATAGTGTTCAATAAGGATCAGGAGGAGCAGGGCTCGACTGTAGTGGCTGTTATTAATTGTCATTCAAAGTTATGAGTACAAGGTACAACAGGATCCTTTTATATGTACAGGCGTGCACACATCAATTACCACTTTGCGTGGTAGCAATAGACCATCTTGCTAAATTTACAAAGCCAATTAAAGGCTGATTAGACAAAAAACTAACTAAGTAATTGGCCTTTGTTGCTCATAATTTAGTTCAGCCTCCTTCAACTTCTTGCTCTCCTAAACTACTACATGTCCATCCTGTAAAATATTTGCTCTAACGCAACCACCACTAGCATAAGCTTGAACTACAAAGGTGTTCTAGGGTGGTGGTTGCAGAAGTGCCTACAACAGAAGCATTTTCGAGCGGTTCCTTGGCCTCCAGCACATCTATATCAGCTGTTTTTGGCATCAGAGACCTGCTACAGCATTCGGAGCTGTTCTAGGGAGTCGCCTGACCTATTTTTGCACTTTGGAGTGTCCTAGTGAGCCATTTTTAGGGTTTCAGACCTACTGCAGCACCTTGGGCAATTATCACGCCCACAAGTGCTCAACTCGTGGTTTATTTCTGCTTTTCGGGGCATATACCTACTGCTTTTTGATTCGGGTTCACATTTGGAGCACCACTAGGCCTCTATTTTTGTCCTCTTGCATACTCCACGTGGAGCCTCCAAGGTCATCCAAGCCTTTCTTCAACTGCCTTGCACTTGTGAAGGCTGCTGATCCATTTCAAAGCCCTAGACCAGCCTCTTCATTTGCTGGTTATCCATTTCAGCCTGCTGGTTTTGTTACCTCAGTTTGATACTATGGAGCCTCGTCCTCATGGTGAAGATTCTCAGCTAGGGATGAGCAGAATGACAAAGCAATGGCATTTATTAGCGCGAAGTTGGTCAACAAATTGCTTCATCACCTCCCTACTTCAGCCAAGGAGAACCTAGACAAGCTAAAGAATATAAATGCTACATCTACGGACCTGAGCAAGAAGCTTCATCTGCTGTGTTGCATGATCTATTCCTCTCTGAGGAGGAAGATGATGCTTAGTTCTATGTGTGTTTGTGTTGAGTCAAACAAAGCTTCTCAGCCTCGAGTTGTCCCTCTAAACTGCATGTATGTGGAGTCAATAAGAAGTACTCTGCCTTGGGTTGTCCCCCAAAAATGAATGTATTGTCTTTTACTTTGGTTTGATGGTATTGACCACCCAGCTCAAAGTAGGGGGGGGTGATGAGTGATGGTTTGCCCTTGCCGGTCGCAAGCTGACTGAGAAGTCGCTATCACACGAGAGGTGTAAGATAGTTGGACTTGCTCTTTGCAGTATTGTGGTGAAGGGGGCATTGGTCTACTCTTGTGTGTAAGGTCTCACACTCTTTGCTCTGAAGGGGGGTGTTGGAGATATCATAGCCAAAGAGTGTGGTGATGTGATGTGTTAGTGTGTAGTACTAGGTGATCTAGTACTAGTTCATGTGTGTGAGTCATGTGTGAGTGCCACGTGTCATTATGGGACTTATCCCATATGCACTAGGTGCTAATGTGTGAGTGAGTAGCCTATATAAGGCTTGTACTTCTCATGATTTTGAATAAGATAGCCTTTCATTATGTTTTCATTCATGTATCATTTCCTCACACCCTGACCCTCTCTCTCTTTCTCCACCATGTTTCTAATAGTTAGGCCCTTAAAATGCCCCACTAGAGGGGGGCATGGGGAAAACTCATTGGTTGGGTTTTAAAAATCACCCACTAAAGGGGGGGGCAAATGAAGAGAGGAACGCCATGGCATTCCCTATCCCTTGATGCTTTTGGCAAGCTTCTCCAGGGAGGAATTACTTGGAAGAATTGCAAGCGCCATACGAGAGGATGGCAGACGGGCTTCAATGGGGATTTGGCCACAACTGGGAAGCAGGCTCGAGGATTTAGACATACAGGATCCGCACGAGGGACTGTGCACTATTGCACGGACTGTACGGAGACTCCTTGGTAGCTATATGAAATCAGTACGCGTTGTTGTACGGCTGACAAATCAGATGCACACGTTGTTGTACAGATGCATTTGAGCAGGCTGGTTGTTGCCTTGACAGCGTGCATCTACGAAGCAGATAAGCTGCGTGCTCATCTCGACTATGTGCTCACCTCGAGTCAATTTTCGGCGACTTCTTTTGTTCAATGCTTCATTTAAAACTGCCTCTACATTTCAAAGCTGGACTGTGTAATTTTGCTTATTTTCTCTTTAAGCAGATGGATGTCCTTGTCGGCACTAGTGCCAGCTATGGAAGATTGTGTGGCTAAGTGGGGCGGCTAGTAACAATTTTCGGGCTATGTGCCTATGGTTGGCAGAGATAAATGCCATCGGCTCTGAATTGAACACAAGCATAATATATGGTTTGTAAGAACAATGAACACAGAGGCTATGCATGGGGCCATGTTGGCCAATGGGAGGTGGAATGTTCTAAATGCAAAAGCTATTGCAGCCCATGTGCAATCTTTATTTGCAAGGTCTCCCTAATGTTAAAGAAATACCAAAAAGGGGTGCCAAGGTTTGGGGCCAATCTTTGTTTCCCTCTTGAGTAGAAGCGCTCTAGCTCCCAAATTGTGTTTGTGTTATTTGCTGAATATATTATGTGAAAGCATTGGCTGGCTAGTTGTCTAATACCGCCCTCTTGTTGGCCTTTGAGGCTGGTTTCATGGTTCTATTGCCGGGACATCACCATCTTTCTTAAGGAGGTGAGCATGTGATAGTCTCTGGTGAAGTATTGCCTACTTTAATTGGATTCCAACAGAGAGAAATTCAGCAATATGTCTTTTACAGATAATGATTGCGATATGGAGGGGCAGTCCTCCTAGGATGAGCAAGAAGAGCAATCTATGCATGAGGGAGCATCCCAGGGTGACCAAAATTTTGAGGCACAGCAAGCTGTAAATCCTTTTGATGTGAGTGCTTCTCGGTCGAAAGGGTCAAAAGAGGCTGAAGATGCAAAGGATGATCATGCTATGTTTAAGGAACAGTTAATGAGTGCTGTGGGAACACTTATGCAAGCTCATGCACGACCCACGGTTCTTTGAGTTTATGCAAGCTCCTTTTGAGGTCTAAGGAGAGAAAGAGGCATTCTCATGCAAAAGAGCCTAGTGGAGTCCAAAAGCAGTCACTTGGTGTGATCCCATTGAATGGACAGCCCTCAGGGTGCTACATTCCAGCGATCTTTCCATGGTGCTGGTATGGATATACATGGCCAAGGGAATAATTTCCAGAATGTAATCAGGGTATTTTGGTGGTGGTTCAATGTTCCTGGTCAAGCTGTAGATGTTCCTAGGATGCTTGGAAACTACTCCGTGGGATCTCAGCCCAGTATGTAAAGAATGCAAGGGAATGTATCTAGGGGTATGCAGCCTGGAATGCCTAACAGAATGTATGGCATTATTGGCATGCAGCCAGGAATGCAAGGGGAAATGTCAGGGAATTTCCAAGCTCCCACAGGTATGTTTCGTATGGCTGGGGCTGGCTTGGCAAATCCTCTAATGGGTAGTGTAGGACATTGCTGGAGGGACTGCTATGGATCCTCCATTTTTGCACCCACCTGTCTATGACAATCCGACACCCAAAAGGAAGGTAAAGGATTACAAGGAAGGTGGGGTGACACAACCACGATCACGAATCCGGACCTGCACACAAGCACAAACAACCGATCATAGAACCACAAAGAGAGGCGTAGGAATGCTCACCACCCAACCATGATGCTCACAGGTCCAAGACCCATAGAATCCGAGCATCCCCTTGAGCCACACGCTGGGCTGCTGGAACGAACATCTACATCCAATCACTCATCAACAATCTGGACGTCCCATACCACCAGGAGGCGTCCTTAGGGCCTCAGGACCGCGCTAGGGATCCACGCTGCGCTAGAAAGCAGGTGCGCATCCGCAACACAATCCAGGATCCAGACCAGCAAGGGGGAGCTAGCCCTCCTCTGACTTGCATCCATGAAAACAAAACCCCTGGGCTCCTTATATAGGCTCTAGCCCAGAGCTGCTAAAAAATAGTATAAATCCTAACTCGTCCATTGCCCTTGCAACCCAACTTGAGAATCGCCTACCTACTCCTAGCATCCCCGCAAGCTATCAAATCTAGTCCTGTGTGCCTAAGCACACGTCAGATTCGATCCATGCACATGACGTACTCCCCTTCCTCTAAGAAGACAATTCAGAAACTATGTCTAAAGGTTGGTCAATGTCTCCCATGTAGAGTCCTCCTCGACACGATCCTTCCACTTAGTCTTCTATTCCGTGATCGTAACTTGACGTTCACGAAAGCCAAGAATACTTTCTGGTTCGTGCGGTACGAAGGTCAAATCTTAAATCTCTATAAGTTCTTGAAGAGTGACTACCCGATTCTCAACACCCAATACTTCCTTCAATCTACTGACATGGAAGACTAGATGAATTCTTACACTAGGAGGCAAATTCCAGTTCAGATGCAACTTGGCCAATTCTTCGGATAAACCTTGAATGGAGCAAGGGGATAATTTTCTAGCCTGACCAGTACTTAGGCTCTCGGATTCCTTGGGAATACGCAAATATACCATCGTTCCAATAGAGAACTCTCTAGGAGAACGATATCTATTAGCATAAAATATGTCCTTCTAATAGACTCCTTGGCAAACTGCAATGAGAATGTCTTTGCAAGATCGTTCTTGATTCCCTTGAATCCAACCATTACTGGTGACTGAAAATCGATCCACATTGCGATCCCAAAACTGCTTCCCAGCTGGAAGTTGCACCTCATGACAAAATATGAAGAGGGGAGAGGAGAAGAGAGGAGATGAGGAGAGAGGACACAACTAGAGAGCACACCACAAATGACTAACTGTACACTAGATTTAGTTGAAAAAATAGAATATATATAAACCCATTTAAGGTTAAGGCTAGGAGATCTAACCCTTTCCTTTATAGCACTCTATTGGGTTAGTGCTATGCACATATGATCACATGATGGTGCTATGCACACGTGATGAAATGATGTTGAGCGTGAACTCTCAACACCTTCCCTCAAGATCAACATCATGAAGTAGGCCATCCCTCAAGAAGATGATTCTCGAGAATCGAAGAAGGACTGAGCATTACATTCCATCACACCTCTTTAATGGGAATGTCCTTCCTCTGCGTCAAACCAAGAGCTAGCCGGTGTTTCTCGAATAGCTCTTTACCAAGTGGTTTGGTAAAGATGTCTGCGACATTCTCTTTGCTATCACAATGCTGTAGTGTGATGTCACCAAGTAACACTCTTTCTCTGATGAAGTGCTCTCTGACATCAATGTGCTTTGTCTTGGAATGATATACTGGATTCTTAGCCAATGTTTGAGCCGATTGATTATCACATTATATTATTATTGGCTTTGACTCATCAAAGTAATATGTTTCTGACACAAGTCTTCTGAGCCATATAGCCTCACATGCACCTATAGTAAGTGCCCTATATTCTGCTTCAGTCGAAGACAAAGAAACAGTTGGTTGTTTGTTTAACAATCATGATATAGCACCTTGACCAAGAAAAAATGCATATTCCTGTGTCGATCTCCTGGTCTCATGATCTCCAGCATAGTTACTGTCACAGTATCCATGCAACCGTGGATGACTTCCTCTGTATTCTATCCCAAACTGTCTTGTACCTCTGATGTATCTCAAGACTCTTTTGGCTGCATTCCAATCAGACTGTTTTGGATTTGTCATAAACTGTGCAAATAAGTATTTGACCGTGTGATAGTCAGATATATAAGAGATCCGATGAGCTGTCATTGACTGTAGGCTTTTCTGAATCTTTAGTAAGTTTCAAACTCTGTTCCATGGGAGTGGCTGCAATCTTGCAATCTGCCATATGAAACTTCTTCAGGAGACTGTCAGCATACTTGCGCTGACTCATGAATGTGCTATCTGAATCTCTCCAGAACTCAATTCCAAGACAATAGTGCCGAAGTCCAAGATCTTTCATGTCGAGCCTCTACAGATAAGTCTTGTTTCAGTTTTCTGATGAAGCTATCCTTGCTTCTTGTCACAATGAGATCATCTACGTACAAAATTGCAATAGTAATGTCTTCCCCTTGAATTTTGTAGTAGAGAGTATGATCTGCATTGGACTTCATGCATCCCAGATCAACAAAATACTTGTCGATTTTACTGTACCAACTTCTGGATGCTTGCTTTAAGCCGTAGAGACTCTTTTTGAGATGGCAAACCTTATTCTTTTTTTATGGTTCAACATAACCTACTGGTTATTGCATGTAGACTTTCTCATCTAGGTAACCATTAAGAAATGCATTCTTGACATCGAGTTGATACACAATCCATCTGCTGAGTATCGCTAGTGATATCAAGAACCGTATGGAATCCATCTTTGCTACTAGAGCATAAGTCTCATCATAGTTTTAACCATATTGCTATGCAAATCCTTTTGCAACTAGTCTGGCTTTGTTTCTTTGAATACTTCCATCTGGATTATACTTCACTTTGTATATCCATTTGTTTGCTATGGCCTTCTTTCCTGGTGGAAGATCGCATAATTCCCAAGTATTATTCTTATACAAAGCATCCATTTTTTCATTCATAGCAATTTACCATTCTCGCTTGTCTACTACGTCTTCGAAGTGCATTGGCTCTTCTGTAACCATGATGGTAGTCAAAAGAGCATAGTTGGTGATTTTCACCTAAATTGCTTTGCCTTTCTGAGCATATGTCAATCTGGCTGGAGGTCTGCTTTCCCTAGTAGACCGTCTGAGCTGTTGTGGCTCTGCTTGGGGTATTGCTGGCAATTCTTGCTCTTCTTTATCAACCTATTTTGTAGATGACTGTGAAGTCGATACTTCTATCTCTTGTGTATTTGAGGTTTTTCATTCTGATTCCTCATCGAAGATTACATCTCTGGGGATAATGACCTTGCGGTTGAAGAAATCATACAACTTGTATGCTTTGCTTTCTTCACTGTAGCCAACCATGATGCATTTGCGTGACTTCGCATCCAATTTCTTGCGATGATCATCATGTATGTGGGCATATGCTATGCAACCAAATATGCGGAGATGCCCAATGTGTCGTTTGTGTCCAGTGAATGCTTCATAAGGAGTCATACCCTGTATTGATTCGGTAGGAAGCCGATTAAGCAAATAGTTTACAGTGGCTATTGCTTCTGTCCAATACTGATTCGAAAGATGCTTCTCACTAAGCATTACTCTAGCACTGTCTGCTAAAGTCCCATTCTTCCTTTCAGCTCTTGCATTCTGCTGAGGAGTATCTGCACAAGTGAATTATCTTCGAATATCGTGATTTTTACAAAAGTTCATGAATGTTGAAGACACGTATTCACCTCCTCTATCTGATCTCATGACTTTAATCTTTCTGCCTGTCTGATTTTCTACCATGGCTTTGAATTCTTGAAATTTGAAAAAGACTTGAGATTTCTCTTTCAGAAAGTAGACCCAACAATATTTGCTGTAGTCATCGATGAAAGTCAAGTAATAAAGTGAACCATTGATACTGCGGGTCTAGACATAACCCCATACATCTGTATGAATCAAATCAAGAATACCTCGCGCACGAGAGGTACTTCTGCCAAAGTTGGTTCGCTTTTGTTTACCAAAGCAGCATGCTTCGCAAACCTTTCCAAGAAAGTGTAGCTTGGGAATCCCAATTGCCATATTCTAATTCCTGAGATCTAACAAGTACTTGAAGTTGACATGACCATATCTCTTGGGTCATTTTGCAAATAGTGACATCTATTGCGGTTGAGCTGACATGGCATGCTTTTCTGGTACTATAGCTAGCATTCTGTATAAGCGTCCTTCCTTGACACCTTTTGCTACTAGCTGACATCTTCTAGATTTGTCTCTAATAGTCCATTCATCTCCATCGAAGATGACTGGATAGTTGTGTTCCGTCGTTTGTCCTACTGACAAAAGGTTCTTGCTGAGTTTCGAAACATAGAGCACATCTCTCACCAATCCTTTCATACCAATGAAATTATTCATAGAGATAACACATGTCCCTTGAATTGGATTCGGTGTAGTGTCTGCTGTGTAGATGATATTTTTCTGACCTTCTAATGGTTTCATCTCTGTGAACCATTCCTGATGATTTGTCATGTGAGATGATGCACCACTGTCGATATACCAAGGAGCACCACTGTCGATATACCAAGGATCATGTTCCACTTGGTCGACTTGATAGCTGAAATCCTCTTTGGGATTGTAATCAGTGTCTAGGTATACTGTATTAGTTTGCTGCATTTCCCCACTTGCAAGAAACATATTCCCATGTTCATTTGCAAAATGACTGTAACTAGGATATCCACCACAATGATTTCCTCTGTCGCAAAAATTTTCTCAATTACTGCTGGATTGACCGCCTTGGTCGTACTGCTTCTTGCGGCAATCTCTTTCATAGTGTCCAAACTTATGACAGTAGTTGCACTGGATATTTGACACGTTGATGGATGCATTTCCTCGTTCTTGAAATCTTCCTCGGTTGGAATAATTTCTTCTTTGCTGATTCTGATGCTGCTGAGGATGATGCTGACTTTGATTTTGTTGCTGATGATGATCACTTCTCTAGTATGATCTACCTCTGCCTCTACCTCCGCCTCTGTCTGAAGCTATGAACGCCTGATCATTAGAATGACCTTTACGTGCTTGGATGGCCTGAGTCCTGAGTTCTTCACCAAGTAGGACTGACTGAAGTTCTTCCAGTGTCGAAATTTACCGTTGGATGGCAATACTCTGGACTAGATTCTCGTATCCCTCTCCTAGTCCATTCAGGATTACTTGAACCATTTCTGCGGGATTCATAGTCTCTCCTACTGCTGCGAGTTGATTGTTGTAGTCTTTTATCCGGAGTACATAAGCATGACCGATTTCTCTGCTATTGCGGAAACTCTGATTGATTTGGTTTCTCAGTGTGAGAATCCTGGAAGTGTTCTTCGACTCATAGAGAGCTGCGAACATATCCCATGCTTCTTTCGATGTCTTGACTATGTTGAACTGTCCTAGCATGACATCTTCCACATTATGCTTGATCAAATGATAAGCGTACTTGTCTTTCTTATCCCATTCTCCCTGAGCTCGGACAATGACAAGATCTGCTACTGGTGCGAAAACTGTTTGTGTAGCTATAGATTCCGTTGTAGATCTTGTTGCTAGTGCTGTGATAACAGGTGGAGTAAAGCTGGCTGGATCGTCCAATGGTCTAGGTGTAGATCCATCGACATACTCCCATTTGTCCTGAAGTACTAGAATGGTCTCCATTCAGTATTTCCATGTACCGTAATTGGAGTTGTCTAGCTTAGCAAATGCCTCCAGATTGAGGTTGCTAGTCGTAGACAAGGTGCAAGAAATGTACTCAAACTGTCATGAAAAATCTCTATATGAATCAACTACAAAAACACTGACTGCGGCGAGTGAAATCTCTAAACTGTCGGTGAAGATAGAACTGCAACATATAAAATCAGATGTGTTACAAGCTTATGACAAATGATGCCGGGAATAGCCAAGAGGCTTTACAAGACTAAAATGATGTGCACAATGCCGTGAAATAGCCGTGTAGGCTTTACAATGGTGGCATGTGTGTGAAATCAAATGCTATCTGCCCACTGAACAATCGACAATGCCTCTGAACTCTAAAGTCTGCTCACTGAACTAATGGAAAGTCAAGTTTCAGATAATCACATGATGTGAAACCGTATGTGAGCGTATGGATTGACTCCGAGTAGGTACTAGTCGGAAATTTCGAGCATGGCTTAGATTGGCAACTTGGGAAAATTCAAAGCGTCCCCTCTATGGCGATCTAGTCTACTCTGATCTAGATCTATATCAACCGTCGATCGAAGAAAGAACAGCAAATAATTCATTTTCTTTTGTTCTTTTTTAAAATGCTGATGTAGAGACTGATGTGCATGTAGGAAGTGGATTTGTCAACGAGGCTCAAATGTGAGTGTAACTTGCATCGAAATATCTTTGGGGATGCTCCAAAAAGAAAAGTCGCTCATTTTTTCGTGCTCTACGCGCTCGTCACATCATGCGCTGACGTGGTAGCTAAGCTGACAAGACTGACGTGTCACTGAGGATCAGTTTGATGACGTGGCACCCAAGTTGATGACATGGCAGATCACATAAGGGTTGCCACGTTGCAAAAATCTAACCAACCCACTTAACTGGGATTTACTTGACTTAACCACAGTTAGGGACCCAACCTTATCTGCCATGTGACAGATGGTGGGTTAGAGAGAGACTTTTAGAGAGAGAGAGAGCTCTCTCTGTGTGGGAGATGGCCGTGGGAGTTCATCTCACAGTGCATCTCAAGTTGAAACGATGAATCGAGATGGCGGTCATTTGAAGGACTGGAGAGCATCGCAGAGGGATATGTCGTCCGATGAAGAGAGCTCGATGATGGAGAGGCTGGCCGTTGAGCGCTGGTCGGGCTGCGTTGAAGGAGAGTGCTTGGCGTGTTGCAGGGTTGCTCAGTTGCATGGAGGCCGTTGGTCGTGATGAGCTCGACTGCCCGGGTGAGATGCTACTGGGCGTCGTCTGTGGGCCGCAGTAGATCGCTAAGCCCGTGAGATATGGCTACCTTGAGGTCGACGTGCAAGTCGTCGTTGGCTGGAGCCTTGTGGGCGTGTGTGCGCGGATGTCCAAACCCGAGACACCAAGAACCCAGCAAGGAGACTATTGCATGGGTTTGTGGCCGTGGCTGTGTGCGGACGTTTGGTGTAGAAGCTTGTTCACGGGCTATGGAGCGGACGGACTAGAGCTGAGCAATGCAGCGTGGCAAGGACGACAGGCACCCACCAAGCATCGATGGATTTGACAATGGCCGCAGCAAGTAGCGTTGTAGCCCAATATGGGAAATGGTTCCGTCAACGAGATTGGAAGGGAGCTGGTCAGTTCGTTCGACGGGACTGGAAAGGAGGTGGTCAACGAGCAAAGTTTGCCATACGGGCAAAGTGGGTACTCAAGGTTTGGCGCTGGACAGCAGTGCGTTGCAGCCCGCTATCCTCATAGTTGATTTTGAAGCTGGTCATCGACACTGGATTGCTCCCTCTTGTAGTTGGTCTACGTTATCTTTGGTTGACGCTGAACTGCTTCTGCTTCCATGAAGTCCGGTAGAGAATGAGAAGCACAAGGCCCTAGGAAGGAGCTCTGATACCAATGTAGTGAAGGGGGAAGGGCAGATTTGGAGATGGAAAGAGAATAGCAGAAGGAGAGAGAGAGGGGGAGGAGAGAGAGAGAGTGTGTGAGCGTAGGCAGCAGAAAGCAGGAAGGAGGAGGGAGAGTAGATAGGATTAGATGTCACATCCAAAAGGTACCATACAAATCATTAGGGGCTGACTTATATAGTCCCCCTTCTTTCTCCTATCTTACCACCAATTTCCCTTCTGTTTCCCCACCTATTTCCCACCTAATTCCCTGCAATTTCCCACCTTCATTACACAGAATGCAATCCAGTATCAAAACTAATGCTGACTATCCATCACTATACTTCGTGCTTTAATTAAGTCCATGAACAACTATTCTGCTTGATGGAGTTTCAAAAGTCAACATGCACAGCATCCTTGATTCAGTCTCTAGTGTGTAAATCAAGCGTTAACACATGCAAGTAGCAAAAAACTGCCTTTCCCGCATCCAGTAGCCATGGCACATAATTCTGTGAGGTCAGAAAGGGAAAGGCTAAAAACCTGGTTAAATCCAGCTCGAAAAGCATCCATTTGAGGGGCGATCCCTGTTTTTACAGTGGCATTTACTACAAGGGATATATACTCTTCAAGGTTTTCAAGATTAACCTGCAGTAAGAACATCCATAAGATAAAGCATAATCATCTCAGAAGGAGACAACAGCAGCACAACCATCCACTGTTGCATACCCCAATGTTCTGTCCGCCTGGCTTGAGCAGATACTCTGGGTATCCTGGAAGAGTGAAATCGAGACAAAGATCTTCAATCTTGGTATCGTGGAAGCACAATGCCTGCAGGGTTTGCCTGTTATCCCCCTGCAACTCCAGATACTGCTTTCTACGTACAAGGTTTTGCATTTCTTCGAGAGTTCTTCCAAGCTCAAGATCGAAAGACTTGATATCATAAAGATCAAGCTCCTGCATGAAAGAAATTCTCAAAATCATATGAAGCCCTACTGACGAGAAAGGTGACAATGATCTCTCCCAACTCAAGAGAAGGTTCCCTTAGGACAAACCACAAATTAGGAAAGCATTCATCGTACAATTTGCTCTTTGTTTCTCATCCCCTGATGATTCCGTATTGGCAAGCTGAGGTTCATAAAACTCACCCGCCCAAGCATCAGTTTGTAGAAAGCAGTTGACAATGGTAAGTCCAAAAGACGACCATCTTGAAGAGCTTTGCTCATTGCTCGGCCTAGCAGACGAAAATGTTCAACCACTTTGGCATGTTTGCTATCACTGGAACTTTCCAAATTAGTTGGCCATGGACGCGGAAATAAACCATATGGAGCTTGTACATAATCCCCATGTTCAGAAAATGGTCCATTGCTTGCCCCGTGATCCTGAGGCACTGCAGTACTATCATCTAGACTTTCAGAGTCAGCATCTTGCATGTCAATATCACCTGATAAACCATCATCTATCCTGCCTGTAGCCGAACCTGTCCGCCACATATCTAGGGAAGCTTTTTGTAGATCATGACTCAATAAAGTGTAAAACTCCAGTGTTGGCCCCAATCCAGTACCTACCTCCCCAAAATATTCCACTTCCAGAACAGCTTTATGACCAGAATAAAGCTCCATGACCTTTGCAGCAGAGTCCAAAATCCGATTTCTTGAGACTCGAACTTTTTGACGTTGCAGTCTACCAACACGAATTTCCCTGTCATTTGAGGCAGTTGGATTATCTGCACTCTGCTGCTGCTGCAAACGTTGAAGTGCTCGAGATAAACCAAAAGCCGTGGAATAAAAATATTGTCTTCGAGTCTCAAAAGGGAACAAGAAAGGGCAAGCTCTAGTCAGCTGGTAACACCATGCAGGCAAACCACCACTGCACAAAGCCAGAGCATCTTGCATTTGGCGAGTCAGCTTTGGGGTTAGCTTACTACTAAGGAACTCTTCCTGAGAGACAAGAGGCCCTGATACCCTCATCTGACTCAATTGCCCAATTTTTCCTTCTGCATATGCATCAGAGACTATTTCAGCACGCAAGCGAGGAGCAAGACGATTCAATCCATCCAACACACGAAGCAAAAGCAGAATGTTATATGTTGAGTTCGATTTATCCAAATCACATGGTAGCTCTCCTTGCAAGACACTGTCTAGCAGTGAAGCTTGTTGCCATGAGTTCTCTGCCCCAGAACCACTAGTACCATTGGCAGCTGCATTTGTTTGAGCTACTATAATGGGTTTTGGAGATGAGCTGCTAGAAGTCCCCATAGAAACCTTGTCAGAGGTACAGTCAGCCCTCTGATAGCTGATTGTATATACTTCATCCCAGAGCCTCCTACCTTCCCCTGACGAGTAGTCCGGACCAGTAAACCTCTCCTCATCATCCTCATCTGCAACTGCCTGACGCTGGATTGCTTGGAAAATTGTTAGAGACCTGTTAAGTGACTTTCCACCTAAAGAAAAAGCAAGCCTTGCAGGTACACTGGAGTTTGATCCTAATGATGCCAAAGAGCGACGGTCCCTACCAGCTCGTAAGCCTTTCCCACTTGCTGATGCAAGTCCAGCCATAGCTGCAGCAGCAAAAGACAAGGAGTTCTTGGAACCTAGAGAAGCCCCTGTCCTCAACTCATTTGTCTCTAGTCCCCCTGTAACTATGGCTGCCCTATTACCCAAGTGAATCCCTGCAACACCAGAACTAAAGCCAGTTGGCTGTGATGGTGTTTCACCTGTGTTTGCACTTGTTGAAGCCCCATTTCCAACCACCGCACCATCTCCCAGCCGCACATCATGCACCCTTTCACCAACACACACTGGAGTGGGCTCTTCGCCAAAAACCTTCAAGAAAGCATTAATGCAAAAGCTTAAGTCAAACTGCATCACAATAAAGAGCTTGTGTGCCTCTATGTGCGTGTGTGAGAGTGTGTGTGCACGCGCGCGCGTGTGTGTGTGTGTTACACTTAAAAAAAGTGTGCGTGTGAGTAAGAGAGAGAGAGAGAGAGAGAGAGAGAGAGAGGAGGCGGCGGGGAAAAAAGGCTAAAAAATAGCGTATGTCTATGAGCCCTAGAGATTTTCATTTTAAACCAAAATTTGTGAAAGCTATGCTTGAGCATCAAATCACACATGGTATATTTGGAGACAAAATCATTTGAATCCCCTCTTAGCTCATAGGTTTGTGTATACTTATGAGCCATAGCAATCTAGCTTATTGTTCTCAATAACTGCCTAGTTTTAAATGACCCAAGATGATCCCGGCCTAATGCAACATCTGATGCAACTCAATCTCCAATCTAAAGGAGGAAGTTCACAAACCGATGCCTGGCACAGCCAAGCTGCCAAGAGTGTCTGAAAAGTCTACATAATACTGCCCTAAAGCATATAAAGGACGTGAACTACATGAAAGACCCACCCCCTACCCTTCCTTCAGCATCTGTGGCCTCAGAGGGTTCATATGCTATCCTTGAATTGGATTACATGAATCAACCTGCTCCTCACCTGTTAGCTCCGTTCCAGCCCACCTCCTTGCTTCCTTCCCTGAGGGGAGGACTACCCATGAGGCATACATATGCGATGAAAGCATCCGTCCTGAGTGCTATAAACCCGGCATGTGTAGACAGGCAGAAGATATTTTTCTCATCTGTGGTTATAGAGAGGTTCAATAATATGTTATCTTAATGCTCCTTTAAGAGTTGACATTTCAATTATAAAAATATTTGAGTGGTGGAAAAGGAGGCTGAAGGAAAATTGTGGGACTGGCATGGAGTATTGTTTAAGTTGGAATGCAAGGCTCTTGATGATTCAACCCATATTGTCTACTTCAACCATCTATTTGGCTTCAGTGCAAAAGTTTTTGAAATCTCATTGTTGGGATGAAGTTGAGAAATATTTCAAGAATTTTCTTTGGGTTAAGGATGATCTGGCAAGAAAACCCATATTAGAATGAGCCTAGAATGCTTTTGAAGACTCCAAAGTCTCATGGAGGTTTTGTCTATTTGATGTCATGTTGAGAAATCTAGCATTGTTGAGTGAGTGGTTTCCAAAAATCTTGGGTTGATGTTACTAAATTGTCTCTATAAGGAATTCAAAGCATACATATAGGCTCTTGGTGGAATGTGGATTAGTACACCAATTTATCCTCATAGGTTGGACATCATTGCAAGTCCAGGTGTGGCATGGAAAACCTTGGGTCCCTTGCTCATTTGTAAAGGGAGATCATATTTAAGACGAGATTCAAGCTTATTGGAGAATTTTTTGGTAGAGTATAGCTTGGAACTTAAATGATGTTCCTTTAGCCATGATTGATACTAGGTGTAATAGGATATGCTAAACAAGGGTTATTGTGCCTCACCCCTCGCTCAGTGTTGACCACTCACACCTAGCTTTTAGCAACTCAACTACCATGCCAGCCACATAGAGAGCCTCTCCCACACCCACCCGTGTCCAGGTCCACTTTGACCATGCTCTTGATCCAGTCTACGTGAGCCATTTAGCCTGTGAGCTCCTGGATCTACTTAGAGATGATGCAGACCTCACCCTGGCTTCGGATATCATTGTCTTAGTGATACAGAACATTACGGATAGATCTTTCCCCACCGCTCGATCCGCAGCACATGCCCGACACAAGTGAAACCAACCTCAAAGCCAACAAGAGGGTGGTAAAACAACTAACCAGCCATAAGCCTTCACATTAAAATATTCAGCAAACTCCTCAAACATAGATTGGGGGAGCTAGAGTGCTCCTGCTCAAATACAAGAACACAAACTGGCCCTGAAGCCTTGGCGCCCCTTTCGGTATTTCTTTATTTATTGAAAAACCAGCAAATAGGTTACACAATGAGTGCTATCTCCCTCACATTCAGTGCTCTTCCCAGTCTCAGTAGGTATCAGTTTCACAAACATTAGCCCTGCCGGACTCTGCTCTCACACCCATGTGACCATAGGCATCCTTTCTCAGTGCAAACACCTGCATTAAAACCCGGGAGCTGTTACTAGCAGCCCATGCAGGGCCACACACTCCCCAGACAATCACTAGTGTCCACTGACCTACTGGAATACCCAAAAAATGGGTGAAAGCATAACTGAACTGCCCACAATGTTCAGAAGCACAAACTTACTTTGCAAGCATTCATTGTAAACCATCCTGCCAAGCAAGACTCTCCAAAAACACAACCCAATGCTCACGGGCAATCTAAATCGGGGTGAGCTCTTCTGATATCCATACCTTGGTGCCTCTCAACTTATTTGTTTGCATGAGAATCTTGATTTTTTCTTTCCTGTCATAGAGTACCAGTTTAGCTTGTGCTCGGCTCTGTAGCCGGCTGGGCTGTGTCTGGACTCCACTGGGGTAATCTCAGCTGGTGTGGGGTTGGGGTGGTTTGGAGTCTATAGTGCTTACTCCTGGGGGGTGTTTAGAGTACCCGTCATGTAGCCGTATAACTCCCTAGGAGTGGAAGGGTGCCCCAAAAGCTTATATAACACCCAAAAGATGGTCTCCCGAAGATCAGATGAGGCTGAAGACCTTCCTGGCCACATGATGAACTGAAGAAAAGAAAAAAGGAAGATTACTGATGAACTGAAAAAAAGAAGAAAAAAGAGAAAAAAAGTGGGGATAAAAGAGAGAAAAAGAGACAAGGAAAGAGAGGAGAAATGGGATGAAACTGACATCAGTTGGATATCTCAGAAGGTTTGGATGCCTTGCTTATGCTCATGTGCCAGTTGAATTTAGGCACAAATTGTCTGATAAAGCCATTAAGTGCATATTTGTTGGGTACAGTGCAGAAAGCAAGGGGTACCGTCTCTACAATCCTGCTACACGCAAGATCATGGTAAGTAGAGATGTGATATTTTCTGAAAATTCAGCTCACCCTCAGGCTGAATTTCAAATGCCTTCTTCTTCAAAGGATGTCTTTGAGGGGTTGCTACCCATTGCCTTGGGTTCCCCTGCTGATTTTTCTAATGCAAATCAGAATTTACAGCAACCTCCAGATGCTTTAGTTCCGCCACAGGATATCTTGCCCCCTCCACAGGCAGTGGAACAAGTGGTGCAGCAAGAAATTGTAGACATACATGCAACAAAAACAGTCCCAAACTTGCTGTTACAAACTCTCAGGGAGAGTAAAATTGATGCTCCGTTACCTGGCAGGACTCGCAGTGCAGCAAGGCACATGGAAGGTGCTAATTCAGTGGAATCAGCATATGCAGGTACTCTTCTTGATGAGGAGGAGCTTGCCACATTCGAAGAGGCAAAGGATAATGTGCATTGGATGAATGCCATGCACAATGAGTTGCAGTCCATTGCAAAAAATCAGACTTGGGATGTTGTAGACTTGCCACAGGGTAAACATGCCATTGGCACACGATGGGTTTTCAAGGTCAAACGGAAGCCAGATGGCTCCATTGACAGACATAAGGCAAGGCTGGTTGCTAAAGGCTATGCTAAGAAAAAGGGCATAGATTATGAGGAGACATTCGCTCCTACATCCCGGATGACCACCATCCGATCAGTTATTGCAATGGCTGCACATTTTGAGTGGAATGTTCGTCAGTTGGACATCAAAACAGCCTTCTTAAATGGGGACTTGCTGGAAGAGGTGTATGTCAAACAACCTCCGGGCTTTGAAATTACAGCAAATGCACTTCAAGTATGCAAGCTCAACAAAGCTTTATATGGGCTGAAACAGGCCCCTCGTGCATGGTATGCCATGATCCATGCCTTTTTGACCAGCAAGGGGCTGCACAATAGTCCTACTGAGAGCACCCTCTACATCAAGATGGATGGGGGGGAAATTTTAGTCATCCTTCTTTATGTCGATGACTTACTGCTCACATGGGTCCAATGAAGACAAAATTGCAGATTTCAAAGCTGATTTGCAGACCAACTTTGACACGTCAGATTTGGGGCTGCTTCACTTTTATTTGGGGATCCAGTTCTCTCATGAGAGATGTGGCACTGTTATGTCTCAGTCCAAGTATGTTCAGAAACTCTTGGACAGATTTAACATGCATGATTGTAAGCCCATAGCCACTCCCATGGAGCCGGGGCTGAAACTCACAATGCATGATGCAGGAGAATTAGTTGATGCCACACTTTACAGTCAGGCTGTTGGATGCCTCATATATCTCTGCAACACTAGACTTGATATTCAGTTTGCAGTATCTCAGGTGAGCAGGTACATACACAGCCCAAAAACTATGCATTGGCAGGCAGTTAAGCGCACCTTCCGTTATTTGCAGGGCACGAAGTCTTTTGGCTTGCTATTTCCCAGGGGGGGTGACTTGCAGATGCATGCCTACAGTGATTCAGATTGGGCTGGTGATTATGACACTAGGCAGTCCACTAGTGGCAATTGTTTCTTTTTGGGTAAATCTTGCATTTCCTGGCTGAGCAAGAAACAATCTACAGTGGCTACCTCATCATGTGAAGCTGAGTACAGGGCAGCTTTCACAGCAACAGTTGAATGTGTCTGGCTGCGACGTCTATTTGTTGATCTTCATCTGTCTTTGGAGGGTCCTTCTCCAATTCTCACTGATAGTCAGAGTGCCATTGCAGTGGCAAACCAATGTTTCATGCTCGCACAAAGCACATTGAGGTTCACTATCACTGCGTCAGAGAGAAGTTGCATGCAGGAGAGATCAGTATGATCTTTGTGTCCACACATGACAACGTTGCAGATATTTTCACCAAAGCACTAGCACGTGAAAAGTTTGAGGCATTTCGCAGTGCCCTGAACTTATATCCGTTTGGTGATTGATCAGCCTTGTACATGACATTGGCACTACAGGGGGATGTTAGAATTATAGATATAATTCAGCAGTGACCAATGTAATATAATAAGCTAGTTAGGGGCACTTTTCCCTCTTTAAGAGGTTTTTTCCCCTAACCGCAGTTAGTTCACTAACTATGGTTAGTGACTACTAAGGTTTTGTCACTAGGACAAAACCTTATCTCACTCATTGAGTTGTACTCTTCACACTTTTCTATTGCAACTCAGCTTTCAGCTTCCAAGCTTCCAGCTCTCACTCTCTCTTGCTCTCTCTCACTCACCATTCTCTCACACTTGTGAGACCACTCCAACGAGAGAGAGAGAGAGAGAGAGAGAGAGAGAGCTGCAAGGGTATGAAATGGAAGGAGGACATGTATGCTCGTCCTTCAAACGTAGGCAAGCAAAACGGAAGAAAAGAGCTGAAGAATGGAGAGAAGAGGTGCAAGGATAGAAACAAAGAGTAGAGAAGCCATGATTCTCGCTAAATAAAGATAATTGGTTAATTAGCACTAACCCACTCGATGGACAGGAATTAATGATTAAAGCAAGACCCAAACACTTTTAACACCATTAAACCTAACCACCCAACTAACCCTCTAGAAACCTTGGGGATTCCATTATCCCAGTCAAACTGACCAACACCAAAGAAATCCCCATTTTCCCAACCCAAGCCCAAAAACTCCACCTTTTCCTAAGACCCTTGCAGGGCCAAAAATCATTGCCACTGGTAGAGTGTCTAGTCATAATCACCAGTCCCATCTATATCACTGAAAGCATCTTCTTAGTCTGAGGATTGTAGAGACGGTAAGCTTGACCCTTCACCATTGTTGCCAACTGAAATTTACTTAATGGTCTTATTATCTTGTGTGCTTCTCAACTGTTTAGGCGCATGTGCATAGCCTGCGCAGGCAAACTCCCTGAGTAGTCAACCTTGGGTTTCTTGCTATACCAAGCATTAATAAAGGGAGCAATGATTTTTAAAGCGTTGGTTGGGCATTTGTTCAAAATGTGCACTGTACACATTATTGCCATCTGTGTGGCAATCTTTTGCCCCTAGTCATGCATGCTGACATTTCCATCCGAGACCTATATTTCCTCTCAGCAACACCATTTTGCTGAGGTGTGTATGGAGCTATATATCGATGCATAATGCCTCTCATCTTTGAAGGCATCTGTGATTCATTCTTAACCACAGTTACAGTGCTTGAAGCATTGGAAGACATCTGAACTTCCTTTTAGGGGATTAACCCATGAGAACGTGGAAAATTTATATATGAAGGTCACAAAAGAGAAATGCTGTCCCAAAGATGGTGTCCTCATGGGACCACACATTATTGTGCACGAGCTGCAATCTCTTTTAGCTCTAACAGATCTATCCCTTGGAAAGGCATTCCATCGTTCTTAGAGATGTCTTGGAGAGTCTCCAAAGAGGCCATATTCATCACCATTCCATGTCTTCGCAAAAATTGTAGACTTCCATAGTTCACATGGCCAAATCTAGCGTGCATCTTTCATTGCAGAAGTGACCATTGCCACACATGCTTTTGATTTGTTGAAGTGCACTTATCATCCTCAAAGGTAAGAGCATAACCTCTTCTTTGAAAAGAGGAAACAGACAATAAATTCCTTTTAATCCAGACATAAATCAGTTCCATCAACTAATGACGACAAAATCTTCAGACTCCCCTCACAGTGTATGAAGAATTGTTGGTACATGCCACTCTCTTGCGAATTGGAGCAGGCTGCAAATCAGCAAATAAATTCTTTCTACAAGTAAGCCCCACTGTAAAAATACCAGATTGCAGCTGAATCATCAGTCACACTAAGAGTTTATGCCTTTGGGTTCTGTTGCACGCTTGGTTGGAAGGAAGACTACGTGATTTCCTAGTGATTGGATGCATATTCGCCATATAAATTTGAGCAGGCATTGCAGGGTGTGCTCGTAGGATATTGGAAGTCTGTGGACAGTGGTTTGCCTCTGGTGCAGCTTTCAGGAGACCTTGTAATCAGCCTCTTGGCTTTATATGAATATTAAAGAAATACCACAAGGGGTGCCAGTGTTTGGGGCCAATCGATGTCTTTGTTTTTGAGTAGGAGCGCTCTAGCTCTTTGTGATTTAATCTGTGGTGATTGATATTTGATTATTTACTGTGTATACTGTGGTTAAAGTGGATCTTACCACCCTTTGATTAGTGAAGGCTGGTTTCAGGGTTCTATTACCAGGATCCACCTAACCAAGAGGTGAGCGTGTGGTTGGCTTGGTGCAAGTCCAGCAGACTAGGCAAAGGATACAGCATACAATCGAGTAAATATGTTTCATAGGGAGAGATCTCTGACCCTCACAAAAGAGGAAGACGAAGAGAGGATGTCACAGACCCCTACTGATGACCATGGTGTGAGAGAGGGATCCCAGCGTGTTGCTGAGCATCAGGTTGACAATACTGATTTGGAGGATGTGGATTTCTTCAAGGCACAGTTGAAGAGCTTTTTGAGTGCTTTTTCTCAATTCTCACAGGACGCTCATCTTAAGAGATTCCGAATTTTGAAACGCAGCCAAAGAAAAGGAAGTCCGATGATGTGGATAAGGAGTTTGAAGTTAACAAGAGGCCTGCATGTAAATTTTTAGGATCAGCCCTCGCAAAACCCTCCATGGTTTGCAGCAGTCTTATGTTATTCCGGGGCCGAATCAAGGCAATATTTTTCACTCTATAGTTTTTGGACAGCAAGGAGTTATTGCACCCCTTGTGCAACAGGGTTATTTCAGTGGAGGATTAGTTTTTCAGGCTATGGTTAGCCTCCAAGCCCATTTTGCTGCTATGCCTGCAAGTCAGATGGTGGGGTTTCAGCCTACTATGAAGCCCATGGGACATAATTTGATGTATGCAAATGTTGGAGTAGCCCTAGGGATGCAAACAGGTATGCCTAATGCAGCGACAGGTAACATGGTTGTGCCAAATATGCAAAATTCAGGAGCTGGTCTGAATAATACAGCTTACCTCATGGTGTTGGTGTTGGAGATAGTGTGAGTGCTGTTGTTCCTTTTGCTTAGACACTTGCATATGATAATTTGGCACTGAAGGGGAAAGTGAAAGACTATAAAGAAGCTGGAGCTGCGGTCAAATTCGAGACCTTTAGTGGTACAGGCCTTGATTTTTCTCCAACAGTTTGATGCAGCGTATACTGGAGGAAATTTCTTTGTGTCATCTAAGATATGTCAGGCTTCAAGTTTTCTGAAGGGTAATGCTCTCCAGTGCTGGATCACTATGCTTATGTAGAACTTGGGTAGGCATTAAACAAGTGTTTTCAGTTGTGTGGCTTACCACAACCTTTGATCATGTTTGCCTGGCATGAACTGAATTCAAACAAGTGCCGAGATCTCGCGGAGCACAATAGTAAAATTTGGGCGGCTTTGTTGCTTGTAAGCTCCTATTGGCAAGAACTATTGCTGTGGCTTACCAAAGGTGCTTAGAGACTACTGTACGAAAACGAAGTGAAACCAGCCTCAACAACGTAAAGGGTGATAAGATCCACACAAATACAGCATACACAGTAAATAGACAAGCAAAATTGCAACACACCACAAATCACAGGGGAGCTAGATCACTGCTACTCAAAAACAAAGACACCGATTGGCCCCAAACACTGGCGTCCCTTGCGGTATTTATTTAACATTCATTTGAAGCCAAGAGGCTGATTACAAAGGTCTCTGGGAAGCTGCTCCACAGGCAAACCAACGCCCTCAGACTTCCCGTCCAGCCCACCCTTTAATTCCCTGCTCAACTTCAAACGGTGAACGGCATCCACAATCCCTAGCCAATTCTGTATCCTCAGCCAACCAAAGCATGCAGCAAAGACCCCAATAGCATCCACTCCTGCAATTGCACATCCAAGTGCCCAACCAGCCAACACGGCTGAACAACTGCAAGACGAAGTCCTCAACGGCTGAACTCTGGTGCAATCAAACAACCAAACACTTCCCAGCGGGTTGCCTCAATCTATAGCCTCCCTGGCCACTGCCCAACATCATAAATCAACCCTTCTTCGCGAGGAAAGAAACCCAAACGCAATAACTAGCCAGCAATCAATTAGGGAACGGCAAAAGCAGGCAAAGACAAGCATACTTCTACCCGGAATCCACAGTAGAAAGGTCACCTTGGTTGGAAAACCTTGGATCCTGCGGAGATAAGCTGATTCTGCTCTGGCACAGTCCCAAAAGCAGCTTAGAAGCGAACTCCCACACCTGGAACATTGCCAAAGTCAGCTAGCACAGCCCGGAAGCCACCAGAATCAAATCGCAATCTTCCTGGACAGCCTGGAAAATGAATCACAATTTTCCTGCACAGCTTGGATAGCCCAGGAAAGAAATCGCAATTTCCCTGCACAGCCTGGAACAGCCTGGAAACTCCTGAAATGAAATCGCAATCCCTGTAGAAGCCCGGATATAGCTGGAAACAGTACCAGAACAGGACGCAGTCACCTGGCACAGCCCGAAAGACCTGAAAACTGGATCGCAATTTGCAGTAGACACCCCTGGTAGAAATCACAATCTGCTACAAGCCCTGGATCTGGTGCGTTTTCCTCTAGCAGGTCCTGGATGTGCTGGTACAGGCCCTGACTAGTGATGTTTTTCTCTAGCAGGGTCTAGAAGCTCCTGGGAATCTGTAAATTTTACTCTAGCAGCTCCCGGCAGGCTCTGGCAGGTCACAACTGATGGTCTAGCTCCTCCTGAAACTGATTTGGCCAACTGAACTCAAAATAAGAGCACTGGGCCCCTTTTGTAGTCCTGTGCTAAAAATAGCAGTTTTTAATTGCACCACTCTTTTGGCCCCCTTGTTGCACACTTTGGCCTTAGGAATTAATTGCCTAGTAACTGGGCGCACATTCACTATTTCCAAGGGCCCACTAGGAATTTTAATTCCCTAAAGTCTCGTCCCATGGTCGGACCCTCGTGCCTCAGAGGCTCAAGGCAATCACGCGCAAATTATGAGAGTCGCAAATCAAAAGTCCTATAATTTCACGTCCTCGTGACAGACCCCCCTCTTGAAAGAAGGCAAATGTCCTCGATTGCCTGCAAACCAAAACAAAAAGAAAGAGTAGCAATGGAAGAATCAAAAGCAAATGAAATAACCAAAGCTGAAATAGAAAAATAACCAAATAACCAGATCTGAAAGACAGCCAACAATGCCATCAACAGATCAACCAAGTCTGAAATTGGAGCAACCCAACAGACCAACCAAACCTAAAAGGACAATGTACCAATGCCGCCAACAGGTCAACCAACAATGAATATGTATCTGTAGAGCCATGGTAACAAATACATAATACATTGCGCATAAGATGCATCAAAACCAAGTGGCCAGCACACCAATCATAGAGGCCGTCAAGGCGAAGATACTATTAGCATCCAGTACCTCGGGTGAAACAAAATGCAACACTAAGTGTCCTCTAAGATACATGAGCGGGTCTGTACAACAAGAATGGAAGCGCTAACTCCCCCCCCCTGTGCATCAGGTAATGTTACAGACACCCGGTGCTTTGCTGAACTTGAATGAGAATGAGTACCATGTAAAGTGGGCTCCAACTGGAAAGCCTCAAGATAAAGCTGTAATACTTGAGGAGTATTTGCCAACTCGTCCTCCTCCATCCACTTCGCATGCAATGATGAATAGTCACAAAACTTCATCAAATAGCGTTGGACAACTTTTACCTTTTATTTTCCTTTCCCTATGTGCTAGGATCTGCTTGGGTACAAGGATCTCATCCAAGTCTTCCACCTTTGGTTGAATCTCTGAAGGCAAATCCGTAGGCACATCACCTTGAAAAGGCTTAAGGAGACTCACATGAAAAGCATTGTGAATCTTCCAATGATCAGGTAACTGCAAGCGAAATACTACATCATTAATCTTCTAAGTTACCTTGAAAGGCCCATAGTACCTCATACTTAGCTTAGGGAATAGCCGAGTACGACCCCGTGTACTTTTCAGCCTTGCTTTTTGAAAACGCAGCAAGACATAATCACCTTCCTTGATGACAACGTCATGCCTGTGCTTGTCTGCTGCCTTTTTCTGCTTCTCTTGTGACTTCTGCAATGCTTGCTTCACCTTCTGATAAGCTATGGCCAAGCTTTCCACATACTTATCAGCTTCAAAAATCTTATCTTTTGTTTGCAAGATGGGTGGAATCTTACGTTGGCCTTCCACTATCTCAAAGGTAAGAACTTCTCCCACTGTGACTGGTGCTTTGAAACATAACATTTCAGCAAATCTAGAGCTGTGGAATTAGCCTCCTCCGATTGCTCATCGGTCTGTGGATGAAAAGCATAAGAAAATATGAGAGTAGTGCCCATATTCTCAAAAATTCCCCGCCAAAACAAGCTAGTC
The DNA here is from genome assembly GCF_047967505.1 of Dipteris shenzhenensis. NCBI lineage: Eukaryota > Viridiplantae > Streptophyta > Polypodiopsida > Gleicheniales > Dipteridaceae > Dipteris > Dipteris shenzhenensis. Next base: position 60,317,568 of record NC_141597.1, on the reverse strand, counting down.
ATGCGTGGGTCTCCATCACTCACAATGGACTTTGGCATACCATGATACTTGAAGATATTCTGCATGAACAACTTCGTCATATGATCTGCCCCAATCTTCTTCCGTACAGGAATGAAGTGCGCCTGCTTACTGAAGCAATCAATGATCGTCCATATTCCATCATTTCCTATAGGTGTCCTCGGCAAATCAAAAATAAAATCCATGGCTATGCTCTCCCATGGTCCATTGGGTATGGGCAAAGGAACGTAACAGTCCACGAGTCTTCCTGCGATCATACTTCGCCTTCTGACAGGTCAGGCATGTGCGAACATACTCATCAACATCGCCACGCAACACAGGCATCAACATCGCCATGCAACGTAGGCCAATAAAAGAAATGCTCCATCGCCTTAACTATAGCATCAATACCTCGATGTCCTATTTCATCTCCTGCGTACGGTGGATCATGACATTCCCTCATGACCTTTTGCCTTAGTTGCTTAGTTACACATAACGTGCCATGCATCATCATAAACCCATCCTTAAGCACATAATGCTCGTGCCGTTGTCCATTAATAAGCTGAGTCATAGATTTCAGCAAATCGCTCATCTTCCACATAATAATCCTTCATTTCATCCAACTCATTGTGATAAGCAATTGTCACAGTTGAAACTTGTGGCTTCCTGGACAAGGCATCTGCAACCACATTCTTCTTGCCCTCAACATGAACAATCTGAAAGTGAAACATTGACAAGAAGTTTGCCCACCTCATGTGCTTCTCGGAGAGCTTAGACTGTGTCAAGAAGTAGCGCAATGACTGATGATCCGTCTGTACTGTAAAATCAGCTCCCAAGAGATAATGCTTCCAAGTGGATAAAGCATGAAGGACAGCCAACATCTCCTTCTCATAAATCTGTAAATGCAACTCAGCTGGCTGTAGAATGCGACTCTCATAAGCTACAGGATGCCCATCCTATGTGAGAACAGCTCCAATACCATTTTTACCGCAAGCATCCGCATGCACATAGAAAGACTTTCTTAAGTCTGGTAAAATCAGCACTAGATATGTTGTAAGCCTGCGCTTCAACTCCTCGAAAGAGTCATTCTCCGCTTGTGCCCACTGGAAAGGTCTCTCCTTCTTGGAAAACGCATGCATAGGGGCTGCAATTTCTGCAAAGTGACGGATAAAACGATGGTAGTCGGAACACAAAACCAAGAAACTACGAACCTCGCGTAAATTCTTTGGTTGTGGCTAACTCCGTATTGCTTCCACTTTAGCTGAATCCATACGAACCCTATCCTTGGAAACAATGCTCCAGAAAATGAATCTCAGCCATGAAAAACTCACTCTTCTTGGGGTTTATGAGCAACCTCTTCTTCTTGAGCTCAACGAACACAATCGCGAGATGCTCCCGATGCTCGTTCTCATCTTTCGAAAATACAATCATGTCATCAAAGAAAGTACCCACAAAGGCTCTGTGGTCTCGAAAGATCCTGTCCATCATACAATTGAAGGTGGCAGGAGCATTAGTGAGTCTGAAAGACAACACCAAAAACTCATACAACCCAAAAGAAGTCTTGAACGCTGTCTTATGGACATCCTCCGGATGCATGCGAACCTGATGGTACCCACTCTTCAAATCAATGCGGCTGAAAACAGCTCCCCCCTTCTACCTATCCAGAATGTCATCGATTCTGGGTATAGGGAAGCGATTCTTAATGGTGATTTTATTCAGGGCGGCGCGGTAATCAATACACATACGCCAAGAACCATCCTTCTTTTGAACCAATAGAACTGGAGAGCAATAAGGTGATGAACTTGGTTGAATCAGCCCCTTTTCCAAAAGTTCATTTACTTGACTCATGATCTCCTCCTGCTGCGCCGCACTAACTCTGTAAGGTGGTCTATTGGGTGGACTACTGCCAGGTATGATGTCCACAAATCGGTCCCATCTCCTCAGCTCGAATGTCCAATCTCGCTGCCATCTTGGGAGAAATAAAATTGGCCTTTGCACTTGGATCAAAGAAAATAAGGGCTGTTTGATCCCGAACCTTACCCCAAGCTCTGCATAACTCAGTTTCCTCACCTTGGGGTTGCTCACTGATCACATCAGGCATCAACCTGGCCATGGTCTTTTGTTTGTTTCCCTTCTGATCACCTTTGCTTGCCTCAGCCTTCTCCTCTTTCCACTTTGGGCAATCCCGAGATATATGACCTGGTTCTTTGCATTTGAAACACTTCTTTTCCTCAAAGAGAGTTCTCCGCTCCTCTTTACTCAAATACTCGGATGGCTTTTTATTATTTTGTCGCCTCCCTGCAACAAATGCAGCCTTCTGACGATTGGCCTTCTTCTCTATTTTGGAAAATCGGAACCCAGTTTTCTTATCTGTGTCATCTTTCTAAGCGTCCTGCTTCTGTTCACCTTTGGACCCTGAAGTCTTCCCCTGCATCAGAGCATAAGCCGTGTTAGCATTCTCGATAAGCTAAGACATATTAGAAACTTGGGTCTTCGTGCAATAGTCTCACAACTCCTTAGGCAGCCCGCAACAATACTTCTCAACCTGCTCAGTGAAAGGAACAAGGTGGTAGGAGCTAACAGGCAACAAAGCCGCCCAAAAATTGCTGTTATACTCCTCTAAATTGCAGCAATTAATGGAATTCAGCTTATGCCAAGCAGTCATAATGTCAACTTCAAAAGTCGTGGTAAGCCACGCGGCTGAAAACACCTGCTTGAAACCTACCCACGTGTTTGGTGCAGTGTTTTGCATGAGCATCGTGATCCACCACTGAAGTGCATTCCCCTTTAGAAAACTAGCAGCCCTGCGTATCTTAGATGACTGTGAAATTCCCTCCTGTGTAAGCCGCATGGAACTGCTGCAAAAAGGTCAAGGCCTTGAGTTTGTCCTGCACCCCATTGAATGTCTCAAATTTCACGGCTGCGCCTGCCTCCTTAAAGTCCTTCAACTTCCCTTGAGGTGCCAAATTATCATAAATAGGTGCCTGGGCAAACAAGACAGCAGCACTCACTCTATCCCCCACACTACCAGCATTAGGAAAAGCTGTTTTTGCATATTTCCCAAAGCAAGGTTACCTATTGCTGCATTAGGCATACATGTTTGCATCCCTAGGGCTGCTCCAACATTTGCATACATCAAGTTCTGTCCCGTGGGCTGTAAATTAGGCTGAAACGCAACTGTTTGACTAGCAAGCATACCCAAAAATTGGGCTTGAGGGCTGACCATAGCCTGAAACACTGACCCACCACCAAAATAGCTTGGCTGAACCGGCTTTGCCAAAACACCCTGCTGTCCGAAAACCATGGACTGAAAATTATTACGTTGAGACGGTTCCGGAAACGTGTTGGACTGCTGCTGACCATAAGGGCTCTGAGAGGGCTGATCCTGAAAAGTGACAGGGGTCGCTTGTTAGCTGTAACATCCCTATCTCCATCATCAGGCTTCCTTTTGTTCAGCTGCACATCTGAGTTCATCATTTTCTGGAAGCGAGGATCCTGTGTGAACTGCGTGAAAGCACTCACAAAGCTCTCCATCTGTGCCTTGAATAGCTCCGCATCCTCCACATCCTCCACATCCGTCCGATCATCCTGATGCTCTGCAACATGCTGGGTCTCCTCTCCTGCATCCTGGTCCCCTCTCCTGCATCCTGGTCCCCTCCAAGAGACTGAGACATCTGCCCACCAAGCCAACCACAGGCTCCCCTCTTGAAGAAGTTAGGTGGATCCTGGGAATGGAACCACTGAAACCAGCCTCCTAGGCAATCCTGTATCCTCAGCCAACCAAAGCATGCGACAGAGACCCCAATAGCATCCACTCTTGCAATCGCACATCCAAGTGCCCAACCGGCCAACACGGACTGCAAGACAAGGCCCTCAACAGTTGAAATCTGGTGCAATCAAACAACCAAATACTTCCCAGTGGGTTGCCTCAATCTATAGTCTCCTTGGCCACTGGCCAATAGCATAAATCAACCCTTCTTCGCGAGGAAAGAAACCCAAATGCAATAACTAGCCAGTAACCAATCAGGGAACGGCAAAAGCAGGCAAAGACAAGCCTTCTTCTACGCGGAATCCACGGTAGAAAGGTCACCCTGGTTGGAAAACCCTGGATCTTGCGGAGAGAAGTTGATTCTACTTTGGCACAACCCCAAAAGCAGCTTAGAAGCGAACTCCCACACCTGGAAAGTTGCCAAAGTCAACTAGCACAGCCCGGAAGCCACCAGAATCAAATCGCAATCTTCTTGGACAGCCTGGACAGCTTGGAAAATGAATCACAATTTTCCTACACAGCTTGGACAGCCCAGAAAAGAAAGCGCAATTTCCTTGCACAGCCTGGAACAGCTTGGAAACTCTTGAAAAGAAAGTGCAATCCCTGTAGAAGCTTGGAAATAGCTGAAAACAGTACGAGAACAGAACGCAGTCACCTAGCACAGCCCGGAAGACCTGAAAACTGGATCGCAATTTGCAGTAGACACCCTTGGCAGAAATCGCAATGCTACAGGCCCTGGATTTGGTGCGTTTTTCTCTGGCAGGTCCTAGATGTGCTGGTACAAGCCCTGACTGGTGACGTTTTCCTTTGGCAGGCTCCTGAAGCTCCTGGGAATCTGCGAATTTTACTCTAGCAGCTCCTCGCAGGCTCTGGCAGGTCACAAATGATGGTCTGGCTCCTCTTGAAACTGATTTGGCCGATTGAACTCAAAATAAGAGCATTGGGCCCTTTTTGTAGTCCTGTGCTAAAAATAGCAGTTTTTAATGCACCACTCTTTTGGCCCCCTTGTTGCACACTTTGGCCCTAGGAATTAATTGCCTAGTAATTGGGCGCACATTCACTATTTCCAAGGGCCCACTAGGAATTTCAATTCCCCAAGTCCCGCCCCATGGCCGGACCCTCGTGCCCCAGAGGCTCAAGGCAGTCACGCGTAAATTACGGGAGTCGCAAATCAAAAGTCCCATAATTTCACGTCCTCGTGACACGAAGGTTTCTAATATTTCTCAAATGATTGAGAATGCTAGCACAGCATATGCCTTGATGCAAGGAAAGACTTCTGGATTCAAGGGTGGTCAGAAGCACGAAGTCAAGAAGGACAGCATAGAGAAGAAGTTTGGGTCTCGGCCTTTGAGGATAGAGAAGGCCAACCGTCAAAAAGCTGTGTTTGTTCCAGGGTAGCAGCAAAAGAATAAGAAGGTGGCTGCTTATTTATCTACGGAAGAGCTGAACTCTTTGTATGAAGAAAAGAAGTGTTTTAAATGCAAGGAACCTATCCAAAGATTGCCCAAAGTAAAAAGAGGAGAAGGCTGATGCAGATAAGAGTGATCAAAAGGAAAAGAAATTGAAGACCATGGCTAGCTTGATGCTAGATCTAATCAATGAACAGCCCTAGGGTGAAGAAACATAGTTATGCAGTGCTTGGTGTAAGATTTGGGATCAAACAACCCTCATCTTCTTTGATCTTGGTGTGAAGGCCAATTTTCTCTCTCCAGATATGGTAGCTAGATTGGGGTTCCGCGCAGATGAGATGGGGCCGAGTTGTGAATGCGAAATTGAAAGGGGAATCTATCCGAGTTGTGAGGGCTTTTGCCATTAATTCTATAATGAGAAGTCATATTTCAGCGTACATGGTTTTTGCTAAGGAGATTACTCTAGTGAATGAAGAGCACATTGTTTCTCGTCTGGATAGAGAAAGAGCAGTCTTTTTAGATCTGTTTTCAGATTGTTTTTCAAATGAATTGCCTAGTGAGCTTCTGCCTGAAAGGCCAGAGGACCATGGGATTGATATTGTGCTTGGCAGAAGTCCGCCTAATAAACCACCCTATTGGGTCAGTGTGGCGCAGTAGGAGAGATAGAGTTAAGTTAATGAACTTTTGGAAAAGGGGCTGATTCGTCAAGTTTGTCACCTTATTGTTCTTTAGTCTTGTTTGTGCAGAAGAAAGATGGTTCCTGGCGTATGTGTATCTACTACTACACCTTGAACAAGATCACTATTAAGAATCGCTTCTCGATACCCAGGATAGATGATATTCTGGATAGGTTGAAGGGGGGAGCTGTATTCACCCGCATTGATTTAAAGAGTGGATATCACTAGGTTCGCATCCGCCTAGAAGATGTACATAAGACGGTGTTCAGAATTTCTTTTGGGTTGTATGAGTTCTTGGTCATGCCTTTCAGACTCACTAATACTCCTACGACATTCAATCGCATGATGGACATGCTCTTTTGAAATCATAGAACCTTTGTTGGTACGTTCTTTGATGACATAATTGTTCCGCCTAGAAGATGTATATAAGACGGTGCTTAGGATTTCTTTTGGGTTGTATGAGTTCTTGGTCATGTCTTTCGGACTCACTAATACTCCTACGACATTCAATCGCATGATGGACAGGATCTTTCGAAATCATAGAACCTTTGTTGGTACGTTCTTTGATGACATAATTGTGTTTTTGAAAGATGAAAAAGAGCGCTCATTGGGAGCATCTCGCAATTGTGTTTGTAGAGGTGAGGAAACAAAGGCTGTTTATTAACCCCAAGAAGAGTCAGTTTTTGGTGGCTGAAATTCGTTTTCTAGGGCATATTATTTTCAAGGAAGGGGTCCGGATAGATCTGACTAAAGTGGAAGCAATAAAGAGCTGGCCACAACCAAAGAACTTGCATGATGTTCGCAGTTTCTTGGGCTTGTGTGCATTACTACGACCACTTTATCCATCATTTTGCAGATATTGCAGCTCCTATGCATGCGTTGTGAAAGAAAGACAGAGAATTCCTGTGGACAAAAGAGGTGAATGACTCTTTTAAGGAGCTGAAACAAAAGCCTATAACAGATTTGGTGTTGATTTTACATGATTTGCGGAAATCTTTTCATGTGCACGCGGATGCCTGTGGCAAGAATGGTATTGGAGCTGTTTTGACACAGGATGGGCACTCTGTAGCCTTTGAGAGTCGCATATTACAGCCAGCTCAAAAGCATTTGCAGATTTATGATGAGGAGATGTTGGTTGTACTTCATGCCTTGTCCACTTGGAAACATTATCTTTTGGAAGCCGATTTTATGGTATAGACTGATCATCAGTCTTTGCGTTACTTTTTGATGAAATCCAAGCTGTCCGAGAAGCACATGAGGTGGGCAAACATCTTGTCTATGTTTCATTTTCAGATTGAGGCAAGAAGAATGTGTTTGCAGATGCCTTGTCTGAATGCCGCAAGTTTCAATTGTGACAATTGCCTATCATAATGAGCTTGATGCCATGAAGGATCAGTATGCTGATGATGAGCAATTTGTTGGAATTGATGATCAGCTTGTGAATGGGCAAAGACATGAGCATTATTTGCTTAAGGATGGCTATATGATGATGCATGGCAGGTTGTGTGTCATTAAGCAGTTGAGACAGAAGGTCATGAGTGAATGTCATGATCCACCGGTGGTGTGCAAGACATCGTGGTATTGATGCTATAGTTAAGATGGTGGAGCATTTCTTTTATTGGCCTACGTTGCGTTGTGATGTTGAAAGATTATGTTCGTACATGCATGACTTGTTAGAAGGTGAAGTATGATGGTCGGAAAACTCCTGGATTGCTACATCCTTTGCTGATTTCAGAGACCGTGGGAAAGCATAGCCATGGACTTTATTTTTTATTTGCCCATGACCCTTATAGGTAATGATGGAATATGGACGATCATGCACATTTCATTTATGTACGAAAGACGATTGGGGCAGTTGTTTATGCATAATGTTTTTAAGTTTGGACTTATTCTAGTCTTACAAAGGTATATTTTTCTGTCACCTTAGCGGACATGCAAATTCTTTGAATTTTCGTCCAAGTGGTGATCAGCTGTTCAACTACATCGTTTTATCTTACGCGGGTGCAGAAGCCCCAACAGCTAATCTTATTCTCATGAACAACAAAAATTCTAAATCTGTATGATTGGACTTATTCTAGTCTTACAAAGGTATATAATGTTTTTAAGTTTCATGGCATGCCTAAGTCTATTGTGAGTGATGAGACCCTCGCATGACCAACTTGTTTTGGCAGTGAGAATATGGGCACTAGTCTTCGGTTTTCTTCTGCTTTTCATCCGAAGACAGATCGGCAATTAAAGGAGGCTAATTTCACAGCGTAGATTTGCTTAAGTGCTATGTTTCGGAGCGCAAGTCACAGTGGGAGAAGTCTTACCATTGGTTGAGTATGCATACAATAACACGATACATTCTTCTACATGCAAAGCTCCATTTGAGATAGTGGAAGGTAGCCGTAAGATTCCACCCATCTTGCAGACAAAAGATAAGATTTTTGAGATTGATAAGTATGTTGAAAGCTTGGATATAGCTTATCAAAAGGTGAAGCAAGCACTTCAGCGGTCACATGATAAGCAAAAGAGGGTAGCATTCAAACACCCTCGTGAAGTTGATATTAAAGAAGATGATTATGTCTTGCTGCATCTTAAGAAGGCAAGGCTGAAAAGTATATGGGGCCGTACTCGTCTTTTTTCTAAGTTGAGTATGAGGTATTATGGGCCTTTTAAGGTAACTGAAAGAATTGATGATGTAGCATTCTTGTTACAGTTGCTTGATCTTTGGAGGATTCACAATGCTTTCCATGTGAGTCTTCTCAAGCCTTCTTAGGGTGATGTGCTTGAGGATTTGTCTTGAGAGATGCATCCAGATATGAAAGTTTTTAGATGAAATTCTTATACCCAAGCAGATTCTAGCACATAAGGAAAGGAAAGTAAAAGGTAAGTTACTTGATGCTACTTGGTGAAATTTTTGAATTATTCATCATTGCATGCGAAGTGGTTAGAGAAGGAGGAACTGACAGACTTTAGTTGGCACTTCTTCAGGTTTAGCAGAGTGACATGTGTTTGGAGCATTGCCTGATGCTCAAGGGGAGGTCAGTATCTCCACTTCTCTGTACAGACACGCTCGAGTATCTAGAGGTCGCTTGGTCTTACAGTGTGTCTCACCCGAGGTGCTAGCTGCTGACAGTATTTTTGCCGCGCGGGGCCTCTATGATTGGTGTACTAGTCACTTGGTTATGATGCATCTGATGTGCAATGCTATATGTATTTGTTATCCATGGCTCTGGTTGATCTGTTGGCGGCATGGTTGGTCTATTGCTTGGCTATCCTTTTAAACTTGGTTGATCAGTTGGTGGCATGGTTGACTATTCTTTCAGATTTGGTTGCTCTGTTGGTTGGCTATCCTTTCAGACTTGGTTGATTTGTTGGCGGCATTTTTGGCTGTTCTTTTAGTTTTTTGCTATTTTCTTTTTCTTTTTCTATTGTTTTTGTTTGCAGGCAATCATGGATGTTTGTCTTCTTTCAAGGAGGGGGTTTGTCACGAGGACGCGTATTTATGGGAATTTTGATCTACGACTCCCGTAATTTACGTGTGACTACCTTGGGCCTCTGGGGCACAGAAATCTGGCCACGTGTGTAGGACTTGAGGAATTAAAATCCCTAGCGGACCCTTGGAAATTGTGAATGTATAGGCCAATTACTAGGCAATTAACTCCTAGGACCAATGTGTGCAACAGAGGGGCAAAAGAGTGATGTAATTAAAATTTGCTATTTTTGGCATGGGACTCCAAAAACAGCAGAGGACACTTGTTTGGCATGCAAGAGGCCAAATTCAGGCCAGAAAGAGAGAAAGTGAATCACAATTTTCCTAGGAGTGTGTCTAGAGCTGGGTGACCTGTTTTCTGGCTGAGTTTTGGTCTTGTGCTGCTGTTGGTGACTTCTTGGAGGTAGGGCGACTTGTTTGGAGGCTGTGTCTACTGCCGGAAGCTGAGCAGGAAGTGCTGCAAATTCTTCTACACGCTTATTTCTTTGATTTCTTGGCTCCAAGAGAAGAGGCTATCCATCTTGTTGCTTCCCGGGTTGCTTGCAGGCTGCAGAAAGTGAGGCAAATTGATTCCTGTACTGATTTCGAGGCCTTTTCTAGATGGGACGACCTGTTTTGGAGCGGCCTTGGGCTGCACCAGGGCTGAATCATCTATTCGTTGCTGGATTTAGGATTTTCCAGTTCAAACGACATGATTCCTGTGGATTCTAGGTAGAGGAAGGCTAGTTTTTGCCTGCTTTTGCCGTTTTTAGACTAGTGGTTGTGACGGGTTATTGCATTTGGTATTGTTTCCAGGCAAAGGAAGGCTGATTTATGCTGTTGGGCAGTGGCCAGGGTGACTAGAGATAGTGGCGACCTGTTTTGGAAGGGTTTTTTTGTTCGGATGTGCCAGAGCTTTGGCTGTCTTTGGCTTTTTTGTAGCTGTTTGGCCGTGTTTGGCTGGTTGGGCACTTGGTTGTGCAAGTGCAGTAAGCAGACAGTCAGTTTATGCGCCTTTGGGTTCTGTTACACGCTACGTTGGATGCTCGGCCTTCACTCTGTCTACACAGGCCACCTACGTAGGCCGCTTCCGTCTACGACGGCCTCCCCGGTCTCCCACGTAGAGACCTCCCTCCCTGGTGACTCTAGGATAGAAGACGACTCAGGCAGCAGACGACTCAGGCGCACACGACGATGACAGATAGACGATGACTAGGGCGCACACGATGACGACACAAAGACGACGACACACAGGCAGCAGACGACTCGGGCACACAGACGACACACAGTTCTGCGACTTCTAAAACAGATCTGTGAAGCGGGAGCACGACATTGGCACACAGATCTGCGACTCGAGGCCTCTACAGACGACATGCACAGGGAGAGAATGTGAAGCCAATGGAGAGAGCATGAAAGAAGACAAGATTCACAGAGAGAGATCGTGAAGTGAACGTATGCGACGTACGGCGAGCAGGTACGGTACGCGAGGTACTGCACTGTACAACGAACCGTACAGTATGACGACGAACTGTACGATCGCGATGTACTGACGACTTCTGCGACCTGTACGAACGATACGGTACGACAGGTACGGAACCAGCGCAACTTCGCAGGTACTAGAGTAGCGGAACCGTACGGACCTGTGCGGACAGCTCGAGTTGTACGGACGGGTTGTTGATGCAGGAGCAGGAACGACAGGAGAAGCAAGGCTGGGTGCTAGAGCTCAACGGGGAAGTCGTAGGGAGCTGGATGTAATGCTCTGATACCAAATGTGAGAGAATGGTGAGTGAGAGAGAGCAAGAGAGAGTGAGAGCTGGAAGCTTGGAAGCTGAAAGCTGAGTTGCAATAGAAGAGTGTGAAGAGTACAACTCAATGAGTGAGATAAGGTTTTGTCCTAGTGACAAAACCTTAGTAGTCACTAACCATAGTTAGTGAACTAACTGCAGTTAGGGTAAAAAACCTCTTAAAGAGGAAAAAGTGCCCCTAACTAGCTTATTATATTACATTGGTCACTACTGAATTATATCTATAATTCTAACAACAAGATCCAAAGTTTGTTTCATAGATTGCAGTTTCAAATCCAGGGCTTTGCATGGTACAACTTCCACATTTCTCCTTTACAAAAACTCATTGCATCACCATCTTGGTAACCTCTTGCATCTATTTTCGATCGATTGAGCTACTCTTGATACTAGTGTGTGCTTGATTAAGCTGCTCTTTGTAAGTCGTCTTTTCATGACACTACAAACGCTTATACCACCGTAGCCTATGATTTTCTTGAAGTCATATGTGTAATTTGTATTGTGATGTCTTCTATGCAATGCTCAGACTAGTTATATGGCTTAATTCGAGAAGCCATCAGAGTCAATGGAGATCTCATGAAAGGGCCCGCGCCTCTCACCCTTGTTGTCTCAAACATGTTCGTGCTCTATACTCAAGACTTCGCCAACACGTATGGGGTCACCAGAGTTAATTTCTTGACGTAGTGCATAGACAGCTTCGTGATACACACCTTAACGAGTCCCCCCCCTGTGTCGACGGACAGCTTTCGTATACACACCTTAATGAGTCCCAAGTGATCCTACTCAATGGCAGAAAGATTAAGAGAGAAACAACATTTTCTCCCTTTTGATTTCTTTACTGGAACTCCCTTCTGGCAAAAGGACTATGCTTGAATTGGCTGGATAAGCATCCACCTTCATCCATTATATATGTAGCTTTTGGAAGCATCGTGGTCCTAACATAAAAGTGATTGCCGAGTTTGCATTCGGCCTTGAAAAGACTCAACTATCTTTCCTCTGAGTGGTTGTGGGTGACTATGGTTTCTAGCAGAGGATAGAGAAATGCGTACTGATCATTAAGTGGACACCTCAGCTGCATGTTCTAGCATATCCTTCAGTGGGAGGTTTCTTGACGCATAGTGGCTGGGATTTGACTTGCAAGCGTTCAACCAAGGGTGGGTTTTTATACTTCACAGGCTACATGCGAAATTGCAAATGCATCAAGCAAGAATGGAAGATAGGCAAAGCATTGCAGCCAAATTGGAAGTGGGATGGTGAGCAAGGTTGAGGTACAGAAACAAGTGGGGATTATTATGGCAGATGAGAAGAAAGGAAATAAGTTCAAAGAAGCAGCAAAGATTGTTGAGCACAGAGGAGATTATAGTGACAGAAATGTAGAAGTTTATTAAGCTAGAAAAAGCTGCATAAGATGCCGGGGAGCAATATAGCCAGTTTTCTTGACGGCAATCACCTTGTTACCAAGTCTTACTTTCGTAATAAGCAGGGCCATAGTGGCTATGGTTTGCCACCTTGTTTTTATTGGCAATTCATTCATTTTGTGGTTGAGCAAGAAACAATCCACTGTGGCTACTTATCATGTGGAGCTGAGTGCAGGGCACTACAGTAGAATGTGTATGGCTTAGGAGAATCAAGGCAGATCTTCATGGTGGTTTGCAGCCATCTACTCTTGTTCTCGCTGACAATCAGAGTGCTATTGCAGTGGTATTGAATCCCATGTTTCACACCCACACGAAACACATTGAGATATACTATCAATATGTTAGAGAGAGATTGCATGCAGGAGAGATTGTTTAATCTACTGTCATACACATCAGAATGTTGCAGATCTTTCCACCGAGGCTCTACCCAGAGAAAAGTTTGAAGCTTTCCGCAAAGCTTTAGGCTTACTTTCATTTGGTGCCTGATCTATCACCTCGTGCATGTTCAGACTATCACTACAGAGGGGATATCATATATGTAAGATGTTAGTAGTGGGTTCGTGTGAAAGCGAGAGACACCTTTATCCCCAACTAGGGGTTTTCTCCTCGTGGGCTAATTAGGGCTATTATTATGCTTTAAGGCTAGGGGTTTTCCCCTCTTGGGCTAATTAGGGCTATTATTATATACCTAGATGAATCCAGGAACATTCCCAAACTCATCCTCTAGAAACACAACATAGTGCAGTTTCAATCTCACGAGAGTCACTCATAAGATTGAGAACCATAAACTCCATCATGCATAGCAGGGACTAGCCACTATGACATCCCCACTGACGTCATCAGCGCCCAACAGTGGGTGTAGACCATAGTATAAAAGTATGCTCTCACACATACAAATCCACACACTCACACATACTTGAGCATCCATTTATACAAAGTCTTCGTATTGAGTTTTTGTCGGCACTCCGGAGGTGAAGGGCAAACTCAGCCATGACGAAGGCTAGCACTAAAGGAGAAGGCTAATCAAAAAGTAGTCCAAATCTCTTCATTCAAGCTACAACTGCTTGTGAAGTCTAAACGATTTCATTTTAGCCTCTCCCAAACGAGCATCTAAATCTAAATCTAGCTAGTAGGGCAACGCACCATTTAAGATAGAAAGAATTATCGCAATACCAACAGGCCGCAACTTGGACAAAAACTTCACAAGGTGAAATTTGCATGTCTGCTAATACGGCAGAAGCATATACCTAGATGAATCCAAGAACATTCCCAAACTCATCCTCTAGAAACACAACATAGTGCAGTTTCAATCTCACGAGAGTCACTCATAAGATTGAGAACCATAAACTCCATCATGCATAGCAAGGACTAGCTACTATGACATCCCCACTGACGTCATCAACACCCAACAGTGGGTGTAGACCATAGTATAAAAGTATGCTCTCACACATACAAATCCACACACCCACACATACTTGAGCATCCATTTATACAAAGTCTTCGTACTGAGTTTCTGTCGGCACTCCGGAGGTGAAGGGCAAACTCAGCCATGACGAAGGCTAGCACTAAAGGAGAAGGCTAATCAAAAAGTAGTCCAAATCTCTTCATTCAAGCTACAACTGCTTGTGAAGTCTAAACGATTTCATTTTAATCTAAATCTAGCTGGTAGGGCAACGCACCATTTAAGATAGAAAGAATTATCGCAATACCAACAGGCCGCAACTTGGACGAAAACTTCACAAGGTGAAATTTGATATTATGCTTTAAGGCTAGTGGTTTTCCCCTCTTGGGCTAGTTAGGGGTTTATTATGCTTTAAGGCTACATAACCCTAAGTGTGTGTTGTACTTTCTTACTCTTACAATATCAATTCAACATTTTGCTTCAGTCTAGCTCTCTCCACTCTCTATCCTCTTCCCCCATCTCCAACACAAACCTCTCTCTCCTCCTACGATTGATTTCAAAAATGAACAAGTAAATCTAAGATCTATTTAATGGCGAGGCCTCTAGATGATTGTATCCAGAAGTTTTTAAAAGCCAACAGGTAAGCAGCATGTGCCGGATTCAAAAAGAACAATCTATTAGGATAATTAAACTTGCGTGTACACCATGTGGACCTAGTCAAGACTGCTAAGGTCTCCTATATATATAGCCTCTGCCCAAAGCTTTTTTTGAGACTCTTCTTAACTTCTTCACTTGCAAACATGCTTTTCCCAACATAATTTTCTGATTTATTCTTGGAAGTTTTGTACCATCTGAAGCCTCTTAAGCCTACTTGATGTCTATCTAATATATACCTAGATGAATCTAGGAACATTCCCAAACTCATCCTCTAAAAATACAACATAGTGCAGTTTTAATCCCACGATAGTCACTCATAAGATTGAAAACCGTAAACTCCATCATGCATAGGAGGGACTAGCTACTATGACATCCCCACTGACGTCATCAGCGCCCAACAGTGGGTGTAGACCATAGTATAAAAGTATGCTCTCACACATACAAATCCACACACCCACACATACTTGAGCATCCATTTATACAAAGTCTTCGTACTGAGTTTCTGTCGGCACTCCGGAGGTGAAGGGCAAACTCAGCCATGACGAAGGCTAGCACTAAAGGAGAAGGCTAATCAAAAAGTAGTCCAAATCTAATAGCCTACTTGATGTCTATCTAATAGCCATTACATGTACCATAACCTACACGTGAAAATAGTGATCTACAAAAACTACCACAGGCAATAGTCCTTGGACACAATTAGGGTTCATTAGAGCATGATAGTGTACAATTGGTCAGAAAACCATCATAAGCTCACTTTGATTGTCAACAAGTTTGCTTGTTCACACTGATGTCTACCTTGTAGTCCTTTAACTGTAACAAAACATCAACATTCAAGACAGTAATGTACTCGGGGAGTCCTTGTACTCACCAACCGTACCTCCTCATGCTCCTCTTCATCTTCTTCCTCCTCAGAAAGATCATCCTCATCCATGGCAACAGCCTCATCCAGTTCCACCGGGGAAACCTCAACATCTTCATCCTGCAGTAGGCATACAACAAAATATCAGTAACTTCGGTAATATTCTTGATTTGATCCCTTAATAAAGGCATGAGAAGTACCTCGCTTCCAATAGGAGCTCCAGAGTCTCCCTGTGACTGTCTTGCAGTTGGAGCACTAGCGGCAGCAGCACGCCTCCTTGCTGCAGCATTCCTTGTTTCAGGGCCCCTGTGCTCATCTGCTGGACTTCGAGCTCCTACTTTACCTTTTCCTTTTGATGAGCTGGCATTGGTACCACTATCAAAATCCTTGCTGGCCCCAGCGGGTACTTCTGCAGCTGCAGCAGCAGACGACCTAGACCTTGTTGACGGCCTGCGTTCAAGGATAGTGGATGGGGAAGTTGCAGGAGCATTGCCTGGCACACCGCCACCTTCTGATGTTGTATTGGATGATTTCTGTGACACATCTAACCGCTGCACTCGGGGCCACAAGAACTCTTCAATTGAGGACAAAGTTGCCAAAGGATCAATAAGAACAATGTTTGAGGAGTAATCCCGTAAAGTTCTTTCCCCTGCAGCCCTACAGAGCCGCAATTTGAAGGGCTGCGCTAGGGCACTCAGCCCTGCAGCAATGCTTGCATTGCCACTTCCTGAACGTGGAGCATGGCTCAGAATGACAGGAAAACGTTCAAGAGATGCCAATGCACTCTGAAGCTTCCGTACAAGTACAGCCACAGGTGGCTCAATTGCATGATCACCAGGAGGGAGTGCAAGCTCAATGAATTGCTTCAATCTGTTCAAAGCTTGTTGTCGAAGCTTAGTATCCGATAAATTCTCTCTAGATTGCTTTCCACTTGAAAAATAATTCAGCAACGACCCAACTACTCCAGATCCCACAAACTCAAAAGTGGAAACGCCATCCCCCCTGCCAAGTTCAGTAAATATCTCAGATATTGCCATTTGCATTATTTCATCACTTGTTGAAGATGGTCCAGCAGCTTTACCCTTGCCTTTCCATTTGCCCTTAGTTTCTGATACACTGTCACCGCTTAATTTTAAACAAAGTGTTTTCAGCTTGCTGAGACTCTCTGTTACTCCAGCATCTGCAATGCCCGAATCAGCAGGGAAGTAGGTCTCCTTGAAATGCTTGGCAGCTGCAATAGCAAGAGAACGCAACCCGCTTTTTGATGCCTGTAAAGATGCATCTACACCACCACTCAGTGGAGGTGAGCCAACAGGAGCAGAACTCGAAGCCTTGAGATCTTCTGGGACCATCTCACTATTGGAGCCACCAGAGCGCCGTCTTGCCCCACGTCGTGGCCTTACAGAGGGCGTTCCAGCTAGAGAACTTCCTGACCCATCACCAATTCTTCCAGAAGAGGAAACCTGAAGTGGAGATGAGATTCCTTGATCAAACGCAATAAGATTATCAATTGCATGAACTACTCCTTCTTTGACAAACAGCTTTGTGAACACGTCTGGAAGTTTCTGCATTAACATCTCTGCTATTTGTAAAGCGGTTAAAAGAACAGAAGGATCTTTAAAAGCCAATACTCCAGCCAAAAAGCTGAAACAGAAGAAAAGTGCAACTGTCAGTGACTTACTTCATAATCAGCAACACTAGACTCTAGCTACCCACTGAAAGCTAAACATCTCAGAAAAGCACCTTGATATGTTCAATTCTTTGAATAGAGAGCGCAACATCTCAGCCGTGCTGAAATGAACAAGCTTACAAATTGCAGCAAGACACTTGTGCCGAACCGGGGGGTTCACACTGGACCCATATACCTATTATGAGAGGATCAAAGAATCAAAACATGACTAGACACATGATATGCACAAACAAAGCAATTAAAGCCTCCTTCCATACCTGCACCAGGACTGGAAACAAATCAGTCCCAAATTGGATCAAGAGATCAGGCTGATCCCGCAACAGTTTCTCTCGAGTAGACACATCTAAAGCATTTCCAACATCGTCAGCTTTCCCAACATGCCTTCTGGTTGCACTCCGGGATAAGATAACACCATTGGGAGGGAATGCAGATTGTGGCATAGGAGGCAGTAATTCATTGACAAGAGTAACAATCTCATACAGCTGTACATACAACAAACAAAAACTGTGAGTATACCTTGCAAGAAACAAGTGGACAGGCCAATACTCGTTGAAGCATTAAATTGCAACTCAAACACAAATTGTCAAGCTTTTACATCAGAGAAGTTCATTCCCATACAAGTAGGAATAAGGCAACCAAACTCCAAAGACAAATCGATATAACCAGATGTTTGATAAGGAGTGGAAACCAAAGTATCCCTTCAAGAACTATTATTTTGAAATTGGAGTGCGGAAGTTTAAGAAGATATTCCCATACACGTCGACACAAGGATTGCTGATCTCAATTGTGTTATCAAGTTTTATAATAGAAGGCTCTTTTCTTTGGGGTGAAGGCTTTCATCCTTTTTGTTGACAAGTAGCACCATGAACACAAAAGGTGACTGTATATATTCTTAAAAAGTTCTTATACAAGAGTTCTTGTCTTGCAACCTCCTCTTTCTTCAACTTCTACACATTAAATGGGGCCGCTTTGATTCTTCTTCCACTTGAATAGAATGCCCCAATTCTCATTTTTGGACGTAGCTCATTAGGCAAATCTGCAACTGCATATAGCCATTCTAGCTTCATGGAGATTTCACCACGGAACTTCAACATACTACACCACAACACCATGTTGATAGGCCCTACACAGGAGCTGTGCATTAAGAAGCTTGACCTTACCTAGTTGGCAACATTTAGAGCTGGAAGTCAAGTCTTCCTAGGCCACT
Organism: Dipteris shenzhenensis; assembly: GCF_047967505.1. NCBI lineage: Eukaryota > Viridiplantae > Streptophyta > Polypodiopsida > Gleicheniales > Dipteridaceae > Dipteris > Dipteris shenzhenensis. Next base: position 60,299,224 of record NC_141597.1, on the reverse strand, counting down.
CTAACCTGGAGTCTTAAGTACCGTATTACTCTAGCCACTTGCACTGCTTTAGAGCTGATTAAATTATGATTAAGACCACAACACTCCCATTGATACTTCCTGCCTTGTGCACCCATAAGGGCATCTTTTGAGATTGCATATACTACACCCAGTGAAGTTGCTCCTCATCCACAGCTGTGTTAACGTTACTAACCACCACTTGCACTTAACTGTTCCAACTCTTCCAAATCTCTCCAGGCTTTTATAACCATAATTCCTGTTTTTGTTTCTACCCACCCTCGGCCACTCGACACTCTGTAGATATATAATGATAGCATGGGAAGCCTGCTTCCATAAGAGATTCCAAGTCAAAATTTCAATAGCTTTCAAAATACCCAAAGGGAAAGAAACTATTTGACTTTGCTAATGAACTGAAAGAGTTTAGAATCCAAATTGTTAATAATCATGCTTATCTTCACAAATACCTTGGACTTTTAAGCAGCCCTAACCTTGGACTTAGCCCTATAATGTAACACGTTGTGTGGATAAAAATGAAAAAATATTTTTCACTTGTTGCATGTTGATGGGTGAGTGCATAGCTATGTATATAGCTAGTTGGTTGTGGAAATGAGCTCTGGGTAGCCTCATGATGGACTCCACACTGATGACATATTGTCTTGAGATGGAAGACGCTTCTACAAGGACTTCTGGGAGATAATGAAGTGCAGTGTAGGATCACCAGACAATCCAGAGCAGTGTGACGGGGTTTTGTTGTGGGATGACATGTACTCTTCATAGTTGTGTGATAGTCTGTGGGGAACTGAGTACTACATGCTGGTTAGCAGGATATGTGCAAAGGTGGAGTGCCTAAGGTTGAGTATAGGCACTAATTGCCTTGGTATAATTTGAAGGAAAGAGTGGGAGAGTGGTGAAAAAATAAAAGCTGACGTGGTTATAATCAAAAAAGTATCCATGCAGGTGGCTACGTGAGGACGAGGCGAGGAGGTTCTAGATGGCGAGGTGGCGACTGCAAGTAGCAGGCTACAAGGAGAGGGGGGCTCGTAGTGTGGAGGGAGTCGCAACTGCAAGGTGGGAGACTCCTGGAGGAGAAGCGTCGCCAATATACATGCTGGAGAACAGGAGAAGCAGGGAGCTTCTGAGATAGGGGGGGTCTCTACAATGGAAGCGGGGGAATAGCAACTGCATGGATCGGGAAGTGTTTTGGCTAAGGGGGCCGTGGCTCTTGCTGAGGGAATCTAAAACGACGAGAGGTCATGAGCTCTGTGTGTTCTGTGTGTAGAAGAGCAGCATCAATGGCTCGTCGATCCTACGGGAAGAGTAGTTGATAGCGCAGGCTGGGAGCTTTTGGAATCGAAGGAGCTTGACGACTACGCAGGTCTAGTGATTCATGGAGGATAGCGGAGGTCATGTATAAGCAGGAGGACTTTGCGAGCTCAGAAGAAGGCGCTGGAGTACCGTGATTGATAGAGAAAGCTGCTGGAAGGAAGAAGACGATGGTGGGCACATAAGCTTCTTGGCTGGCTGAGAACATGGGAAGGATGGCGCAAGGAGACCGTGAGTTGCTGGTTGTAGATGGGCGTCTCAACTACGAAAGACAGAGTATCTTGGTGGATTAAGAGGTTGACGATTGCATTGACGTGGAGTTTCCGGACTTGGCTGGGGAACACACATAACTAAGAGAACGATACGCTAGAGGGAGAGAGGACGAGCACACAAGCTTGGGTTTGAAGTGGAGAACCGTGAGCTGATGGAGGAGCCAACTATCGGTGGCAAGGTGATGGCGCATGCAAAGTATATGGGCAGGGAGTTACTCAGCCAGTGTGTCTATTGCGTACCATGAAGTTTCTAAATGGAGGAAGCTACGCATGAGCTCTTTGGGTTTCTGAGAAGCAAAAGGACCAGTCAGAGCAAGAGAAGCCATAGCCTCGATCATGATTTTGAATTTTGAGAGAAGAAGAGGACTACTATAAGAACACCTTAGTAGGATTTTGGAAGAGGTCGTCTTTTTCTTGATGGAATTGCATGAAGAAGGTGCCAGGAGAGTTGTAAAGAGAGCATGGGCTTGCATTAGTTGTGGGTTGAAGGCAGAGAGGCATTGCCAGGCAGAATATCAAGATCTCCAAGGGTGGCGAGCTGTGATACGGGAGCGTAGTGCATGTCAGATTTCCTTTAGTCCATAAGGAACTTGTGGATGGTTGTCCAATGAGTTGTGGGATTGGATGCATTATGTCTTTGTATGCTTTGTGAGCTTGAACTCAATCAGTAGGAGTTTGTGTTGGGCTGTGTATTCCACTGGGTTTCTTTCTGAGGTCGACTGGTTCCCGAAGAATGTAACCAGAGTGTGAGTTGTGTCTCGAAGTGTGTAGAGAAAAGGATGTTGAATGAATGCCTTTTGCCTTGTGATTGCATTGTTCGGGTGTTTTGAACGTGGATGAGGGTGGCTGTGAAGGCGAGTTAGGCTCTACTACTTTTGTCCATCCACGTTTTGGTGCCTCCACGGAGGAAGTTCACTTCAGTTTACAAGATTGGAGGAGCAGGTGTTCTGAGATGTGTTGCAAGCAATGGGGAGAAATCCACACATGAGAGTGATACAGTGTGAGTGGTGTGGAAAATGTGGTCACAGGAAGGACAGATGTATAGAAGTCCAGCTACGTGTGATCCAACTCCGAGCTAGAGTGCAGAGAGCTTTGAAAGTGCTTGCCCGTAGGAAAAAAAATGCTCTTCAGATGTAGAGTGAGCTTCTTCAGTAGTGTATTTGTTTTGTTGCCTTCGAGTTTTGTTGTGGTTGAGAAAGCCAGGGTGTGTGACAGTTGAAAGATTGTGAGGATGGCAGAGGACTTTCCAGAGTTTTGGGGGATGCCATATGAGAATGCAGTGAGATTCTTGGAAAAGATGGAATTCACAGCACTTATGAAGGATAGGGCAACCCCTCAGATTTTGTTTCAGATCATGAATTATTGTTTGCAGGGAGATGCAAAGGCATGGTTGCAGACTCAGATGGCTACCTTCAGGACTACTCATCCTCAGCAACAAAATCCGGAGTATACAGTGGTGAGAGCAGCTTTTCTTGCACGGTTTGCACAATCCAGGAGCCCTAATGAAGTATGGAAGGAGTTGTGCAAAATTCAGCAAAAGGATAGTCAGGATGTGGATCAGTATCTGATAGAGTTTGGTAGACTGTGGAGTCTATGGTGTGAGGCTTTAATTCCTGAAGTACCCCCGCAAATGATAAAGAGAGACCGGTTTGTGGTTGGTCTGGAGTCTACCCTCCGTCTGAAGGTGGAGCTGAAGAATATTGATAGTTTTGAGGAAGCAGTCAAAGTGGCCAAAGAGAAAGAATGGAAAGTCAAGAGATTGAGGCAGCTTGGCATGCAAGAGGAGCCTAAAACCCTGATCAGCAGGCCAGAAATGATTAAGGCATATGTAGAGAGAGAGCCGGTGTCTATTCCTATACGGGATGATTCCCTAAAAAAGGAATTGCATGAAGCTGTGGAGCTGATGAAAACACTCAGCCTAAATTGGGTGGAGACTGCAGGGAGAAGCAGAGGTCAAAATAACAGGAGAGTTGCTATGGATGGAGGAGAAGGAAGTTCAGCTGATGCAAGGAGAGTACCGGATTATGTGATGAGCTGTAGACTGGTGGAAGAGGAACTTGAGGAGACAGTCACAGATGAAGAGATAGATTTTTTGAGTGAGACAGAGGAAGAGAACATCTCATCAGAGGAAGAGAGCATCTCATCAGAGGAAGAGAGTCAGTTGTCTTCACTGCTGAAGAAACCGGATGTTGATGATGTAAGGGAGCTGGATATCATTACACTTATGAGTGGAGGCTTGTCACTTGCTATGGAAGAGGGTGTTGCTCAGCTAGTTCTGTGTGAGGCGGTAGAAGAGAGCCCGAGAGAAGGGGTTGCTACCATAGATGGCAGAAATGTTGAGAGCCCATTAAAGGCAGCTAAGGATAAGTCTATGTGTGTAGATGATGATCATGCTCCAGTGTTGAGTGGTGATGATATGCCTATGATGGCTGAATGCAATCAGTTTGTGGTTGACACTGTGATTGTGCATACCGAAGAAGATGAGATTTCAGGTTCAGCAAATGAGGAAGAGAGGTGTGAAATTAGTAGTGAAGATGAGAGCTCAATCATGTGTGACAGTGATGAAGCTGATGTGGCTATTACTGATAAAGTAAAAGACCTACAGACAGCAAGTGTTGATTGTGTGCATGCAAATTGTGATGAGTATGATGAGGTTAAGATTCAGTGTTTACAAGATGATGGTGATTCAGAGGATGAGATGGATCGTGTTCTTGATGATGCACTGAATGATATGTTAGCATTGATCTCTTCAAAAGAGAATGAAAACACCAGTATGCATGTTGAGCTAGATGGCAGTGATAGTGTGATTGATGATCAGCTAGATGCTTTGCTTGATGATATCCTCGTGGATTTTGCATGTGTGGTGGGCAATGACAAGAAAGAGTATGATGGTATGTTTGAGCATTCTTCAGGTGGAAGAGATGTTTGTTTGCTCCTGAGTGATCTTGATAATTCATATGATGGGTTGAGTTTTGCAGCTTCAAAGGTTGAGACAATAGGGTATGCTGAGAAGTCCCTAATCACAGATTATGAGCTGGTTGTGCCCGTGAGATTTGTGTGTGAGGTTGTGACCTCAAAAGATGTAGCTCATGTGAAGATGAGCAAGACTCATGATATAAGTGTGACGGCTGATAGCCAGTGGAGTGGTGTAATATCTTGGCAGGATAAGATATGGGATCCTGGAGGCTTAGAGAGGAAGTGGATACATGGAAGGAGCTGGTGGCTACATCAAATTGGTGTGTTGTTGATTCCATTTGATCCAGGAGGATGGTGGATTATGTATATCTGGCAATGGAGGGTTCAAAGTTATCCTTTTGATCCGGGAGGAGAAAAGCAGAGGCATAGAGCACAAGTTTGCTTTGTTTTTGATCCAAGTGGTTTGCTAATGTTTTTCTTTAGCTGCTGGACATGAATGTCACAGCAGAAGAGTAGGGGTTGCTAGAGATGTGTGGATAAAAATGAAAAAATATTTTTCACTTGTTGCATGTTGATGGGTGAGTGCATAGCTATGTATATAGCTAGTTGGTTGTGGAAATGAGCTCTGGGTAGCCTCATGATGGACTCCACACTGATGACATATTGTCTTGAGATGGAAGACGCTTCTACAAGGACTTCTGGGAGATAATGAAGTGCAGTGTAGGATCACCAGACAATCCAGAGCAGTGTGACGGGGTTTTGTTGTGGGATGACATGTACTCTTCATAGTTGTGTGATAGTCTGTGGGGAACTGAGTACTACATGCTGGTTAGCACGATATGTGCAAAGGTGGAGTGCCTAAGGTTGAGTATAGGCACTAATTGCCTTGGTATAATTTGAAGGAAAGAGTGGGAGAGTGGTGAAAAAATAAAAGCTGACGTGGTTATAATCAAAAAAGTATCCATGCAGGTGGCTACGTGAGGACGAGGCGAGGAGGTTCTAGATGGCGAGGTGGCGACTGCAAGTAGCAGGCTACAAGGAGAGGGGGGCTCGTAGTGTGGAGGGAGTCGCAACTGCAAGGTGGGAGACTCCTGGAGGAGAAGCGTCGCCAATATACATGCTGGAGAACAGGAGAAGCAGGGAGCTTCTGAGATAGGGGGGGTCTCTACAATGGAAGCGGGGGAATAGCAACTGCATGGATCGGGAAGTGTTTTGGCTAAGGGGGCCGTGGCTCTTGCTGAGGGAATCTAAAACGACGAGAGGTCATGAGCTCTGTGTGTTCTGTGTGTAGAAGAGCAGCATCAATGGCTCGTCGATCCTACGGGAAGAGTAGTTGATAGCGCAGGCTGGGAGCTTTTGGAATCGAAGGAGCTTGACGACTACGCAGGTCTAGTGATTCATGGAGGATAGCGGAGGTCATGTATAAGCAGGAGGACTTTGCGAGCTCAGAAGAAGGCGCTGGAGTACCGTGATTGATAGAGAAAGCTGCTGGAAGGAAGAAGACGATGGTGGGCACATAAGCTTCTTGGCTGGCTGAGAACATGGGAAGGATGGCGCAAGGAGACCGTGAGTTGCTGGTTGTAGATGGGCGTCTCAACTACGAAAGACAGAGTATCTTGGTGGATTAAGAGGTTGACGATTGCATTGACGTGGAGTTTCCGGACTTGGCTGGGGAACACACATAACTAAGAGAACGATACGCTAGAGGGAGAGAGGACGAGCACACAAGCTTGGGTTTGAAGTGGAGAACCGTGAGCTGATGGAGGAGCCAACTATCGGTGGCAAGGTGATGGCGCATGCAAAGTATATGGGCAGGGAGTTACTCAGCCAGTGTGTCTATTGCGTACCATGAAGTTTCTAAATGGAGGAAGCTACGCATGAGCTCTTTGGGTTTCTGAGAATCAAAAGGACCAGTCAGAGCAAGAGAAGCCATAGCCTCGATCATGATTTTGAATTTTGAGAGAAGAAGAGGACTACTATAAGAACACCTTAGTAGGATTTTGGAAGAGGTCGTCTTTTTCTTGATGGAATTGCATGAAGAAGGTGCCAGGAGAGTTGTAAAGAGAGCATGGGCTTGCATTAGTTGTGGGTTGAAGGCAGAGAGGCATTGCCAGGCAGAATATCAAGATCTCCAAGGGTGGCGAGCTGTGATACGGGAGCGTAGTGCATGTCAGATTTCCTTTAGTCCATAAGGAACTTGTGGATGGTTGTCCAATGAGTTGTGGGATTGGATGCATTATGTCTTTGTATGCTTTGTGAGCTTGAACTCAATCAGTAGGAGTTTGTGTTGGGCTGTGTATTCCACTGGGTTTCTTTCTGAGGTCGACTGGTTCCCGAAGAATGTAACCAGAGTGTGAGTTGTGTCTCGAAGTGTGTAGAGAAAAGGATGTTGAATGAATGCCTTTTGCCTTGTGATTGCATTGTTCGGGTGTTTTGAACGTGGATGAGGGTGGCTGTGAAGGCGAGTTAGGCTCTACTACTTTTGTCCATCCAACGTGATGGTTAAATATCGTGTGAAATGCAGCAAGAGCTTCTTTAAACCTTTAGCAAGTCTCTACAATGTACACCACAGAGAGGGGACTTGGAAGGGAGAGGGGGGGGGGGAAAGTATTTGCTTTAACCTGGAGAACTGAAAACACAATGCTTAAAACACTCTTCTAGCGAGAGAGAGAAAGCAACTCTGAAGAGGGACCTTCGACTGCCAGACAATGCCCAAAAACCTGTGAGAACAACTCCAGCCAATGATTGAGGCCTCAATGCTGTCCCCACCGTCGATGTAGACCACACTGCGAGGCTGAAAAATGAGGCTTGTGCTGTCCATGGGCATGGAGGTGTCCGCATGAGTGAGAGATGGCTAAGAAAAGAGATGAACTGAGAGAGAACCGAGAAAAGGCTGCTGAAACAGTCCCGGAAAACCTCCACTTGCTGCTGTCCAATGTGCCGCCACTGCTGCGTTGAATGTCTGCCCCTGATTGGCGGAGTTTGGAACTGATTCACAGCAGGGAGCAGGGCTAAAATCGTGTGGCAGCAGGCTGGAATGGCAGGAGAGCAGGGCCAGGAATATGAGTAAATGAAACGGGGGGCTGCAGCCCCTTTTTTAGGGCCTGGAACCACCTGACTAGGTCAGCCACTGGCCAACCTGGTCAGGCCTGGTTTGGTCAGAGCCCAGCTGGCCAAAATGGCCTGCCCACCAACCTAACCCTAGAACTACTAGAACCTAACTAATTTACGCCATTCTCCATGGGTACAAGTGACTTGGACTGTCCCTAAGGGCTGGGAATTGACCTACATAGCTCATCCCTGGACACAAATATGGTGACAAAACATCCTAAATGGGTTCTACTTTGGTACATTGTTTGCACTTGATGACGAGCCAATGTGTCACAATGCACCCACATTAAGAACTCATTTATTCTTCCATCTTCAAGAAATGAGCTAGCTACTAGCTCTTCAAACTCTTTTACAAGTCTTTTTATCTGCGAAGCTGACAAAGGGAATCTTCTTGGAATCATCCCTTAGAGAAGCCCCCGATATCCATGTTTATTTACTTCGAGCAATATTTAAGCTCAAGCATTTGTACTAATGGCATAGCTTCTTCTACAGACTTGAGTCTAGAAGTAGACACGCCAGAAGTAATTTTAGGTTTAACCCATTAATAAATCTATAACTCCATTGGCCTTAACACTACCTTCATGACATAGCTCATGCCACTAACAGAGCAACTCTCCAACTAGCAATAGGTAGAGGCTGAAGTCATCCCAACTGGTGATAGCAAACCTAACTCCAAGCTGAACATCATGAAATAGGTTCCCCACCATCACCAGTAGGCTGACTCCAAGTGCGAAGCTCCAAACTAAGGGTACCCTTCCTTAGATACCACATGTCCTAGCAATAGCACCACCCACATGACACTTCTCTGAGTTCAAACTCCCGACGGTAGCATCCACTGCTCCAACAACTTATCACAATGTTCAATTATCAACAAATTAGCGATCTTTTCTAAAGCCTCTCCCAATCTCCTCAACTCTATAGTAGTTGTCTTGTGCTCCATCAAAGTGATTGTCATCGATTGCATGACAAACAGCCTTGGAAACTTGTCTAGCATATCTAGCAACTTTTCTCTTTCCTCCTCTATGAGTGAGGACCATTGAGCACATTGCTATTTCTATCTCTTTATTCCTATTTATCCTTATCCTTAACCCCCGTACCTTCGGCCATAACATTATGCACCCCAACTACTCATGATTTTGTCTCCTCTTCCACCTCTAAATCCTCCAAACCCTCCTCATTAGAACTTATCTCCTTATCTGTAGACTCCTCCGGGACTCCTCTTAAAAGCTTATCTCTTTCTAGTAGACTCCCGCTCCAAGATTCTTCTACTCTCAATCTTGATGTTGTACTGCACCTTCTTGCCTTACCGTCCTCTCAAATTTTGACTGCCCCTACTCTCCTCAGCCAAGGATGATCGAGGATGATAAGGCACCCCTTCTGAGCAACCTTAGCAAGAGCACATGATAGCATGTGCTGCATTGAGAGAGACTATGGTAGTCTTGGTAGTCTACTTGTGCCAAATGTATGAACCTTCGTAACATAATTGAGAAGAGGTGATACCCAAAACGTTGCATGCATGATTTCATGTGGGTCTATGGCCTTACTACATATGAGACTTCATAGCATATTATGTGACTTATTGGTTGATATAACACAGACTTCCATTTCGACCACCAACAAGTCAAATGGGCTCCTTCACATCTACCTTGGGATTATGTATGTCCTACTTCCAAGACACATTCCTCTAGGGATCTTAAATTTGCCTCTTTTCACATCCCCTAAGTTTACGCAGCTATTTCACACCCCTTACTGAGAGGATACCGTTACTATCGCCCAGAATGTTTGCACCCTCAAACACAATATGTAGGACCCACAAATTGCATTTTTCTCTGACCCATCCTTCCATTTGATCAAATATGCTTCTGATAGTGCTCAATTGCTCACTTACCGATTTTCTTAAGTATTATGCATGGTCTACAATACCTAGTAGAACATTCACAATCTTCAAGGTTTTTAAAGACTCGTGTACTTCCAAATAGACTTTCTCAGCTTCATCATAGTGGACTTCCCTTCTATGTGGATCCGAAAGACATGCTTTCAGCATATGTCAAGAATATTAGAATAGATAAACAAATCGCAACAAATCTCTTCTACTGAGTTTGCCTATAGTAATTATAGTATTTCGCAATATGCTATAGTCCATTCGTGTTTATATATAGGTATCAACCGAAAGCAACAATGTATGTAGGGGTTGAGAAGAAAAACATGCAAAGACCTGAATTAAAGGTTGAACCATGCTAGAGATACTATTCAAAAGGGCTCAAGATAAGATTTCATCAACCCTTTTTGTTTGTTTTTACTTGTATTGAAACTTGTTTCCACTCTATGGAAGCCAGATACATTTGCTAACTCACAAATCTTCGCACTTTACAGTTAAAACCACTGAGCCATTTGCGCAATCGAATGCGCAATCACGCAAAATCATGACGTGTAAGTCAACGAGAAATTCTATTGAGATGCTTTCCCAACCAGGTGAATCTCGAATGGAGCTACAAGCCACCTAACTTCAGGCACTCTCCTGTATTCACTTGACACTTTTGGTTATAATGCTCATACCTAGCCAGCAGAACTCTCTGTTCATAAGAGAAACATGAATCTTCTTAATGCTGGGCATCCTGCACTTGACATTCCAAAATTATTTGATGGCTAAATTTTTTATCCCATGGGACACACTTTATGTTATAGATGGCATAACATCTTCAATGGTGTGCTTTTTCCACACCACTGTTTCCTGTCTGTGTGTGCATTCCACCTACTTCTAATGCTTTACCCATGAGACACCTTTAACTTCAATGATAATAGAGGGCATTGTGCTCACATCTTCCCTTTAAGGATGTAGAAACATTTATAAAATCGAGTCGCGCATCATCTACCACGTTACACCTTACCTCAAATTCAAACTATTGCTTTGCTGCCCTGCCCTCGCCAGTTTGCTGCCCTGGTTACCTGCCAGGCCCTGCCATTGCTGCCGCTAAACAGCCCTTGGAAGCCCGCAGCCTGGTTCGCCAGCCCCCTATCGCGATCCAGAATTGGATACCAGCAGCCTGTTTCGCCATACGCAGTCTGCCCCCTCTTTTTCGCCATCTTACCTGCCAGATCAGCAGCGGTACAGCCCCTTTACCGCAATCCAGACTGCCTGTTAAACGCATGCTGTTGCTGTTCCAGACCAGCCAGGCCCACATCTGCTCCTCGCCACCCACTGCAACATGGACCTCCGGACAGAAATCTGCAGGCCTTTTCTACGCAACAAATTGGCAGATTAAATCAAAGCCAGGTGGATTCTTTCCATTCTACTTTTAAGGATTCTCTTGTCATTATCCAATTACAGCAAATGAAAGACGCTCCCTTAAAGCATGGAAACCCCTGGTAATTCACCCAGCATTTCAAGGACACCTCAGGCATCATCTACCACACAATATCGTGTTCAGATTGCACAACCAGCCCATTTCGGAGGTTAGCATTGTGGGTCTTCTGTGTCACATGCCCTCCTAGTGATTTGGACCACATACTATGCCTTCTGCATGAGGCACCTCAGTTACATTACTTCCTCATCACCGTCCAGGTTGTGTTCCACGAGACACGAAGATACCCAGAACCCGATATTCCTCACGAGTTTGCTGTCCATCTTTGGAGAGATTTGTACCCCTCAGCTTCAGCATCGCCAGGGTACTCTCCACCTCCTTCCGCTCCCAGATATCCTCCTTTACAGGTTGTACCTTCCCCAAGACAGTATTTACACTCTGAAGGCACTCCTTCTCCTGGATATCCTCCACTTCCGACAACAACTCCTTATCCTTTCTCAGATCCGTGGACTCTGCAACCTACTCATGTACTCTCACGAGCGGTAACACCCATTTCGGCATCACCAGTGTTACCTCAGACAGGACCTCCTTTACCAGATTTCCACGGGTGGTTCCATCCTGCCTCGCCTGCCCCCTCCAACATGAGCAACCTCAGGGAGCAGCCCGAATCTTCTTCCAGAAATGGTACAAACTAGAGCGCAGGTTCGTGCTTTTCTCACGGGGACCTCAGATATGTCGCAACGCTCGCGTGCAGCCTCTCCGAAAATAAGCAACTCAAGTCCAAAAAAGACCCCTGAAGTCAACATACAAGGCGAAACACTGCTGCAACTTCAAATTTCCCAGCTTCAGGACAGCATCTCCGACTTGGTCCAGAAAGTCCAACAACTCCAAGATTCTCGCAGTACCACACATACACAGGATGACGTGACGCAACCAGATGACTATGTGGACTCATTCCCACCAGAGGTAGAAAACACTGAACTCCGTGTCCTCTACCGTTTACTCCAAGCTTCCAAAACTAAAAGACTTGACATTCCGGAAGCCTACACTGGTCAACGAAATCGCCGAACAGTTGACCAATGGCTCGCAAAATTGCGCATGTACTTTGATACTGTTGACCTCTCTGAAGGCAAAAAGATTGCCTTGGCAACCTCCCTCCTTAAGGATACAGCTTTTCTATGGTGGCAAAGACGCTTAAAGGACGGCAAAAGTGTGTTAACATGGAAACGTTTTGAACACGTGCTCCGTAAGCAGTTCATACCTGCCAATGCGGACTTCCAAGCACGTTCAAAAGTCCGACAGTTCGAGCAAACAGGCACCCTGTCTTCCTACATCTCTCAGTTCACCACATTGGTGCTGGAGATTGATGGATTAACTGAGGATGATCGCCTTCATGCTTTCATCTCAGGCCTAGATCTCTCGTTACGCATTGATGTCCTTAAAGCAAACATCACCACCACAGCTGGCGCTATTGCTTACGCAGAGCACATAACCGATTTCCAAAACACAGGGATGTAGAGTGCTAATCGAACACAAAACTCTACTATGGCCAAAGGTGCTCGCCCTTAAGATAACCCCAGGTTTAGAAAAAACTCGGGTAATCAAGGTCAGCGACAGTCTCAAGATCCCCACAAGTCTCAGAAATCGTATGCTGGATTCCAACAGAAGCACTCCTCCAAGGATCGCGACTCTTCTTCTTCACAAAGTCATTACCGTCATCCCCAACATAAAGGTGCGGCCACTGACAAGAAGAACAACTCCAGCACAAAAGGACTTTGTAAACCATTTGTACAGGCGACCATAGATGGTTCGATTGTCCCAAGCGACCAAAGCAAAATTCCAATATGAAACCTAGCACTTCCCTGACAGAAGATGCTACCCCAGCACAAGACAAGAAAGGCAAAGCTGTTCGAATGGCAAATATCATCCACCTGAGCCTTGCCAACAACCCTAAATCTTCCCTGGCCACTCACGTACTTTGTGTTCAAGGATCGATTCGTGGAACAACAGTCACTATCCTCATTGACAGTGGCTGCTCTCATAACTTCCTAGCTAGTTCTATGGTCGACAAACTTCGATTGACCACCAGTCCTAGTCTCATGGACTATCAGATTGAATTCGCAAATGGAACTACCTTCTTGTGCAACACCAGAATCAAAAACTTGTCTTTTCGCATCCAACATTATACGGACAAGTTGAACTTCGACATCATGCCTCTCTCGGTACGATGTCATACTTGGACAACAGTGGCTCTACGACTATGATCCATCAATCAGTTTTCGCAGCCATACTATCCAGTTTGTCCACTAGGGAAAACTTATTGAGCTAACTGGTTCTAGGGACTCTCCTTCAACCCCAGTTGCCTCTGCCCTACAAGTAAAGAAGTGGGTTCGTAAACGTCAAGTAAAGACTTCACTTATGTTGGTTACGGCAGTAGAGGAGACACCAACAAAGGATCCTCCTAAATACCTCAACCAACCTTTTTTCCAGCCCTACCTGGATATTTTTCCACAGGAATTGCCAAAGCAGTTACCACCTCGACGACCAGTGGATCACCCAATCGACCTTATTCCCGGCAGTAATCCACCGTCGAAACCTCCTTATCGGGTTTCTTACACTCAAAATGAAGAAATCCAAAGACAGGTCACCGGACTACTTAACAAAGGTCACATTCAGCCCAGTCGCAGCCCTTTCGGATCTCCTGTACTACTTGTGGAAAAAAAGAATAAGTCAATCCGCCTCTGCATCGACTACCGAGCCCTCAACAAGCTCACTAAAAAAAACAAGTATCCATTGCCTCGCATCGATGACCTCTTCGATCAACTTCTACACGCAACACAGTTCTCAAAGATTGATCTTCGTTCAGGTTATCATCAAATTCGCATACGAGAAGGCAATGAGTACAAGACAGCTTTTCGAACAAAGTATGGACACTATGAATGTTTGGTCATGCCTTTTGGGTTAAACAATGCCCCGGCCACATTCATGACACTAATGAACGACATTTTCAGGCCTTTCCTCGATAAGTTCGTCATCGTTTACCTCGATGACATCCTCGTTTTCAGCAGATCCCTACATGAGCACAAACAACATCTTCACCAAGTTTTTGAAGTTCTCCGCGCAAATTCTCTCTACATCAACATTGAGAAGAGTGAGTTCTTCAAGACCCAACTCGAATATTTGGGACATGTTATTTCAGCTCAAGGCATCTCTGTGGATCCCAAGAAGGTCAAGGTAATCCGAAACTGGCCTACTCCTAAGAATGTTCATGATGTCCGCGCTTTTCTCGGATTGGCAAACTTCTACCATACAAAGGTCTATCGGTTTTCCGAAATCGCAGCTCCTATGTGCGAATTATTGAAAAGCACAGCAGTTTTTCAGAGGCTTCCCGAAACAGAGTATAGTTTCCAACAACTCAAGCAAGCACTCACTACCACACCAGTTATGGCTATTGCTGACCCAAACCTTCCATTTGAGGTCATGACCGACGCTTCCGACATCGCTACAGGAGCAATCTTGATGCAAGAAGGCAGAGTTATTGCTTTTGACAGCCATAAACATTCTGATATCCAAACCCGATACCTGGTTTATGATAAGGAGTTCCTTGCCATTATACATGCTTATCGCTCTTGCAAACATTATCTCATGGGAGCCGACTCAGTGGTCAAGACAGACCATCACTCTCTAAAGGAGATCTGGACGACTCCGACGCTACTTGGCAATCTGATGAAGACTTACAGTAGTACCCTAACATTTTACAGCAGTATTTTTCAGAATTTACCGTGATATTTTCTACATCAGTTCATTATCTCCACCAGGGTCTTATTTTGAGTGGGAGGGGATGTCACGATCTGTGACGTATTCCTTTCTCTATATCTAGACTTATGGATGGTTTGATGAATGGACACTTGTGGAAGGGTATGCCCTTTCGACGGGACACTTCCTACGAGGCACAACCCTTCACAAGAGACATTCTATGGAAGAGACACTCCTATTGTAATGTACCCTCTCATCAAGGGTCACACCCTTCACAAGGGGTACACACCTCTTCATGCACATACACTTTGGAGTACACACCTTTTCATGTGTGACTCTTCACTCTCTATATAAGAGAGGCCCAATTGTATGGATGACACTACAGATACTACAGACACTCAAGCAATACAAATATTCCTTGTTCTGCGCTATTTCAGTCTCCTTTCTGCTCCTTAGCACATTTCTAAATATAGTAAATCTAGGATTTCTTACATCAGCACCTTCAAATACTTAGGGGTTGATATCCCGGCAGATCACAGATGGTGGCAATGTATACATACAAGGATGGACACTGGTTGGGGGAAGTACTACCAGCTTGAGAATGATTGCAGGCACACCGACACTAGGAACTGGAAAATTCGAAATGTATTGTTTGATGCACATATGTAGTGCAGACAGTATTGTATGGAGTGGAAGTATGGGGAGGCAGCATTTCAGCCTCTACATGGAATGATATTCAGAAAATGCAAAAAGCTTTCTTAAGGAGACACCTTGGTGTCAAACCCACTACTCCATACTCAATACTTCTGTTGGAAACGGGAAGGAGACCGATTGAATTTCATGCATTGATCAGAGTTATGCAATACCTAATAGAGGTGCAGCAAATGCAACCTGATAGGCTGCCTCATAAAGCATGGAACGCCAGCACAAAGCTTCAAAAGAACTACAAAAGTAAGGTCCTTTGCACAGGATGGGCAACCGACATAAGAAAATGGTTCAGCAGATGGAAAGTGGAAGCATATTTGACCATGCCGCCTAAAAAGGTCAACATGCAAGAGTTTCAACTGTCTTTACTGAGCACTTTGCGGAATCACTGGTTGACAAGTGAAAAGAGGGTAAAGCTGGAATATTACCAAGATAACATAAATCCCCACGTGGTGGTCTACATACATGTCCATAGAGACTCATGCTCAGTCTTATATTAGCACACCTATCCCCCTTCTATATCGCAGAAACATCGCCAGGTTCCGTACCAGATCTCATACATTTGCCATTGAGCAAGGAGCTTGGATACACCAGCCTCGACATGCTAAAGTTTGTACCCTTTGTGACATGCACACAGTTGAGACAGAGGCACATGTAGCTCTACAGTGCCCCCGATATGCACATATCAGGGAGGACTACCAGCAGATACTGGGGGACTCCGCTCAGTTGACATCAGTTCTCTTCACTGCCTCTCCGGCAGCATTGGGATCTTTTGTCACTCGTCTTTTTACCTGTCGTCAGGAACTCATAGACTCCTGACCCCTCTCCTTGAGGAGACTCTTTTTACATTGTATCCAGACAGGTCATTTTTTGGCCCCCCGAGGACGCTAATAAATTCTACTTCTCACTTTAAAACATAAAAAACTAAATAGACCCTTTACACTTATGTATCGCTTCCTACAAAGAGGCAAAATTACATTCCTAACTTAGAAAGCACAAGCATGTAAAGGATGCAGCAATCTCCACCAGCAAACCAATCTAGTGTGAAGTGCTCTCTGTGCATGGCTGCCCGGGATATATTGAAGATCAATGACCATTTACAATATTGAATAGCCATTTCTTCCTTCTGTTCTGGGGAAGGCAGTGTCTTCCCCAAGGGTTTACAATATGGAATAGCCAGTTCTTTCTTCTGCTCTGGCGAAGGCAGTGTCTCTCTATTCCTCCTCGTTGTCGGCATAAATTCATTCCAGCAAATGAGATCACATTCAACCAAGATGAGGAGAACGAACTGCATTAACAGTCATCTAAATCATGCGTAGACCCATGACAAATCCAGGTCCTTTCTTGTATCACACACACAAAGAAAGGAATCTGAATCTTCCCTATACAAGCAAAGCTTCAAACCGTACTTTATGAAGATTAAAGATAGAGCGAGCCATGACAAAATTAAAGCCTTGAATTATTCAAAGGCTAAATATTTGTTTGATGATTTGCAGAAAGCTCTAAAGTTGCCACAAATCAGACAACAATCATCTAGCAAGAAAAACCACTTTCATCCTTTCACTTTCTGTCACTTAAGCAAGCTATGTTGACAACGTTACCTGTTCTGGAGGCCTGTTAACTGCAGAAGGAGAGACAGAAATACTAGAGACCAGTCCAGAACCAGCCAAGATGTCCTTCACAACGGTACTGATATTTAAAAGAAGAAGACTCTCTGCAGCAACTGCTGAACCACTCGCGCACGTTGATAAGAGCCTTATCAAGCCCTGCGGTTGTTTGGGCAATTCAATGAATCCCTCAAAGTAAAGATAGCAAAAACAACTTTACTTCAGCTTTGTGCACGTGGCTACTCACTGTATACGTTGAGTTGCTGAGAGATGTTTGAGAAACCATGCTACCATTCAAAGTACTGACAGAAATGAGGCGTGCAGCTTGAGGAATCAGGCCATGTGAGCAGAGCTTGTCTAATTTGTCCGAAGATGAGGCAAAGGACTCAGCTATTCGAGTCAGACACACTGAAGCATGTTCCACTACCTATTACACATCATTCAAACGTTTACAAATGCCCAGTCACAATACTATAACAAGGAAAACACACACATGTTTAAGCAACCTTTGAGTCCTGGTACTGAAGAAGATTTGTCAATATGGGGACTGCATCCATAACGAAATCAGAGGCATCCAATGGCAGCTGTCGGCAGATATTTGCCGCTGTGGAAACAGCAACTCTCTACAAAATTGCAAAAATGGAATGCAGGTGAGAACTTCACACATAAGAAGCAAAAGAGATCTCTTCCCTAATCTCAGAAAACATACATCCTCGTATGCACATCTGCGTGTAATTAATGGGCTCAGAAAAGAGGGAAGGGGGCAAACAAGAGGGTGTCCTTTTCCTTGGGAGGGGGGAGATGATGCTGGACAAAGTGTTTCACACACACAAGTCCTTTGACTTCTGGTGGAATTGCAGTAAATAAAATCAGGCGCTTTAAACTTCACATTTTACCACAATAGTCCTTTACTCACATTTTACCAGAATAGTCCTTTAAACTTCACATTTTACCACAATGGTCCTTTACACTTTACCTGGACTCCCGTAGAGAAGAAGTCGAGGTACGATAAAACAGCCATGAGTGCTCCTGCTCGCAAGCACGCAGTTGGATGCTCATGAGAAATTTTCTCAAGAGCTTGCAAGGACTACAAAAGGTAACATTTACATCAGAGCAAACATAGAAAAACCGTAATAAGACATCCAAAAGAAAAAATCGTCTAGTAAACTACTGAATCCTTAGGCATTCTCTACCTGCTCGGCCAAATCAATATACTCGATGGTCAAAAGACGTGCACAAAGGCAAGGCACTGCCCCATAATGCACTACAGCAGCACATGAAGACGGCAGCACATCGCAGAGATGCGTGAGTGCTCGGGCCGCTAGCAGCATCATGTCAGGGTTGTATTCGTGATTGAGAAGACCCACCAACACAGGCACGAAAGAGTCAACAGAGAAACTACTAAGCGATTCTTCGGTTCCGATCGAAAGCAATTCACATAACTGTGAGAGGGCCTCTAATTGCCGACCCTCCTCCCCTTCTGCCCTCAAACCTGAGAGAATTCTCTTCAACTTGCTGCTTTGATGTGGGCTCGAAGATGGCAGAAGATCATCCAACCCTGCCCCAAGCTTCCTGAGCAAACCGTGAAGCGCACTGCTGGCAGAGGCAAGATTGTGTTGCAGACTACTGTTACCCTCTGCATCATTGTCTTCATCACACGTACCGCCCGGCCTATCTCTATCGCGTTGCCTCTCCTTCTCCTTCTCCGATTCTTTCTCTTTCCCTTTATCGGACTCCTTCTCTTTGTCCATCCCTCGAATTGTCTTGCCTGATCCGTGATCATCCTCTTTCTCCGCTTCCTTCCTAGCCCTGTCGTTCTCCCTTTTGGAAGCCGATGTCGACGATTCTAAACCCGAATCCATGCTTACCTCTTGAGAGCGGGATATAGAAATGTTAGTGGTTGCGTTATGGTTAGCTCCGAGACCTGTTGTTCGATTTCCAGTCCGTGGGCGAGGGGGGATGGGAGCGGACAAAGGTGAGGCTGACAGACGAGCCCTCTTCGCGCGTGAAGCAGCAGGGTTAGCAGCAGGCGATGGCCTTTGTCCCGTGGCCTCCGCCCGCTTGCGGCTGCGCGTTTCCATAAAAGAATCCCCACCCCCGAGGTCCCCCCCCTCTCCCCGTTTTCTCTCTCTGGTTTAGTCGCGCCAGGGAGAAGACATGGCTTCCTCTGCAATAGCTTGATCTACATCAGCCAATCCATGAAAAAAGGGGGCAGAATTGGGGCGATGTCACGCACGAGGGGTTCGCAGCGAAGGGGTGCGAGGAGGGAGGGAGGGGGAGGATCAAGGCCAAGGTTGTAGCTATGTCTGGCGATGGCGGTGGGCAGCACGATCAAAGCAAAAGATCAAAAGCAGAGCATTAGGGAGAAGAAGAAAAAGAGACGCAAACATCAGGATGAAGAATTGAGGGAGGGCAGGTATGTTGGAGCCTCGCTTCTAAAGGTGCAAAGAAAAAAGGTTGGGCCCATGGGGGTCGAGAGAGAGAGAGAGAGAGAGACAAAGATTGAGAGAGAGAGAGAGAGAGAGAGGGGCACGGCTATGTCCACGCTTGCTTTAGGGTGCGCGCATTTGGGTGCGATCCATGCATGTGAAGCTCGACGTGTGGCCTACACGTTGAACATGCATTTTGAAAAATGGTGGAATGGGTGCTTGATACCATTATACTCGTGTAAAAGATCAAAAGCAGAGCATTAGGGAGAAGAAGAAAAAGATCAAAGCAAAAGATCAAAAGCAGAGCATTATGATCAAAGCAAAAGATCAAAAGCAGAGCATGAGGGAGAAGAAGAAAGAGAGACGCAAACATCAGGATGAAGAATTGAGGGAGGGCAGGTATGTTGGAGCCTCGCTTCTAAAGGTGCAAAGAAAAAAGGTTGGGCCCATGGGGGTCGAGAGAGACAAAGATTGAGAGAGAGAGAGAGAGAGAGAGAGAGAGGGGCACGGCTATGTCCACGCTTGCTTTAGGGTGCGCGCATTTGGGTGCGATCCATGCATGTGAAGCTCGACGTGTGGCCTACACGTTGAACATGCATTTTGAAAAATGGTGGAATTTGTGCTTGATACCATTATACTCGTGTAAGTTCCTTGGGCTTGGTTCAAAGGCAATGACAAGCTTGCACGTGCTCTACTCTTAATGGAAACGTCAATTCCCTGCACCCAATGGACAACCTCCATGTGGCTATCCCCCTAATCACTACCACCCTTGCTCATTTTTTTCGTGTGGCTAGAATGGTTGGAGCCCTTAGTCCTCCGAGGATCATCTGCTCCAATAGGGCGTCCAAAAGGCCACCACACTTACAGTTTTTTGAAACAAGCCCCTATACGTGTGTGTGCATGCACAATCAAGACTGAAAGTATGTGCGTAAGCATGCACACAAGAGAGAGTGAGAGGGGGGGGGAGGGGGGATGTTGAGAGAGTGCATGCATGTGACAAGAAACAAAAACGTTGGGTGAGGTTTGCTAGAGGAGTGCGTGTATGTGTGTGTGAATGTCTACGCGAGAGAGAGAGAGAGAGTTTATTGATGTCTATGAAAGATCAAAGGGTCAATGAGATTGAAAAACCATATGCAATGAAAGCTAAGGGCTAGGGCCACTTAAAACGAGCGGTAACAATGGGAGACCAGTAGTTGCTCACCAAATCTGCTACCCATCTAGGTGATTGGTCTATGTATGTAGTCTATGGGACCAACTCCATCCATCAGTTGAGGATAGAACAAATGATCTCGTTTGACAATGGCACTTGAGGAAGAAAGACAGTAATAGATCTTTGCAATATTAGCATGTCAATCAAGTCCCTACCTTCTCCTCGGTAGCTTGTGAGAAGAAGCATATCATCTGACAAGTGCCATCGACACTCCTACAGTCTGTCTCCCATGTCAAAGAGTAGACATGAGATAGCTACAATTCTCATGTAAGTGTCAGTTTCAGGTCACGCCTATCAAGTCGTGCCATCGAACTCTCTACTACGTTTGGTCCCATGCTATCCTTGGCTCAAGTCATTGGAGAACAAGTCTATGATCGCCCTCTAATTTGGCTCCAACTGTCCCTTCTGTGCCCTCCTTTGAGCCTCCTTTGCGTTCATAAAAGCTAACCTCTATGTCTAAAGAGGAAAACGGCCATACGTCGTTGATTAGGGTGTGCTAGAAACTCTCTGAGTGGGCCAAAACCGCGATTGAAAAGACAGTAATTTTGTCCACAGATCTCATAGTACACAGACATCTAAATGCAAAAGTGATCATTTGTGTCAATCTCCTGCATATCACATAAAGTGTAGACCCATCTCTCACATGGGTTGCCCTTGCCTCGCCTTGTCTCAACCAACAGCCTATCTGTGGCGGCAGATACCTGAAATTGTCCAACCTAGATCCTCAATGCATTTGGGAGATGAATCTGGGTGTAGCCTGACGATTCGGTAAACCCCTCCTGTGAGATCCATGCAAGAGGTGCACGTGCGTAACTCTCTCTCTCTCTCTCTCTCTCTCTCTCTCTCTCAGTTTGAGAGAGAGAGAGAGACTGAGAGACTGAGAGAGAGAGAGAGAGATCTCAGTCTGAGAGAGAGAGAGACTGAGAGACTGAGAGAGAGAGAGATAGAGATCTCCCTCTCTCTCAGTCTCTATCTCTCTCTCTCTCAGTCTCTCAGTCTCTCTCTCTCTCAGACTGAGAGAGAGAGAGAGAGAGACTAAGAGACTGAGAGAGAGAGAGAGACTGAGAGAGAGATAGAGAGCTCTCAAACAGAGAGAGAGAGAACTGAGAGAGACTGAGAGAGAGAGACTGAGACTCTGAGAGAGAGAGAGAGAGAGAGAGAGAGAGAGAGAGAGAGAGACTCTATTAATGTCCACGAGAGACCAACATGTCTATGGACAGAAACCCCATCTAGTATCTACTAGGGAGGGCCTATAGCAACTCCCAAGGAGTGCGAACCTCCATTATTTAGAGTACCTACATAATATCTGAAGAACATAATATTTGAAGAAACCCCATCAAGTACAGCTACTATAGCAACCCCCATGGAGTGCGAAACTCTGTTATTTAGAGTACCTACATAATATCTTAAGAACATTATATATATATATATATATATAGAGAGAGAGAGAGAGAGAGAGAGAGAGAGAGAGTCTATTAATGTCCACGAGAGACCAACATGTCTATGGACAGAAACCCCATCTAGTATCTACTAGGGAGGGCCTATAGCAACTCCCAAGGAGTATGAACCTCCATTATTTAGAGTACCTACATAATATCTGAAGAACATAATATTTGAAGAAACCCCATCTAGTATGAACCTCCATTATTTAGAGTACCTACATAATATCTGAACAACGTAATCGGCCATACATCAGTTTAAGATTGAGACTTTTGGTTTTGATTTAAACTCTCTGATGAGTGCTATAACTTCACGGTATACTACTCATTTCCCTTCTTTCCTAGCAGCCTTCACCTTGGCTAATTCTGTTGCCTTATTCTTCAATTGGGCTCACGTGAGTTCCTCAACTATCCATATCTTGGTCCCTTTTAACTTGGCAGATTGTCGGAGAAGTATGATTTGTAAATCCCACGAGCTAAGCGTAATAATAGATAGCATGTTCTTAGAGTGTCAAATATTAGCAGCTCCATCATCACGCTCATCGTCAACCTTCCATTCAATGTCAAGCATAGATGGTTGAACATGTGCTAAAGTCTCAGTGAAAGAATCCTCTTCTTTGTACTAGTCTTTAGGGAGGCCCCTATTCTAATCTTTGGTGCATTCTCATGTCTGGCTTCATGTTCCTTGATCTCTTCTTGAATATCAGCTTTACTTGCCTCAACTGCCACGGTCAATTCCTTCTTAAAGACTGAAAGTATGTGCGTAAGCATGCACACAAGAGAGAGTGAGAGGGGGGGGGAGGGGGGGATGTTGAGAGAGTGCATGCATGTGACAAGAAACAAAAACGTTGGGTGAGGTTTGCTAGAGGAGTGCGTGTATGTGTGTGTGAATGTCTACGCGAGAGAGAGAGAGAGAGAGAGAGAGAGAGAGAGAGTTTATTGATGTCTATGAAAGATCAAAGGGTCAATGAGATTGAAAAACCATATGCAATGAAAGCTAAGGGCTAGGGCCACTTAAAACGAGCGGTAACAATGGGAGACCAGTAGTTGCTCACCAAATCTGCTACCCATCTAGGTGATTGGTCTATGTATGTAGTCTATGGGACCAACTCCATCCATCAGTTGAGGATAGAACAAATGATCTCGTTTGACAATGGCACTTGAGGAAGAAAGACAGTAATAGATCTTTGCAATATTAGCATGTCAATCAAGTCCCTACCTTCTCCTCGGTAGCTTGTGAGAAGAAGCATATCATCTGACAAGTGCCATCGACACTCCTACAGTCTGTCTCCCATGTCAAAGAGTAGACATGAGATAGCTACAATTCTCATGTTAGTGTCAGTTTCAGGTCACGCCTATCAAGTCGTGCCATCGAACTCTCTACTACGTTTGGTCCCATGCTATCCTTGGCTCAAGTCATTGGAGAACAAGTCTATGATCGCCCTCTAATTTGGCTCCAACTGTCCCTTCTGTGCCCTCCTTTGAGCCTCCTTTGCGTTCATAAAAGCTAACCTCTATGTCTAAAGAGGAAAACGGCCATACGTCGTTGATTAGGGTGTGCTAGAAACTCTCTGAGTGGGCCAAAACCGCGATTGAAAAGATAGTAATTTTGTCCACAGATCTCATAGTACACAGACATCTAAATGCAAAAGTGATCATTTGTGTCAATCTCCTGCATATCACATAAAGTGTAGACCCATCTCTCACATGGGTTGCCCTTGCCTCGCCTTGTCTCAACCAACAGCCTATCTGTGGCGGCGGATACCCGAAATTGTCCAACCTAGATCCTCAATGCATTTGGGAGATGAATCTAGGTGTAGCCTGACGATTCGGTAAACCCCTCCTGTGAGATCCATGCAAGAGGTGCACGTGCGTAACTCTCTCTCTCTCTCTCTCTCTCTCTCTCTCTCTCAGTTTGAGAGAGAGAGAGAGACTGAGAGAGAGAGAGAGAGATCTCAGTCTGAGAGAGAGAGAGACTGAGAGACTGAGAGAGAGAGAGATAGAGATCTCCCTCTCTCTCAGTCTCTCAGTCTCTCTCTCTCTCAGACTGAGAGAGAGAGAGAGAGAGACTAAGAGACTGAGAGAGAGAGAGAGACTGAGAGAGAGATAGAGAGCTCTCAAACAGAGAGAGAGAGAACTGAGAGAGACTGAGAGAGAGAGACTGAGACTCTGAGAGAGAGAGAGAGAGAGAGAGAGAGAGAGAGAGAGAGAGAGAGAGACTCTATTAATGTCCACGAGAGACCAACATGTCTATGGACAGAAACCCCATCTAGTATCTACTAGGGAGGGCCTATAGCAACTCCCAAGGAGTGCGAACCTCCATTATTTAGAGTACCTACATAATATCTGAAGAACATAATATTTGAAGAAACCCCATCAAGTACAGCTACTATAGCAACCCCCATGGAGTGCAAAACTCTGTTATTTAGAGTACCTACATAATATCTTAAGAACATTATATATATATATATATATATATATAGAGAGAGAGAGAGAGAGAGAGAGAGTCTATTAATGTCCACGAGAGACCAACATGTCTATGGACAGAAACCCCATCTAGTATCTACTAGGGAGGGCCTATAGCAACTCCCAAGGAGTATGAACCTCCATTATTTAGAGTACCTACATAATATCTGAAGAACATAATATTTGAAGAAACCCCATCTAGTATGAACCTCCATTATTTAGAGTACCTACATAATATCTGAACAACGTAATCGGCCATACATCAGTTTAAGATTGAGACTTTTGGTTTTGATTTAAACTCTCTGATGAGTGCTATAACTTCACGGTATACTACTCATTTCCCTTCTTTCCTAGCAGCCTTCACCTTGGCTAATTCTGTTGCCTTATTCTTCAATTGGGCTCACGTGAGTTCCTCAACTATCCATATCTTGGTCCCTTTTAACTTGGCAGATTGTCGGAGAAGTATGATTTGTAAATCCCACGAGCTAAGCGTAATAATATGTTCTTAGAGTGTCAAATATTAGCAGCTCCATCATCACCCTCATCGTCAACCTTCCATTCAATGTCAAGCATAGATGGTTGAACATGTGCTAAAGTCTCAGTGAAAGAATCCTCTTCTTTGTACTAGTCTTTAGGGAGGCCCCTATTCTAATCTTTGGTGCATTCTCATGTCTGGCTTCATGTTCCTTGATCTCTTCTTGAATATCAGCTTTACTTGCCTCAACTGCCACGGTCAATTCCTTCTTAATTGTTTGTACTTTGGTTTAAACTAGGTCTTTAAATGTAGAGACTAGTTGAGGGCTAGGGGAAGAGGCCTTACAAGATTGCATCACCTCATCAATTATTGCTTGCTTCCCAACTCCTTCAAAGACCTAAAGTCTAGCTATCACATTTGCTCATTGCTATAGACAAAAAAAATGCTCATGCTGCCCAATAATGGGTCGATTCAGATGATTTTTTGCTCGAAATGGGTCGATTTCGCATATGGAGAGGGCATCCTGGCTGCCAATATGGCATATCGAGTCTTCCTAGTTGAGGTTGTTGGAGTTAAGGGGGATTTCGAAGAAGAAGAGGAAGAAGAGAGGCTTGCTCATTCTATGATGGCCATATCTATTATTCCCCCTGATTGAGACTAACCCTCGGCTAGGCTAGGCATTTAGCCAAGCTAGGGGTTAGGAAAGGGCAATGACTCCCCCCTACCAACCCTTCCTTTTTGCTGCGACCTTAAAGCACGTGCGTGGAAGGTGGACTATATGACAACACTTGTTGTTGGTAGTGCGAGTGCTTGGGACCTATGGAGAAGTGGTTGTTGGCTGTGAGAGAGGGGCTACGATGGGCCAAGTTGAGGGGCTGTGATGGGCTATGACAACCGAGCTGAGGGGTTGTGATAGGATATGGTGGTGAACTGTGGAGACACGTTGAACTATGCAAATGGGTTGAGCTAAGGAGAGGGTGAGCGGAAGAGACAGGTTGAGAGAGTAGACAAGCTTAGCTAAGGAGACGAGCTATGGGAGTTGAGTAGACGGGCTATGCATAAAGTTGAGATGGGCTACGAGGGGTTGAGAGTCATAGAAATACTTGATGCTTTCCAAAGACAAGCTATGTTCCATTAAGTTTCATTAAAAAATATATACAATAATTGACTTGCAAGGTTCAAAAAGTATCTCTACAGCATCCCCAAAATTGACTTGATGCTTTCCAAAGACAAGCTATGTTCCATTACGTTTCATTGAAACATATATACAATAATTGACTTGCAAGGCTAAAAAGGTATCTCTACAATATCCCCAAAATCATTTGTCCACATTTCAAGTTTGGAAGCAAACCATCTCAATTGCCACCAACTCACATAGAACACGGTTAGAACTATCGTTCATGTTATGGGGCAGACAAGATCCCCAATATAGTTTGCGGTTGTTGTCCCTTTCCCCAGAAAAGTCAAACGTTTTTAAAAACTATTATCTTCCTTTCCAAATGTGTCCTTGCATTCAACTATTAGTAAATCTCAACAACTGTCAAAAAGTGTATATCCAATTGCTACTTTGTTTTCATAAATCAAGCCTACTCCTCCCTCCTATCTAAGCACTTAATATTAATCTTTGTTTTAATGCTTCATGTTCCAAGCTTTAATCCCTGCAATAATGTAAATGTCGCATTACTTAAGCGATTTACCTTCCTTCTTAAGTCATAAAGTTTTAGTTATCCTCTTAGAACCTTTTCAAACATTCAAGAAAGAAGACATAATCCCATAATCGCCCTCCATACAAGCTATAGAGACTCTTGTTGTAGTGACACATTGTTACACATTTTCAGCTTCTTGCTCTTCAAATCCCTCAATTTTAAATTCGAAAGCCTTCATGTAAAATCATCAAGCGTTTATCTATGGTTTGAATATGAGTTTATCAAACTACTTGGGAGACTACAAACTCTAGAATTACTAGCAACATTCAATCATGCATTCAAATACATGGGTGATATTTTAATGGTTAACCTACCTAATGCCCACTTAATCTTTCATCGTAAATAGACTTGTGGAGAGGATAGCCCATATCCATTATACCCTCTACAATACTTGGAAATAAAAAATACTAACATAACCTTTTTAGAGACAAGAAAGGCGTAACAAAGGCCATGTTTCTTAAACCTCAAATTATAGTTACTAATGTCAATAAGGGATTTCATTCCGTTTCTACATTGGAAAAGGTCGATACACTAAACTATGTAGTCAGACAATATAGTTTTGCCCATTTAAATAGACCAATATTATTTGCTTCAAATTTTGGTTCTATCTCATATCATGCCTATCTTATATGCTTAGAATAATGCATGTTTAGAAATCCTTGCACTTAATGAGGAAATTCGAAGGAAGGATTCCCCATGGTAGAGTAGTAAAAATACCATATTGAGATTTATAAAGGAGTTAATGGAGTTGTGGGTCGTTGAAGATAGATGGGCCTTTTATGCGTGTGCGCACGCACACCTTGCTACTACTTAATATGTATATATTTCTTTGATTGAAAGCTAATTCAAGATAGTTTATTCCACTAAAACGAAAAAGGAGGCTAATATAAGATGGGAAAACACTTTACCTTCATAAAAATTTAGGAGACATTTTCTATAAAAACAAAAGGAGAATGGTTAGATTATAGATTCTACCCAGCTATGTATAATTTATAACCTTGCTTTGAGACTTTGTCATTGATAAGCTGGGGTGGTACTACAAAGTGAACTGATCATAGTAGTTAGCATACTAGGAGCTTTAAGACAATAACATTTTCTTACTTATAGGATGAATAGATATGTGTTAATTACATATTATTTTATGAGTTTTTTAGTAATAGATATGCAATGGAATAATGAAAGGAATATAGAAATTTTTGGTTGAATCTACATACCTCTACATGGAAATAACACATGTCTTATAGTTTGAATGGATCACATAATAATAATGTCAAGAAAGATACTTGTTCTGTCTAAGACGGAACTATGCCTCTAGATCTACATATTTCTAATATGTATATATGCAATCGTCATTGTGACCCTTAAAATTTATCATTAAGAATGCTATGCTTGGTATGCATGAACAAGTTCATAAAAAATCAAGACTATCATGCTAAATTTATGAAGTTAATGGTGCAAAGATTAACTAATCTCAACACAGGTCAAAGGAAGGTGCCAAAAAACCTTGAGTGCCTTGGAATAATACTTGTTATACAAAAGGCATTTTTCCTGACAATATACATACTTGATATAGCTTTTGCTAAAGACTAATGAAGATTGCTTTGCATGGATTAAATAGTATGAAAAATAAGGAGATGTGCACTATTCATGATGCCTAATGTTTCTTTCATGATGCCTAATAAAAGTATGGGTATAATAGGACCTCTTTTCATGATAGTCTTGAAATATTTTTTTAATGATAGTCTTGAAACTTGTTTAAGCCTTGAGAACCTTGCTTAGAAGGCTTGTTATATGGACTAGGTATTATGTGGATTGAGCATAGGATATATTGGAGAACATTGTTTGATCAACATGTATACTTCATTTAAATGCTTGATGATTTTACATGAAGGCTTCCAGATTGAAAGTTGAGGGATTTGAAGAGCAAGAAGCTGCATATGCTTGAAAGGGTTCTCAGAGGATAACACTTATGACACAAGAAGAAAGGGGAGATCTACGAGTAATGTGACATTTTCACTTGCAAGATTTTAAGCTTGGAACATGAAGCATTAGAACAAAGTTCTCTTATATATCTTATGCTCAATCCACATTCTAACCAAGGTTGTCAGGGCTTAAAAAAGTTTCAACAGTATCATTAAATAATTCATTTAAGACCATCATGGAAAAGGTCCTATTGTACTGACATTTTTATTAGGCTTCTTCTATAAATTTCAGCTACTAGGATATCATGAATAGTACACACGTCCTCATTTTTTATACTATCAAATCCATGAAAAGCAATCTTTATTGGTCTTTATCAAAAGCTACATAAAGTATATATATTGTCAAGAAAAATGCCTTTCGTATAGCAATTATCATTTCAAGGTATTTGAGGTTTTTTGGGCACCTTCCTTGTACCTTTTGGTGTTAATATTGACTTCAATTTTTTTTTCATGAGTAGTCTTGATTTTTCACCAACTTGTTCATGCATACCAAACATACGTGTTCTTAACAGCAAATATAGGAGTCATAGAACATCCCATAGTTTCCTTATGTCGATTGCATATATAAAATCAGAAATATGTAAAGTTAGAGGCACAATTCTGTATCAGATAAAACAAGTACCTTTTTCCCCCTTTCCCTTCTACAAGCCATTCAAACTATAAGCCCCGTGTTGTTTCCATGTAGAGGTACCTAGATTCAACCAAACAAGTCTTCATTATTTCGTTGCATCTCTAGTATTAAAAATATCACAAAATAAGCTATTCTTAACACATGCCTATTCATCATATAAGAAAGAAAATGTTATAGTGTTAAAGCTCCTAGTATTCCAACTACTACAATCGGGTCAATTTGTAGTACCACACAAAAGCTTGTCAATGAAAATATCTCAAAGAAAGGTTATAAAATATACATAGCTGGGTAGGATCTAGATTATAAATAGTGTCCTTTTGTTTTTGTAAAAAACCTTCCCAAAAGTTTATCAAGTTAAAGTGTTTTCCATCTTATATTGGCCTCCTATTTCTTTTCATTGGAATAAACTATCTTGAATTCAGCTTTCAATCAAAGAAATTCATAAGTATTCACTAGCAAAGTGTGTAACACCTCTTCATAAATCTCAATACGATATATCTACTACTTTGCCATGGGGAACCCTTCCTTTTAGATCTCCTTATAAGTTCAAGGATCTCTAAACATGCATCACGATAAGCATAC
Source organism: Dipteris shenzhenensis (assembly GCF_047967505.1). Lineage (NCBI taxonomy): Eukaryota > Viridiplantae > Streptophyta > Polypodiopsida > Gleicheniales > Dipteridaceae > Dipteris > Dipteris shenzhenensis. The sequence goes on along the minus strand of NC_141597.1, from coordinate 60,269,312 downwards.
AAAATTGCCATGATCTGAGATAGAACCAATTTTGAAGCAATTGATATTCATCTTTTTGAATGGCAAAAACATTTTGGTTGACTACATAATTGAGTGTTGTAGAAGGTTTTCAATAGTCTTTGTGTTTGCTTAAACAGTTGATAAAAGCTTCACATGGGCATGTGGGTGGGTGATTTACCCACACATGTCTTAATGGTAAAAAAGAGAGTCTCTCATATTTTTGTATAAAAACATACCTTTGTAATGACCCTCTCTTGTTTCACTTTCAACCATTTTTTACCATTTTGTGCATCTATAGATGAACTTTTTTGGCGATATCACTTTCTCGTGTATGACCGCACTCACCCTCTAGTCGTTATGCCTTCTTGATTCTTGTGTTCTTGCCTATCCACCTTCAGAGTTTCAACTTTTGGCTCCCATGCATTCGTCTTGTAGCTAGCACCCTCTACCTTGCCTCTTTACATTCTTCATGGTATGCTCCTTCCTTGTTGCCTCGCCACATCCCGATGTCTTGCTCCTCTTGTTCTCTCCATACTTGGTATGACCAACCCATGTACTTGTAGGCACAAGAGAGTAGACCGAGGGAGGAAAATGACACACCTTGCCCCTTCTTTTCAACTAAGGGAGTGATGCCTCACCATGTTGCCCTGGCTCGTGGCCTACGATCTTGGTGGAATCTGTCATTGGTGAAGCTGATCCGTCCCCCCATGATGTCTCTCGTAGGCAGCTTCAGACATTTGCTTTTCACTTAGCTCATCAATACTTCACCCTCCCCCCTAATCTTACTCATTTTCTCACTTTCTCCCCCTCATCTAACTCACCCACATCTGACCCATGTGCATCCGGTTCGTCCTCCTCCTACCATGAGTTTGTTGGTCATTCCTACCTCTTAAAGGAATGCCTATTGTCTTTTCCCCTCAATCTCTCTCTGTGCTCATCTTGTTCAACTAGAAAGGCATTTTCTTCCATAGAAATGACCAACAAGCTTGCTGTATAGTGATTTCTACCAATGGTAAGTTTCAACATCTTGGGGAAATTGATCCCAAACTTCTAGATATTTATGTGTGCAACTCTTCGGTACCTTATTGGGATTGGTCTCCCAAGTAATAATAGAAAGGCATTTTCTTCCATAGGAATGACCAACAAGCTTACTGTATAGTGATTTCTACCAATGGTAAGCACAACATTAGAGATCATACTAATAGGTTCAACTGGTTGTTGGTCTGCCATTCGAACTCGAAATGGTGAAGGCTTCATGTTCTTGAAGTCTGTTAGCTATAGCTATTGAAATGATGTCAACTCAAGAACCTCCATCCACAATGACACCTGACACATTTGCTTTTTAATCTTCACATTAATCATTGGTACTTCTTCAATCTTCACATTAATCATTGGTACTTCTTCATCCACCATTGGCATGTCAACAACTGGAACAGTGACAAATGTATCTGCTTCCTTAACATGTTTTTCTTCATTTTGATGTTGTTGCAAAAGAAATTATCTACAACATGGTGCAATCCTTAGTAATTCTACTATGTCAGGCTAACCTTTATATTCTATAAAATTAAAAGGTAGGTCCATATTGGAGCTTTACCTTTTAATTCTTGAGTTATTCATAAGCAATGTGCTTTGATGATTTCCAATTGATATTGCCTATAGGAGATGTTATATCATCCTCATTGTACACTAGTCATTGTGATTAAGTTACTACATTGGCATCCACCAACCTTGGAAGTTCTGCCAATACGACTTGGCATGGAGGGTCCAATTCCCACCTTTCTTTGTTGCTTTGAAATAGTTTCAAATGCTCTTGCCACAGTAGGCACTCAGCTTTTGTATGATTACCATTACAGAAGTAACACCAAATTTTTGAAGGACTTTGATTTTTGTCATCACTATTCTTACCTTTGCCTTTACCCTAATCGGGTTTTGGCATGCCTCCTTTAAGGTCTTTGACTCAGGCTTGACTCATGCTCAACTTGATTCACCTTAAGCATCTTCTTCTTGGCATACCAACAATTGGACTCATTATGCCCATATTTGGAACAAGTCCCATAGTATTTTGTTCTGCAATCATCCTCTGTGTCTCCCTTCTTGGAACATTTGTTGCAGCGTTTTTCTTATTTTCTCTGAAGCCCATATCTTTTAGAGCCTCTTTAAGTGTCGACTTGAGCTTATCATGCTTTTTTGAGGCATCTTCATCATCTCTCACCTCAATCTTTTTTTTGGTCTTCTACATGGGCGGTGCACTTTTCTCTAGTGCAACATCTTAGTTCAATACTTCTTCATATATCTTTGTTCAATTGACTATTTCTAGAGATTTGAGGTCAATTTAGTATAGCATGTAATTAGCCATGCTTGTAATGAATTATCATCTAGTGGGGTACTAAATTGATTGATTAGAGTTCACATTTTGAGCACAAACTCTTGTATTGACTCGTGTTCCTTTTTCTTCAAGTCACTGAGCTTGGTGGGAACATCTTCTTTATTTATAAATATGAACCTTTTGAGAAAAGCTTCAAACATTTGTTGCCAATCTTTGAATTACCCAATTGAGAATTGGTTAAACCAATGTTGCACCATCTTGGTAAGTGTATAAGGGAAATAGTTCATAAATTCTTCTTTTCTCACAACACCATTAATATGACAAACTCATAGAAAAGTGCAAGTGAATGTAGGGATCTTCATCCTTAGTCCCCTTGCATTTTAGAAGGTATCCCATGCTCTTGCCATTCCAAGACTTGGGTCTCCTTCAAAACTCGATTCCTTTTGAGACTTGCTAGTAGAAGCCTCAATCAAGTTATCGATTGGTGAAACTATACTTAGATTAGGTGGGAGATCCATAGCTCAAGCTTTTCCATTTAGTTCCTGAGATATCCGAGAGCCAATTTGTTTTTGTCCTTTTTTATTGTTGATGTCTCCTATAGGAGGTGTCACTGTTGTTCACTAGGTCTTGTGACCGAGTTACTGTGTTGTTATCCACAATGTTTGGAAGGTCTACCAGTATGACACAACATCATCCATAGTATTTGGAAGTTCTAACAATATGACATAACATTTAGGATCCACTTCTAGGAAGAACCTTGATTTTTATCTCTTATCTTGCTCAAATTTTGATGGTCACGCTTCTTTAGCCTTAAACTGGGGCTTGAGCTCATTTGCCATTGGTGTTTTCTTCTTGTTATATGAACAATTAGAGTCGTCATGGCCATATTTGGTACAAGCTCCAAAGTACTTGGTCTTATAGTCATTTTCTTATATCCTTCCACCATTGGAGTGTCGATGACTAGAACAGTTACAAATGGGTCCACTTCTTTAGTGGGCATTTCTACATTTGGTGGGAGTTAATGTAGGAGGAATTCTCCGCAACATGCTGTAAGTTTTAGTAATTTTACCACTTTCAAGTTAGCTTTCATATTTTGGAAGGTATCCCATGCTCTTGCCATTTGGATCTCCTTTAGAACTCGACTCCTATTGAGACTTGCTAGTGCAAGCCCCAGTCGAGTTATCGGTTGGTGAAACTACACTTAGATTAGGTGGTAGGTCCACAACTCAGGCTTTTAAAACCTTCATTTCTCAAGATATCAGAGAGCCAATTTGTTTCTATGGTTTTCAATTGATGTCTCCTATAAGAGGTATCAATATATCCCCACTATTCACCGGATCTTGTGATCGAGTTACTACATTATCATCCACAGTATTTGTAGGTCCTACTAGTATGTTTATAAAGGACCTTGATTTTTATCTCCTACCCTGCTTAGATTTTGGTGGTCATGCTTATTTAGCCTTAGAATTGGGCTTGACTTGATTCACCTTTGGTGTTTTCTTCTTGGCATACCAACAATTAGACTCATCATGGTCATATTTGGTGCAAGCTCCACAATACTTGGCTTTATATTTCATCTTCTCGTGTCCTTTCCAGGAGCACTTGTTGCATCACTTTTCTTCCTGGTTGGGCTTTTCTCTAAAACCCATTTCTTTCAGAGCTTATTCAATGCTGACTTTAGCTTGCTAGGCTTCATAGAGGCATCCTTGTTATCACTTGCCTCTCTATCTTTTTCTTAGTCTTCTTTTGAGCAAATCTACTCTTTTCCACAGCAACAACTCAAATCTTCATATGTCATCAACTTGGCTACTTGTACGGACTTGAAGTCAATTTTAGTACAACTTATGATTAACCATGCTCATAATGATTTGTCATTTGGTGGCATGCTGAGTTGATTGATTAGAGCTAGCATTTTGAGACAAAAACCTATATAGGCTTGTGCTCCTTTTGCTTCAATTCACTAAGTATGGTGCGGACGACTTCCTCATTAATTTCTTATTTGAAACTTTTAAGGAAAGTTATAGATATTTGCTACCAATATTTGAAGTAACTAATTGGAAATTGGTTAAACCAGCATTATGCTATCTTGTTCAATGTACGAGGGAAATAATTTATATATTCCCCTTGTTGTTGCACCATTAATGTGATAGCCTCGCAAGAAACCCTACAAGAAGTGGCTGAATGGATCTTCATCCTCATCTCCCTTGAAGTCTTGGAACTTGACCTTGATTGGAAAAGCTAGTTTTACCTTGACAATCACTAAATGAAAACCCTTGGATAGCTTGTCAACAACAACATTTGTCCATGTGGACATGCTTGTGGTGACATCCTCCAACAAGTGGTGGCCTAGGTACTAGTCATCCAACCACCACTAGAATCTTTGGAGTTACCAGACCTAGTTGTTGATGACATATGTGGCCACACCCTAGTACTGGCAGAGGAATGTAGGTCCTAAATTTTGGAAAAGGTGCGAGACTAGGTGTTAAACAACCCTAGTACTGGCACAAGAATGTGAATCCTAGTTTTTGGCATAGGTGCAGGACTAGGTGTCTGATTTCTAGACAGTGTTTGCCCAATATCATCTTATGACACAAGCTCCTGCTAACCTGGATGCATCTTGATTCTTGGTCAAAAGCTCATCCAAGGCGATGTATAGCCTCCTATTCTTCCAATTCCAACACATGTGTAGATCTTCTTGCTATTCCCGATCGAGGCATGTCATGCCTTTGAACAAGATTCATATCTAGAGCTTGGAGAATTGTGCTCATGGCTTGATATATGTCTTGACTATTGAACTCCTTAGAATGGAGACTTTCTATTGATGGCTGCCTAGAATATTCTTGCCAAAACCTAAAGGTCACTTCTTTGTTAAAGTGTTCAGGCTGCCTCAGATGCTAGCTTAGAACAAGTTTAGTTTTAGTGTCGGTATGGATTCTCTCTGCACGTAGCTAGGTCATCATCTACCTTGAGCTCGTCGTCATTGCAGGTGGTCCTTTGCTTCCTCCTCTGAGTCCCAATGTTCATCTCTTATGGGATCAAATTCATGGTAGCTTCTTAGTCTTCCATATTCTTTCAACCTCTTTGGCCTTGTTGCAGATGTTCTTTTATTCTTGCCACGTATCTTTCTCACCTCATTGATCTGTATAAAACATTCTTTATTGCTCGATGGTATGGAGTGTCACTTGAGAGTAATTCTGAGTTCAAACACTAGTCATCAAAAAGGTCTACAAGATGTTGAAGTCCTTGAACTATCTTGAGAGTAATGTTTTATAATAGCTTGCTAATCCAAGAAATTGTTGGTAGTTTTACTCAAGTCAACAATAGCTTTTTTTTTTGAAAATTTGTGCACTCAGGTCTATGGTCTCCTATTCTCAATCCACCCAATTTCTCATTCAAAATTTTTAGCAAGTCACTCCCCCAGCAAGATTGCCAAATGTTGATGGTCTTTTTCTATCACCTTGAGTTTTCATTGCTTTGTCCCCAACTCGATGTTGGTGAGTGCACAACTTAATGGAAGATTCTCTCTCCAACAATCCGGAGGTTGTTTTGTTGGGTTTCCTATGCTATGTGGGGTGGTTGAAATCAATGCCAACATAGAAATTTAATGAACGAGGGTTTGTGTTGCATGGGGAAACTATATGATGACAAGTGATTGATTACTCACTTAAGAAAAATTACATATGGGAATAGAAATACAACTCAATGCAACAATGAAGAATTATATTAAACTAATAATCCAAACTTGGTACAAACAACCTGTGGCTACACACCAACACCAACACCAAGCTTTGTGTGTTGTGTGTGTGTGTTCACTTCTACGTGCCTTGACTTGAACTTTGAACTCTATGAGCAAGCATCTCATATTCTAGCTTCAGTTTCTACACATGATTAGCTATAACCCGATTTGACTTTGAACCCACAACTTAATCAAAGTGTGTCTCTATAATGCACGATGTATCTCCTATGTACCAAAAATCATTGCCTGGACTATGACAGTGGATCCGGTTCATGACTTCTAAACTTATTCTTCCTATTTGGCTAGGTTGCATTCATTGATTGGCCTATTTCCTCTTGGCCTTGTGTCCCTCCATGTCTCATGGAGGTCCATTAGTATTGCCCACTTATTTCCTTGTATTATCTCCATGCATTGGTGTGACCAGAGTTGGAACCTGACTCCAGTCATTTGTTAATCCAAGGGTTAACCAGAATTTCTGATAAGATCAAAGTTGGATTACTCTTGCTTGGAAAATCATGATCAAATAGACAAAATTTTCATTACATTTTTCAAGAAGCTTAATAGATATGATGTTTTCACTTTGGTAGAGATAGTGGATCTTGAGAAAGAATCTTATACTCCATGGTGTGAGGTTTATCACTTGAAAAGGACTTAATATTTAAAGAGATTCATTCAACTAAGGTAGTGGAGTTGAGGAATGTTATACCAAGATATTGAATGGCGTGATCTTTCAGCATCAATTTTTCATAACAGAAAAAGCAACTCAAATAATATATCCATATGATAAGCAATATTCCTCTTCTTGAGATTAGGTCCCCATAGATCAATTACAAATTTTATCCTTTGTTTTGCTCAATGAAATTCATTCTTTGAGGTGAAATAGGGAACAAGATCAAGGAAGGGATGTTGACCATGAAAGGTGCATGTCTAACAAGAGAAGTTTGATGGAGAAAGTAAAAGCATAGTGGAGACAATGCATTATGGTGAAATACTATCTTTGAAGTCGATGCCCGCATCCTTGACTAGTTTAAGAGAAACACTACTACTTTGTGCAATCCTTTTCTATGCCCATTTAATTCTTCTCCTTTAGAACAACCATTAAAGCGTCAAACTCTACTGCTTAAGGTAGAGCCTCTAATCAACATACATGCACGAGAGATGTACTTTGGTGCATGATAATATCACCAAAGATGAGAAAAGGTAACTCAAATGTGGGTGGGTTTTGTACAAGAGTTAAGGTTGTATACATGATTGCAACTCTTGTTCAAGAGGTGCCTTATGAACATCCATTCTAGATTGCAAAATTGGCAAAAAATCAAAATTCAATGTAAGGGCATGTGACTTCCATTGTTGTGAAATGGTTTTGGATTAGCATGCCCTCCATTGAAGTGAAATGGTTTAGGACTATGCAGGCTAATCCATTGAAATGGAAATATCTTCTTGAATTAGTTGCATGTCCATAAAGGAAATGGGCAATTAGGGGCACCAAAGACCAACCACAATTGGGTGTTCTTGATCTAGAAGAGCCAGATATATTTATTCATGTTTTAAAACTTATAAATGATGGACAACTAAGGAAAAAAAAGACATCCTATTTGAGAAGGTTCCATCCTATGATACACATCTTATTGGATTCTTCTCTAGACTCACATGGTTGCAAATGGAAGAAGCATTAGGTCGTCATAAGGACAAAGAGAATGGATCATCAACTTTTGATTCATCATCAAATTATGAGAATGAGCTTGATCATAATGATACTATAGGTGTTGATATAGAAGCACTTGAAGAAAGAGACTACATATCACTTTTTGGTTGTGTAGCTATACCAAAATTTCATCTTTTTTGGAATATCATTGTACCATTAACTTGCCCAACGTTTCATTTCCTTTGACAATGTTAGCAAGGCGTAAGGACTATGTAATATGGTCAATTTTCAAAATTTATATGAAAAAACAATAAAAAAGTTAGGCCTCTTTTTTGCATGTTTTTTTCATTATGATATTGTGCAATAGTGTTTGTCATTATAATAAAAAAAATTCTGAAATTTTTACTTTGAAAAAAGAATATTTCATTTCGGTCTTGTTTGTGTACAATTTAACCTACTTTATACGCAATAGTGTTACTTTCCATGCAAGGTTAAAATACTCATTTGTGTTGATGTCCCTTAAGAGAAACTGCTCTTTGTCTACAAAGAGAAGTGCAGAGGAAGCTAGAAGGTGCACCTGGAGGTTATCAAGCTTGGACTTTTTGAAGATTGTTGCCTTGTTTAGTATTATGTTTGCCAGGCCATGAGGTTTCCATCATGTTTGCATCTGGCTTGTTTTGGAGAGGTTTGTAGTTGCCACATTTGCCATAGATGAAGAGAAACCTAAACTCACAATAGATTGGGTAGGCCCTACAAAGAAGGCTCTAGATGGGAGATTAAAATGTGGAGAAAAGTGGCCAAGCTTTTTAGGTGGTACAAAAATAAAAAATAGGGTTTGGGAGCTTAGTTAAAACTCCCTAGCTATCATCTGAAGTAGGAAATCACGATAAACACTCTACTCCAACATGGGACTGACCTCGTTTCTGAATGACCTTGAAATTGAACTCCTATAGCAATAGCATCTAATGCACTAGACGTCCCTAATTCATGGTTTTTTAAACTAAACATAATAAGCTTGATGATCAGCATAGCGGATGAATGGGCCACTAAGAAAATGGTGCCTAAATTTGTGGACACTATAAACCATTCCAAGAGCTTCATGCTTAGTAGTGTTGTAATTGCAGTTGGGTGGCATCATCAACCTACTAGCATAATAGACTGTGTCATCCAATCTACCATTTGTGCTACCCATATAATGCCAAGTGCATAACTTGATGGATCCACATGGACATAAGAAATTAGATCCCATGTTGGTTGTCAAAGAATCGGTGTCTCGTTTGCTTGTTTCTTCAATTCATGAAATGATGTAGAAAACTCCTTAGGCCATTGGGACTTGGTAACTTTCTCATACAATGGTGCTGCAATCTTGGCATAGTCCTTCACAAATCTTCTATAGATGCTAATGAATCCAACAAATGATCTAAGTTGTGTTAGATTCTCTTATTATGGCATTTTCCCAATTTCTTGGATCTTATGTGTCTCAGTTCGAAGACCCTCCTTGGAAATCACATGGCCCAATAGCACATCAACCTGTACATGAAAATACACTTGACCTAGTTCAAAGGGATTCCTAGCTATATATTCCTAGAAAACCTTTTTGTTAGATAGGCCAAATGCATGGATATAGCCAAGTATACATAGAAATCATTCAAGTAGATAGTAATACACTCAGTTAGATAGCCTTTAAAAGTCTCAACCATGAACCTCTAAAAAGTAGACAGTGCACGATGCAGACCAAATGGCACGACTTTAGTGACATATGGGTGCCCCTCTTTTATAATAAATGTAGTTTTGACTAATCTTTAGGTGCTATAGAAATTTGATTGTACACATTGTAGCCATCTGTGAATGAGTGCATCCACTACAGCCATACAAGAAGGAGTATATATCATGGCCTACAACTTGGTCAATAATTCCATGTGTGAAAGGAACCAAAAAGAATCTAGTATTGTCTAAGCATTAAGCTTCTTGTAATCTACACTAAACTTAGAGCTTGCCATTTTTCTAGGGAACCGCCACAATTGGACGTAACCAATCAATGTCATCGATTGTGTAGATACGACCTGCTTGGATGAGTTAACCAAGATGGGCTTCCACTTGCTTGGCATATTTGGATTCATATTGTACCTTCACTGATGAACCAGCTTGGCATCCAGTATTAATGGAATCTCGATGCTAGAAGATGATGGCATCTAGTATTAATGGAATTCGATGTTGGCATATTTCTTGGGGATTTTTTTGCAAATTGGTGCAACTCCAAGAAAACACATCTTGATATAGCACAAAAATATTATTGACTGTGTGGAGTTGATCAAATAATAAATGGACACTTACTATGATTGTGTGCAACTCCTCGGTTGTACCCAAATTAAGTTCTTAAGTCGACTTGGGAACCAAGTGCTTCGTACCAAGCCAAGAGATTGCTATTAGCTCTCATTCTCTAATCACATCTTTAGTAAAGTGACGTGGATACAAATTATGTTGCTCTACTATTTTTTGTCCTTTATCTTCTGTTTGATGTCAATAGCCACCTGAAATATATCGCTTTCCTATAGGTAAGATGTGAATTTCCATCAATCAAAACTCAACTTACTGTGGAAATTGATCTTTTACTTCTAGGGTCGGTAACTACTCGATCCAGTGCATGGGATAAGTGCTCTAAAAAGGGCAAATCCAAGTCCACTGTCGAAACATCAAATGAAGATCTCCTAGAGGCCATGGCCATGAAGCTAAAAGAAGACATGATGTAGGACATGGAACAAAAGCTTCACTTGTCTCAGTCGCCAACTCTGACATATCCATGGTGAGACACTGCATGGCCAATCATACAGCAAATGAGTGCCCGGTCCTAAGAGCCAGGATCACTACACAAGCAAATCCACCACCAAGATTGTGGTACCATATTTGCATCATTGGCGGCCATGATGAAAGCAATTGCATCTTCAACATGTGCAACAACCCGCCTCGACCTCAACAATACTAAGCGGTATCCATGCCAGTGTACAGGCAACCGGCACTTGCACAAGCACCCCTAGCTCCGAGGCTAAATCATGTTCCTATTCGGACACAAGTCCCACAATTACTTAGGAATCCGAATCCATGACCATATCCAAGAGCACCAAATCCAACTCCTCAGGTAGTTCCAATACATCAATTATAAGCCGACGAAGTAGACTCACCATTTGAGTATGAAGCAGAGTACCCAGTGTACTATGTAGAAGGCAAAGAGGGACTAATGCCAGTCTATGCAAATCAAGTACGTCCCAACACATATCGAGCACCAATCAAGTGCTACAGTTGTGGAGAAAATCACCAGATTGCAGAGTGTCCTCATCGTGGTAGCCCCGCTACTTTCCAACCACTTTGCAGAGATTGTGGCATAGGCCATGCTTGTATGGATTGTCCCATGAAAAATAAGGTCCCACAATAAACAGAGGTTAAGCCTGACATCCTAATCAGCATCATTGGGGTGGACCATCAAAGTCTGGGTCCAGCAAGTGTAATATCACAACCTGTGAATGTAATTACACGCCAACAGAAAGAGGCCACCAAGGACCCTAACATTCCAATCCAACCAAAGCGACTTCTTAAAAAGAAAGCACAAGTGCCTCCGCCTCCTCCAATCAATGAGTAGCCAAGCTCATCCACATCAGCTCCTGAGCCTCAAATAAAAGAAGCTCCATACCCAAATGTAGAAGTGGAGAAGGCTCATTTTCAGGCACTTCAACAATGGGTACAAAAGGAACAAGCTCAATTTGAGGCTGAGAAACAAGCTCAAGATCCAATCCATGACTTGGCCCCACAAAGTATTGAGCCTATGTTCCAATAACAGACTCCACAACATAATGTACTGCCACATCAACTTGAAGGAGCTGCACTCTCTAGCATCCTGAGTTGCCCTGTGTCAATTCCCATCGGAATCCTCCTACGAAATTGTCCCAATCTTTGGGAGAGTTTCAAAGGCTGGATTGAACTCGCAAATCCCCCTCCACTTATGGATAACATCAAAGATATTCCTGTGCAGATGGGTGAGAGAGATGACATATGCAACATTAATGTGCCATTGATCCACAAGGCATATAATGAAGTCCAAGCCATAGTGGATGGTGGAGCAGGTGTAAAGGTCCTATCAAAGGAGCTCTATGATGAATGGGGTCTCCCACCAATGCAAAAGGCTAATTTCAACATATGCCTTGCCAATGATTCACGGGCTAAACCCTTGGGAATAGTGAATGGTGTGTCAACAAAGGTCACAGAAGTTCGCTTTTCCCTTCAATTCACAATCTTGGATCTTCCCACAAAATGAGCTCCCCTGCAATAGCATGCCATAGCGGGCAATTTACACAGCAATGTCAATAACTAGATACAAACATTGGCAACCATCGACAACTGCCATTCATTAGACCCCATCTTCTCACAGATAGATGCTAGGGTGCTACAAGTAGATCCTTCACTCACACATGAAGAACCAATCGATCTAGAGGTGCCATTCTTTATGGCTGACCTCGAGTGGGATAATGAACTTGAAGAAGGTACCCATACCAATGATGACTCAGATTTTCCTGGGACCTTGAAACTGAGGTTGAGAATGCTGAAATTGAAGATCAAGTCTATGACAATGACTTAGCCATTCTACATGCCCTAATGGCAGTCGAGCTTCCAAAAATTGAACCTCCAAAGTTGAATAACAGCAGAACATCCCACAAGAAAGCTAGAAGAAATCATAGAAAAGCTAAGGCAGCACACTTCAATGAATTTGAATGAGTCCAAACAAGGATCATCGAATTGTATCTTGCAAAGCCAGCTCCCTCAAAATCAGAACCACCAACTCTTGAATGGCCCCCTGAGGGACTGGAAGGAGTATGCGCAGTATATGAACCCTTACTTGGAAACACCTTACCAGCGGAAAAGTTACCCCACAGTTCCCAATGTAAGAAGTTTTGGAAATATAAGCCACATGTGCGGATGAAGCTTGATCAAGAGACTTTAGAAAAAGAAAGCAAAAAGAGCCTAACAAATTCGTAAATGAAACTATGTCACCCAATACACATGGCACATGTCAGGCTAGTTTAACACCATTAAAGGCCGATCTTTGAGAAGTGCTGGAATACTTCAAGAATTACACAATTGGCAGTGTCCTTATAGCAATGCCAAGACCACTAAGAGAATCTGAAGTTCAAGAAACTGATAGCATTGGAGAAACTCCAATCTATGAGGGATCGTCAAAAACACACACAATAAACCTTGCCCTTGAAGGGGAGGAAGAAAAATTGGTTTTCATTGGGAAACAACTTCGACAAGAAGATGAAACCAAACTCAAAGCACTCCTAATGGAATACCGTGACTGCCTAGCATGGTCATACAAAGAGATGAAAGGAATTTCACTAGACGTGGTAGTACACATGATACCTATAAGGGAAGGTGCCCACCCTAAGGTATGTGGACCTTATCGCACAAATCCTAAGTAGCACCATGGTTTATGACGAGATGGAAAAACTCCTAGATGCCGGATTCATCTACGAGATAGAGCACATTGATTGGGTTTCACCCATCGTCATTGTGCCTAAACGCAACAAGAAGCTCAAAATATGCGTAAACTTAAAGAATGTGAATGCTGCCACAATTAGGGATCACTATCCCCTACCCTTAACAAAAACAATGTTGGAAAAGGTGGCAGGTTCCGAAATATATAGCTTCTTGGATGGCTTCAGTGGCTATGACCAAGTACAAATTGCTCCTAAAGACCAATCAAAAACAACATTTGCTACAGAATGGGGTATTTTTGCATATAGTCATGCCATTTAGCCTTTGTAATGCCTCGGCCACATTCCAATGAGTCATGTTCACAGCTTTTAAGTCATTTCTGAATAAGTTTTTATAGGTGCTCTTGGATGATTTGTGCATCCATTTAAACAAAAAAGACCACTTCAAATGCCTTGAAGCGGTACTAATCAAATGCAGGGTGTATGGCATCTCCCTAAATCCAACAAAATGCCAGTTCATGGCCACCCATGGAGTTGTTTTGGGACACATCGTTTCTCAACATGGGATTACAAAACTGACATGGAAAAAATCAAAATCATTATGGAATTGCCTCCTCCTACAAATTCCAAAGGTGTACAGGCCTTTATGGGACATGCCGGTTATTATAGAAGATTTATATTGCAGTATGCCATGATAGCTAGACCACTTTACAAATTATTAGTGGAATTCTTATGGACAGAAGAGTGTGACCAAGCCTTGAGCTTTTAAAGTGGTGCCTAATCACAGCACCCATCCTTATATCTCCCAATTGGGATATTGATTTTCATGTTCATATTGATGGATCCAAGTATGCAATTGGGAGTGTGCTTTGTCAACCTGGTGAACATAAGAAAGACTACCCATTCTACCTCACCAGTCAACAACTCAATGATGCAGAGATCAAGTATACCACCATAGAAAGAGAAGCCTTAGGAATGGTGTATAGTGTTAAGAAAATTTGGCACTATATATTGGCAAATGATTTTGTCTTCTACACCGACCATCAAGCATTGCTTTATCTTGTGAACCGTCCGTGTACAATAGGAAGAATAACTAGATGGCTCCTCTTGCTTCGAGATCTTATACTATGTATTTACCCTTCTAATATTTGGTGAAATTGAAAGGGTACATATTCTATTGGTTGGCTATTGTATTTGGTGAAGTGGGATATTCTCTCATTATTTTGAGATTTTTTCATCTCTACTGACTTCCCATAAGAGGGGGTTATGGATTCTCTTCCATGGATATTACCATTAGGGTCACTATGCATTACACCCATCAATGCTAGTCTAGATCCTCATGAGCCCTTAAGATATTTTTCCCATAATTGAGCTTGAAGATTTTTTGGAGATAGCACTAGTCTTTAGGCAAGTTGATTTTCTGAAACACAATCTTAAGTTTCACACCAAAATTCCATTATCAGGAAATGCCACATAAAACATGCAAGTATATGTATTTGTGAGTGAGTACATTTGTGGCACTACCACACATGTTCTTGATTTGTTAGAGCTTACACTATCTCTTTTCTTTGTTTGTTGTCATAACTTCAATACCCAAACTAGCAATCTTGAGCCAAGGACTGTGGGGGTTAAAGGTCACAATGCCTTTACCCCAGTTATGTACAATACTCAAACACATATATAAATGAACGAAAAAGAAGATTAGTGTGTTCTGCACCTACCAAAACTTGTGTGGCTCTCTGTTTCTCTCTCTCCCTCTTTCGTTCTTGCTTCTGTTGAGAGCACTCTCAACTAGTATCAGAGCCCGGGTGATCTAGCTGAGCGTGCGTGAATGCTTGAAGCTCAGCAGCTCTGTGGGAGGAAGGAGAAGCTCTATGGGAAGCTTTGTGGGTGACTTTACTTGCATCCGAGTGTGTAGAGACCTTGGAGGAACCTTTGGAAAAGTCACTTTGGTTTTGCAAAGTGGTTTTGAGAGCCTGTTAAGTGTTTTCAAAGAAAAAGTGGTTTTTTGAGCTTTTCCCTGTTCTGTTCGATGACAGAGACTCCGTATTGACTTGTAGAGGTAACTATTGCTTGCTTTTGGTGTCCACTTCACTTCAGGAGCTTGGAAACACCTTCATTCTTGAATCTGGGATCATTTCATTGGATTTCTGACTCACTGTGTTAGTTTCTGTGTTTTTTTGCCTGGGTGTTGGAACTCAAGTTTGGAGTAACCATTTGCAGATCTATCAGTTCCGGTGGACTCAGGAGGTCCTAAAACTTCTATATTGCTCATCATTCGCACTCCGGTGGAGTTTACAAACAGCTCTGTTTCCAAAAACGTTTTTTAATCTGTGTGATGGACCCAGTGATTGAGACCACGGTTTCCAAAACCGTCTGTCCCATTGTGTTCCGGACGCCCAAAAACACCTACTTGTCAGTTCTTACACGATCCGGTGGAGGATTTTCAGAGTTATAGATCTCTGTGTATTCGATTTTGTCTCTCTGTTATGCATTTTTCATTCTAAGGTTTTGAAGCCTTAGATTTATGCCACATGGTAGTGGATAAGTGTTGACTCCCATTTCTCACTCATCGGTTGGGATTTTGGAGTTCTGGCAGAAGAGAGATATTTGCAGATTTTCTTGGTGAGTCCGATTATGCAATGGCGCCCAGTTTTGAGGCATCTCAAGTTCTATTTTCAGTAGCGGTCATTATCGTGGGACTATGATTTCTTGAGCATACCTTATGCAGATCACTCTAGTTGCAGAGTTTGAGCAGTGTGCACTCATTCGTGGTGTGCATTGGGTTGTAGTGGATGATTTATAGGCCATTTGGATGCATTGCGGTCCTTATTGGATGCGCTGATAAGCCCAAATTGCCTTGTGGGATGCTATTTTTATGGACGCTTTGCACATGGATGCTATTTTATGCTGAGGGACAGCTTTGACACATTGCAGGTGATGCACTAATAGTGCTATGTTCTCTTGGATGAGATATTATTAATGCATATGCCAGTGGACGGTGTTTATGCTTGATTCATTTGGCACTTATTGGCATTTTGGATTGCCATTGCAGTTGGCATTTTCTTTTGGGCGAGAATGAGCAGACTATGGAAGATTTGTGGAAGAAACTGTATGCCACTTATGAAAAGGAAACTGCCTCTAATAAAGTTTACCTCATGAAGAGGTTGTTTGAACTGTAGATAAAGGAAGGGGTCTCCATTGCTTCTCACTTGAATGAATTCAATATTATTTTTAGCCAGCTTCAGGCTCAGAAGATGAATTTTGATGCGGAGACTAGGCAATATTTTTCTTATGTTCATTGCCATCCTTATGGGATACCTTCCGTACAACTGTCAGTAACTTTGCACCTGGTGGAGTACTAAAATTTGATGATGTTGTGGGTAGCTTGTTGGCCGAGGAGATTAAACGGAAGTCTATGGATGACAACAAGCAGGATGCCGCCTTAAATGTGCAAAGGGGCAGATCACAGTTTAGGGGGAAGTCCCAAGAAAGAGGGAAGTCTCGTAGCAAATCCAGGGCATGGAAGATTGAGTGTTACCACTGTGGCAAGAAGGGCCATATGAAAAAGGATTGCTACAAGCTGAAAAGAGAGCAAAAGGATAAGAAAAAGAATGCAAATTGGGGTGCAAATCAAACATGGATGAGGTGACATGGACAATTAAGGTGCTATGTGGCAACGTGTAGCTCAGACTTAACCATGTGTCAGCTTTATGACTGGATCCTCGATAAGAATGGGAATCTTTTAGATGCTGATGTAATCTTGGAAGATTCCATCATATGCATCGTTCATTATTGACTACTGTGGTTGGTCATCGTTGGGCTCACGTTGGAGACATCATTGGCAGTTTATGGAGCACTGTTGGCTGGTTGGCAGGGAGCTCGTTGATGGTGTCTCCTTGTTGGGAGTCTCTTGTGTAGTTGCAATTGTGTAGTTGCAATCCAAAGCCACCAATGGTCACGTAGGCCCTTTGATAGTTGATGTCCCATTGGTGTTGCTGCCTCCGTTGCACTTGGTTAGAGTCATTGTTCAAAGCTCGTGAGCTGTGGAGGAGCTTGGGCTTTGAGTAGGAGGTAGTCATTGAAGTCAATTGCTTCTTTCAAGTTGTCGTTGTGAGGTTGACTGTAGCTGAGCATTGTGTGGCATTATTGGAGAGCTTGAGTGGGCTACTTGGGTCGAGGTGCTAAAGTTGCAACTGGTTGCTTTGGCGTAGTGGCCTACTATGGTTAGGAGCATTGTGGGCATCTCGTTGTTGGAGCTACTATCAGAGGTGGTCTCATTGTTGTAGTCATAGGAGAGCCCTTTGCTTGGAGGCGGGTCATAGAGCAAAGTCTTACCTGTAGGTACCAAGGTGGTCGCCCATTATGGAGAAAGCAGCCGCTTGTTGCTTACATGGAAGGGAGCTGTTGTGTCATCGTAGAAGGCTAAGGAGCTGAGTCACATAGGTTGGTTTGTCGAGTCACCATGTTGTTAGAGCGTCCCTGCGCATGGGAGGCTTGGTTGAGGGTAACCACTATAGTGGTTGTTGGCATCATGGTTGGTTGTTGATGTAGTCATGGGTTGTAGGACTGTAATGAGCTTGGGAGTGAAGGTGTCATTTGCAGAGCTTCGAGTCTGCAAGTTGATGAGTAGCCTTTGTTGTCAAAGAATTCGTTGCTCTCCCATCTCTAGACTCAAAGTCGATCAAGGGATTGTTTGTTGTTGTAGGTCACATCTCTTGAGCTCCTTGAGCTTTCAATCTTGAAGCATAAGCTATTTCTCTACTTGAAGTGAAATGTCCACCAGAACCAAAAGGAACAAGAGGCCAAATCCTCAATGAACCTCAAAGTGCCATGCCTTTCACCACTCAGAATACTCTCATTCACTAAATCTCAAAGAATGAATCTCAACACAAAATGAACATATATCTCTTTTGATTGCTCAAAATTGGGAGCTTTCTGAACCAAATCGAAGAGGAGAAGGATCTCTACAAGAAGAGTTGAAGAAATGGTGAAGATGCCTCAGAAGGAGGGCTTATGGCTTGATAGAACAATGGCTTATGCCTTGATGAAGCAAGGGCTTTCACTCTCTCTGACGAAAATAGTTCTCAATGGAATATGCCTCATGGAAGGAGGGCTTGACACTCATGAAGGGAGTGGGAGCACCATTGGCTCTGATACCATGATATCAGAAGTCAGAGAGAGAGAGAGAGAGAGAGAGAGAGAGAGAGAGAGAGAGAGAGAGAGAGAGAGAGAGAGAGAGGAGTGCACACGATATAGCTACCTGTACACTGAGTTGTATTGAACATGAACATGAAGATGCACATGTGAATCCCTTAGGGTTAGGATTAGGGTTAGGGTTTGCCCCTATGCCTTAGAGGTATGGTGCAATTTACACCATCCTCAACACACAAGAGGACTTGAAAGAGATAGCTATAGCATATACCTTTACTACCACTCAATCTTGAGCCTTTTCCTATATCCTTTATTAATGCAACTCTTGTCCCAATATTCTGGATGGACATAAGCACACAAAGTTTTCATCTTGCAGTGATAGCCATCTAGTCATCCCCAAAGCATTCATCTTTAGCTAGGCCCTTGGAAGTTGCTCACAAAGTTTTGTATGTTTTGTCTTTGGACATCCAGGTGGAATGCAAAATTGTATACCCAGCCGATCCAGTTTTCCATTATCTTATGGAGCTCTAGACTTACCTTCAGTAAAGCCTATTAGATTTTCTTCATCATTTTTGGATTCTTCATGGCCCTTACATCAATTGGACCAATTCGGTGACCTGCCCTCAAATATCAATGTATGATCATACCTTCCATGATTTTGGCTTGGATAGTAAAGGAGAAAACTGAGAAGCAAAGGGAGAACTTCCAAATTGAGGACCAAGCTATAATGTAGAGACTCAGATGAAGCCCCCCTCTCTACTCACATGTTACAAACCTCAATTTGAGGACTCTAGCATCATCCATCTAGATGCTTGTCATGTGGCACGATAGTGGTCTAAATATTGAAGCCAACTCCTGGAGCATAAGTCTACCAACATTGACTTGCTCTATCCCTAATCACCAACTCCAACTCTCAAGCACCCAAGCCTTGTGGACATACCATTTATTCCCAACTGATTAGAAGCCCCTCATCCCTCCATTGCTCTAACCCTTTGGCAACCTTCCTTATCCTTGCAATGATAGTGCTTGTGGCTCCGAAATGACAAAGGGCTAGCTTTGTGCCTCACCAACAAAAGCCTACCATTTGGACATGGAGTTCTAAGCAAAGGCTTGTATGTGAGCCAAGGTAGCCATGAGGACCTAACAAATGTGAAGCCAAGGCAAAATGTTGACTTGGGTCAAGAACATATAAGATTAACACAAATAATTCGTTTCAAGTCCATGCATGCAAGCTTGGGTAAACTGAGTTAACTCCAAACATCTAAGAAGCATGACCTTCAACTACTAGGAAAGGCCAACACAAGCCACACTCTAAAACCTGCCAGTAGTAATGGCTCCATGGGTAGTACATTGCAACCACCTAGGTCCAAAGTTTAGGTATTTAGGGATAGAGTCCAAGTTATAATGGGGTCACTCCCATGATCAAGGGACTTTCTCTAGTAGTGACCCTTCTTGCCACAATGGTAACAAGTCCGGTCCACCTTCAAGATATTATAATCTACATTAGACTTCTTGTCTAAGTACTTACACAGCTTGAAAGAACTCCAAGATCTTTCTATGATGATATCTCTTTCCTAGTTTGAAAGAACTTCTACTAAAGAGCTTCTAGCTTATTAATGTGTTTCTACATTATGGTGATATTTATCACACACATCTACACTTCCAAGGAGATGTGCTTCATGGGTGATTGCCTATTTTAAAGAGATGCTAAGTGCTCTAAAATCACTTGTTGTACCATGTGATTAGTCACCTGAGTTGTATGGTTGAGTAAGATGAAGGAATGAACTCAAGTTTTGACACAATCCCACAACTCTACAAAGGATTCTTATTCCTTCTATGCTATGATGCCAAGGTTCTCCTCCTTTAGATTTAGCCTTACAATGCCAAGCAAATGAAACCAACCAAGTCACAGGGCTAGAGAATTAACTCATAACCTTTCATATTGTAGTTGTTTTTGTTGAACTAATGGTCTATTGGGAATGTAGAAAGGATAGGGATATCCATTATGTTCTCAGTCATCTCAAGTAGGTTTTCCATGTCATGGGAGTGAGCATTCAAGTGTACATGGTCTTCTTTCTTTCCCATGCCCCTTCAAGGTGGCAAAGAAAAAAAAAGAAGAGGCTATAAGCTATTTACAAGATGGCTATCTTCTATGAAATCTCCTTTTGTCTCCTTGTACTTGTCCCAAACTATCAACGTCTGGCCTAATCACCATTAGTCACTGAATGTCCAATGCACTCTCGTAGTCCAAAGCTTTAGACTGCCTTGTGCTCTGATACCATGTCAAAGATACAGTGGAAATATGCATATCACACACACACACACACACACACACACACACATGGAGAGAGAGAGAGAGAGGGAGAGAGAGAAAGAGAGTAGAAATGTAACTAGAGACAAAAAGAACTGAATGTGTAGTGCACTCTCCTAATCCAAAGCTTTAGACTACTTGCACTATGATACCATGTTAGAGATATAGTGGAAATATGCATATGAGAGAGAGAGAGAGAGAGAGAGAGAGAGAGAGAGAGAGAGAGAGAAGAAATGTAATTAGAGACAAAAAGAACTGCACAATAAACTATAAGAGGTTGCAAGAGACGTGTGCTAGAAAATACTGTACTTTACAATTAAGAAAAAGCACAAATTGGACCATACTTGTTTTACAAGATAAGTTGAAGTATGTTGATGGGTTAATGCCTAGACCATGTGGCAAACCCAAGAAACCCAAGGCAAATCCTACCCCACTGCCTGATTGTAGGTAGAATGGGACAAGAAGACAAGTATGGCTACCACCATGTGATCAAGCAAAATGTTCAAGATGTCATGCTTGGACAGTTGAACAAGTCAATACATCAAAGGTAGCATGGGATAGCTCTCAAATCTTTATGAAGCATACAAGTGTTTTGAGACTATGCATTACTACTGTGTAATCGAGACTCCAAAGCTACAAGAGCAAAAGTATCACAAATCAAAGGGTTCTTGACTAATAGGATTCTGAATTGGATTTGGCATTGGCTGCTTATAGATTGCCATCCAATGTGTTCACTTGAAAATTGAATAAACACAACCTTGGACTTAGAGATCCTTAGTGTGTTTCACATGGCAATTGCAAATTGAAATCTCCTTTGATGAGCCTTAGAGAGACCATGGGGTTTGGATTTTCTTATGATCACCACCACAGGTTTGTGGTTTTTGTTTTGTTTTTTTCCCCCAAAGAAAACAAACTTCTTTTAATGGTTGAAAAAACATTTATACAAGCTAGCAATCCAAAAGGTGTTCACCATGGGAAAATAAACAAAAGCAAACTTGGTTGTCAAAAAGAATAAACCAACCTATTTTCAGAGACCCCGTCTCATTGCCCAGGGAATCTTTGGAAGAGGGGCTATACATCCAAGGAATACCTCTCTCATAATGATGATAGAAAAAATGCTAGTAATGCAATGTCTCAACTACAAAGAGGAGAGAAAGGGAGCACAAGGAGACTACCATATCAAACAGAGTGAGAAAGAGAAAAGGCAGAGAAAAGGCCTCGCTCGTGTGGCCACCATAACTAGAACTCCTTGCATATAAGGCTAAGATCCATCTATATAAGAAGCCTAATCTTTGCATATTATCCTTCACAAAAGACCACTCCATCGTGTCGTAAGCCTTCTCAAAATCCAAGAGAAGGATAGCATAAGAATCCTCCCTGGCCCAATCTAGTGCCTTTTGAGCACTGCTCATAGAAGACCTGTAAACTATATTTTATGAGCTCGCAAAAAAGATATTCTCAATTTTATAATATTTACAAAATTTTAGGTAATTTTAATTATATTTTAACCGCAACTCTTAAGAAAAACCTTCAAATTTTGAAACCCTAAGTTTTGTGAAGCATGCTTGGGAGAGTAGGAAGAAGCAAAATTTATTTTTTCGATTTCAGAAATTCATTTCCTTTTTTATGATTGGTCGAAGTTACACTTGCTATATTTTTTCAATCCAGCGCGGGGGAGATGAGAGAAGAAGCAAGAGATCTGCAGCACAGCGGTGCGGCTATGGCCGATACAAACATCGCAGAGCTAGGACCTTCGTGGGCTGACATGCTTCCGGAGGCCCTCGCCAAGATCTTCACTCGGCTTCCTCTCGAAGATAGGCTGCTGCTCATCCCCAGCGTTTGCCAGACATGGAGGCGTGTCTCGCAGGATGCCGTCTGCTGGCAAGTCGTAGACCTCCATCAGTGGAGCGCAACCAAACGCCCCGAGGCTGTTGATCGCATGATCATGATGCTTGTGGATCGCAGCCAGGGCTGCCTTCGCGAGTTTACGATGGCGAA
This sequence comes from Dipteris shenzhenensis, assembly GCF_047967505.1. Classification (NCBI taxonomy): domain Eukaryota; kingdom Viridiplantae; phylum Streptophyta; class Polypodiopsida; order Gleicheniales; family Dipteridaceae; genus Dipteris; species Dipteris shenzhenensis. Next base: position 60,246,659 of record NC_141597.1, on the reverse strand, counting down.
CTTGAGGAGCGATGCAACTTTGAATTTCATAGCTCAGAGGTCTCTCTCTCTCTCTCTACGTGTCCGTATTTCTTATCGCCCTTCAATCTCTGTGTCTCACATACGCGTTCCTGACGTTTTGATACACCCAATAGCGGGCTCACCCCCATCCTCTGTCGAATTCTAAATCAATTCCGAGGTTCATGTGGAGGTTGGTTTGTGCATCTTTTCACGCATGGGCGAGATGTCAGGAATGATTCTCTGATACTTTGCCAATTCACCGCCATGCAACCCATGGAAACGCGTATGCAGCTAAAGGTCGATGACTTTAAAAGTCTTCGGAGGTTTCCTTATTGTTGGCATGCTGCCCTAGTTGAAGGGTGTTTTTTCTTCAAGAGTGGTTGAGCCGCATGAAAGTTGCAAAGAAAGAATTGTCTCAATTATTTTGGCTTGCCCTGTTTTGTGTGTTCCCTTTAACGTTGCAGCTTGCTTTTCGAGTTCCACTTTGCACCTGTTTTTAACTCTAGCCAGCTCGTCCGTTAGTATTTTGCCATCTCGTCTCCAAGTATTTTTCTTCAAAAATTTGTTTCTTATATCTATAAAGTGTGGTTTGCACGTTACAAAATCTAGGGTTTTCTTATGCTCGTGACCTGTACCTGATGATACGGTGGAGAGGGTGCAGTCACAGCAAGCGTCGCCAACGGATACATGCCTTCCCCTTTACACTCTACTTTCGTATGCGCCCCGAGCAAGTGTGTGTGCATCAGCGTGTCACTTTTGATAGGTGTTTACAAAACTCACGTGGGAGCGGATCGAAAACCTCTAGAGTCTTCCTTTGCTGAAGTATAAGTCATTTCCGTATAATAAACACTTTGTGTCTATAAAATCCATTCTTTAGTGTAGCACGTGTGTTCCCTTTGTAGATTTGTTTGGGTAAGTTCGAAAGAAAGCTGATTTCTCTTTTGGTATCTTTGGCGTTGTCCTGTTCCTCAAGGAGTTTCAGAAATTTTCTGTATATATCCATGTATCTCTTTGTGTTATCCTTCCTGGGAGTACCTGGGCATGTATGAAGTAGTTGTCTTTGTTATAATCAATCTTGATGTTTTTGGACACCTCTTGAGCAAGTTATGTGGATATATTGGGATGTGAGCAAGCTAAATTTGGGACAGTACGATATGCCAATTGTAATATTTGGCACATATTGTGGTAGGAAGTAAGAAACCTACCCCTCTACGTTGGTGCAAAGGAGGTTGCCGTCATAAAATAATGGACCAAGGGCTGACATAGAGCTTACCTCTTGGAAGTCGGCTAAACATCCACCATTGTGTGTCTTCTTAACACTGGAGGGGAAATGATTGTCGGGTGAATTTTGTAGCTTGACTCATTGTGTCCATATTTTGAAATTCTGCTGATTTGATAATTGTGTTTCTTCTTTCAGTGGCCCTTCACTTGAAGTGCTTCAAATCCCATATAGTTCTGTGACCGATGACTGTGTCCGACAGATTGCTCCTAAGGTGCCTAGCATCACGGATTTAGATATTAGTGGATGTGATTATCTTTCTCATGTGGCCCTTGAAGCCTTTGGAAAACATTGTAGGGCTATCATCTGGCTCCGAAGGAATACATACTATCAAGTTTCTCGGAATCTTCTTTCCAATGATGAGGAGGCATACACCATTGCTCGGTGTTTCCCTTGGCTTAAGCACCTTGAACTTTCATATGGATTGCTTTCAAAGAAAGGATTGAGGGCCATTCTCGATAGTTGTGCAGACCTGGAATATTTTGACGTCCGAGGCTGCCGACACTTGGAAATGGATGAAGCTTTTATCAAGGAATGTAGGAAAAAGCTTAAGGTGTTCTATGAACCTGTTGTCAAGGATGATTTCTATGATACAGATGATGGTGATATGGATCTTGGGGATTATTACGATGATTCAGATGGTTATTCTGGAGAAATATGGAGTGATATTGGGGGTTGCTACAGTGATATTGAGGGTCGCATGGACATTTATGACGAGGACATAGATGGCACACTACAGTTCTGGCCCATCTGAACATTAGTTGCAATGAAGTAATGGATTGGAAGTTGGATATGGATCTCTGCAGCACTGGCAAGCTGTTAAGAATTGGTAAGACGAAGCTTGCATGGAGTGAGATGAAAGTCCTTTGCATTTTCCTCTGGAAGTATTGCAAGACTGATTTACCAAACTGGAATTGTAAAATACATCATCATCTAGTGGAGATTGTGGTGGTGGGACATTAAGAAGTTGGCCAGCTTAAGATTTTGAATGATATCTACCAACAGAACTATGGACTTTACTACTTTATCTACTCTCACTTCTCTACTCTATCTTGCCAAAAGTACTATACGCTCTTTGTGTGCAGGTTTCAAATGCAAGCTGAGCTGCTTAATTGTGGGTCCAAATCCAAGCTATCTAAGGGTATATCATTCAAAGTAGAGTTCAATTTTATTTGGAATCGTGGGCCCCCAGTGTTACTGCCAAGCCTATAGCTTCTGTGCTATGGGAATTTCCTTTTAAACTGCAGTCAGTTTAATTATATTTCATCCTGAACTGAAATGTTGGAATTTTGATTTGTCATTTTTTGAAGTCTCTCTCTCTCTCGCCACCAGGATACATGCCAAAGTTCACAATCAGCCAGTCTCAGGAGCAGTACTGTTGTCACTCATTTATCAAAGGAAACACCACCTGAAGAAAACAATGCAGCACACAAGGGCAAGTGCCAAAACAAATGCTGAGCAAGAGCATGGTGGTAAAAATAGCTCCAGACACCAAAGAATCTGAAGGGCACAGAATGATCAGAATGACATCACACCAGAATAGTAGCGAAAATGAGCAAGGAGCTCATCAACGGTGCCAAGAAAGCTCTCTCTCTCTCTCTCTCTCTCTCTCTCTCGTGCGTGCGTGCCGGGTTTGTGCAGGAGTTATAAAGCTTTGGTAAAGATCCAGGTCTTCCAGGTCTTTCCACAAAGTATGTGGTTTGATTCTTACAGTCAGACACGATTGTCCTCTCTGTGCCCCTTGTTCGACATAGATCTTGCATTGAAGTCACCTTTCTGTGTTCCTTAGTGGGCTTGTTGAGACTTTTTGAAGGTCTCCATCTCCTTGTCGTTTGGTTGGTTTGGTTTGTGTGTGGTTCAGGATAGGTTGTGGGTTGGCAGTCCTTTGTTTATGTTGACGGCCCTTGTTGGTGTCTACCATCATGGGCATCACTCGGGGGCTTTCCTTCACGTGCAATGAGCCCTTTGGGTTTGGCCTATAAGTGACGGGCTACATAGGCCTTTGCTCTGTGTGTGGGTGTGTGGATTTGTATGTGTGAGAGCATACTTTTATACTAAGGTCTACACCCACTGTTGGGCGCTGATGACGTCAGTGGGGATGTCATAGTAGCTAGTCCTTGCTATGCATGATGGAGTTTATGGTTCTCAATCTTATGATCGACTCTCGTGAGATTGAAACTGCACTATGTTGTGTTTTTAGAGGATGAGTTTGGGAATGTTCTTGGATGCATCTAGGTATATGCTTCTACCGTATTAGCGGACATGCAAATTTCACCTTGTGAAGTTTTCGTCTAAGTTGCGGCCTGTTGGTATTGCGATAATTCTTTTTATCTTAAATGGTGTGTTGCCCTACCAGCTAGATTTAGATTTAGATGCTCGTTTGGGAGAGACTAAAATGAAATCGTTTAGACTTCACAAGCAGTTGTAGCTTGAATGAAGAGATTTGGACTACTTTTTGATTGGCCTTCTCCTTTAGTGCTAGCCTTCGTCATGGTTGAGGTCGCCCTTCATCTCCGGAGTGCCGACAGAAACTCAGTATGAAGACTTTGTATAAATGGATGCTCAAGTATGTGTGTGTGGATTTGTATGTGTGAGAGCATACTTTTATACTATGATCTACACCCACTGTTGGGCGTTGATGATGTCAGTGGGGATGTCATAGTAGCTAGTCCCTACTATGGATGATGGAGTTTATGGTTCTCAATCTTACGAGTGACTCTTGTGAGATTGACACTGCACTATGTTGTGTTTTTAGAGGATGAGTTTGGGAATGTTCCTGGATTCCTCTAGGTATATACATAGGTCTTTGCTCTCTTGCAAAAGCTAAGGTGGTGCGCTTGGTTTCGTCCTTGTGTTCCTATCTTCACATTTATCTTGTTGCTCTCGTTTGTTGCACAGGAGTGTCTAGGTCTCATTGGGGATGTGGTGTTGACAATTTCTTTTGCTCAAGTTGAGCACTCCAATCTAATATGTGTTGCTGAAGAAGATGTTCCTGCATTGGACTGTGAAGTCGTATATTTTCACGTTTACAAGTTCATTCGTTTTCAAGTTCTTGTTTTGAAAGCCTTATTAGGATTTCCCCCCCGAGTATAAGCTAATCAAATTGGTTGTTTTGTAAGGAAAGGTGCAATATGTGTATGTCCAATTGAACAACTTGAAATTGTCACTGCTCTATGTCCCCATTAATTGATGTATGTGTGGCTTCCTACTCACAAAGTATGGTTAATTTGAAACTTCTGAAGCCTTTGATAGCTTTTCCAAGATTTGGATTAATACTCTGCAAATTTGGAGATCTTGTTAGCATGAGTTAATTTGAGACTTTTGAAGCCTTTGATAGCTTTTCCAAAATTTGGATTAATACTCTACAAATTTGGAGATATATTATAATGAGTATGAATGTTGGAAGTGGTGTTTTGAATGCGATCCATTGCTATTGCTTAATGCATTTGAGTTGGTGACATTTGTATGAATTTTGTACAAATTATTATTATGCATGGGTTGTGAATGGAAATCCTTTCATAACAATGAAGATGTGAAGATTGGTGAATGCAATGCATTTGAACTTGAATAAACTTGTGCAATTGTTAAAAAATGTGTTTGTTTGTTTAATTACCAATCAGCTTAATAGATTCTCATGGTGTTTTTTATGTAGATTAATTAATTGCTAATTAAAGTTATTTGATTGCACCATGGAAAATAAAAGGGAAAGATGCTATAAACAAAAATTTGATTACAGTGGAGTTGAGTGAAGATGATGAAGAGTGCTTGCTTCAATGTAGATTTAAGCAAATAAGATTAATAGAAAATTTTAACATCATCAATAGCAATGTAAACAAGATTGACAAAAAAATTGGATGCTAAGATTAAGGCAATCTTTGATTTATTTAATCTAGGTCAAGAACAACAAAGATAGTTGAAACCTTTTGTAGATAAGATAAATCACCCATTTGAATTTATGATCTCAATAATGGTTTCCATTCGCTTCACTATTGTTTTCTTTATCATTTGAAGGTTCTTTTTTTCCTCTAAGATTTTGTGTTTTGCAACATATGTCCTTTACCTTTAGTTTTTAAATTGAAACTTCTCAGCGTTAAACTATTAGATCCACATGACTCTTCATCGACATGGTTTTATCAATCTTTATTTTAACAATTTGGACATTGGATTGCATCATTGCATCTCTTTGTCAGTCCCAAAAACTAATCAAATACTTTTATATATTGGGATTGCCAGTCAAACTATAGGTTTGAGTAGATCAATGTTCTTTCCAAGTAATTTCCATCACTACCACATGAAGATAGAGATGCATCTCCCATTTTGTGAGGAGATGAGTTCAACTCCATCAGTGCCTTAGAGGTTTCCTCCCAAACCAAACTTGGGTAACCTTGAGCAGGGCAAGGGGGTTTAACCACTCAAAATACTAACGAGTCCTTACAAAAGGAAATCACGTTGTTTAGTTCACCACCATCCGGATATCTATGATGTAGATTCTTCTCTTGGCTTTTGACATGAATGCTCTAATTGTTATCAAAGTCTTCCAAACCCAAAATCTTGGCGTATTGCAATGCAATAATGGTTATCAAGGTCATCCCAAATCCAAAATCCTTACAGAGGGGATGGGCCTCTTCGCACAGCTTATTGCATGTTGCAATATTGGTTATGAAGTTCTTCGAAACTCATAATCCGTAGGGATTCACGTGGCTTATTGCATAATCTTGTAATAATGGTTATGACGGTCTTCCAAACTCAAAATCCTTAGGGATTGGAGTTAAAATATATGGAATTATCACACATTCTTAGAACTAATAAAAATGCCAATTTTAATCTCTCTAAAGCATATTTCTAAATACGTATGCAATTTTACACTCCATTAGGTATTTCAAACTTCCTTTTAAATTTACCCTTTTTGCATTTGCAATTGTAGAAAATACCTATCATGTGAATGCATGTGTTATCTTACATACTTGGTAAGAGCACTTCCTTTCCTCCCCATCATCAACAATGCCATCGTCATGTGGATAGGACTTGTGGCTCGATTTCTCATGTTTTATAGTGGCCTCTCCATGCAAGGAATTTATTTCTACCAAAATACCAAGGTTATCAATGGTGAGAATGATTCCTTAACTTTGCTTTCTCAAAAAATTAACTTCGAATAATCCATAGTTCTTAAATGTCTAGTAACTATATCATATCTTTGTTGTTAAGTATGTGGTTATAGGGACATCAGTGTCCATTTTTTAGACATTGTATTTCCACATTGGAACACTAGCTCATGATAACAAAGAAAGGATTGAAATTGCAATAATCGTGATTGAAACATCAACCTCTCTTTCTCTTCACACAAGTTACAATTTTTGAAATAAAGAGCCATTTGTACCAAAAATTTTGATAGACAAGCCTTATGGCATCTAGTAAAGGATTGTAATAGGTAAAGAAATGCAAAAATACAAATGGTTCAAGAGACAATAGCTTCATGTTTATGTCCTACCATGAAAACCGTAAGTTGGACCATTTAGAATACTCCATGAGAAGAATGCAACCAAGTATCTATTTTTGTTTTATAAAGCACAATCCTCTTGGACTAGTAGCAGTCGTGGAAGTTGTTTGGACACCTTGTTTGTTGCAATCATTCTTATTGCAAAATTTGTAGGGACCTCCAAGTCATGTTTGTTTTGGTCCTTTTCATTTAGACATGTTATAGTCAATTCCATGTATTTAAAAGATGATCACACTGCTTGTCTAGCCTCCTAAGATCTCACACATGAATGGTGTTGTGTCAAGCATGAATGGTGGTGTGTCAAATCTAATGGACTAATAAGAGAGGATAGATGGAGATTGCAAGACAACCTGTCTTCTTAATCCCCAACATTTGTCCACACACTAGCTTACACACTCGCCCTTGACGTTTGATAACATAAAGATGTACTTCCTCTGAAAGACATACCTTTTTGAATTGTACACATGCAAATCTTCCATTTCCTAGGAAAAGTGCTCGAAGGACCTAAGGACTTTTGGAGAAGGAATATTTTGACAGCAGTGCTTGCTGATGGAGGAGTGCCACAAACAAAGAAGAGACATGAAGGTCTAGCCCTTATAAAAGATGCAATTCTCTCGATTACCATTTTAAGCTAGAGCAGTCCAAATCTTCAAAGGAGGTTTCTTTGCCATGCCTTTCCTAGGTTTTAGATGTGATTCTCTTAGCTATCTTAGCTCCACCAAGAAAGCCACCAAGTTTGAGAAAGAGGATTGGAAATTTTAAAGAAGGAATTGGGGATTAGAGGTGCCCTTAAAAAAAGGAAAGCTAACATGCCGCATGTGCAAGGTGGATGGCCATACAACCAATGTCGATCATGTAAGTTGCAACATTTGCAATCGCTCAACCAAAGAGTGTTGGTTCAACAAGAACAAGAGGAATGCATATGGTCATTAAATTGGAAAAGGAGTCCATAAGCCCCTACCGAGGAAGATTGATGAAAACCAACATTGCATGCTACTTCTATGGCAAGGAAGACCACCATAAGAGCAAAGTTGGGTTGTGAAAGAAGATTGGACATGCTACAAAAGGCATGCAACCAAGATGATTGTGTACCGAATGATGGACTGGTGTTAGAAGAAGTGGTTGAGCTAGTGATGACCAGATCATAAGGCCAAGCCTAGACGAGTCCAAAGAAGGTGAATGAGCTAGAGATTTCCCTTTAAGGAAGAGAAGAAGTGTTGAATGAGATCAGTCACACACTTAAACAAAAATAACCTTTCATTGAGATGGGGAGCCAATGGCCATAGAGTCATAATTGAGACGAGGGAACCATAGAGTCATCAAGAGACAAATTACCAAATAGAGGAGCCATAGAGCAACCAAGGATGGAAATGAACCAAGGAGCATAGATGGAGCAAAAGATCTAATAACATAGAACCAAATCAACATTGATTGGGATAAATTTTGAGAATGGAACCATCAACCAACTACTAAAACTCACTTCCCATTGTACGAATTTCTTCCCAGTAGAGGTGACCAAAATGGCAATTTGGGATGAAGAAGTGCCAATGATTGATGCTGAAATTCGAAACCACACAGTGAAGGGGGAGCTCATTGTTGACAGGGGTTCCAAAGTAAACATCATCTCTAAGGAAGTTAAACGAGGCTCAAGATAAAACAGTTGAATCCCTCTCCATTCAATGGGAGATTAGAGGTTGGTGATGTTGATGAGTGAGCTCAAAGACGTATGCATCAAAATTGGTGGAGCGTCTATCTTTATGTACTCTAGTTAGTGGCTCAGTTAGTATGCCACCTAGGTTAGCTAAGTTTGGTTTGAGACCCACATATAGGGTTCACCTATTCCTTTTGTACTTAGAGAGAGTTTTTTTAGCTTTCACATCTAAGAAGAGAAAAACAGCTTTCAGCCTCCACCTTTGTGTGTATTCCCCCATTGTGTATGTGACAAAGCTGCAAGTGAGACTCCTTACTTCTCTCCCACTCTCTTCACATGGTATCAGAGCTCGGTTCGTGGTAAAGAGCTCAAGAAAGTAAACCAAGTTCGCGGTGTCTTGGTAAGAGGATTAGTGTTGTTTTCCTTTTTTGAGTTTGGGAGCAAATCTCTGCAGGTAGCACAGCCGAAAAGTGCAAGAGTGCACTGTCTTAGATTGGGACGCCCTTCGCCGTGTGGCGAGAGGACAGTATATGCTACGGGTGAGGGCGAAGTCCTCAGTGACATTATTTTTTTGATTAGAGGCCATTTCAGGGCCCGTTTTGGTGGAAGAAGTGATTGTGTGGTCAAATACCACTGTCGTCAGTTTTGTAGATTTGCCCTTGTGAGACAGAAGTTATGTTTTTTGTAGTGATAGAATATTTTTGCAGCGTTTTGTAATGGCGTCTGATGCTCTTTCATAGATAGTCACTGAAAAGCTTGACAAGAACAACTTCCAAGCATGGAAGTTTAGAATGACGAATTTCCTTCAGGAAAAAGGCTATTGGGAGTTCATTACTAAAGCTGAACAAGAATCAGTTATTCCTAATGTTCCCAATCAACAGGAGTTGTAGGCGTTTAAAGGCTGGCATGAGAGAGCCAGAAAAGTCATGTACTGGCTGTCTATCAGTATTTCAGATTCTATGATTGTGCATATTTAGGATGCAAGCACACTGAAGGAGGCATGGAACACTTTGACAAAAATGTATAGCACAAATATGCAAGCCAAGAAAATGCAACTCAAGTAGGAGTTGCATAATGTGCAGAGAGAAAATATGAGCATCAATGACTACCACATGAAGGTGAAGAAGATTGCAGATGCACTTGCTTCTATTGGGTCGCTAGTGGAAGATGATGATTTAGTTTTTGTGACCTTGAATGGTCTAGGAAAGGATTATGCACAATTCCATACATCCATTGCTACCCGTGAAAATTTTTCTAATTTTGAGGAGTTGATTGCTCTTCTAATTTCTGAAGAGCAGAGAAATGGTGGTGCATCTTCTTCAGGAGGAACTTTAAAAGAAACTGTCTTCTACTCAAATGTTGGAAGAGGTAGAGGTAGAGGCAAAGGTAGAGCAGGTTGCCGTGGCAGAAATAAGAACATGTAGCAAATTAAGAAAACCAGTCTTATGGAGGAGGCATGGTAACTTTAGAGGCAGGGGGAGCCAAAGAGGTCGTGATGGATGGCAGAGAGGCCAAAATGCAAACAGTAATATTGAATGCTACTACTGTGGTAAAATGGGTCATATGGTTAAAGACTGCTATAAAAAGCAGAATGACATCATGACTGAAAAATTGCAACAAGGCAATTATGCATCCTCTAGTAGACAGGGTGACGACAGAGATGAGCATTTGCTTATGGTGCAGCACATGACCAATTCTGTGACAAGTGCAGAAGAAAGCAATGATGTGTGATATGTTGACTCAGGTGCATCAAACCACATGACAGGTCATGCAGAATGGATGCAGGATGCAAGGAAAATGGAAAGACCAGGATTTGTGGAGACTGGTGATGATACTGCACATCCTATAGTGCAAATTGGTAAAATTCCTTTGTCTATGTAGGATGGGAAAAAGAAATACCTGTCTAATGTATTTCATGTCCCGAATATCACCAAGAACTTGGTTTCTGTTGGTTAAATGGTTGAGCAGGGCTTACAGGTCAGATTTAATCCTCATGGATGCTTTGTTGAGGATATGAAAAATAAAGGTCGCTTGATAGCAAAAGGGAAGAAGAAGGGCAGGATGTTTACGTTGGATGCAGACATGCCTGAATTGAGTGCAGCAATGTTTGCACATGGAACTGGTGTAGTTGCAAATATTGATATCTGGCATAAACGCAATGGTCTTGTTAATGTACAACGACTTAAATTAATGCAGGCCCAAAATATTGTTGCAGGATTGCCTAAGTTCAAGGTTACAGAAATGCATAAGGTATGTGAAGCTTGTCAATTTGGAAAACAGGCAAGGAAACCATTTCCTAGACATGTTCAAGAGAGTAAGAGGCCATTGGAATTAATCCACTCTAATGTGTGGACTACTAAAGCTGCATCTATTGGAGGCTGCCATTATTTTGTCCCTTTTATTGATGACTACAGTAGAAAAGTTTGGGTGTATTTTATGAAAAAGAAAAGTGAAGTGTTTGGGCATTTCAAAGCTTTTAAAGCTATGGTTGAGAAAGAAACAGGCCTCCAAATAAAATGCCTAAGGTCAGATGGAGGGGGAGAGTACCTCTCAAATGAGTTTGCAAGGTTCTTGCAGGAGCATGGCATAAAGCAGTAATATTTATGCAGTCATACCCCACAGCAAAATGGACTTGCAGAAAGGAAAAACAGGCATATTGGAGAGGTATCTCGTGCCATGCTCAACGAAAAAGACTTGCCAGATTATTATTGGGCTGAAGCAGTTGCTACAGCAGTCTACATAATGAACAGGACTCCCACTGTAGCAATACATGGCATGATGCCAGAGGAGAGGTATACTGGTAGAAAACCAGATATTTCTCATTTGAAAGTTTTTGGTTGCATTGCCTATGTTCATGTGCCAGATGAGTTGAGATCCAAGTTGGATCCAAAAGCTGAGAAGTGCATCTTTATTGTTATTCTCTGTAGCAGAAAGGGTGTAGATGCTATAACCCTTCTACTCGTAAGTTTACAGGAAGCAGAGATGTTGTTTTTGATGAGATGAGAAGCTAGTATAAACCAGTAAATGTGATTGATGATGTAGATGCACAAAATGGTAATGCTGCACAAAATTCACAGCAGCAATCACAAAATATTAGTGGACCTGTAGTGTCCTCTAGTAGTGGTTCATATACTTTGCCATGGATAGGCAGATTGAGATCAGGAGGATCTCCTCAAAGCAATGCAGATAGTGGTATGCAAGTATCACAAAAAGGAAAAGAGAAAGTAGATCAGCCTATGTTTGATGTGAATGCAGGTCACTCTTATGTGGATGTTGAATCCAGTGGCTCAGAACAGAGCCTTGATGATGAGTTGGGTATTCCTTCTGTTGTTACACTTGGAGTAAGGAAGACAAGGGATGTTTTGAGAGCACCCGGTAGTGAGCCTATTTTGCGTAGTTCTACTAGAGTTAAGTATCCTGTGAATAGGCTGAAATATGATGGATTTACAACCATTCACTATGCTTATATGGTCAAAGTGATACATGAACCAAAACCCACTTCTTTTGAGCAAGCCATGGGAAAAGAAAAATGGGAGAAAGCCATGGATGAAGAAATGGATGCCTTGGAAGCAAATGCTACATGGGAATTGGTGCCTTTGCCTAAAGACAAGAATGCAATTGGCTGCAAGTGGGTTTATAAGGTGAAGCACAATGCAGATGGTTCTGTGAACAGATACAAGGCAAGCTTAGTTATCAAGGGGTATGCACAGACATATGGCATTGATTATGAAGAAACATTCAGTCTAGTTGCAAGGATGGTAACCGTAAGAGTAGTCATTGCTATGGCTTCATCAAAGGGATGGTCTTTACATCAGATGGATGTAAAGAATGCCTTCTTGCACGGTGATTTGCAAGAAGAGGTCTATATGGAGCAGCCACTAGGTTATGTGCATGTTGTTCATCCTGAGTTTGTTTGCAGGTTGAAGAAAGCCTTGTATGGCTTGAAGCAAGCACCTAGAGCATGGTCTGACAAGATAGGATAGTATCTTGTCACTATTGGCTTTCAGATTTCCAAGGCAGATTTCTCACTTTATGTGAGAAAAACAGAGAAAGGCATTATGTTGCTTGTCATTTATGTTGATGATTTGATCATCACAGGTGATAGTGATGAAGATATCCTTCATGTGAAAATGCTATTGAAGCAGAAGTTTGAGATGAAGGATTTGGGAGAGTTGAGTTACTTCTTGGGCATTGAGATGATTAGATCCACAAGTGGGATATGGCTCTTGCAGAGGCAGTATGTTCCCCAAGGAATAGATCATGCCTAAACCTTCCCATTCCATCACCTAGTGATTTTGTTGTGCACTAGTGAACATATGACTTGCATAATAAATAGGTTGATACCATCCCTTCCACCATTTTTGCATCAACACCGCACCAATGACAATATCCAATGCATCCACAAACACTTGGAAATCCAAGCTCCAATCCGACGATGGTGGGGCTGTGATACTGGTGCAGCCACCAAGATCTCTTCTAGCAATCGAAATGATTTTTCCTATTCCTCCCCCCAAATGAATGGAACATCCTTCTTTGTCACCTTCATAAGGGGCTAAAAAACATATGACAAGTAGCACAAGAACTAGTTATGCCATTTTACTTGGCCCACAAACCTTTGTAATTCCTTGACATTCTGGGGAAACATAGCCTTTTGGATGGCATTGACCTTACAAGGTTCAATTGACATTCCTTCTTCCGAAATGATGTTTCCTAACAATACTCCTCTCTTCACTGCAAAAGTGCACTTTGTCGAGTTTAGACCTAACCAAGGAGTCTGGCATTTATCAAACTAGATTCGGGCAGGTAGCTGTATTGAGCTAGAATATGTATAAATCAATTTAGTGCTATTTTCTAGAAAATTTTAAATAATATTTTCCATTTTGACTTAATTCATAAAGTGAATTTATAACATAGATTTATGTAAACTTGCAATTTGAGTAGGTCAAGTTCTCCATGACACTTGGATGACCACAATATGTATCTATAGGATGCATTATGTAAACTTGTGATTTGAGAAGAATTGATTATGATATCAAAAAGAGGCACTAAAAACGTGACGTATTTAAAAAGCATTTTTAAATAATAGTTCATACATGAAATATTTTTTGAGTTTTGGAAAATAACACCCATTGTATGAATTCTTGCTCTATTAAATTATCACATTCCTAAATAACCTGCATATTCTGTATCAACTTCAATACCTTGATGCATCTCCAAATCCTTGAGTGGCATTATGTAGCATTGAAAATGTCTTCTCGCCTTGCCTTGGGAATAACTGGCAAGACGTGCCTTAAATCCCCCCCTAACAACACCACCTATCCACCAAACAGTTGGTCATTTGACATGATATATTGCAGCGTCCTGTCTAGTGCCTCAAATGCTAATCGATGAGTCATGGGGGCCTCATTCCATTTTATCAACTTTTCTATCTTCAGAACATCTGCAAGATGACTATTAATCTTTATATTGCAACTGCTGGTGGCATCCAAATCCAGTGGTATCTTGAACCGTGAAAGTGATGTGCGTCCATTGGTTAGTAACACAATGCCAAAAGAAGCGCATGCTAAAGTGACATGCCCCTCCCCACGCAACTGAGAAAGCGAACAATTGTATAGGAAAGTCTTTCCAAATCCTCCTAAACCATCAAGAAAAAACACCGCACCAACATTTGCATAGACTGTTGCTGGAATTTGATCAAAGGTAGTCCGTTGACAATGATTTAAGGTACTTTCCATCCATTGACCAAGTCGTGCCTCACTCTCAAAATCAAACATTCTTTCTTCTTGCAATAGAGCATTTGTAGCTGCCAATACACATGATCTATCCAAGGTAGGCAATCCATCAAAGTTTACTAACCTTCTCCCATGTTGTTGGAGAATGTGCTCCAAGTGCCATAAAGCCTCCTTCCATGCCAATCCACAACAGTCAACCATACTTGATTCCAATGCATGGAAGAAATCATCCGATAAATCGTTTGAGAATCTTTCCCACAAAATTACTGTAGATGTTGGCTCACAAAAAATCAAAATTGCAACAAAAAGGTGCCTCAACTGTGTGCTATTTTGATGTAAAACGGCCTCTTGCATGCAGATAAACCATTCCTCATCACTTTCCAACAACCCTCTAGCTATACATGCTGCCTTGAAAGTAGGGTAAACTTGCCCATCAAAAGTGTGCAAGTCATCAAACAACTACAACCCTAAGGCTTGCAAATGTTAAGTAGCATATGCATGAAATATAATTCACCAACAGATGGAGAAATGTTATACATCTGACCAATGCTATTGCCCCGCCCTTTTCTAGACCACTTTTTATTGGATTTGTTCCAGATTATCTCGCATATAAAGTCACTATAAAGCAAATTATCTGCATCATGTTGCAATCACTTGTAAGTGAACTATTCCGTGAGGCTGGTCTTTTTGTTCTATTCCCTATCCACCACATTGTGCAAATCATCATCATCTCTGAATATCACACTATTCAACATCAGAAGATGGACCTGCAACATTTGTACATCTCGCTTTTCATCATGCATATCATTTATGACATACTCATAAATTTGCCAACATGCTTCTAATGGTAATACATAGCGTGCATCTAGGTAATTGTTGATCTCATCAATGCCACAATCGACTAGGTTCTGTAGTTGTCCTTATCCTTCCACACGGTTTATCTGCATCTTGACGGTTGCTCTATCATGTCCCTTATACATGTATTTATATAAATACTTGTCTGCAGTAATTGTGGAACAAATTTTAACATTGATATGTGCCTTGTACTTCATAGAGAGGAAAGGATTGAATGGCACAATCCAACAATTATCCACTCTACCCTCTTTCACCCATATCTTTCTACCATCATCTCGATGCATGTAGACAGGGTAACCATCGTTACCCACCACAGTAGACTGAGAGAAGGGACGTGGATAGTGACGACTGCATTTGCAATCAAACATGCAAGCAATAGAGACATTAAGTGCACCGCATGGGCCATAAACATTGCATTGTGCAATAATCTCATGCAACTCAGGGAAAAGGGTTTTATCTGGCACTTCTGCACATACCAATTGATCATAGTGACCAACCTGAGTAGGTTTGAATGCACCTTCCAAAATCAATAGTATGTGTGAGCGCGGAAGACCTCTCTTTTGAAACTCAATCACACATACATACCCAGCAACTTTTCCAAACAAATCATGTTGTATAATCGACTGCATCATATCCTTATGTTTTTTATAAAATACATGAGTTGTCAAATCTAGGCGATCTTGTGCTCTTTGACATGGCAACAATCCTTTAGATATTTCTGACCATTTTGGGCTGCAAGTGAACATAATAAACAAATCTGGTTTACCCTTTTTTCTCACAATTGCCATTGCATCCTAGTATAACTGGCACATATATTGTGGTCCTCCTGTAAAAGAGGATGGCAATACAACTCTATGCCCGACAACATTGCCTAGTACACTATGTCCCGCATCAGTTGCAATTACCATGTCCATCAATCCTTGATAAACTTTTGCACATAAAGAAGATTGATTGTTGTGTATCCACACTAATTTGGACTCTTCCATGCTACTATATGCATCAAAAATATATTGTTGCAAAAATATCCCCCCTCATAGAAGGCACGCACTTGTATCAAGCCTTACCTACAGACGGTATATATAATACTATCTCTGTGTCACACAATTTTTCCTTTGTACATCATGTAATGATACATGAGTAGGAATATCTCTATAAGGGATATATAAATGCCATCCATGCTCCCCTCGGGGAAATAGAAGAACATACATGAGTGACATGTATGATCGATCGATGCAAATTTGATATTCTGGTTATTAATAAATTGCGTCTTAAGAACTAGATATCTCGATTCTCAACATCCGAGTCATCCCCTTGTCCTAGCATGATAGCGGCAACCTCACTAGCTATTGGGACCAAGTACTGTCTTAAGGTTGACCAACTCACAAATTACCATCTTTAAGTTTGCATGTGGATTTCTTCTCAATACTTCCCCCACAGCAACTAGTGCACTGGCATATGGATTGCATTCATGCATCATCCTCTGTAACAATTCCAAAATGCCAAGATTTAAACCAGGCATCCCATCCAAACAGTTTTGCAACTCATGATCTGTATCATGGACATATAATTGTGCAAACCGTGGAAGCTCCTATCTAGACTCATTAGGTAGCAAACTCTTGACACAATGGTACACCATGCCATGAATCCAAAAATTATGGATACCCTTATTCCCAGAAAACATTTGATCAACTTGGGCTCCCAATGAGGCAAACGCCATGACACTATTATAGGCTTATATTATCCTTAAGTGATCTGCTTCTAGCATCACTTCCATGAAGTAAAACTTTTAAAATCTCTAGTGGATCTTCCAATGGCAACAATGACGGCCAACTTTACAACAATACTTTCCCACAACCTGATGCATACTTCTGGTCTCTTGATTCTACAATTGAGCGTGATAGAAACTGCATATGCAATCCATACTTCCAAGTGAATGAACAATAGGACTATTGGAAACCAATGGATACAAAGATGGGTGCCCTATGTCATCCCTTAATGGAAATCGATGCAGGATAAATAGGATCCCACTGGAACCTAAACCTGCATTCCTAATGCTGCCAACAACATGCTCTCGTGCCCTTGAATGCCTATAATATCTAGCTATAACATCCAATTGAATTGTTGTACCTATTACTGGAGCATCTATTGTATTTCTTCCCCCAACAACACAATGCTACACATTTGGTGCACCACCAGGGCAAAAAGTAGATTCTGCTGGCTCTAGAAAGTGAGAATCCATGCTTGCATGTGGCTGCACTCTCACACTTCTAATTGCAGTACAAAAAACATTCCCTTCTCTAAGACTATCAGAAAACTCCATACTCATACATTCCATAGCTGTGCTCATACCTTGTTTTTTGAGCATTGTAGCAACATTGTGATGTGCCTTACATGTTGAATGCAATAAACTTCTCTTATTAAGACACGTTAAATTATCTACATTCCATTGTACATCATTATGTCCCTGCATTTGATTATGTTGTCTGCAATGAGCAACCTCTACAATTGGCCCCATGTGTCTCAAACCTTGTTTCTTCAACATTCTTCCTTGTCTGGCAATACTACGATGTGTCATGCGTGTTGAATCCCATAATTTTCTCCTATGACAACCTGTTTCTTTTGCCATTATATGTTTCCAAACATGATCATATATATCTTATTCTCTCTCTCTCTCTAAATAAATAAATATTTATTTATATTTATATTTATACATATATACATATATATAAAGGGTTTGGGATAAGGCAAAGGATTAAATTGTCAATCCAAATAAATGGAGTGTACATGGACTCATTTGATAGAAAAAATAATGCATGCCAAATGGAGTCAACTAATTGAAATATTCATGCATGCTAAATGGAATGCTTGTCAACAAAAAATGCAAAAAGAACTGATAACTTCCTATTGTAATTTCGTAGCATGAAGCTTTCACCTTTTCGCTTAAGATTTGCACCCATGGCTTGTTGCATCCATGAAACATATGTAGGTGTAAATGCTTTGTGGGTGTGAGTGCATGCACATGAATGCATAATTGCATGCATATATGTGTAGATTCATCAAAACATATGTATGGAAAGAACATGGTGAGACATTCTTGTAACACGTATTCTAGTAAAATACAAAGATTGGGAACTAAGATGAACAGTCTATGGGTGTGAGTACATGCACATGAGCAATATATGTAGGTAAGTTATGTGTATGTATGTATCTGCATGCATGACATACACTAATATCATAATTAAATATGTACTCGAAAAGAGAGGGCATTAAATAAATGTATCTGAAGGACCTAGGATCATTCAAGGTTACTCACTTATATTCATATATTTTACTCATCGAACTTTCTTCCTTACCTTCCATGACATAAGCAATTGCCTAAGTAAGGCCTCTACTCATAGAGTATTATGTTACAAAGATTTGGGTTACGGCCTTGTAAATGGGGCATACTCGAAAAGATAACCAGAGAAAACATAATATGCATCAAATTGCATACATTGCATGCTCCTTTTACATTAATTGAGAAGACTGTGAGCACATAAAATGGACTTAAATGCAACCTAAAGAGGATGGTGACATCTTCTTATAACATATATGCAAGTAAAATACAAATATTGGGAAGTGAGAGAGAGAGAGAGAGAGAGAGAGAGAGAGAGAGAGAGAGAGAGAGACTCTAACACGCTTTAAATAAGTGTCTCACTCACATATAAGTAATGATGCATGCCAAATGGAGTCAACTAATAGTAATATGCATGCATGCAAAATGGAATGCTTGACAATGAAAACGGCAAAAAGAACCTATAACTTCCTATTGTAATTTCGTATAATGAAGCTTTCACCTTTTCGCTTAAGATTTGCATCCATGGCTTGTTGCATCCATGAAACATATGTAGGTGTAAATGCTTTGTGGGTGTGAGTGCATAATTGCATGCATATATGTGTAATTTCATGCAAACATATGTATGGAAAGACTCAATGCCATATATGTAGATGCAACCTAAAGAACATGGTGAGACATTCTTGTAACATATTCTAGTAAAATACAAAGATTGGGAACTAAGATGAATAGCGTAAGGGTGTGACTACATGCACATGTGCGATATATGTAGGTAAGTTATGTGTATGTATGTATCTACATGCATGACATATGCTAATATCATAATTAAATATGTACTCGAAAAGAGAGCACATTAAATAAATGTATATGAAGGAACTAGGATCATTCAAGGTTACTTACTTATATTCATATATTTCACTCATCGAACTTTCTTCCTTATCTTCCATGACATAAGCAATTGCATAAGTAAGAACTCTACTCATAGAGTACTATGTTACAAAGATTTGAGTTACGGCTTTGTAAATGGGGCATCCTCCAAAAGATAACTAGAGAAAACATAGTATGCATCAAATTGCATACATTACATGCTCCTTCTACATTATTTGAGAAGATTGTGAGCACATAAAATGGACTTAGATGCAACCTAAAGAGGAGGGTGACACCTTCTTGTAACATATATGCAAGTAAATACAAATATTGGGAAGAGAGAGAGAGAGAGAGAGAGAGAGAGAGAGAGAGAGAGAGAGAGAGAGAGAGAGAGTCTAACATTCTTTAAATAAGTGTCTCACTCACATATAACGATACTCCATCAATTGTAGCTCGAAGATATCCATGTATTTCTATTTACATGTACAATCTATAATTATTAAAATTTTACATTAATTTGACTTATATAGCCACATAAATCAAATAAAGATAAGAAAGCTCAAAAAAAAATTCTTGCAATTGAAAACCAAATACAGAAGTATTATGTTACAAAGATTTGGGTTACGGCCTTGTATATGGGTTGAGCTCATAAAATGGACTTAGATGCAACCTAAAGAGGATGGTGACACCTTCTTGTAACATATATGCAAGTAAAATACAAATATTGGGAAGTGAGTGAGTGAAAGAGAGAGAGAGAGAGAGAGAGAGAGAGAGAGAGAGAGAGAGACCCTAACACACTTTGAATAAATGTCTCACTCACATATAAGTAATGGCAAATGGAGCCAACTAATATAAATATTCACGCATGCTAGATGGAACACTTGACAATGAAAAAGGCAAAAAGAACCTATAACTTCCTGTTGGAGTAGCAAGAATGATTCTACAAGTGAAGCAAAAGGAGAGATCTTATTCATGAGAGACATATCCAATATGTAGGTACAAGTTACATAGAGTAGTGACATCATATGTGAGCTCAGTAGAGCATCTAGATCCACAAATCTCTCAATCAATTCCATGATTCTCTCAATCACACACCACACAACTAGATTCACTCAATCACACCTACTGACACCTAACCAGGCACACCATGTGTTCACACACTCACAACCTTAGACCTTTGGTATGATCCCATTACCTCAATTTGTCCTTCACTTCCCATAGTCATTTCGTAGAATGAAGCTTTCACCTTTTTGCTTAAGATTTGCATCCATGGCTTGTTGCATCCATGAAAGATATGTAGGTGTAAATGCTTTGTGGGTGTGAGTGCATGCACATGAGTGCATAAATGCATTCATATATGTGTAAATTCATGCAAACATATGTATGGAAAGACTCAATGCCATGTATGTAGATGCAACCTAAAGAATACGGTGAGACATTCTTGTAACATATTCTAGTAAAATACAAAGATTGGGAACTAAGATGATCAATGTAAGGGTGTGACTACATGCACATGATCGATATATGTAGGTAAGTTGTGTGTATGTATGTATCTACATGCATGACATATGCTAATATCATAATTAAATATGTACTCGAAAAGAGAGCGCATTAAATAATTATATCTGAAGGACCTAGGATCATTCAAGGTTACTCACTTATATTCATATATTTCACTCATTGAACTTTATTCCTTACTCCCATGACATAAGCAATTACATAAGTAAGAACTCTACTCAAAGAGTACTATGTTACAAAGATTTGGATTATGGCCTTGTAAATGGGCATCCTCCAAAAGATAACTAGAGAAAACATAGTATGCATCAAATTACATACATTGCATGCTCCTTCTACATTATTTGAGAAGATTGTGAACACATAAAATGGACCTTGATGCAACCTAAAGAGGAGAGTGACACCTTTTTGTAACATATATGCAAGTAAAATACAATTATTAGGAAGTGAGAGAGAGAGAGAGAGAGAGAGAGAGAGAGAGAGAGTATAACATACTTTAAATAAGTGTCTCACTGACATATAACTATACTCCATCAATTGTAGCTCACAGATATCCATGTATTTCTATTTACATGTACAATCTATAATTATTAAAATTTTACATTAATTTGACTTATAAGCATTGCCACATAAAATCAAATAAAGATAAGAAAGATTTTAAAAAAAATTCTTGCAATTGAAAACCAAATACAGAAGTATTATGTTACAAAGATTTGGGTTACGGCCTTGTAAATGGGATATCCTCCAAAAGATAACTAAAGAAAACATAGTATGCATCAAATTGCTTACACTACGTGCTCCTTTTACATTAATTGAGAAGATTGTGAGCATATAAAATGGACTTAAATGCAACCTAAAGAAGATGGTGACACGTTCTTGTAACATATATGTAAGTAAAATACAAATATTGGGAAGTGAGTGAGTGAGTGAGAGAGAGAGAGACCCTAGCACACTTTGAATTAGTGTCTCACTCACATATAAGTAATGATGCATGCCAAATGGAGTCAACTAATAGAAATATTCATGCATGCTAAATGGAATGCTTGACAATGAAAAAGACAAAAAGAACCTATAACTTCATGTTGGAGTAGCAAGAAGGATTCTGCAAGTGAAGCAAAAGGAGAAATTTTATTCATGAGAGACATGCCCAATATATAATCACAATTTACATAGAGTATTGACATCATATATGAGCTCAGTAGAGTATCTAGATCCGCAAATCTCTCAATCAATTCCATGATTCTCTTAATCACACACACCTAGATTCACTCAATCACACCTACTAACACCTAACCAGGCACACCATGTGTTTACACACTCACAAACTTAGACCTTTGGTATGATCCCATTACAACAATTTGTCCTTCATTCCCCCCCACAAATTGATTACCTCAACCCTAGCAGTAGTCCATGGGAAACTTCATGGCTTGCCCACCTCTAGTGGCAACACACATGATCCAGAACCTGGTACTCACTCTAGTTGCATCAATAGTAGACTCATTTAGGCATCCTCATCATGTCTAAAACATAAGACTAACAATCATTTGAGGGGGACATCCCAAGGCAAAGAACCCTTATTTGACACACACAGAGAAATTCCAAGTTGAAGATGTGAGGAAATACCCCCCTTTAATGGCATGTCTTGTCCTTTTCCTCCTTCTTTTCCAAGCTACCATAGTGTGAGGTACATTGTCATTGGAGAGGTTCTTGAAGTAGCCCTTCTTATAACTCCTTTGCTCTTTGTCCTTCTCCACACTCTTTAATGTATTTTGTCCATATTCTGCAATATAAGATCTTTGTAGTCCTTCACCTTCTTTGAGTGTCCAAGCCTCATAAACATTTTGTGAATTCTCTAGATTGAAGAGGGTCTTACCACTTGTCATGCAAGGGCAATGTCTACTCTTGTACAAGAGGTGGTCATGATTGTATGGCAAGGTATAGTCAATCAAATACAAGCTCATTTCATACATCATGAAAGATGTTGAAACCATAACTATGGCATCTTCAAAGTACAATAACTTCAATCCTCAATATAAAGGATCAAATGCATTCAAACTTCGAATGGTGACAGTCAAAGATCAGTTTAACTAAGATTTAGTCAACACATATAGTCAAACTTAGTCAAAATATGCCAAAAATGGTCAAGCCTCATACAATGATCTTGGAGGCCAAAATTGAGATGATGGAGAGCAGCTCTTTGAGGGCATTTGGTGTGCAACAGGTCACCATAGCCAGGAGCTTTAATTCTGACTAGTTTTTTCGTCAGTACACCTCAGATAGTGGACCATTGGCCTTCAAAATTCATTAACAGCTGCCTAATAAGGTCACCCATGAGTAGCTCATACCATTTGAGAAATGGTGGCTCCAGCACGCTCAATTTCTAGAAATGGCGCGGGCTGAAGGAGGTGGCACGGGCTGTAGAGGCATCTATCTTCTAATTCCTCCTAGCCAAGGGTTTGCCTAAACATGGAGATACTTGAGCTGAAAGGGCACAGGGAATGGTTCAGAGATGGAGAAGAACAAGCTCAAGGAAATTTCATGGGAAGGAAGGGGAGAAAAGCTTCAAAATCCTTCATTATGAACAAGATGATGACATGGCACTCAAGGAGGTCTCAAGGAGGGTGAACCAATGCTCTGATACCACATGTTGAAGTAGCAAGAAGGATTTTGCAAGTGAAGCAAAAGGAGAGATCTTATTCATAAGAGACATGCCCAATATATAGGCACAAGTTACATAGAGTAGTGACATCATATGTGAGCTCAATAGAGCATTTAGATCCACAAATCTCTCAATCACTTCCATGATTCTCTCAATCACACACCACAAAGCTAGATTCACTCAATCACACCTATTGACACCTAACTAGGCACACCATGTGTTCACACACTCACAACCTTAGACCTTTGGTATGATCCCATTACATCAATTTGTCCTTCACTTCCCATAGTAATTTCATAGAATGAAGCTTTCACCTTTTTGCTTAAGATTTGCATCCATGGCTTGTTACATCCATGAAACATATGTAAGTGTAAATGCTTTGTGGGTGTGAGTGCATGCACATGAGTGCATAATTGCATTCATATATGTACAAATTCATGCAAACATATGTATGGAAAGACTCAATGCCATGTATGTAGATGCAACCTAAAGAATATGATGAGACATTCTTGTAACATATTCTAGTAAAATACAAAGATTGGGAACTAAGATGAACAGCGTAAGGGTGTGACTACATGCACATGATCGATATATGTAGGTAAGTTGTGTGTATGTATGTATCTACATGCATGACATACGCTAATATCATAATTAAATATGTACTTGAAAAGAGAGCGCATTAAATAAATGTATCTGAAAGACCTAGGATCATTCAAGGTTACTCACTTATATTCATATATTTCACTCATCAAACTTTCTTCCTTACCTTCCATGACATAAGTAATTGCATAAGTAAGACCTCTACTCATAGAGTACTATGTTATAAAGATTTGGGTTACGGCCCTGTAAATGGGGCATCCTCCAAAAGATAACTAGAGAAAACATAGTATGCATCGAATTGCATACATTGCATGCTCCTTCTACATCATTGTGAGCACATAAAATGGACTTAGATGCAACCTAAAGAGGAGGGTGACACCTTCTTGTAACATATATGCAAGTAAAATACAAATATTAGGAAGAGAGAGAGAGAGAGAGAGAGAGAAAGGGAGAGAGAGACTCTAACACACTTTAAATAAGTGTCTCGCTCTCATATAACAATACTCCATCAATTGTAGCTCCCCAAATATCCATGTATTTCTATTTACATGTACAATCCATAATTATTAAAATTTTACATTAATTTGACTTACATTGCCACATATATTAAATAAAGATAAGAAACCTCAAAAAATTTTATTATTGCAATTGAGAACCAAATACAGAAGTTTGTGGTAGGCACAAAAACTATCCTACTAAATAACTTAAGATTGACCCCAGTATGCAAATAACATAGAAGAACTTTGTGATCCTTTACAAAAAGCAATATAGAAGTCCCAAAACCATCTCAATTTTCATGAGTTGTAACGTGCCCCAACTTATGGCTCATCCTCATCATCAAGGCTGTTATCCTCTTCATCAGTGCACAATAGATCAACTTGCTCTTTTAGCTTGTCGACTCGCAACCTACATCCTCTATCACATACTATTGAGCCTTCTCCACTCCATCATTGTCTGGATGGACTTCTCTCCATAAGGATGTTAGATATCTTGTATTCATAGCATTCACACCACCATTATACTAGCATACATTTTGAATGGACTTCAAAGGACGCGTAATAGAGAGATCATATTGATGATAGACACTTTTTTGCATGCTTTGTTGCATGGGTGGAAGGTCCCTCACCTCTAAGTTGTTTCATTATAGCAAAAGTGTGATGTTCATGGATGGATTTAATAGCAATACCATTTTGTTTGGCGAAGCACTTAACTCTCTAATTTGTCCCACGGGTGGAAGTCCTCGCTCTTGTTGCTCGTTGCATTGCACAAAGGCTTTGTTATTCACAAAAAGATGAAACAACAATGTCAAAAATCGTAGAACTCTGTGCCCTTGCAACTTGTTGCATTGCACACAGACTTCGTCGTTCGCAAAAGGACAGCACCACAATGCCAAAATTTTCCTCTTCAATGTGGGGAACAATGATAGAAGTCATCCTTGCAAACTGCATTTGAAACAAAATAGAAAAACATTTCAGGGATGTATATTGACTCATTTGTCAAACTGCATTAGACTCAAGGCTTTCAAGATTGAGAGAAATCCTATACATCTATCAAAGCCTCCTACATTGGATCCTTAATTGATGCTCAACTCCCTATTGAAGAAGGGCATCTCCTTTAAGCTATGATGCAAGCTATGTTGTTTTGCAAACACTTCTTCTACCTCCCATCCTCATCTATAGGGACATTCCTAAGGTCTACATGCCCCCCAACAATGTCCTCCCTCTCACGCCTCCTAACATCCCATTCGGCAACCCAAACCTACTCTCTGAGCAACATCATGGCTTTCTCATCACCAGCCACAAACAAACTTTTCAACCCTACTACCTTTCCCACGAATCATCATACACCAAGTCTAATTACCAACACTGCCTAAAATTTATGAAATGCCCACCACATGGATTTAGATACATCTCTATCTATTCCTAGACATCTATCAAAGTCTCCTATAATGAATGCTTAATTGATGCTGAACTCCCTATTAAAGAAGGGCATCTCCTTTAAGCTTTTTACAAATGCTTCTTCCACCTCCCATACTCATCTATAGGGACATTCCCAAGGTCTACATGCCCCTTACAATGTCCTTCTCCCTCTCAATCCTACAACCCAAACCTGCTCTCTGAGCTACATCATGCCTTTTTCTTCACTGGCCACAAATAAACTTTTCAACCCTACTACCTTCCCCACGAATGATCATACACCAACTCTAATTACTCATCTACAGGGACATTCCCAAGATCTACATGCCCCTTATAACATCCTTCTCCTTCTCACCCCTGCTGACATCCCATCCTACAACCCAAACTTGCTCTTTGAGCTACATCATGCCTTTCACATCACTGGCCATAAACAAACTTTTCAACCCTCAATACCTTCCTCACGAATTATCATAAATTACATCAATATTTCTATAAAATTTGGGTTATTTTGCCAACATTTGTCTAGTTATGGAATGCAAGAAAGCCAAGACTTGATTGATGCTGATCTGGATAGAGTGACATGGATAACAACTATGTGCTAGCATTGAAGCCTGGCTTCCAACACATGAATGAGATGTTCTAACTTTCATTGTGTTGTGATGGTGCCAGGTGATTCGGCATACCTCTCTACACAATTATACTTCCCCAACTATGAATTATTGTTTTATGTACCCTAGTGAAATCTCCCCTTTACACTCTCTTTTTAACCACCCCACATGCTAAGCACACTAATCCTCC
The DNA here is from genome assembly GCF_047967505.1 of Dipteris shenzhenensis. Taxonomy (NCBI): domain Eukaryota; kingdom Viridiplantae; phylum Streptophyta; class Polypodiopsida; order Gleicheniales; family Dipteridaceae; genus Dipteris; species Dipteris shenzhenensis. The sequence goes on along the minus strand of NC_141597.1, from coordinate 60,219,956 downwards.
CATATCTCCTCTAATCCCTTCTCAACCAATGCACTCATTTGCTCCTTACTCCACTTGTGACTTAAACTTTACTTGTGACTTATTTTTTTTAAAAATTATCTAAGAATCCATAAGGTTGTCTATATTCCTAGGTAAAGCGACAAGCTGGGCAAAATGAGGATTACCTGTCTACCCAAACATAACTACGATGTTCTAACACCTAGTTTGTTTAGATGGTGGCATGTAATTGGACCCTGACATCCAAACTTGGACTTCCTGAGGCTTTGACGTCTTTTTTCAATGTTGTGTTTGTCAAACTCAATATTATTAAAAATTCTTAATTTTAGTGGAAAATTTTGCAAACTCTAGTTATTATATTTTTTAACTTAGATGTTTGAAACATTTTTGGTTCACACATTGTTATTTTTTCTTCAAATTATGGATTATCAAATGTACTATAACTAATGTTTCTTTTTAATTTGTGGCTTGGTGAAGCCTTTTAATTTCTTCTCTATATATAGGTTGACATATCTATTGTGACTGTAATATGATATGTATTATTATTGTAATATGATATGATAGGATGGCAACATCATTTACATTCACCACCAAGACAGGTGCACGGGTAGCAGGTACATAATTATGTAGTAGTCAGTTGCTAAGTTGACTTATTTAATAGTATAGTCATTTACCTTTAACAATATACAGATTTCGATGGGGGGTGTGCGCCTAGCTATTGGTTGACATCTTGGAGTTGGAGAGCTTTGTTGGGTAGATAGCCTATATATATTTTTACTTTGTTTTTTCATATAGGTGAAAGCTACTTAGGTTACATATATAAGCGAATAAACATGATATTATTTTCCTTTAGGGCGGTTCCCGGACTCAATTTTTGCATTGAATCTCCTCGCTCCAGCGTATGATGGGGTGGAACGTCTCAATTTTGGATATTTTACCGTGAGTTCTCATTGTCTTGCTGGGAATAATGGTCCCCAAACCATCTATGTGCGCTTCATTGGGTACATGGAGCCGATGGGAACACATGTATTTTTTATCGAGAGGCGAACGGAGACTTTGTATATGCATTTTATCGAGGGGCGAACAGAGACTTTGTATATGCATTTATGTACCACATACACACTCCTGTGCGCCGGCGTAAGCATTCTAATTAATGTGTTGAGTATTATTAAGATACAGTTATAAATTTTCCTTGATTTAATGATTATAATTCTTAAATTATCTTTTATAATACTTTGTATATGCATTTTATCGAGGGGCGAACAGAGACTTTGTATATGCATTTATGTACCACATACACACTCCTGTGCGCCGGCGTAAGCATTCTAATTAATGTGTTGAGTATTATTAAGATACAGTTATAAATTTTCCTTGATTTAATGATTATAATTCTTAAATTATCTTTTTGCCTTTCATAGGTATTGGTGGCATCCATCGACGATGCCACACGCGTGTGGTGGTGCTTGGGGTATATCTAGATATATGAATTTGTAAGATTTTGTAGTGCTCTTTTATAGAGAGTATATTCTGTTAGGTATGCTATTTTTAAGTAAATCTTCTTTTGTTGTGTTTATTGAAGCATGCACATATACGTTTATACTCAAACAAATTCATGAATTCTATTTATTGGGTCTCCAACCTGTCGTAGACGACTCATGGAAACAAAGCTAAGTAGCGAAGGACACGTGAATTCTTCAAAATAAGTAAGTATAGAATACCATGGAATTTTATTTCGTGAATTTAATTACATTTTAGGATCCCACCTTGAGACCTAGCGGAACTGATTGTAAACTGATCATGCTCTCAAGCGCACCTCCCAAATTCCAATTGTTTTTGACCGTTAAGGGGCCAGCGTGGTTGGATTTTCAAATTCAAACAAAATCTACGTCTTGCCTTATGTTGCGGTCTCTCCCTCCACCCTTCTTCTTCCCTCTCGCCATCCCAACCTCGACAACACCGTGTTGTCTCCTAGGCCCCATGTCCATCCTCCTCCTGGAGCTCTGGTCATAGCGCAGGACGAAAGCTTGAAAAAACCCGAGATTCAGAGAAAGAGAAAGGGAGAACTCGAGGCCTCGAGAGCCGCACCAAAGCGGAGCATCGAACCTGTTACGGAAGGAGCCAGGAATATCTCCTCCAAAGAGATCTCAATAGAACCTCCATCCTTCATCTCCAGCTGGACAAGCACCAAGGGACACAAAGGCCGCAGCACACAGAACGCGAGACGCATCAGACGGACGCGATGAAGTATTTTCCCTCTTCCTCATATCCATGCAATGCATGTGTAGGGGCATCCATCTACTTGTAGAATGCCCTGCATGCGTTAGACCAACGGTACAGCCACGCGCATCCTGCTCTTCTTCGAGATACAAGGACGTCGACCAGGAAGGAATTATGGCATCCACGCAGATTCACGTCGACACAACGTGTGGGTCTTTGCTTCGCGAGTTGCAGGTGTGCATTGTCTTCATCCCGATCATTGACTAGCTCCCTTGAAAGGTTGTAGTCCTCCTAATTTGCGCCTCCGTCGATTGCAGCACATCTGGGACGAAGTCGGGGAGAGCGATGACGACAGAGACAAGATGTTGCTGCAGCTCGAGCAAGAATGCCTGGAGGTGTACAGGCGTAAGGTTGACCAAGCCAGCCTTGACAGGGCTCGCCTTCGCAAAGCTGTTATTGACTCTGAGGCTGAAATAACCTCCTTGATTTCAGTCGTTGCAGAGAGAACAACTCTCCCCGGAAGGGTAAGTTGCCTAACCCAGTCCGGTAACACGCTCCGGTAATGTCACCGTTGCTCCCCAAAAACGTCCACTAAAAGTCTGGTTGGTTTGCATTCAATCTGACCCTTCCGGAAGAAAATCTTGCTCGAATGTCGAAGCATTATTCGTCAGGAGCTCAATATCGTGCGTTTTCGTCCTGCAGGGTGAGAAACGAGGTGGTAGTTTGAGGGAACAACTAATGGCTGTACAGCCCTTACTAGATGAGCTTCGAAAGAAGAAAAACGAGCGTCTCAAACAGTTTGCAGACGTCAAAGAGAAGATGCAGAAAATACTGATTGAGATTTCTGGTACTTCTGAGCTTAACGATGCTACCATATTCAAGACCGTAATAGACCAAGATTTGTCCCTGGGAAGACTCGAAGAGTATCACGCTCACCTGCAAGCCCTTCGAAAAGAGAAGGTATCTCAACTTTCGCTTAAGCTGCGAAATGAGACCATCATTAGAACATAATTTTTTCTTTGCAGCTATTGTGCTTGTAATTAGAGAGAGCTCATGTGGTGGCCTTGACCATTTGAAGTTCGTGAAAATTGCAGGCAGAGCGGCTACAGAAAGTGACGGACCTCATTAGCGTGATACAAGACCTGTGCGCTGTCCTGGATATGGACTATTTGGACATTTTGATGGAAGTGCATCCGAGCTTGATCAAAACGTCAGCTGGTCAGTCTAGGAGCATTAGCGACACTACCCTCGACAGACTAAAAATGGCAGTCCAATCTTTGCAACATGCGAGAAAGCAGCGCCTCCGTAAGGTGGGCGAACAACTCTCCCTTCAGTTTTCCTGTTAAGGTAGAGACTGCATTCTCATGCAATACAAATTGGGACATTGTTGGCAGCTCCAAGATTTGGGTGCCTCCCTGATCGAACTGTGGAATTTGATGGACACCTGTCCGGCAGAACAACACGAATTCGAGCATATAACATGCGTAATAGGCATGGCGGAGCGTGAACTTTCTGCTTCGGGCATCCTTTCCCTTGATAATTTGCATCTGGTAAATAACCGATTCTTCAGAACGCATGTTGATTTGCATTGCTTTCAAAGTGCATTATGTACTGTCAAACTTCCTGTTTTGTCCGTTTAACTGTAGTTTCAAATGCAGGCGGAAGCTGAAGTCCAGCGTTTAGATCAACTCAAAGCGAGTAGAATGAAAGAGCTTATCATGAAGAAGCAAGCGGAATTAAATGAAATTTATCTGGAGACGCACATGGATCCTGATTCAGATACGAATTTGGATAAAGTTATGAAGGTCATTGATTCTGGTTAGTGGTTTGTTACTGTCCTTCTGAAACTCCGATAGTGCATCCCTGTATTGTAAAGCTCATTCGAGTTGTCGATTACCAATTATCTGCACTTTCAGTGTTACTGATTTACCTGTACTTCCAATGCTGAAGGACTATTTGATGCATCGGAGCTTTTGGCGAGCATGAACCAGCAGATAGCTGATGCTAGAGAGGAGGCATCAAGCAGAAAGGAGATCCTGGATAAATTGGAAAAGTGGATGTTAGGCTGCGACGAAGAAAGCTGGCTCGAGGATTATAATAGGGTAGAGTGCACTGTTATTTTATTCCCATGACAGTGTCATACATCCTTTTTTGTCATGCATGTGCTGACATCTTGCTAGGTTGCATGCCAGTTTATGAAAAGCGCAGATGTCTTTTGGTTAATTTTTGGCATCCCCTAGTAATATGTAGTTCTAGAAATTGGTTGCTTGCTTTAACATTGTAACCAGGGAGTTTTGAGTTCGTGAAAATAGGCAATTTTTGAGAGACAGGGCACACTTGTTTTGCAGGATGAAAACAGATATAATGCCAGCAGGGGTGCACACATCAACTTAAAACGTGCTGAAAGAGCTCGGGCAACTGTCCAGAAGCTGCCATGTAAAAGTTCTATCGAACATTTTTTCGTTCACTCGTTTGTTTGATTCACAGGGTAACTTTCCACATCTCTAGAGTCAGATACTTCACAGCTGAACATTGTGGAGTTGCTACAGCTCTCGTTGATGCATTGATGACAAAAACCAAGGCATGGGAAGAGGAGCATGGCATGCCGTTCCTATATGACGGGGTAAGCACCAATTGGATTGTCTATCTTAACTGTAACTTGCAGGTAACATAGTGGCTAAAATTTGTTGTGGGATAATGGAGGTGCGCATGCTGGACATTCTAGATGAGCACAACTCGCTGAGGAAAGAGAAGGAACATGAAAGAAGACGACTCAGGGTGAGAGCTCAATTTGAGTGATACCTTCGATTATTTCCGCCAAGGGTTTGCCTCATGTTCCAGTTCTGATTTGGCAAGTATTTCATGTCTTTGCTTTAGGATCAGAAAAGGTTGCAAGAGCAGCTGATGACTGAGCAGGAGACCTTGTTTGGGTCAAGGCCAAGTCCTAAGAAACCTCTGAGTGCCAAAAAGGGCTTGAGCCTTCGTGCCAATGCCAATGCTCCCAGTTCAACGCCTAATAGACGTCTCTCGCTTGGTGGAGCAATGCTGCAAACAGGAAGTGCAGACATTGCAGCAAAGAAACATGGTGTGACTCCTGCAGGACCAGGGAAAGAAGGGAAAAAGGACAAGACAAGACCAATTGCTCCTGTAAATTATGTGGTTCTTTCAAAGGAGGACTCAGTATGTTTGTCATCAGTAGGTGAAGTAGAATTTCATTTTCATACTGCTGGGCTTCTATGAGACGAGGTCAGCTCACAGATTATCCTACCCACATTGCTTTGACTCGCTGTGATCATATGAGGCAGGTTAACAGTAAGATTCATTTGATCCTATTAGACATTTGACAGGAGCCACCATATCATGCTAAGTGGCTGCATGCGGTTCTCGCATTTTTATCTGGCAGATGGCTTATACATCCTGTCAAAAGCTGTTTCATTTCTATGTTTCAAAACAAAATGGTCTGGTAGTTTGGTGTGACAGCGTCCGTTTCCTATCAATGAGCTATGGCAGTATATTAAGTAAACAAAGACCTGCATTGTTGTCCAAAAGCCTCGAGACTCAATATGGTGATGGCTTTCATTCCTCTTTCGATATGGCCAATATCTATTTTGGCCAAGGCGTCTCTGTTTATGTATTTTCTCCAAAACAAAATGGTCTGGTAGTTTGGTGTGACAGCGTCCGTTTCCTATCAATGAGCTATGGCAGTATATGTAAGTAAACAAAGACCTGCATTGTTGTCCAAAAGCCTCGAGACTGAATATGGTGATGGCTTTCATTACTCTTTCAATATGGCCAATATCTATTTTGGCCAAGGCGTCTCTGTTTGTGTATTTTCTCCAACTTTAGTTGTATTGTGGCTGACGTGTGTGTATACAGCTTTCAATCCTTGCTTATTGATGAACTGAAATTGAAATGTACTAGTGTAAGCTAACGAGGACGCGTGACAGACCCAACGATCACAAAATCTGAGGTCTAATGTCAAGTGAATGAAAATTAACATTGAGAAGATCTAATATGTTTTCCATCTATTAGAAGATGACTTTTTGCACCTTGTAGATATATTATTTGTATATAACTACAATGCAAATTTCTTTTTTGCCAATCCTAAAGATGGATACCTATCTAATGATCCTGTAATCTAGTTTTCTACCAAATGTTAAGTGCAATTTACACTTGCATTTCCTTACTTTTAGTGTTAAGGATATCATCATAAAAGTCTTTGAAGTCATTTAGGGTATTTTAACTTTAGTAATGTGGGAAGAATTTAGAATTGTTTTTGAAATATTGTTTGTAGATTTTTTTCATGTGGACTTGCATGTAGAATTTTTTCGTATTTGTTTTGTAAATTATTTTTGGTTAACAATGCATTCTCTATGATTGTAACTAGACAATGTGAAGCATTCATAGTCTCAAAAGCTATTGGAGCTCTACAAACTAATGGGCATGCATGTCATGGTCACTTTGAAAGGGGTCATCGGATGTACAATTTCAAAGCTAACATTAGGATGCATAAGTTATTAGAGGTCGTTTGTAAATCCACTAAGCATTTTGGAATCATTTCAAACTAGGGCAAGATTCTGATTACATGTCCTCTATAGTCTTTCACAATATGCAATTTATTTTTCTGGACCTCTTAGCAAGTCTTAGGAATGCTTTCAATATTTGGGTAGTCATACATTTTGGAGATGTTGTAGGATTTACATGGGATTATTAAAATGTATGAGAGTACTTGCACGTCCCTCTCCTTTCTTCCCTTTCCATGCCTCTCCTTCCCCTCCTTTCCATGCCTCTTCTCCCATTTTATCTTTCTTTTAGACCCATTCCGATTCACGAATCAATGTTCCTTTTTTTGCAAGAATTACTCTATTTATGCTCGAAGAGGGTTATAGTGGCTTTGCCCCCTTATTACTTAATGGGGGATGATGTCGATCATCATACTTGCTTTCCTTCTCTTCTCCCCTTTTATTTTTCTTTTCAAGCTAGAATTTCAGTCAAGATCTCCATATTTCCAAGAGTATATACACATTGGTCAATTATTTCCTAGGCCTTGGTTGTTGAGAGAGAAATTCAATTGGAAAGTAGCATTGTGTCCGTGCATGATCTGTAGCTCCTTCCCCTGTTGCCCCCTAGTGAAACTTATGATCCCTCATCAGTAGATTAATGAGATAGGGATCCATTGCTTCTCCCCTATGGTGGAAGAAAATTTGAAGCCCCAAAAGGGATGTAAGGGGGTGTTGGTAAACTGAAAGGAAAGCAAAGAGTGGACATAAACTCAGAATTCTTGCATTATGGAATGAAAAAGAGTGAGGTCCTTAAGTAGGCACCTCATACATGCTCACTGACATCACTGATGACTTCAGATTTCCACAATCATCTCCTCAAGGGAACTCTTGCTGGTGTAAATATCCTCACAAGCCTTCTACTTTTAGAACCCATTCCTTTCAAAGTTCCCGATCAATTTCTTAATGGAGCTGCCCAAAGGCATTGAAATCCTCTTTCTCAGTATAGAGTATGGGCATAACTTAGGAAAGGATTATTTTCTCGGAGAATGATAGGGGTCGGTTACTATCAGCCCAAATGAACTTACATATCGGGTAGTCCAGGGACTCACTTTTATCATATTTGTTCATCACTGCTATTCCATTTCTTTTATTGGCAACAGTAATGGACATGCTCAAAAAATTGGCTCTTACTCCTCTAGCAATACCATCCTCTCCAATTTGTACATCCACAGTAGTGTCTTTTCTTTCCAAGAATTGGAGGGGGTAAATCCATAGTGGGTCTATCTCATCATTCTCTTGTATTTTGAAAAGCTCCTTTGGGGAATCCACATTGATTAACAATAAATATGGCATCCATATATCTAAATGGGTGTTTGAATTTGGATAATCTCTCCCAATCCTTATTCTTTCAGAATTTCTTAATGATGTTAGGCTCAAACCAATGTAAATACAGATTACACCATAAGGGTGAGCAGGAAAATGCCATGGGTATGCTTGAGATTTGTTTATATACTTGCTATTCCAATCTCAAGTGCATGTTTTCCAAGAGCCATATATTGATCATAATACATTCATGTTCCAACCAGGATATCATAGTTTTACTTCGTCTATCACTCCATGAGGCTTTTTTCCTATTCTAGTTTAGGTTCATATACCTCTTTCCCTTTCCTCCATAGGCCATGCTGATGACTTCTAATATCACTTTCTTCAACCCATATTTCCCATCCAAAGGGATATTTCCAAAACATTTACCTATATCTGCAATGAAGACCGACTGGATACTTTGTGGTAAATTCAATTTCACCTCATATATGGAACTGACAATCCAAAATGCACTCACTATAACGTTGGCCTCCAATTCGATTTGCTCTTGGAGATTCCTAGATGAATTCATGATGGGATCCAAACATGCTTGTAATGCAAAAGTAATTAATGATGCCAATTCTAAGAATATACAAAGGTGTGCATTAGTAATCCATCTGAAAGTGTTTTTGTGAGCTTTGAAAGTAGCCATTAGATATGGCAAAGTATGAGAATCCAGAGTAATATACCAATCGGTCTAAGATGTCTGGGTTATCCACTCTCGCGAAGTCCCTGGATTAGTGTGCTTGGTGTGTGGGGTGGTTAAAAGGAGAGTGTGAAGGGGATATTTCATGGGGGTACATATAAGAATAATTCATAGTTGGAGAAGTATACATGTGTGTGTGTGTGTGTGTGTGCGCGCACGTGCGCGTGCATGTGTCCCACCAATCGCATTCACGAAGGTTCGACACACAATCTAAGTGAGGGCAAAAGTCCTCCCATCACCATGGATTGGGTCAGACTTCTACCCTAGGTAAAAACAAATCAATGTAATAGTCAATTCTTATGGGTCATCTTAATATCCATTATCCTTGGTAGTGGATTCTAATAATGAGTAATTGAAAAGTAAGTAAAGGTATCAACCCTCTCCCACTAGTCGGTGGAGGGCATCCAAGTATCCATAATCATGGAAAAGCCCTTGGTCGAGGATAACCATAAAGTGTATCAAGTGAAAGTCTCTCGACCAATTTGCTGAGGATATCAATACAAAGTATCCAAAGAAAATCCTTGATATCTGAATTAAAATTAAAATGCCGAGTATACAACTAGAACATCCCTGATAAATTGAGACTTTTCTCGAATAACAAACATCTAAAAAGGGTATGGATCCTCTCGATTACATACCATGGGCAATGTTTCTATCCAAAAACTTGATGTCAGTCCAAGCATCACAGCCTAACAACCAAGGGAAGGAGCTGGTCCTTTGGTCCTCGTGCCATAACTGTTGAGATATCGAGCTCCACTTGTGATATGCTAGCATGACTGTTGTGCATTTGTGTCACCGACTTGTTAGCTGCAGATGCGGTTGTACACCGTCCATGAATAATAGCTGGATGACACTTATCTTTATGTACTCTACTTAGTGGCTTAGTTAGTATGCCACCTTAGTTAGCTGAGTTTGGTTTGAGACCCACATATAGGGTTCACCTATTCTTTTGTACTTAGAGTTCTTTTGGCTTTCACAACTAAGAAGAGGAAAACCTACCATAGGAACACGAGCATCAACATTTTCGTGATCATATTGGAGTGAATTGCGAGTTGACAAGCTATCACGGTAGGAAATTTAGAGAACCGAGTTGGTAAGCTTAATGTTAGTGGGGTAAAGAAGAGTTCATGATTACCTATGAAAAAGCAAAGCATTTGCTGGGAATTGTGGGTTACTATAGGAAGTTTATTCATGTAACTCCAAGTGATGAGTGGCAACAATTGATAGAGTCATTGAAGATTGGGGTGTGGAACACAAAAAGTACTCGGATAGTTCTTTGATTACTTTTTGAATTAAGAAATGGCTGACACACTCTTGGAGAGAAGAACAAGATACATGGGTAGACGTGAAGGATATCTAAATTAGAGGTAGTGGCTACATCCAACTATGCAAAGCGGAGGTCTCAAAACCACAGTTCAATGCCCGAAGTAGGCTGGCTGGGGCAATTGTCCAACAAGAGCGATGAGCACAAGAAGAGATACTCGGCTACATTACCCCAAGGGTGGAAGTTGACTACTATGCAAAGTTAGAAGGTGAGAACAATGGTGTTGGGCCAACGCATCCTAGAAGCTTGGCGGATGAAGGCCCATTATGGCAAATGGAATCTAAGTACTCATGCATGGAGAGTTTGGATTTCGAACAGATGGCCATCTCCTCGATAGAGCAACAAAATGAACACAAAGACCAACTCAAAGAGCAATGAGAATGTCTTCAGCATTACTCAACTATTGTACCTAAAGAGTACATCTAGAAAGGTATGAATCCAAAGATCAACTACTGCAGATCAATAAAGAATCCATCGTCATGAAGACAGGCATGCTTCTGATGGAGAGAGATGCCACCACGGACCACAAGTCAATGAAGAGCAATTTAGGCAGTTTACTTGAGCTCCTCTATTAACATATAAAGAAACCTAGTCAACCGACAGTATAGGTATAAGTCCAGTTGTACCCTTGAGGCCTGAAGATAGTTCCAATTGAGTCAAGGGTATATAGCATCCTCACAATCAAGAAGGTGACATGTGGGGAGAAAGCGAGTCAGTTCAAGTCTAGCTCCAATATCAAGGTAAAGCTCCAAAATTTTATAGGCACAGATGATGAAGATCCTTACATTCCCTTGCAGAGTTTCTTGCGTGTCTATCAAATCAAATGGCACAACCACAGATGAAGATCTTGTATATGGACTATTTTTCATGTACCTTAATCAAGAACGCTCAAAGGTGGTCCAACTAGTTTCCAATTGGGTATTTTCCCAATTGGTATGCCATGTCATAAGCCTTTTTGTGCAATTTTTTGAATAAGCATAACTGCAATTTAATAAAATAGGTGCACTTGAGTGTTTGATGTACTTAATGAAATTGCAATAACAACTATTAGAAATTGGAACAATTATAAGATAACAATTTAGTAATTTCTACACTGAGCTATTGTGTCAATGGCTGGTGTGAAGATATATCAATATAGATGGAATAGTCTTTGATCTCACTTTTTTCTTGATTGGTTAACAATATGCCATCATTGGTTAGTAATGTCATTTGATGAATAGTGGCAAGTCTATAGAGCTAGAATTGTGCCTCGGAGCCAAATAGGCCTAAGTTGATTGTAAAGAATGAGGAAAGAGAGTGGTATAAAGGGAATAGGGTTGGCCCTCCCTTTAAAAGGTGACATGTATAAAAGTCCAAGTGATTGACTTTGGTCTTCATTGTTGGATGCACAAGTTTGGAATACAAGCTCCCTCTTCTCTTCCAAGAGTGTTTTTGGGTGTTCTCTTGTTTCCTTTTGTAGTGCCTTTGTGTTTGCCACTCCATCCCCCTTCATTCTCTTCCCCTTCTTCCTCTCTTCTTCCATCTCCCGTTTCCTCTTTCTCTCATGGAAATACATTGCAACAATCCGAGAGCCACTTGAGTCACACTTGTAGATGGCTCATGCATTGCATTGGTCTCACAAGGAGCAGCTTGGAGTGGAGGCTCCGTCAGCATTCCTTTAAGATTCCCACAACATGTGAGTCACCGTTGAGACTACACATCTTTGGCGCTGCTACTAGGGAGTTCAAAGTATGCTTTTGCATTGCACTTGCCTTCTCTCATAATCTACCCATTGCTCATTGTTTCAAGCTTAACTTGGAGCTTTGTTAGTGGGGTTGTAGGAGAGGAATGAGTCTTCGGAGAAGTGTGAGTTTAGGAAGAGAAAAGAAGAAGCTGTCATTTTCTTTTTGGAAAGCATTTTGGATCATTTGAAGCTTGCTTTTTATGTTGTTTGAGCATCTTTGAAAAATGTCTCCCACCACAAACCTACTTTTAATACTTTTTGAGCAATTAACTCACTTTGAAAGTGCCCTCTTGATGGACCCAAGTGAGCCTACTGCAATACCACTGCACATTCATGAGGTAGCACCCATCGATGAAGAATTCCATTTGCATAGTGTCGGTATAGTTGTCCACCAATCAAAGTATATTTCCAAGCCTTAAGAGCTAATTGCCTACACTTATCTCGAGGCATAGTTTCAAGGAATGTGCCTTGAGAAAAATAATTGACCAACTCATCATACTCATTTCACAATAATCAATTACGAACAAATCAACATCTCATAGTCCCATGTCAGATCCTTGAGTTTGCTCAGGTACTGGTAACTTGAACAAACAATCAGTGCCCACATGGGTCTTACTTGGTTTATGAATAATCTTGAAGTTGTGAACTCTTGCAAATAGTAGCATCCAATGAACAAGCCATCCTTAAATGATAGTTTTCTTGATGAGATAAAGTAGGGCTTGATGATCCACGTAGAACACAAAAGGATTCCCGAGTAAATAATGCCTTGACTTCTACACACTGAAAACCATTCCTAGAGCTTCTTGCTTGGTGGTGCTATAGTTTGATTCTATAGGTGTAAGTTACCTGCTAGCCTAATATACTGGATAGTCTAGCCTATCATTCGATTGTGCTATAATAATACCCAATGCATAACTAGAAGCATCCACATGTACATGGAAAATGACATGCCATCGGGGTTGTTTGAGAATGTGAGTAGCCACCTGCTAGCCTAATATACTAGATAGTCTAGCCTATCATTCGACTATGCTATAATAATACCCAATACATAACCATAAGCATCCACATGCACATGGAAAATGACATGCCATTGGGGTTGTTTGAGAATGTGAGTAGCCACCATTGCTCAATTTTTCAGATCATTGAAAACTATGGTCAACTTGGCATTCCACTCAAACTTAGTATCTTTTTTTGTCAATTCATATAGCACTACAATCTTAGCAAAGTCCTAGATGAACCTACAATAGAAACTGATAAACCCGACAAAAGAACATAATTGAGTTAAATTCTGAGGTTCAAGCATCTACTAGATGGCTTTGATTCAACCGAGCTCGTAACTGATTCCATTCTTAATAATAACATGACCGAGTAGAATACCAACTTGGACATAGAACACACTCTTGGTAGGGTTCAAAGAGATACCCACTTTCCTACATCTTCAAAAAACCTTCTCAAGATATCCTAGGTGATCAATATCCGAGGAATACACATAGAATCATCCAAGTAAATTGCAATGAATTCAGTTGGGTAATCTCTGAAGGTTTCCATCATAAACTTTTGAAAAGTGGACAGGGCATTCCTCAATCCAAACGACATCACTTTGGTAGCATAAGCACCCCATTTTGTAATAAAATCAGTCTTTGATTGATCTTTAAGTGCCATGGTAATCTGATTATACCCACCATAACCATCCATAAATGAGTACATGGCCTACAACCCGATCTAAAATTCCATCAGTAAAAGTTATGGGAAATGGATTTTGGAATTGTATGAGCATTTAATTTCGAATAATCCACACAGACTCGGAGTTCACCATTTTTCTTAAGCACATCTATAATAGGAAAGAGGCAATCATTTTGGTCTATGGCATATATAATATAGCTTGTAAGAGCTGATCCAACTTGGCCTTGACTTGCTTGGCATAGTTGGGATTCATCCTATACCTTTGTTACTGGATTGGCTTAGCATTTGGGACTAAAGGTATCTTGTGCTAACATAGTTCAGGAGGAACTCCCCTCAAATCTCTGTAACTCCATGCAAACACATCCTTGTACCTGACAAATAGAGATCCCTTGTCAAGTTATCATTCTGAATTGCTTGGTAGACAGGTTGGCACTTACCACTACGATGGTTCGGTGCTCTTGTGTTCCCAAATTCAACTCTTGTGTAGGTTCTAGAACTACTTGTTCACTTTTGAGACACATGATTGTTCACTTTCGAGACGCGTGATTGTTACTGGTTCACTTTCAAGATGCATGCTTGTTCACTTTTGAGATGCGTGATTGTTACTGGTTCTTTAGCAATCTCTCTTTCTCCCATAATGTCCTCTATAAAATTTCTCAAAAAAAGATCCTTATGTTTAGCAATTTGTTTATCACACAAATTTTGCTTAATGTTAGCATCAACTAAAAAAATATCTCTCTCCCATAGGCAAGATATGCAACTCTATTAACTGAGATTCAACATCTTGCGGAAATGGATCTTTAACTTCTAGCCCTTCTAGATTCTTGGGATGACAACTCAAAACCTTCCAAGGATTGGTCAGTATACACACATCTTGTCCTTCTATCTTAATAGTCATCTCCTCTGTACCCTAATCGTGGAGTGCTTTTGCACTTTTCAGCCAAGTTCTTCCCAATAAAATTGGGAAGGCATGCTACTGTGTAATAGATACTGCCTATCGAGATGACCACACCTTGTAGCATACCCTTGGGATCAACTGGTCATTGATCTGCCATGCACACTTTGAATGGCAATGGTTTATATGACTTGAACTTTAGTCTTTGGACAATATCTTCAGAAATGATGCTCACTCTTGATCGTCCATCCACTATTACACCTGGTACAATCAGCTTCTTAATCTTAATAGTGATGATTGGGATTTATTTATCCACAATTGGTGTATCAATCACAAGCATGGTGGCTATAGTGTTTGTACTTCCTTGGGTTTCTCGATCCATTTTATGTAATTGATATCTCCATATCAATATGTCAAATATGTCCAATCTTTTTTTTTTATCATTGACTTCTCTATAGCTATATACACAATGTGAATGATCTTTATTTTCAACGATTGGTATCTCCATGGACATAGGGTTACCATAAAAAACTTCATTTTCTAAAATTTCTATCATGCAAATAATTAGATTATTTAGCACTTAAAATTACTTCAAACCATTAGTATTTTACATGGCAATGTCATTTTACTTTTATCAACGACAAATATATCATATATCAATTTTTGTTGCAACAACGTGCTGGTCATGCTACTCGTTTGTATTATGGGCCCTTCCTAGACTAAGGTGTCTTATTCCAGTCTTGAGTATTCATATCCGTGTACACTTCCTACTATTGAAGCATTTATTCCACTCAACCCCCTTGTCTCCATCTCTAGATCTCTGACCCCCTCGACCCCCCTCTTCATTTATAATCTGTGCATCCCACTCTGTAGTTGTTGTAGTGATATAAGAGAGGATCTCTCTCATGACTTATCCATCTTCCATCCCGTTAGCTTCATATCACCCCCTCCTCCAATTGTCATAGCCTTTTCCTCCTTGACCCTCCCTATAGCCATTGTTTCTCCTCTGCCCCTTCATCTTCCTTGTCCAACAACTCAATGTCTGCCTCTATCGAGGCCCTATAGTAGAGGGCTATTAGTGCAATTTTTTCATCTAAGTCCCAGCCTTCTTCCTTGCAGGGTCATGGCATGACTCCCGTAGAGCCGTCGGAGTATTTTCCTTCCCTCGAATTTTAGGGCTAAACCCTTAGCCAAGATAGCCCCTTCCACAAAAGTTTTGGTGACTAGGACTCTAGAACTATGTAGACATTCCAAACAACTACTCGCTTGTATTGGAACCATTCCACATAGTTTTTGGCACCTAGGGATATAGAATAACAAGACATTACAAACAACTACTTGGTGGTTTTGATCTTATAGCCCTGACAAGGGGGTTTCCATTATCATAGTTGGGGCACCCCCTGATGGGATATCTCAAGGTGTATGCCTCAGGCACACCTTGGTTTCTATGTGTGAGTGCTAGAGGCACAGTTAGGTGCCCACAAGCACAGTTAGGTGGTGGAAAGCCACATAGGATGATTGAGAGAATCTAGGAGCAGATTGAGGAGATGATTGTGGAGCTCTGAAGTCATCAGTGATGTCAGTGAGCATCTATGAGGTGCCTACTTAAGGACCTCACTCTTCTTCATTCCATAATGCAAGAATTCTGAGTTTGTGTCCACTCTTTGCTTTCCTTTCAGTTTACCAACATGGTATCAGAGCCCTTTGATCCCCCTTGAGCCCATTTCTGCCACATCATCCTCTTCTTCTTCATTTTCTTCTTCCCCATTTTCCTCCTTCTTCCCAAAATCTTTGAGAGCTTGGTTCTCTGCCTACAAACGACCATTGCCCAAACCCTCTGAGCTGCAAACTCCTCTAGTATGGGCAAACTTCCACCTGCAAGCAATTGAAAAAAAAAACGTCTCTATTGGCTGCCATTCTCCAAATAGCGTATTTTTTTGCCATTCTTCTATTGCATAATACTCCCTGCCTGCTGCGCCATTGCTTGAGCCCTCTTAGGAGTAGATGGGCGACCTCAAGATGAAGATTTTGAGTCATTTTTCAGCTCATTTGGTTTAGTAACGAAGGAGAAATTGTCAAAACTCAGGTTCAGCCTGCAGCAACTCCCCCGGGCAATAGCACGCGCCATTTCGTCCAACATCTATGCTGGATCCTCTCTGGTATATGAGCTTTCTTTTGCTTTAGAAAGCCCTCTTTTCCTTGCTCTAAAGAGTAAGCTACAAGCCCTCCAAGTTCAGTCTTTTGGTTTTGATAGTTTTGACAAGTTTTTGAAGATGATGCTACATAAGATGCTATTCTAGCATTTCTGGTTTTTTGAAACTTTCAATAACATCAGTACAAGTGTAGCTTCAGTTGTGTTTTGAATTGCTATACCTGGTTTTGATTGGAAAGTTCTCATTTTAAGCCACCTCTATGAAGCATGTAAGAAAAAGCATCATTGATTGAATATTAGTCACTAGTCTTTGTTACATCAAGTGCTTATATTTGGAAGCCTTTCAGTTGTTTTTAGCCTTGTAAGAGAGAAAGACATTGCCCAATATCTGGGTTAGACCCTCTCATGGCTACCCTATTGAATATAGATAAGTTCAATGGAAAGGGCTTCCACACATGGCAGATGAAGGTGAAATTTACATTGATGAGGGAAAACCTCTGGGGACTTGTCAAACCAACTTCAACCGCTTCTTCTACAGCCTCCAATGCTGGAGAAACCTCAACTCCGACACACCCGGCAAGGGATCCCACTAAAGAGGAGAAAGCATATGGTATCATTGCTCTTGCTTTAGGAGATGATTATATTCATCATATCTCTGACTTAGAGTCTCCTTCAGAAGCTTGGCAGAAGCTTGACATTATTTTTGGTGCTAGCTCTCACATCTCTAAATTATCACTTAAAATCTCTTTCTTTGAATTGAAGATGGTTAGTGGCACTACTTTGGCAGCTCATGTCAACTACATGCGGAGTCTTATGACTCAACTAGCTTCTATCAACTCTCCTATTACTCCAGATGATGCTATGGCAGTGTTACTTAAGAGTATGCCTGAAGATTATGATCATATAGTTACCACTTTAAAAAACCTTCCTAATCCTAATCTTGAAGGTATTATCTCTGCTCTCCAAGAAGAAGAAAGGCATATGGAGCTCAGGAAAGGCAATGGTACTGTTTATGCTATAAAAATCCAGAAGGGCAAGTTTACCCCTTTTAATCACTGTGGAAAGACAAATCACCTTTCAAAGGACTGCTTCAAAATCAATCCATGCAAACACTGTGGCAAGAACAACCATAATGAGAAGTTTTGCAGAGCCAAAGCAAAGACAGAAAATGCAAATCTACTTTCAGTTGATGAGCCTCCACAAGATGAGGCATCCTTTGAAGATTATGCATTTTAAATCATCTCTATGTATGCTCCAGATCTCTCTTTTTATGTCAAGGTACTCAGCCTGGATAGTCCTCCAAAATGAATGAAATAAATTATTGTGTTTTGTAAACACCTCTGGTCACCTTATGATGTAGGCCATGTGTATGTTTTGCTCCATGGTACCTCCTGCAGACATTGTGTGCATGTACATGCAGGGGAGATAACCATTGGAATGTCTTTTTGTATCCCTTTTGTTTACCTTACACCCAAGGGAACCCTTGCTAGCATGAGAACCTAGCCATAGATTTATCCTTGACCACCATGAGATGGCATGAGAAATTATGAGACTAGATGTATCCTTGACAGAGCCTGAGGCATTCCCTTGAGGGGGGGTTTGATGGGATATCTCAAGGTGTATGCCTCAGGCACACCTTGGTTTCTATGTGTGTGTGCGCGAGGCACAGTTAGGTGCCCACAAGCACAATTAGGTGGTGGAAAGCCACATAGGATGATTGAGAGAATCTAGGAGCAGAGGTAATCCCTAGATACTCCATAGGAGTGGCCGACCTAGCGCGATGGAAATGTGATGTCCCTAACATAAAGCCATACAAGTTGATCTATTCGTATGGACGTTCAGTCAAGATTATGTTGGATGCGCAGCTCTATAATGGTTGAGGGTGAGATGCATGCCCTATGAGAGAGAGCTAGGATGTCAATCGCTGGCAATTTATGCAACGACACAGAGCCTTGTGTAGTAACCGAGGACATGGTTATACTCTTTGGAGATACGACAGACAAGTTGTATCGCCTCCAAGGATGGTAAGGGTCCTATACGCTCGGTATATGTCTATAATATATGTATATGCCATTCATTCTTCACGTAGATGAAGTGGAAAAGACACTGAACATCCCACTAGTAACATTGGATTGTAGAACCCTATGATAATATTGAGGGTGGTAGCATAGCATTAGACCACTGATAGCCCATCGTAGGGTGCTCGTGAACTTACGTATTCAGGATATAAAGTTTTATGGAAAGAATCACGTAGGGGTAAGTGGTATTGCATGTCGATACGTCATTTTAAATGGCTGGATCTCTGCTCGATATGCCCCATATAACTCACCATCGCATGTACTTGGTGTCTCGATTTTGGGTAATAGGGAGAAGGAGTGGTCTTAGTTTAGCTACTGCAAACTGAAGTAGATACCACAAAGTATAGGGAACCAAGGTTGCTTGTACCTACATGGACTCCACCAATATGCTACTTGAATTACTAGAGTGATTTGCCTCCGCCAGCTAGAAAGGAGTGGGGAATGTCCCTAGAGCCAGCAAGTTCACTTCCGAGCTAGTACTATGCAAAGTCGATTGATGTATCCTTTTAGTATATGGGGATGTAGATTAGCAGGTCACACTTTGTCTCTGTAGCTAGTACTTAAAATTCGTTCCCACAAGCCTTATACTAGGAACATACACCCAGAATGGTGGGCACACACTACACTTGACTTTTAAATCGAGCTGCCCATATGATTCATAGGTCTCGGACCTGACAATGAGACGGGGAGCTAAGAAGGGTTGCACCCCCATAAACGTTATCTCACCATACTTTGAATACTCTCAGAACAGGAAATATCTTGCCAATTTTTGTCTATAATCTGACGTAGAAGACTCCACGAAGGACAGAAATTGGATTTCTCTATGTATTGCATGGTAGGCCTCTCCTATGGGAACCTATGTTTGATTTGAGCAGGAAGGTTTTGCAATAATAAAGTTTGCAGATTGTTGTGGCTATGATATGGTTATATGGAATTTTTGTATAATTGAAACTATTTTTTTAGAAGTTACAATATAAAATTGATATATGAGTTGCGTGTATAACTGCCCCCTCCCGGATTAAGAGAGTATAAGAATACTTGGGAGATTAATGATGGTATCCCTGATCATGTATAGATGGATTGTTTATAAATATATTATACACAAGTCACTCTTATTTGTTATATTTATTAAAAGGAATGATTACTACCACTTACTGGTTATTACGATTTATGGAATATGTTTGGGAGTTCAACAAGTGCCAAAATATGAAATATTGCAAGTCAAGTTGCGGGACATGGATAACAACTGTGTGCTAGCATTGAGGCCTGCAGTCCCACATTAAAAGGTCCTTATTCTAACTCGCCTTTTTTTTGGATGGATGCGGGTGAGTTGGCACACTTCTCAACGAGATTTACCGATGAAGGTTTCTGAAGATGAAACTGGCACACTATATACTGATGGGATATCTCAAGGTGTATGCCTCAGGCACACCTTGGTTTCTATGTTGAGTGCTAGAGGCACAGTTAGGTGCCCACAAGCACATTTAGGTGGTGGAAAGCCACATAGGATGATTGAGAGAATCTAGGAGCAGATTGAGGAGATGATTGTGGAGCTCTGAAGTCATCAGTGATGTCAGTGAGCATGTATGAGGTGCCTACTTAAGGACCTCACTCTTCTTCATTCCATAATGCAAGTATTCTGAGTTTGTGTCCACTCTTTGCTTTCCTTTCAGTTTACCAACATGGTATTAGAGCCATTTGATCCCCCTTGATCCATTTCTGCCACATCATCTTCTTCTTCTTCTCCATTTTCCTCCTTCCCAAAATCTTTGAGAGCTTGGTTCTCTGCCTACAAATGACCATTGCCCAAACCCTCTGAGCTGCAAACTCCTCTAGTATGGGCAAACTTCCAGCTGCAAGCTTTCTGGGAAATTGCGATTGTACGTGAAATGCCAACACTTACACTGATAGACAAAAATTCACACAATTATGCCTGTGTACCTGTCTATCTACAAATTCCTTTCAGCCCGTGTTGGATGATACTGAGGGCAAGCTGCTGTTGAAATTTGAGCAGCAATGGCTGCATATTCAAGGAGAAATCAGTGAAAAACCAGTCGACTTTGAAGGGGCAAGCTATGGCGCCCTGACGTGTTTTTGCACCTTTTCTTCTCAGAGCATCTTCTGTGGTATATCAGCTCTCTTTTGCCTCAGAAACCCCCTTTTCCTTTGCTTTGAAGAGTAAGCTACAAGCCCTCCAAGTTCAGTCTTTTGGTTTTGACAGTTTTGACAAGCTTTTTGAAGATGATGCTACGTAGATAAGATGCTATTCTAGCATTTCTAGTTTTTTGAAACTTTCAATAACATCAGTACAAGTGTGGCCTCAGTTTTGCTTTGAGTTGCTATACTTGGTTTTGATTGGAAAGCTTTCATCTTAGCCACCTCTGTGAAGCATGTAAGTGAAAGCATCATTGATTGAAATTTGGTCACAAGACTTTGCTACATTAAATGCTTATATTTTGAAGCATTTTAGTTGTTATTCTAAGCCCTGTAAGAGAGAAGACACTTTCCAATACCTGGGTTAGACCCTCTCATGGCTTGCTTATGCAAAATATGTGAAAAGCCAAAACATAAAGCAATGTCTTGTTATGCTACAAAGGATGAAAATGCCAACCTGACTTCCTTGTTGAAGATTGCCAAAACAATGGTTGCCAAAAAGGAAGCAACTACAAAGCCAGAGATCTACCCTCTCATGGCACTTTTATTTGACTCCAAGTACAAGAAAAAGATGAAGGTCAGATACCTAAGATATGCTTCTCTACACAACTATGGAGATGACAAGATAATTGTTCTCTTGAAGGATATGATTTTTAGATCCACTTGTTCTATCATAGTACCATCTTATAAGGCACTAGACACTGCCCATGTGGTAAGACCTTGCCTTGACATGGATATTTTGCCTCCACAAGATGAGGCATCCCATGAAGATTATGCATTTTAAATCATCTCTATGTATGCTCCAGATCTCTCTTTTTATGTTGAGTCAAGGTACTCAGCCTGGATAGTCCTCCAAAATGAATGAAATAAATTATTGTGTTTTGTGTGTTTTGTAAACACCTCTGGTCACCTTATGATGTAGGCCATGTGTATGTGTTTTGCTCCATGGTACCTCCTGCAGACATTGTGTGCATGTACATGCAGGGGAGATAACTGTTGGAAGGTCTTTTTGTATCCCTTTTGTTTACCTTACACCCATGGGAACCCTTGCTAGCATGAGAACCTAGCCATAGATTTATCCTTGACCACCATGAGATGGCATGAGAAACTATGAGACTAGATGTATCCTTGACATAGCCTGAGGTATTTCCTTGAGGGGGGGTTTGATGGGATATCTCAAGGTGTATGCCTCAGGCACACCTTGGTTTCTATGTGTGAGTGCTAGAGGCACAGTTAGGTGCCCACAAGCACAGTTAGGTGGTGGAAAGCCACATAGGATGATTGAGAGAATCTAGGAGCAGATTGAGGAGATGATTGTGGAGCTCTGAAGTCATCAGTGATGTCAATGAGCATGTATGAGGTGCCTACTTTAAGGACGTCACTCTTCTTTATTCCATAATGCAAGTATTTTGAGTTTGTGTCCACTCTTTGCTTTCCTTTCAGTTTACCAACATATACGATAGATGTATATAATCATCCATCCTATAATATTAGTTGATTTTTGTTTTATAACTTTTGGCTAATACTGAGAATTTTGGGAGTTGATTATCCTTTATATGGATATACATACCATAAACATGGAATTTTGAGACAACTCGATGATCTCTAGCTACTGCTGTGATTATGTAAGTTTTTGGGCAGAACAATAATTTTTATCTTACCACCTTCCATCAAAACTGATTGTATGGGAATTTTGGAAAAAAAAGGACTGCTAATGAATGAATTGGGACACCTTGTAGTCCCCTTCCAACTTATATTCAGTTGCTAATATTATGGAATCTTTACTTCCAGCAAGGCCAATGTAATGATTTATAATATTCTCTGATCAAGTTATGTGGGGAATAGTAGGACTTGGGATTTAAGGGACTTTAGAGAATTACATGGGAAAGGGGTGTAATTCCTTGCAATTACAAACAGTAGATTTGAAGTTGTTTAATGAACTAATGAAATGATTGATTCAAAGACTTTAAAGTATATCAAGGATCTTGGATTGAGATATGATAAAGAGTAGTAGAAATGTAGGTTGAAACACACACTAGCCTTACCATTGTGAGGTAAGAAAAATCTCATGACTAATGGTTGGACTTGGATTTGATTAGCATGCCTCTTTGTGGCACAAGGATTTGATGGCTCTTGGGCATGTCAGTCCGCTACCTACCCCATCACTTGGATGCGAGGCCATTATGACTATGCTGAATAAAAGAGTCCATGTTAGAATCGTCGCCATAGATATGCAAGAAATCAAAGAGCACCCTGAGTCAAATAAACTACTGGTTATGCAACTGTCCATCAATGGTTGGTGCAAAATTTTAGTGATTGGAAAGGGCAATACAGATAAAATTTTGGAGGTGATGAATCAGCTATCTTTGTCTTTGGACCCATTAATGGAGGAAGATAATATTGCTTTGGTGGAATTTGCAAAGAAGTGTCTTGAAACAATGAGGGACCTCTTCATGTATTCCAATCTCCCTCCCCCACGGGGACCTTTGTCCCTGGATAGTTTGGGCTTGAAATGCTTTCCTTTACCAAAAGGGTCCTCTTCCAACACAACACAACATAGTTTCTGTGATCTTGAGGGTCTATAAGAGGATGTACAAGAGACAGGGAAAGCGAAGATACGCTAGCCAAACGGCAGTGAGCTCCCCCATTATTTACGAAGGGAGACTTTGTTGATGGATCAATATACTAACCCTTATTTCCCTCCATGGGTATTGGAAGCTGAATTGTTGGCGTATGATAAAACAAAGTTTGGGAACTTCATGATATGAATTTATTAGCACCCTTTGCACCAGATATGTGGATTTTTTTTGGCCAATCTTGTTGAATCATCTAAAGCATTGAAAATGGAAGCAAAAAGCTACGCATAGAGCTTCAATATTGCATCACACATAGCCACCCTCTTTCAAACTTCTACCCAAAGTCAGCATTTGCTACAGGCAGATGTCCTTCCCCCGTTGGTGTTTTTGGGAGGCATAAGAACCAGATTTTAGAAACAAAAAGGAGGACTTCTAAGTACATGAATGATATCTTCAATGTTGGGAGACCTCATATCAAGTGTAGATGTTTGGAGGAAAAGATGGATTGCATAGCACAACCATTATAGTATGACCATGGGATTTGGTATATGTTGCACAATTTACTAGCATTCTTTCCAAACAGGCTACTGAAAGCTACCAGACATCTTAGACTGACTGGTCAAAGATATTCAAAACTTTAACTTGAATATTATTGATTCTCATACTTTGCCATATCTAATGGCTACTTTCAAAGCTCACAAAAACACTTTTGGATGGATTACTAATGCACACCTTTGTATATTCTCGGAATTGGCATCATTAATTACTTTTGCATTACAAACATGTTTGGATCCCATCATGAATTCATCTAGGGATCTCCAAGAGCAAATTGAATTGGAGGCCAACATTACAGTGAGTGCATTTTGGATTGTCAGTTCCATATACAAGGTGAAATTAAATTTACCACAAAGTATCCAATTGGTCTTCACTGTAGATATAGGTAAATGTTATGAAAATGTCCCTTTGGATGGGAGATATGGGTCGAAGAAAGTGATATCAGAAGTCATCAGCATGGCCTATGGAGGAAAGGGAAAGAGGTATCTGAACCTAAACTGGAATAGGAAAAAAGCCTCATGGAGTGATAGACGAAGTAAAACTATGATATCCTAGTCGGAACATGAATGTATTATGATCAATATGTGGCTTTTGGAAAACATGCACTTGAGATTGGAAGAGCAAGTATATAAACAAATCTCAAGCATACCCATGGGATTTTCTTACTCACCCTTATGGTGTAATCTGTATTTACATTGGTTTGAGCTTAACGTCATTAAGGAATTGTGGAAGAATAAGGATTGGGAGAGATTATCCAAATTTGAACACCCATTTAGATCAATGTGGACTCCCCAAAGGAGTTTTTCAAAATACAAGAGAATGATGAGATAGACCCACTATGGATTTACCCCCTTCAATTCTTGGAAATAAAAGACACTACTGTGGATGTACAAATTGGAGAGCATGGTATTGCTAGAGGAGTAAGAGCCAATTTTTTGAGCATGTCCATTACTATTGCCAATAAAAGTAATGGAATAGCAATGATGAACAAATATGATAAAATTGAGTCTTTGGACTACCCGATATGTAAGTTCATTTGGGTTTATAGTAACCAACCCCTATCATTCTCCGAGAAAATAATCCTTTCCCAAGTTATGCCCATACTCTATATTGAGAAAGAGGATTTTAATGCCTTTGGGCAGCTGCATTAAGAAATTGATCGGGAACTTTGAAAGGAATGGGTTCTAAAAGTAGTAGACTTGTGAGAAGATTTTTACAGCAGCAAGAGTTCCCTAGATGCGACTTGGACCTTCAAAAATTGAAGAAGTGGCTAGGTAAATACACCTCCACAATCCACAACTCAGTGAAGTAATTAAATTATATATGTATTTTATGGGCAGTAATCCGACCCAATCCAAAGTCATGGGCGGTTTACTGCCCTCACTTGGATTATGTGTTGGACCTGCGGGAATGCGGTAGGTGGGTCACACACACATCCTCCCATTGTAAGATGTGGTGATCTACACCTCAATCAAGTATACGGAGGTTTGTATCGATGCGAGTCAATATTATAGAGTAAGAATGAGAATAAAAAATAATGGATTACTTACCGGAACATGGTAAAGTGGATGATCAGACAAGGAGATTAAGTTTAGTTGGGAATAGTTGACACAATCATACTAATATTAAGGAGAGATTGCTAGCACCTTTTTACTAAGGATACTTCCATAGTTGTCCTTAATATATGTGTTTACAATTCTCGACCATGATAATCGAGATTATATATGATGTATGATACAATACTATATTGCAGTAGTACTCTTTGAGAAATATAGATGTACTAAGGGAAGATTATATGGGATATGTATTAATTAGCTCATTACTATTTGGCATTTTAATTAATGGTAATGGTCTATACACTACTAGAAGGACCACCATGGATAAGGGAATATACCATAATTATACGGGAGGTAGATATCCATGAAGGGTGGTGCATAGTGTTATCTCTCGAACCATAACATATTCCACAAAATATACGGTGGACTATACCTTGAAGTCAAAAGTTAACATCGACTATACCATGGAAACCTGATAGAAACCTATGGATATACATAGTTATCCATGTGATCCAAAGGATCAAAAGAAAAAATGCAAGGAAACTTGCAAACTCATTTGAGAGGTACTCGCCCCTCCATTTGACCTTAGGCATTTTATTTGCAGACTTGTTTCTTTTTCAACCATAGCTTTAAAAGCTTTGAAATGCCCAAACACTTCACTTTTCTTTTTCATAAAATACACCCAAACTTTTCTGCTATAGTCTGATATCAATAAAGGTGACAAAATAATGATAGCCTCCAATAGATGCAGCTCTAGTAGTCCACACATCAGAGTGGATTAATTCCAATGGCCTCTTACTCTCTTGAACATGTCTAGGAAATGGTTTTCTTGCTTGTTTTCCAAATTAACAGGCTTCACATACCTTATGCATTTTTGCAACCTTGAACTTAGGCAATCCTGCAATAATATTTTGGGCCTACATTAATTTAGGTCACTGTACATTAACATGACCAATGCGTTTATGCCATATATCAATATCTACAACTACATTGGTCCCATGTGCAAACATTGCTACACTCAATTCAAGCATGTGCACATCCAATGTAAACATCCTGCCCTTCTTTCCTTTTGCTATCAAGCGACCTTTATTTTTCATATCCTCAACAAAACATCCATGAAGATTAAATCTGACTTGCAAGCCCTGCTCAACCATTTGACCAACAGAAACCAGATTCTTGGTAATATTCGGGACATGAAATATATCCGACAGGTATTTCTTTTTTCCATCTTGCATAGACATGAATTTTACCAATCTGCACAATAGAATGTGCAGTATCATCACCAATCTCCACAAATCTTGGTCTTTCCATTTTCCTTGCATCCTACATCCATTTTGCATGACCTGTCATGTGGTTTGACGCACCTGAGTCAACATAGCACACATCATTGCTTTCTTCTGCACTTGTCACAGAATTGGTCATGAGCTGCACCATAAACAAATGCTCATTTCTGTCATCACCCTGCCTACTAGAGGATATATAATTGCCTTCCTACAATTTTCCAGTCATGATGTCATTCTGCTTTTTATAGCAGTCTTTAACCATATGACCCATTTTACCATAGTAGTAGCATTCAACATTGATGTTTGCATTTTGGCCTCTCTGCCATCCACCACGACCTCTTTGGCTCCCCCTGCCTCTAAGGTTACCATGTCCTTCTCCATAGGACTAGTTTTCTTGAATTTGCTACATAATCTGATTTCTACCACTACCTCTACCTCTGCCTCTACCTCTTCCAGCATTTGAGTAGAAGATAGCTTCTTTTAAAGTTCCTCCTGAAGAAGATGCACCACCATTTCTCTGCTCTTTAGAAATTAGAAGAGCAATCAACTCCTCAAAATCAAGAAAACTCTCACAAACATCAATGGATGTCCGAAATTGTGCATAATCTTTTCCTAGACCATTCAAGGTCACAGAAACTAAATCATCATCTTCCACTAGCGACCCAATAGAAGCAAGTGCATCTGCAATCTTCTTCACTTTCATGTGGTAGTCATTGATGCTCATATTTCTCTCTGCACATTATGCAACTCTTGCTTGAGCTGCATTTTCTTGGCTTGCATATTTGTGCTACACATTTTTGTCAAAGTATCCCATGCCTCCTTCGGCGTGCTTGCATCCTAAATATGCACAATCATAGAATCTGAAATACTGATAGACAGCCAGTACATAACTTTTCTGGCTCTCTCATGCCAGCCTTTAAATGCCTGCAACTCCTGTTGATTGAGAACAGTAGGAATAACTTGTTCTTGTTCAGCTCCAGTAATGAACTCCCAATAACCTTTTTCCCTTAAGGAAATTTGTCATTCTAAACTTCCATGCTTGGAAGTTGTTCTTGTCAAGCTTTTCAATGACAATTTGTGAAAGAGCATTAGATGCCATTATAGAATACTGTAAAATATTCTATCACTGGTACCAAATGCATCTGCAGCTAACAAGTCGATGACATAAATGCACAACGGTCACCCTGGCATATCATGAGTAGAGCTTGATATCTCAACACTCCCCCTTGAGCTCAATCCCAATTCCTGCACACCAAGCAAGTCTCTGAACTTGCACAGCTTCTTTGCACCCAATGCCTTCGTAAATATGTCAACTACCTGATCCTCTGTGCTGACATAAACTAGATCAATAAAACCTACTAGAACCTTCTCTCACACATAGTGATAATGCACCTCAATGTGCTTTGTTCTAGCATGATAGACTGGGTTATTTGCCAAGTGTATAATGCTCATGTTGTCACAATAAATGACAACTGGCCCATCTATAGACTGATGCATATCATAAAGTAGCTTATGCAACCAAGCTACCTCACATGCAACCATTGCTGCATCTGTGCTCGACAAGGCAACTGTAGGCTATTTCTTACTACTCCAAGTGACTGCAGCACTCCCAAAAGAGAACATATATCCACTTGTAGATCATCTATCAGAAATACTACCATTCTCATAAAATAGTCCATACTACAATGTGGACTTCACGTACCTCAGTATGTGTCTAGCTGCATCCAAATGCAGTTTCCTTGAAGCCTACATAAACTGACTTACCAACCCAATAGCATAGCTCAAATCTAGCCTGGTAATAGTCATATAAATCAAACTTCCTACTATGCGTCTGTACATAGTAGGGTCTTCCAGAAGCTCACCTATATCTGTGCTCAACTTCACATTCTACTCCAAAGGAACTGAAATAGGCTTACAGCCTATCATCCCATATTTGGACAGCATGTCCAATCCATACTGTCTGTGCAAGAGCCATATCCCACTTGTGGATCTAATCACCTCAACACCCAAGAAGTAACGTAGCTCTCCCAAGTCCTTCATCTCAAACTTCTGCTTCAATAACATTTTCACATAAAGAATATCTTCATCACTATCACCTGTGATGATCAAATCATCGACATAAATGACAAGCAGCATAATGCCTTTCTCTGTTTTTCTCACATAAAGTGAGAAATCTGCCTTGGAAATCTAAAAGCCAATAGTGACAAGATACTATCCTATCTTGTCATACCATACTCTGGGTGCTTGCTTCAAGCCATACAAGGCTTTCTTCAACCAAACTCAGGATAAACAGCATGAACATAACCTGGTGGCTGCTCCATATAGACCTCTTCTTACAAATCACCATGCAAGAAAGGATTCTTTACATCCATCTAATGTAAAGACCATCCCTTTGATGTAGCCATAGCAATGACTGGTTCATGGTTGCCATCTTTGCAACCAGACTAAATGTTTCTTCATAATCAATGCCATATGTCTATGCATACCCCTTGACAACTAATCTTGCCTTGTATCTATTCACAGAACCATCTGCATTGTGCTTCACCTTACCCACTTGCAATCATTTGCATTCTTGTCTTTAGGCAAAGGCACCAATTCCCATGTAGCATTTGCTTTCAAGGCATCCATTTTTCATCCATAGCTTTCTCCCATTTTTCTTTTCCCATGGCTTGCTTCAAAGAAGTGGGTTCTGGTTCATGTATCACTTTGACCATATAGGCATAGTGAATGGCTGCAAATCCATCATATTTTAGCCTATCCATAGGATACCTAGCTCTGGTAGACCTGCGCAAAATAGGCTCACTACCAGGTGTTCTCAAAACATCCATTATCTTCCTCACTCCAAGTGTAACAACAGAAGGAATAACCAACTCATCATCAAGGCTCTGCTGTTTTGAGCCATTGGATTCACCATCCACATAAGAGTGACCTGCATTCACATCAACCATGGACTGATCTACTTTCTCTTTTCCTTTTTGTGATACTTGCATACCACTATCTGCATTGCTTTGAGGAGATCCTCCTGATCTCAATCTGCCTATCCATGGCGAAGTATGTGAACCACTACTAGAGGACACTATAGGTCCACTAATATCTTGTGATTGCTATTGTGAATTCTGTGCAGCATTACCATTTTGTGCATCTATATCATCAATCACATTTACTGCTTTATACCAGCTCCTTGCTTGTTTTCCAAATTGATAGGCTTCACGTAACTTATGCATTTTTGCAACCTTGAACTTAGGCAATCTTGCAACAATATTTTGGGTCTGCATTAATTTAATTCGTTGTACATTAACATGACCAATGCGTTTATGCCATATTTCAATATCTGCAACTACACCAGTCCCATGTGTAAACATTGCTGCACTCAATTCAAGCATGTCCACATCCAACGTGAACATCTTGCCCTTCTTCTTCCCTTTTTCTCTCAAGCGACCTTTATTTTTCATATCCTCAACAAAGCATCCATGAGGATTAAATCTGACCTGCAAGCCCTGCTCAACCATTTGACCAACAGAAACCAGGTTCTTGGTGGTATTTGGGACATGAAATACATCAGACAGGTATTTCTTTTTTCCATCCTGCATAGACAAAGGAATTTTACCAATTTGCACAATAGGATGTGTAGTATCATCACCAGTCTCCACAAATCCTGGTCTTTCCATTTTCCTTGCATCCTGCATCCATTTTGCATGACCTGTCATGTGGTTTGATGCACCTGAGTCAACATAGCACACATCATTGCTTTCTTCTGCACTTGTCACAGAATTGGTCATGTGTTGGACCATAAGCAAATGCTCATTTCTGTCATCACCCTATCTACTAGAGGATGCATAATTGCCTTGCTGCAATTTTTCAGTCATGATGTCATTTTGCTTTTTATAGCAGTCTTTAATTATATGACCCATTTTACCATAGTAGTAGCATTCAACATTGCTGTTTTCATTTTGGCCTCTCTGCTATCCACCACGACCTCTTTGGCACCTCTAAAGTTACCATGTCCTCCATAGGATTGGTTTTCTTGAATTTGCTGCATATTCTGATTTCTACCACGGCCTCCAAATCGGCCTACTCTGCCTCTACCTCAGCCTCTGTCTCTACCTCTACCTCTACTTCCTAGTGACAAGTATGCATCAATAGGCAATAAGAATGATTCTATCACTCCCAATATCTCTGCGCACATGCATACGATGTAATTTCTACAATAACTTTTCACCGACCTGCAAAACAATGGTCACAGCAAAAACATGGCACTTTCCTAAGTGCCTGTGCAAAACTTCCACCACCAAAAGGGGCCTTGAAATGGCCTCGAATCAAAAAAAAAAAATCACTGAGGGCTTTGCCCTCGCCCGTAGCATATACTTCCCTTTTGCCACACCGCGAAGGGCATCCCAATCTGAGATAGTACACTCTTGCACTTTTCAACTGTGCTACCTATAGAGATTTGCTCCCAAACTTGCAAAAAAAGGAAAGCAACACTGATCCTCTTAGTAGGACACCGTAAATTTGGTTTGCTTTCTTGAGCTCCTTACCACAAACCGAGCTCTGATACCATGTGAAGAGAGTGGGAGAGAAGGAAGGAGTCTCACTTGCAACTTTCTCACATACACAATGGGGGAATATACACAAAGGTGGAAGCTGAAAATAGTTTTCCTCTTCTTAGTTGTGAAAGCCAAAAGAACTCTAAGTACAAAAGAATAGGTGAACCCTATATGTGGGTCTCAAACCGAACTCAGCTAACTAAGGTGGCATACTAACTGAGCCACTAACTAGAGTACATAAAGATAGTTGTCATCCAACTATTATTCATGGACGGTGTACCAATCACATCTGCAGCTAACAAGTCGGTGACATAAATGCACAACGGTCACCCTGGCATATCACGAGTGGAGCTCGATATCTCAACACTCCCCCTCAAGCTCAATCCCAATTTCTGCACACCAAGCAAGTCTCTCAACTTGCGCAGCTTCTCTGCACCCAATGCCTTTGTCAATATGTCAGCTACCTGATCCTCTGTGCTGACATAAACTAGATCAATAAGACCTACTAGAACCTTCTCTCGCACATAGTGATAATGCACCTCAATGTGCTTTGTTCTAACATGATAGACTAGGTTATTTACCAAGTGTATACTGCTCATGTTGTCACAATAAATGACAACTGGCCCATCTCTAGATTGATGCATATCATAAAGTAGCTTATGCAACCAAGCTACCTCACATCCAACCATTGCTGCACCCGTGTACTCAGCCTCTGTACTCGACAAGGCAACTGTATGCTATTTCTTGCTGCTCCAAGTGACTGCAACACTCCCAAAAGAGATTATATATCCACTTGTAGATCATCTATTAGAAATACTACCAGCCCAATCAGCATGAGTGTATCCATGCAACTGTATCTGAACCCTAGTCTCATAAAATAGTCCATACTGCAATTTCAAATGGATTACTAATGCACGCCATTGTATATTCTCAGAATCGGCATCATCAATTACTTTTGCATTACAAGCATGTTTGGATCCCATCATGAATTCATCTAGGGATCTCCAAGAGCAAATTAAATTGGAGGCTAACATTACAGTGACTGCATTTTGGATTGTCATTTCCATATACGAGGTGAAATTGAATTTACCACAAAGTATCCAATCGGTCTTCACTACAAATATAGGTAAATGTTATGAAAATATCCCTTTGGACGGGAAATATGGGTTGAAGAAAGTGATATCAGAAGTCATCAGCATGGCCTATGGAGGAAAGGCAAAGAGGTATCTGAACCTAAACTGGAATAGGATTGACTGAACAAGAAGAGGAAGGGGAGCACACACAAAAAAGTTTATGAGAGCACTGAACAAGTTTAGGGAGTTGCTAGAGGACTTTGAGAAGTGTGTACAAGTTCAAAAATGGAAGGAGCACAGGTGAGATATGACCTAGAAATACTCGAGACTGACTGCAAGAGCCAGACAAAATGCGGCCCGCGATCTAAATATCGTGTGTTTTATTTGAAAGAGTAGAAGAATAGGAGATGTTCTTATCTTGAGCCGCACCGCTTGCAATAGCTTAGTCTTGGAGGGAAAGCGAAGGTATGCTAGCCAAACGGCAGTGAGCTCCCCCATTGTTTACGAAGGAGAGACTTTGTTGACGGTAATTCTAGAGTGCCCAACTGAGTAACGATTCGTTGAGTACCTCGGTGGGATACAAGGAAGCTAAGGTAATCCCTACACACTCCATAGGAGTGGTGGACCTAGCATGATGGAAACGCGATGTCCCTAACGTGAAGCCATACAAGTTGATCTAGTCGTCTGGACGTTCAGTTGAAATTACATCGGACGAGCAGCTCTATAATGGTTGAGGGGGAGATGCATGCCCTATGAGAGCTAGGATGTCAATTGGTGGCAATTTATGCAACAATGCAGAGCCTCGAGCAGTAACAGACGGCATGGTTATACTCTTTGGAGACATGACAGAGAAGTTGTATTGCCTCGAAGGATGATGGTAAGGGTCCTATATGCTCGGTATATGTCTATAAGATATGTATATGCCGTTCGTTCTTCATGAGTCACTCCTATTTGTTATATTTATTAAAAGGAATGATTACTGCCACTTACTGGTTATTATTATTTATTTTGTATTATTACCATTTACGAAATATGTTTGGGAGTCCAACAAGTGCCAAAATATGAAATATTGCAAGTCAAGTTGGGGGACATGGATAACAACTGTGTGCTAGCATCCTCCAAACATCTGCACTTGATATAAGGTCTCCCAACATTGAAGATATCATTCAGGTACTTGGAGTCCTCCTTTCTATTTCTGAAATCCGGCTCTTACACCTCCCAAAAACACCCACGGGGGAAGGGCATCTGCCTATAGCAAATGCTGACATCGGGCAAAAGTTTGAATGAGGGTGGCTATGTGTGATGCTAATATTGAAGCTCTATGCTTGGCTTTTTGCTTCCATTTTCAATGGTTTAGATGATTCAACAAGATCGGCCAAAAAAATCCACATATCTAGTGCAAAGGGTGCTAATAAATTCATATCATGAAGTTCCCAAATTTTGTTTTATTATATGCAACAATTCAGCTTCCAATACCTATGGAGGGAAATAAGGGTTAGTATATGTATGCGTAGAGCTCTTTTTTGGAGTGATTGCAGCAGGCATGAGTTGATCTGAGAATATTGTCTCTTGTACATCCTTTGATAGACCCTCAAGATCACAGAAACTATGCTCTGTTATGTTGGAAGAGGACCCTTTTGGTAAAGGAAAGCATTTCAGGCCCAAACTATCCAGGGACAAAGGTCCTGCTGGGGGAGGGAGATTGGAATACATGAAGAGGTCCCTCATTGTTTCAGGAGACTTCTCTGCAAATTCCACAAAAGCAATATTATCTTCCTCCATTAATTGGTCCAAAGACAAAGATAGCCGATTGATCACCTCCAAAATTTTATCTGTATTGCCCTTTCCAATCACTAAAATTCTACACCAATCATTGATGGACAGTACCATACCCAGTAGTTTATTTGACTTAGGGTGCTCTTTGATTTCCTGCATATCTATGGCAACAATTCTGTCATGGACTCTTTTATTCAGCATAGTCATAATGCCTGGCATCCAAGTGATGGGGCGGGTAGCGGACCCACATACCCAAAGCCTTGTGCCACAAAGAGGCCTGCTAGTCAAAGCCAAAGTCCAACCATTAGCCATTAAATTTTTCTTACCTCACAATGGTTAGGCTAGTGTGTGTTTCAACCTACATTTCTACTACTCTTTATGATATCTCAATCCAACATCCTTGATATACTTTAAAGTCTTTGAATCAATCATTTCATTAGTTCATTAAACAACTTCAAATCTACCGTTTGTAATTGCAAGAATTACACCCCTTTCCCATGTAATTCTCCAAAGTCCCTTAAATCCCAAGTCCTATTGTTCCCCATACAACTGGATCATAGAATATTATAAATCGTTACATTGACCTTGCTGGAATTAAAAATTCCGTAATCTTAGCAATTGAATATAATTTGGAAGGGGACTACAAGGTGTCCCAATTCATTCATTAGCAGTCCTTCTTTTTTCCAAAAATCCCATACAATCAGTTCTGATGGAAGGTGGTAAGATAAAAATTACTGTTCTACCCAAAAACTTGCATAATCACAACAGTAGCTAGAGATCACAGAGTTGTCTCCAAATCCCATGTTTATGGTATGTATACACAATAAAAAGGACAATCTACTCCCAAAATTATCAGTATTAGCCAAAAGTTGTAAACAAAAAATCAACTAATATCATAGGATGGATGATTATATGCATCTATCCATTCCGCCGATAGTATATAGTGTGCCAGTATCATCTTCAGAAACCTTCATCAGCAAATTTAGTTGAGAAGTATGCCAACTCATGCGCATCTATCCACAAAAAAGGCAAGTAAGAACAAGAACCTTTTAATGTGGGACTGCAGGCTTATGGTACGACCATGGGATTTTGTATATATGCTGCACAATTTGTCAGCATTCTTTCCAAACAGGCTACTGAAAGCTGCGTTCAACTCCTTCCTTTTATTCATGAAGGCATGTATGATGTATTGCCATTTATCGATGCATTTTAGCACACTTAACATACGAAAATGAAGTTACTAATTGTCTTGATTTCTTGAACTATGAAGGCTAGTGGTATGGCGATATTCCGCAAGGCTTCTCTCACATTTCACTACATAAGGGAGCTAGTTTTAATCTGGAGAAGAACCCCCTTGCTCCTTGATTACCCCAACCATCACCAGGAGTAATGTCATATGGGGAACTCATGCTACGGTCCCCGTAGACACTACCCGATAGAACATATGGATCTCGAGCTAGAGGGAGATCAGCGAGATGCATCGGATATACCAGGGGACTGGGATGCACATCATACTACTCACCTAGAGACCACTATTCCCATAAGGTGATTGAATGGCGACCCTCGGCGGAGAGTTCAGTACATTTGGATAGCTCGGATTCCCAAGTACGGCAATCAAAGATCTTGAGAGGGGGTAAGACCATGTCATACACTGATATAAAGAACAAGAATCTTCCTATACGACATCTGCTCTATGATGACAAGGATTGATTGATGGCAACAGTACTTTTACAAAATTCATTAACATAGAATGGGGACATGTGTGTACCATTGATAATGAAATTGTGATTGAGAACACATTAAAGGAATATTTGAAGAAGGGATTAGGACATATCCTTAGAAAACAGTTGAGCATTGGTGGGACACTAAATGTGTTATATATGATCTGGAACCAAGTGATCACACTCAGTCCCGAGTTGTTGGAAATATTGAACCCAATGGACAGGGAATTCGGATTATTTTGTAGTAACTATTTGGAAAAACTAGTAGAGAGAAAGAAGCTAAACATTGTGGGAAGTAGGGATCCCTTAAAGACGCCGCCTGTAATGAAGGAAGTGAGGAGACTAACAAGATCCCTCCTTATTACTTCTACAGATAAGTCAGCTTCGTCGACTCCAGCATATATTTGTAAGAAAATCATTTATGACCAAGCAGAATTAAGGGTATCGAGCAGGAACTTCGCGAGAGTGGATAACCCAGACATCTTAGACCGACTGGTCAAAGATATTCAAAACTTTAACTTGATTATTACTTTGGATTCTCATATTTTCCCATATCTAATGGCTACTTTCAAAGCTCACAAAAACACTTTCAGATGGATTACTAATGCACACCTTTGTATATTCTCGGAATTGGCATCATTAATTACTTTTGCATTATAAGCATGTTTGGATCCCATCATGAATTCATCTAGGGATCTCCAAGAGCAAATTGAATTCGAGGCTAACATTACAGTGAGTGCATTTTGGATTGTCAGTTCCATATACGAGGTGAAATTAAATTTACCACAAAGTATCCAATCGGTCTCCACTGCAGATATATGTAAATGTTATGAAAATATCCCTTTGGACGGGAAATATGGGTTGAAGAAAGTGATATCAAGAGTCATCAGCATGGCCTATGGAGGAAAGGGAAAGAGGTATCTGAACCTAAATTGGAATAGGAAAAAAGACTAGCGTTGAGTAGCAAAATACTCACCATTCTAAGATTGACTGAACAAGAACACGAAGGGGAGCACACACAAAAAAGGAACTGAGAGCACTGAACAAGTTTAGTGAGTTGCTAGAGGACTCCGAGAAATGTGTACAAGTTCAAAAATGGAAGGAGCACAGGTGAGTTATGACCTGGAAATACTTGAGACTTGACTGCAAGAGCTAGAACGCGGCCCGTGATCTAAATATCGTGTGTTTTATTTGAAAGAGCAGAAGAACAAGAGACGTTTATATCTTGAGCCGTACCACTAGCAATAGCTTAGTCTTGGAGGGAAAGCGAAGATACGCTAGCCAAATGGCAGTGAGCTCCCCCATCATTTACGAAGGAGAGACTTCGTTGACGGATCCATCCCTTTTGTTTTAATGCACCTCTAACATATGGAGCGAGGCAGGGAATTAGAACGGGCTCCTCCATGCATACCTTCTCATGTTCCTTTACGATACGCTAGTACTCTGTATATGAATAGGTAGAGCACAAAGGGTTGGACGGTCATTCTGCAGTGCCCAATTGAGTAACGATTCGTTGAGTACCTCGGTGGGATACAAGGAAGCAAAGGTAATGCCTAGACACTCCATAGGAGTGGCGGACCTAGCGCGACAGAAATGCGATGTCCCTAACGTAAAGCCATACAAGTTGATCTAGTCGTTTGGACTTTCAGTCGAGATTACATCGGACGCGCAGCTCTATAATGGTTGAGGGCAAGATGCATGCCCTATGAGAGCAGAGAGCTAGGATGTCAAGTGCTGGCAATTTATGCAACGACACAGAGCCTCGAGTAGTAACAGATGGCATGGTTATACTCTCTGGAGACATGACAGAGAAGTTGTATCGCCTTCAAGGATGATGATAACGGTCCTATATGCTCGATATATGTCTATAAGATATGTATATGTCGTTCGTTCTTCATGAGTCACTCCTATTTGTTATATTTATTAAAAGGAATGATTACTGCCACTTACTAGTTATTATTATTTATCTTGTATTATTACCCTTTACGGAATATGTTTGGGAGTTCAACAAGTGCCAAAATATGAAATATTGCAAGTCAAGTTGGGGGACATGGACAACAACTGTGTGCTAGCATCCTCCAAACATCTGCACTCGATATAAAGTCTCCCAACATTGAAGATATCATTTAGGTACTTAGGAGTCCTCCTTTCTATTTTTGAAATCCGGCTCTTACAGCTCTCAAAAACACCCACGGGGGAAGGTTATCTGCCTGTAGCAAATGTTGACATCGGGCAGAAATTTGAACGAGGGTGGATATGTGTGATGCTAATATTGAAGCCCTATGCTTGGCTTTTTGCTTCCATTTTCAATGCTTTAGATGATTTAACAAGATCGGCCAGAAAAATCCACATATCTGGTGCAAAGGGTGCTAATAAATTCATATCATGAAGTTCCCAAACTTTGTTTTATCATATGCCAACAATTCAGCTTCCAATACCTGTGGAGGAAAATAAGGGTTAGTATATGTATGCGTAGAGCTCTTTTTTGGAGTGATTGCAATAGGCATGAGTTGATCTGGGAATATTGTCTCTTGTACATCCTCTGATAGACCCTCAAGATCACTGAAACTATGCTGTGTTGCGTTGGAAGAGGACCCTTTTGGTAAAGGAAAGCATTTCAGGTCCAAACTATCCAGGGACAAAGGTCCTACTGGGGGAGGGAGATTGGAATACATAAAGAGGTCCCTCATTGTTTCAAGAGACTTCTCTGCAAATTCCACCAAAGCAATATTATCTTCCTCCATTAATTGGTCCAAAGACAAAGATAGCCGATTGATCACCTCCAAAATTTTATCTGTATTGCCCTTTCCAATCACTAAAATTCTGCACCAATCATTGATGGACAGTAGCATAACCAGTAGTTTATTTGACTCAGGGTGCTCTTTGATTTCCTGCATATCTATGGCAATGATTTTATCATGGACTCTTTTATTCAGCATAGTCATAATGGCCTGGCATCCAAGTGATGGGGCGGGTAGGAGATCCACATACCCAAGAGCCATTAAATCCTTGCGCCACAAAGAGGCCTGCTAGTCAAAGCCAAGTCCAACCATTAGTCATGAGATTTTTCTTACCTCACAATGGTTAGGCTAATGTGTGTTTCAACCTACATTTCTACTACTCTTTATCATATCTCAATCCAACATCCTTGATATACTTTAAAAACTTTGAATCAATCATTTCATTATTAGTTCATTAAACAACTTCAAATCTACTGTTTGTAATTGCAAGAATTACACCCCTTTCCCATGTAATTCTTCAAAGTCCCTTAAATCCCAAGTCCTATTGTTCCCCACACAACTGGATCATAGAATATTATAAATCGTTACATTGGCCTTTCTTGAAGTAAAATTCCGTAATATTAGCAACTGAATATAAATTGGAAGGGGACTACAAGGTGTCCCAATTCATTCATTAGCAGTCCTCCTTTTTTCCAAAAATCCCATACAATCAGTTCTGATGGAAGGTGGTAAGATAAAAATTACTATTCTGCTCAAAAACTTGCATAATCATAGCAGTAGCTAGAGATCACTGAGTTGTCTCAAAACCCCATGTTTATTGTATATACACCCATAAAAAGGACAATCTGCACCCAAAAATCTCAGTATTAGCCAAAAGTTGTAAACAAAAAATCAACTAATATCATAGGATGGATGATTATATGCATCTATCCATTCCGTCGGTAGTATATAGTGTGCCAGTATCATGTTTAGAAACCTTCATCAGCAAATTTGGTTAAGAAGTGTGCCAACTCACGTGCATCCATCCACAAAAAAGGCAAGTTAGAACAAGGACCTTTCAATGTGGGACTCGTGAAGGCATGTATGATGTATTGCCATTTATCGATGCATTTTAGCACACTTAACATAAGAAAATGAAGTTACTAATTGTCTTGATTTCTTGAAATATGAAGGTACTAGTATGGTTATATTCCGCAAGGCTTCTCTCACATTTCACTACATAAGGGAGTTAGTTCCTTTAGCTGTGAAGAATCTGGAGAAGAACGCCCTTACTCCTTTATTACCCCAACCATCACCAGGAGTAACGTCATATGGGGGACTCATGCTACGGTCCCTGGAGACACTACCCGCTAGAGCATATGGATCTCGAGCTAGAGGGAGATCAGCGGGACGCATCAGATATACCAGGGGACGGGGATGCACATCATACTACTCACCTAGAGACCACTATTCCTGTAAGATGATTGAATGGCGACCCCCGACAGAGAGTTCAGTACATTTGGATAGCTCGAATTCCCAGGTATGGCAATCAAAGATCTTGAGAGTGGGTAAGACCATGTCATACAATGATACAAAGAACAAGACTCTTCCTGTACGACATCTGCTCTATGATGACAAGGATTGATTGATGGCAGGTATGTGATGTTTGGTTGAGAAGTATCGTGCTGTTGCCACACAACAGGAGAATTCTGATGAGTAAAGAAAAGAAATATAGCATCTTCATGCATGCATTCTTTGATAACCCTCTACTTGAATCGTTCTCAATTAAAAAACTTTCTATAGACGTTCTCTATCACCAGAAGATGGATAATGTGATTGACTCCATAAAAGATACTAACATTGCTTGGTAGCTCTCTGAGAATTTAGCATCTTTACTGTGTAAACCTGGGACAGTTATCACACTGACACATAATCTCTTACCCATCTATGAGTACTGTCCTAGGTTTACATAGTAAAGATGATAAATTCTCGGAGAACTGCCAAGCAATGTTAGTATCTTTTATGGAGTCAATCACATTATCCATCTTCTAGTGATAGAGTACGTCTATAGAAAGTTTTTTAATTGAGAACGTTTCAAGTAGAGGGTTATCAAATAATGCATGCATGAAGATGCTAGATTTCTTTTCTTTACTCATCACAATTCTCCTGTTGTGTGGCAACAGCATGATACTTCTCAACCAAACATCACATACCTGCCATCAATCAATCCTTGTCATCATAGAGCAGATGTCGTACAGGAAACGTCTTGTTCTTTGTATCAGTGTATGACATGGTCTTACCCACTCTCAAGACCTTTGATCGCCATACCTGGGAATCCGAGCTATTACCCCCTCTCAAGACCTTTGATGGCCGTACTTGGGAATCTGAGCTATCCAAATGTACTGAAGTCTGCACCGGGGGTCGCCATTCAATCATCTTACAGGAATAGTGGTTTCTAGGTGAGTAGTATGATGTCCCGTGGTATATCCGATGCATCTCGCTAATCTCCCTCTAGCTCGAGATGCATATGCTCTAGAAGGAAGTGTCTGTGGGGACCGTAGCATGAGTTCCCCATGAGTTCCTGGTGATGGTTGGGGTAATAAAGGAGCAAGGGGGTTCTTCTCCAAATTCTTTACAGTTAATAAAACTAGCTCCCTTATGTAGTGAAATGTGAGAGAAGCCTTGCGGAATATAACCATACCACTAGCCTTCATATTTCAAGAACTCAAGACAATTAGTAACTTCATTTTCTTGTATTAAGTTTGCTAAAATGCATCAATAAATGGCAATACATCATACATGCCTTCATGAATAAAAGGAAGGAGTTGAAGGCAGTTTTCAGTAGCCTGTTTGGAAAGAATGCCAGCAAATTGTGCAGCATTTACAAAATCCCATGGTCGTACCATAAGCCTGCAGTCCCACATTGAAAGGTCCTTGTTCTAACTTGCCTTTTTCGTGGATGGATGCACGTGAGTTGGCACACTTCTCCACCAAATTTGCTGATTAGGGTTTTTGAAGATGATACTGGCACACTATATACTACCGGCGGAATGGATAGATGCATAAAATCATCCATCCTATGATATTAGTTGAATTTTTGTTTGCAACTTTTGGCTAATACTGAGAATTTGGGGAGTAGATTGTTCTTTTTATGGGTATACATACCATAAACATGGGATTTTGAGACAACTCAGTGATCTCTAGCTACTGCTGTGATTATGCAAGTTTTTGGGCAGAACAGTAATTTTTATCTTACCACCTTCCATTAGAACTGATTGTATGGGATTTTGGGAAAAAAGGACTGCTAATGAATGAATTGGGACACCTTGTAGTCCCCTTCCAATTTATATTCAGTTGCTAATATTACGGAATATTTACTTCTAGGAAGGCCAATGTAACGATTTATAATATTCTATGATCCAGTTGTGTGGGGAACAATAGACTTGGGATTTAAGGGACTTTGGAGAATTACATGGGAAAGGGGTGTAACTCTTGCAATTACAAACAGTAGATTTGAAGTTGTTTAATGAACTAATGAAATGATTGATTCAAAGACTTTAAAGTATATGAAGGATGTTGGATTGAGATATGATAAAGAGTAGCAGAAATGTAGGTTGAAACACACACTAGCCTAACCATTGTGAGGTAAGAAAAATTTCATGACTGATGAATGGACTTGGCTTTGACTAGCAGGCCTCTTTGTGGCACAAGGACTTGATGGCTCTTGGGTATGTGGGTCCGCTACCCGCCCCATGACTTGGATGCCAGGCCATTATGACTATGCTGAATAAAAGAGTCCATGACAAAATCGTTGCCACAGATATTCAGGAAATCAAAGAGCACCCTGAGTCAAATAAACTACTGGTTATGCTACTGTCCATCAATGATTGGTGCATGATTTTAGTGATTGGAAAGGGCAATACAGATAAAATTTTGGAGGTGATCAATCGGCTATCTTTGTCTTTGGACGAATTAATGAAGGAAGATAATATTGCTTTGGTGGAATTTGCAGAGAAGTCTCCTGAAAGAATGAGGGACCTCTTCATGTATTCCAATCTCCCTCCCCCAGCAAGACCTTTGTCCTTGGATAGTTTGGGCCTGAAATGCTTTCCTTTACCAAAAGGGTCCTCTTCCAACACAACATAGCATAGTTTCTGTGATCTTGAGGGTCTATCAGAGCATGTACAAGAGACAATATTCTGAGATCAACTCATGCCTACTGCAATCACTCCAAAAAAGAGCTCTACGCATACATATACTAACCCTTATTTCCCGCCATAGGTATTGGAAGCTGAATTGTTGGCATATGATAAAACAAAGTTTGGGAACTTCATGATATGAATTTATTAGCACCCTTTGCACCAGATATGTCGAATTTTCTGGCCGATCTTGTTGAATCATCTAAAGCATTGAAAATGGAAGCAAAAAGCCAAGCGTAGAGCTTCAATATTAGCATCACACATAGCCACCCTTGTTCAAACTGATC
This sequence comes from Dipteris shenzhenensis, assembly GCF_047967505.1. Classification (NCBI taxonomy): domain Eukaryota; kingdom Viridiplantae; phylum Streptophyta; class Polypodiopsida; order Gleicheniales; family Dipteridaceae; genus Dipteris; species Dipteris shenzhenensis. The sequence goes on along the minus strand of NC_141597.1, from coordinate 60,176,873 downwards.
CTCGATGTCAGCATTTGCTACAGGCAGATGCCCTTCCCCCGTGGGTGTTTTTGGGAGGTGTAAGAGCCAGATTTCAAAAACAAAAACGAGGACTTCTAAGTACCTGAATGATATCTTCAATGTTGGGAGACCTTATATCAAGTGCAGATGTTTGGAGGATCCTAGCACACAGTTGTTATCCATGTCCCTCAACTTGACTTGCGATATTTCATATTTTGGCACTTGTTGAACTCCCAAACATATTCTGTAAATGGTAGTAATACAAGATAAATAATAATAACCAGTAAGTGGCAGTAATCATTTCTTTTAATAAATATAACAAATACCAAGTGTATAGGACCCTTACCATCATCCTTGGAGGCAATACGACTTCTCTGTCATGTCTCCAAAGAGTATAACCATGCCATCTGTTACTACTCGAGGCTCTCTGTCGTTGCATAAATTGCCAGCAATTGACATCCTAGCTCTCGGCTCTCATAGTGCATGCATCTCGCCCTCAACCATTATAGAGCTGCTCGCCTGACGTAATCTCGACTGAACATCCAGACGACTAGATCAACTTGTATGGCTTTACGTTAGGGACATCGCGTTTCCATCGCGCTAGGTCTGCCACTCCTATGGAGTGTCTAGGGATTACCTTTGCTTCCTTGTATCCCACTAAGGTACTCAACGAATCGTTACTCAGTTGGGCAGTCCAGAATTACCATCCAACCCTTTGTGCTCTACCCTGTGATATACAGACTACTAGCGTATACTACTAGCGTATCGTAAGGGAACATGAGAAGGTATGCATGGAGGAGCCCATTCAATCATCTTACGGGAATAGTGGTCTCTAGGTGAGTAGTATGGTGTGCATCCCCGTCCCCTGGTATATTCGATGCGTCCCACTGATCTCCCTCTAGCTTGAGATGCATATGCTCTAGTCGGTAGTGTTTGTGGTGACTGTAGCATGAGTTCCCCATATGACATTACTCCTGGTGATGGTTGGGGTAATAAAGGAGCAAATTCTCAGATCAACTCATGCCTACTGCAATCACTACAAAAAAGAGCTCTATGCATACCTATACTAACCCTTATTTCCCTCCATGGGTATCGGAAGCTAAATTGTTGGCATATGACAAAACAAAGTTTGGGAATTTCATGATATGAATTTATTAGCACCCTCTGCACCAGATATGTGGATTTTTCTGGCCGATCTTGTTGAATCATCTAAAGCATTGAAAATGGAAGCAAAAAGCCAAGCGTAGTGATTCAATATTAGCATCACACATAGCCACCCTCGTTCAAACTTATGCCCGATGTTAGCATTTGCTACAGGCAGATGCCCTTCCCCCGTGGTTGTTTTTGGGAGGTGTAAGAGCCAGATTTCAAAAACAAAAAGGAGGACTCCTAAGTACTCGAATGATATCTTCAATGTTGAGAGACCTTATATCAAGTTAAGATGTTTGGAGGATGCTAGCACACGGTTGTTATCCATGTCCCCCAACTTGACTTGCAATATTTCATATTTTGGCACTTGTTGAACTCCCAAACATATTTCATAAATGGTAATAATACAAGATAAATAATAATAACCAGTAAGTGGCAGTAATCATTCCTTTTAATAAATATAACAAATAGGAGTGACTCGTGAAGAACGAACGGCATATACATATCTTATAGACATATACCGAGTGTCTCCAAAGAGTATAACCATGCCGTCTGTTACTACTCGAGGCTCACTGTCATTGCATAAATTGCCAGCAATTGACATCCTAGCTCTCAGCTCTCATAGGGCATGCATCTCACCCTCAACCATTATAGAGCTGCTTGCCCGACGTAATCTCGACTGAACGTCTAGATGACTAGATCAACTTGTATGGCTTTACGTTAGGGACATCGCGTTTTTGTCGCGCTAGGTCTGCCACTCCTATGGAGTGTCTAGGGATTACCTTTGCTTCCTTGTATCCCAGCGAGGTACTCAACGAATCATTACTCAATTGGGCACTCCAGAATAACCATCCAACCCTCTCAACTCTACCCATTCATATACAGAGTACTAGCGTATCGTAAGGGAACATGAGAAGGTATGCAAGGAGGAGCCCGTTCTAGCTAGCATTCCCTGCCTCGCTCCATACGTTAGAGGTGCAATAAAACGAAAGGGATGAATCCATCAATGAAGTCTCTCCTTCATAAACGATGGGGGAGCTCACTGCCGTTTGGCTAGTGTATCGAAGGCTTTCCCTCCAAGACTAAGCTATTGCTAGTGGTGCGGCTCAAGATAAGAACGTCTCCTGTTCTTCTGCTCTTTCAAATAAAACACACGATTTTTAGATCGCGGGCTGCGTTCTAGCTCTTGCAATCAGGTCTCGAGTATTTCCAGGTCATAACTCACCTGTGATCCTTCCATTTTTGAACTTGTACACACTTCTTGGAGTCCTCTAGCAACTCCCTAAACTTGTTCAGTGCTCTCAGTTCCTTTTTTGTGTGTGCTGCCCTTCCTCTTCTCGTTCAGTCAATCTTAGCATGGTGAGTATTTTGCTACTCAACGCTAGTCTTTTTTCCTATTCCAATTTAGGTTCAGATACCTCTTTCCCTTTCCTCCATAGGCCATGCTGATGACTTCTGATATCACTTTCTTCAACCCATATTTCCCGTCCAAAGGGACATTTTCATAACATTTACCTATATCTGTAGTGAAGACCGATTGGATACTTTGTGGTAAATTCAATTTCACCTCGTATATGGAACTGACAATCCAAAATGCACTCACTGTAATGTTAGCCTCCAATTCAATTTGCTCTTGGAGATCCCTAGATGAATTCATGATGGGTGCCAAACATGCTTGTAACGCAAAGGTAATTAATGATGCCAATTCGGAAAGTGTTTTTGTGAGATTTGAAAGTAGCCGTTACATATGGGAAAGTATGAGAATCCAGAGTAATATTCAAGTTAAAGTTTTGAATATCTTTGACCAGTCGGTCTAAGATGTCTGGGTTATCCACTCTCGCGAAGTCCCTGCTAGATACCCTTAATACTGCTTGATCATAAATGAACTTCTTACAAATATATGCTAGAGTCGACGAAGCTGACTTATCTGTAGAAGCACTAAGGAGGGATCTTGTTAGTCTCTGCACTTCCTTCATTACAGACGGCGTCTTTAACTGATCCCTACTTCCCACAATGTTTAGTTTCTTTCTCTCCGCTAGTTTTTCCAAATAGTTACTGCAAAATAATCCATATTCCCTCTCCATTGGGTTCAATATTTCCAACAACTCGGGACTGAGTGTGATCACTTGGTTCCAGATCATATATAACACATTTAGTGTCCCACCAATGCTCAACTGTTTTCTAAGGATATGTCCTAATCCCTTCTTCAAATATTCCTTTAGTGTGTTCTCAATCACAATTTCATTATCAATGGTACACACATGTCCCCATTCTATGTTAATGAATTTTGTAAGAATACTGTTTTCACACCACCACATAATCTCTTACCCATGTGTGAATATTGTCCTAGGTTTACACAGTAAAGATGCTAAATTCTCGGAGAACTGCCAAGCAATGTTAGTATCTTTTATGGAGTCAATCACATTATCCATCTTCTGGTGATAGAGAATGTCTATAGAAAGTTTTTTAATTGAGAACGTTTCAAGTAGATGGCTATCAAATAATGCATGCATGAAGATGCTAGATTTCTTTCCTTTACTCATCAGAATTCTCCTATTGTGTGGCAATAGCACGATACTTCTCAACCAAACATCACATACCTGCCATCAATCAATCATTGTCATCATAGAGCAGATGTCCTTACCCCCTCTCAAGACCTTTGATGGCCGTACCTGGGAATCCGAGCTATTACCCCCTCTCAAGACCTTTGATAGCAGTACCTGGGAATCCAAGCTATCCAAATATACTGAACTCTCTGCTGGGGGTGGCCATTCAATCATCTTATGGGAATAGTGGTCTCTAGGTGAGTAGTATGATGTGCATCCCCGTCCCCTGGTAAATCCAATCCGTCCCGCTGATCTCCCTCTAGCCGGTAATGTGTGTGGGGACCGTAGCATGAGTTCCCCATATGACATTACTCCTGGTGATGTTTGGGGTAATAAAGGAGCAAATTCTCAGATCAACTCATGCCTACTGTTGCCAGCAATTGACATCCTAGCTCTCGGCTCTCATAGGACATGCATCTTGCCCTCAACCATTATACAGTTGCTCGTCCGACATAATCTCGACGGCTCTCATAGGGCATGCATCTCGCCCTCAACCATTATACGGTTGCTCGTCTAACATAATCTCGACTGAACATCTAGATGACTAGATTAACTTGTATGGCTTTATGTTAGGGACATCGCATTTCCGTCATGCTAGGTCCACCAAGTGTCTAGGGATTATCTTTGCTTCCTTGTATCCCACCGAGGTACTCAACGAATCGTTACTCAGTTGGGCACTCTAGAATTACCATCCAACCCTCTATGCTCTACCCATTGATATACAGAGTACTAGCATATCATAAGCGAACATGAGAAGGTATGCATGGAGGAGCCCATTCTAGCTAGCATTCCTTGCCTCGCTCCATACGTTAGAGGTGCAATAAAACGAAAGGGATGGATCCATCAACGAAGTCTCTCCTTCATAAACGATGGGGGAGCTCACTGCCATTTGGCTAGTGTATCTTCGCTTTGCCCCCAAGACTAAGCTATTGCTAGTGGTGCGGCTCAAGATAAAAACATCTCCTGTTCTTCTGCTCTTTCAAATAAAACACACGACGGTATTTAGATCGCAGGCTGCGTTCTAGCTCTTGTAGTCAGGTCTTGAGTATTTCCAAGTCATAACTCACCTGTGCTCCTTCCATTTTTGAACTTGTACACACTTCTCAGAGTCCTCTAGAAACTCCCTAAACTTGTTCAGTGATCTCAGTTCTTTTTTTGTGTGTGCTGCCCTTCCTCTTCTCGTTCAGTTAATCTTAGAATCGTGAGTATTTTGCTACTCAGTGCTAGTATTTTTTCCTATTCCAATTTAGGTTCAGATACCTCTTTCCCTTTCCTCCATAGGCCATGTTGATGACTTCTGATATCACTTTCTTCAACCCATATTTCGCGTCCAAAGGGATATTTTCATAACATTTACGTATATCTGTAGTAAGGACCGATTGGATACTTTGTGGTAAATTCAATTTCACCTCGTATATGGAACTGATAATCCAAAATGCACTCATTGTAATGTTAGCCTCCAATTCATCTTGGAGATCCCTAGATGAATTCATGATGGCATCCAAACATTCTTGTAATGCAGAAGTAATTAATGATAACAATTTCGAGAATATACAAAGGTGTGCATTAGTAATCCATCTGAAAGTGTTTTTGTGAGATTTGAAAGTAGCCATTACATATGGGAAAGTATGAGAATCCAGAGTAATATTCAAGTTAAAGTTTTGAATATCTTTGACCAGTCGGTCTAAGATGTCTGGGTTATCCACTCTCGCGAAGTCCCTGCTGGATACCCTTAATACTACTTGATCGTAAATGAACTTCATACAAATATATGCTGGCATCGACGAAGCTGACTTATCTGTAGAAGCACTAAGGAGGGATCTTGTTAGTCTCCTCACTTCCTTCATTAGAAACGGCATCTTTAAGGGATCGCTACTTCCCACAATGTTTAGTTTCTTTCTCTCTGCTAGTTTTTCCAAATAGTTACTGCAAAATAATCCGAATTCCCTCTCCATTGGGTTCAATATTTCCAACAACTCGGGACTGAGTGTGATCACTTGGTTCAAGATCATATATAACACATTTAGTGTCCCACCAATGCTCAACTGTTTTCTAAGGATATGTCCTAATCCCTTCTTCAAATATTCCTTTAATGTGTTCTCAATCACAATTTCATTATCAATGGTACACACATGTCCCCATTCTATGTTAATGAATTTTGTAAAAGTATTGTTTTCACACCGACACATTATCTCTTACCCATGTATGAATATTGTCCCAGGTTTACATAGTAAAGATGCTAAATTCTCGGAGAACTGCCACGCAATGTTAGTATCTTTTATGGAGTCAATCACATTATGCATCTTCTGGTGATAGAGAACATCTATAGAAAGTTTTTTAATTGAGAATGTTTCAAGTAGACGGTTATCAAATAATGCATGCATGAAGATGCTAGATTTGTTTTCTTTACTCATCATAATTCTCCTGTTGTGTTGCAACAGCATGATACTTCTCAACCAAACATCACATACCTGCCATCAATCAATCATTGTCATCATAGAGCAGATGTCGTACAGGAAGATTCTTGTTCTTTGTATCAGTATATGACATGGTCTTACCCCCTCTCAAGACCTTTGATGGCCGTACCTGGGAATCCAAGCTATTACCTCCTCTCAAGACCTTTGATGGCCGTACCTTCGAATCCGAGCTATCCAAATGTACTGAAGTCTTCGTCGGGGGTCGCCATTCAATCATCTTACGGGAATAGTGGTCTCTAGGTGAGTAGTATGATGTGCATCCCCGTCCCTTGTATATCCGATGCATCCCGCTGATCTCCCTCTAGCTCGAGATGCATGTGCTCTAGCAGGTAGTGTCTATGGGGACTGTAGCATGAGTTCGCCATATGACATTACTCTTGCTGATGGTTGGGTAATAAAGGAACAAGGGGGTTCTTCTCCAGATTCTTCACAGTTAATAAAACTAGCTCCCTTATGTAGTGAAATGTGAGAGAAGCCTTGCGGAATATAACCATACCACTAGCCTTCATATTTCAAGAAATCGAGACAAGTAGTAACTTCATTTTCTTGTGTTAAGTGTGCTAAAATGCATCAATAAATGGCAATACATCATACATGCTTTCATGAAAAAAACGAAGGAGTTCATTCAGGCAGCTTTCAGTAGCCTGTTTGGAAAGAATGCCAGCAAATTGCACAACATATACTAAATCACATGGTCATACCATAAGCCTGTAGTCCCACATTTAAAGGTCCTTGTTCTAATTTGCCTTTTTTGTCGATGGATGCGCGTGAGTTGGCACGCTTCTCAACCAAATTTGCTGATGAAGGTTTCTGAAAATGATACTGGCACACTATATACTATCGGCGGAATGGATAGATGCATATAATCATCCATCCTATGATATTAGTTGATTTTTTGTTTACAACTTTTGGCTAATACTGAGAATTTTGGGAGTAGATTGTCCATTTTATGGGTATACATACCATAAACATGGGATTTTGAGACAACTCAGTGATCTCTAGCTACTGCTATGATTATGCAAGTTTTTGGGCAGAACAGTAATTTTTATCTTACCACCTTCCATCAGAACTGATTGTATGGGATTTTTGGAAAAAAGGAATGCTAGTGAGTGAATTGGGACACCTTGTAGTCCCCTTCCGATTTATATTCAGTTGCTAATATTACGGAATCTTTACCTCTAGGAAGGCCAATGTAACGATTTATAATATTCTATGATCCAATTGTGTGGGGAGCAATAGGACTTGGGATCTAAGGGACTTTGGAGAATTATATGGGAAAGGGGTGTAATTCTTGCAATTCCAATAGTAGATTTGAAGTTGTTTAATGACTTAATGAAATGATTGATTCAAAGACTTTAAAGTATATCAAGGATGTTGGATTGAGATATGATAAAGAGTAGTAGAAATGTAGGATGAAACACACACTAGCCTAACCATTGTGAGGTAAGAAAAATCTCATGACTAATGGTTGGACTTGGCTTTGACTAGTAGGCCTCTTTGTGGCACAAGGATTTGATGGCTCTTGGGTATGTGGGTCCGCTACCCGCCCCATCACTTGGATGCCAGGCCATTATGACTATGCTGAATAAAAGAGTCCATGACACAATCGTTGCCATAGATATGCAGGAAATCAAGGAGCACCCTGAGTCAAATAAACTACTGGTTATGCTACTGTCCATCAATGATTAGTGCATAATTTTAGTGATTGGAAAGGGCAATACACATAGAATTTTAGAGGTGATCAATCAGCTATCTTTGTCTTTGGACCAATTAGTGGAGGAAGATAATATTGCTTTGGTGGAATTTGCAGAGAAGTCTCCTGAGACAATGAGGGACCTCTTCATGTATTCCAATCTCCCTCCCCCAGCAGGACCTTTGTCCCTAGAGGTGATCAATCGGCTATCTTTGTCTTTGGACCAATTAGTGTAGGAAGATAATATTGCTTTGGTGGAATTTGCAGAGAAGTTTCCTGAAACAATGAGGGACCTCTTCATGTATTCCAATCTCCCTCCCCCAACAGGACCTTTGTCCCTAGATAGTTTGGGCCTGAAATGCTTTCCTTTACCAAAAGGGTCCTCTTCCAACACAACACAGCATAGTTTCTGTGATCTTGAGGGTCTATCAGAGGATGTACAAGAGACAATATTCTCAGATCAACTCATGCCTACTGCAATCACTCCAAAAAATAGCTCTACGCATACATATACTAACCCTTATTTTCCTCCACAGGTATTGGAAGCTGAATTGTTGGCATATGATAAAACAAAGTTTGGGAACTTCATGATATGAATTTATTGGCACCCTTTGCACCAAATATGTGGATTTTTCTGACTGATCTTGTTGAATCATCTAAAGCATTGAAAATGGAAGCAAAAAGCCAAGCGTAGAGCTTCAGTATTAGCATCACACATAGCCACCCTCGTTCAAACTTATGCCCGATGTCAGCATTTGCTACATGCAGATGCCCTTCCCCCGTGGGTGTTTTTGGAAGGTGTAAGAGCCGGATTTCAAAAATAGAAAGGAGGACTCCTAAGTACCTGAATGATATCTTCAATGTTGAGAGACCTTATATCAAGTGCATATGTTTGGAGGATGCTAGCACACAGTTATTATCCATGTCCCCCAACTTGACTCGTAATATTTCATATTTTGGCACTTGTTGAACTCCCAAACATATTCCGTAAATGGTAATAATATAAGATCAATAATAATAACCAGTAAGTGGCAGTAATCATTTCTTTTAATAAATATAACAAATACCGAGCGTATAGGACCCTTACCATCATCCTTGGAGGTGATACGACTTCTCTATCGTGTCTCCAAAGAGTATAACCATGCCATCTGTTACTACTCGAGGCTCTCTGTCGTTGCATAAAGTGCCAGCAATTGACATCCTAGCTCTTGACTCTCATAGGGCATGCATCTCGACTGAACATCCAGACGACTAGATCAACTTGTATGGCTTTACGTTAGGGACATCGCGTTTCCATCGCGCTAGGTCCGCCACTCCTGTGGAGTGTCTAGGGATTACCTTTGCTTCCTTGTATCCCACCAAGGTACTCAACGAATCGTTACTTAGTTGGGCTGTGATATACAGAGTACTAGCATATCGTAAGGGAACATGAGAAGGTATGCATGGAGGAGCCCATTCTAGCTAGCATTCCCTACCTCGCTCCATATGTTAGAGGTGCAATAAAATGGAAGGGATGGATCCGTCAACGAATTCTCTCCTTCGTAAAAAATGGGGGAGCTCACTGCTGTTTGGCTAGTGTATCTTTGCTTTCCCTCCAAGACCTTATAAGCTATTGCTAGCGGTGCGGCTCAAAATAAGAATGTCTCCTGTTCTTCTGCTCTTTCAAATAAAACACACGATATTTAGATCGCAGGCCGCATTCTGTCTGGCTCTTGCAGTCAGTCTTGAGTATTTCCAGGTCATAACTCACCTATCCTCTAGCAACTCCCTAAACTTGTTCAGTGCTCTCAGTTCCTTTTTTGTGTGTGCTGCACTTCCTCTTCTCATTCAGTCAGTCTTAGAATGGTGAGTATTTTGCTACTCAGTGCTAGTATTTTTTCCTATTCCAATTTAGGTTCAGATACCTCTTTCCCTTTCCTCCATAGGCCATGCTGATGACTTTTGATATCACTTTCTTCAACCCATATTTCCCGTTCAGAGAGATATTTTCATAACATTTACCTATATCTGCAGTGAATATCAATTGGATACTTTGTGGTAAATTCAATTTCACCTCGTATATGGAACTGACAATCCAAAATGCACTCACTATAATGTTAGCCTCCAATTCAATTTGCTCTTGGAGATCCCTAGATGAATTCATGATGGGATCCAAACATGCTTGTAATGCAAAAGTAATTAATGATGCCAATTCCGAGAATATACAAAGGTGTGCATTAGTAATCCATCTGAAAGTGTTTTTGTGAGCTTTGAAAGTAGCCATTAGATATGGGAAAGTATGAGAATCCAGAGTAATATTCAAGTTAAAGTTTTGAATATCTTTGTCCAGTCAGTCTAAGATGTCTGGGTTATCCACTCTCGCGAAGTCCCTGCTGGATACCCTTAATACTACTTGGTCGTAAATGAACTTCTTACAAATATATGCTAGAGTCCATGAAGCTGACTTATCTATAGAAGCAATAAGGAGGGATCTTGTTAGTCTCCTCACTTCCTTCATTATAGATGGCCTCTTTAAGGGATCCCTACTTCCCACAATGTTTAGTTTCTTTCTCTCTGCTAATTTTTCCAAATAGTTACTCCAAAATAATTCAAATTCTCTCTCCATATGGTTCAATATTTCCAACAACTCAGGACTGAGTGTGATCACTTGGTTCCAGATCATATATAGCACATTTAGTGTCCCACCAATGCTCAACTGTTTTCTAAGGATCTGTCCTAATCCCTTCTTCAAAATTTCCTTTAATGTGTTCTCAATCACAATTTATGTATGAATATTGTCCCAGGTTTACACAGTAAAGATGCTAAATTCTCGGAGAACTGCCAAGCAATATTAGTATCTTTTATGGAGTCAATCACATTATCCATCTTCTGGTGATAGAGAACGTCTATACAGATTAATTGAGAACGTTTCAAGTAGAGGGTTATCAAATAATGCATGCATACAGATGCTAGATTTCTTTTCTTTACTCATCAAAATTCTCCTGTTGTGTGGCAATAGCACGATACTTCTCAACCAAACATCACATACCTGCCATCAATCTATCCTTGTCATCATAGAGCAGATGTCATACAGGAAGATTCTTGTTCTTTGTAATAGTGTATGACATGGTCTTACCCCCTCTCAAGATCTTTGATGGCCGTACCTGGGAATTCGAGCTATCCAAATGTACTGAACTCTCCGCCGGGGGTTGCCATTCAATCATCTTACGGGAATAGTGGTCTCTAGGTGAGTAGTATGATGTGCATCCCCATCCCAAGGTATATCCAATGCGTCCCACTGATCTCCCTCTAGCTCAAGATCCATATGCTCTAGCGGGTAGTGTCTCCGGGGAACGTAGCATGAGTTCCCCATATCACATTACTCCTGGTGATGGTTAGGGTAATAAAGGAGCAAGGGGATTCTTCTCCATATTCTTCACAGCTGATGTAGGGGATTGATTCCCACTGATGTAGGGGCTGATTGCCACTATGTAGGGAAGGTATTACCTTCTCCCCCTTTCTATAAAAGAGATTCTTCTCTATCACAATCAATATAGAGATTTCATTGTGCTCTCACACCTCTTGCAAGATGCATCTATTCTATTCTACGGGATCCTACATACCACTAGCCTTCATATTTCAAGAAATCAAGACAATTAGTAACTTCATTTTCTTGTGTTAAGTGTGCTAAAATGCATCAATAAATGGCAATACATTATACATGCATTCATGAATAAAAGGAAGGAGTTGAAGGCAGCTTTCAGTAGCCTATTTGAAAAGAATGCCGGCAAATTGTGCAGCATATACAAAATCCCATGGTCATACCATAAGCCTGCAATCCCACATTAAAAGGTCCTTGTTCTAACTTGCCTTTTTTGTGGATGGATGCACATGAGTTGGCACACTTCTCAACCAAATTTGCTGATGAAGGTTTCTGAAGATGATATTGGCACACTATATACTACTAACAGAATGGACAGATGCATATAATCATCCATCCTATGATATTAGTTGATTTTTTGTTTAAACTTTTGGCTAATACTGAGAATTTCAGGAATAGATTGTCCTTTTTATGGGTATACATACCATAAACATGGGATTTTGAGACAACTCAGTGATCTCTAGCTACTGCTGTGATTATGCAAGTTTTTGGGCAGAACAAAAATTTTTATCTTACCACCTTCCATCAGAACTGATTGTATGGGATTTTGGAAAAAAAGGACTGTTAATGAGTGAATTGGGACACCTTGTAGTCCCCTTACAATTTATATTCAGTTGGTAATATTACGGAATCTTTACTTCTAGCAAGGCCAATGTAACGATTTATAATATTCTCTAATCTAGTTATGTGGGGAACAATAGGACTTGGGATTTAAGGGACTTTGGAGAATTACATGGGAAAGGGGTGTAATTCTTACAATTACAAACAGTAGATTTGAAGTTGTTTAATGAACTAATAAAATGATTGATTCAAAGACTTTAAAGTATATCAAGAATATCTCGCCCTCAACCATTATAGAGCTGCTCGTCTGACGTCATCTCGACTGAACGTCCAGATGACTAGATCAACTTGTATGGCTTTACGTTAGGGACATCGCGTTTCCGTCGTGCTAGGTCTACCACTCCTATGGAGTGTCTAGGGATTACCTTTGCTTCCTTGTATCCCACCGAGGTACTCAACGAATCGTTACTCAGTTGGGCACTCCAGAATTACCGTCCAACCCTCTGTGCTCTACCCTGTGATATACAGAGTACTAGCGTATCGTAAGGGAACATGAGAAGGTATGCATGGAGAAGCCCGTTCTAGCTAGCATTCCCTGCCTCGCTCCATACGTTACAGGTGCAATAAAACGAAAGGGATGGATCCATCAACGAAGTCTCTCCTTTGTAAACGATGGGGGAGCTCACTGCCATTTGGCTAGCATATCTTCGTTTTCCCTCCAAGAGTAAGCTATTGCTAGCGGTGCAGCTCAAGATAGGAATGTCTCCTATTCTTCTGCTCTTTCAAATAAAACACATGATATTTAGATTGCGGGCCACATTCTAGCTCTTGCAGTTAAGTCTCGAATATTTCCAGGTCATAACTCACCTATGCTCCTTCCATTTTTGAACTTGTACACACTTCTCGGAGTCCTCTAGCAACTCCCTAAACTTGTTCAGTGCTCTCAGTTCCTTTTTTGTTTGTGCTCCCCTTCCTCTTCTCGTTCAGTCAGTCTTAGAATGGTGAGTATTTTGCTACTCAGTGCTAGTCTTTTTTCCTATTCCAGTTTAGGTTTAGATACCTCTTTCCTTTTCCTCCATAGGCCATGCTGATGACTTCTGATATCACTTTCTTCAACCGATATTTTCCATCCAAAGGAATATTTTCATAACATTTACCTGTCTCTGCAGTGAAGACCGATTGGATACTTTGTGGTAAATTCAATTTCACCTCGTATATGGAATTGACAATCCACTATGCACTCACTGTAATGTTAGCCTCCAATTCAATTTGCTCTTGGAGATCCCTAGATGAATTCATGATGGGATCCAAACATGCTTGTAATGCAAAAGTAATTAATGATGCTAATTCCGAGAATATACAAAGGTGTGCATTAGTAATCCATCTGAAAGTGTTTTTGTGAGATTTGAAAGTAGCCATTACATATGGGAAAGTATGAGAATCCAGAGTAATATTCAAGTTAAAGTTTTGAATATCTTTGACCAGTCGGTCTAAGATGTCTAGGTTATCCACTCTCGCGAAGTCCCTGCTGGATACCCTTAATACTGCTTGGTCATAAATGAACTTCTTACAAATATATGCTAGAGTGGACGAAGCTGACTTATTTGTAGAAGCACTAAGGAGGGATCTTGTTAGTCTCCTCACTTCCTTCACTACAGACAGTGTCTTTAAGGGATCCTTACTTCCCACAATGTTTAGTTTCTTTCTCTCTGCTAGATTTTCCAAATAGTTACTGCAAAATAATCCGAATTCCCTCTCCATTGGGTTCAATATTTCCAACAACTTGGGACTGAGTGTGATCACTTGGTTCCAGATCATATATAACACATTTAGTGTCCCACCAATGCTCAACTGTTTTCTAAGGATATGTCCTAATCCCTTCTTCAAATATTCCTTTAATGTGTTCTCAATCACAATTTCATTATCAATGGTACACACATGTCCCCATTCTATGTTAATGAATTTTGTAAAAGTACTGTTTTCACACCGACACATAATCTCTTACCCATGTATGAATACTATCCCAGGTTTACACAGTAAAGATGCTGAATTCTCGGAGAACTGCCAAGCAATGTTAGTATCTTTTATGGAGTCAATCACATTATGCATCTTCTGGTGATACAGAACGTCTATAGAAAGTTTTTTAATTGAGAACATTTCAAGTAGAGGGTTATCAAATAATGCATGCATGAAGATGCTAGATTTCTTTTCTTTACTCATCAGAATTCTCTTGTTGTGTGGCAACAGCATGATACTTCTCAACCAAACATCACATACCTACCATCAATCAATCATTGTCATCATAGGGCAGATGTCGTACAGTAAGATTCTTGTTCTTTGTATCAATGTATGACATGGTCTTACCCCCTCTCAAGACCTTTCATGGCCGTACTTGGGAATCTGAGCTATTACCCCCTCTCAAGACCTTTGATGGCCATACCTGTGAATCCGAGCTATCCAAATGTACTGAACTCTCCGCTGGGGGTCGCCATTCAATCATCTTACGGGAATAGTGGTCTCTAGGTGAGTAGTATGATGTGCATCCCCGTCCCCTGGTATATCCAATGCATCCCACTGATCTCCCTCTAGCTCGAGATGCATATGCTCTAGCAGGTAGTGTCTGTGGGGACCGTAGCATGAGTTCCCCATATGACATTACTCCTGGTGATGGTTGGGGTAATAAAGGAGCAAGGGGGTTCAAACGTAATAATGAAGTTGTTTAATGAACTAATGAAATGATTGATTCAAAGACTTTAAAGTATATCAAGGATGTTGGATTGAGATATGATAAAGAGTAGTAGAAATATAGGTTGAAACACACACTAGCCTAACCATTGTGAGGTAAGAAAATTCTCATGACTAATGCTTGGACTTGGCTTTGACTAGCAGGCCTCTTTGTGGCACAAGGATTTGATGGCTCTTGGGTATGTGGGTCCACTACCCGCCCCATCACTTGGATGCCAGGCCATTATGACTATGCTGAATAAAAGAGTCCATGACAGAATCATTGCCATAGATATGCAGGAAATCAAAGAGCACCCTGAGTCAAATAAACTACTGGTTATGCTACTGTCCATCAATGATTGGTGCAGAATTTTAGTGATTGGAAAGGGCAATACAGATAAAATTTTGGAGGTGATCAATTGGCTATCTTTGTCTTTGGACCAATTAATGGAGGAAGATAATATTGCTTTGGTGGAATTTGCAGAGAAGTCTCCTGAAACAATGAGGGACCTCTTCATGTATTCCAATCTCCCTCCCCTAGCAGGACCTTTGTCCCTGCATAGTTTGGGCCTGAAGTGCTTTCCTTTACCAAAAGGGTTCTCTTCCAACACAACACAACATAGTTTCTGTGACCTTGAGGGTCTATCACAGGATGTACAAGAGACAATATTCTCAGATCAACTCATGCCTACTACTCCAATCACTCCAAAAAAGAGCTCTACGCATACATATACTAACCCATATTTCCCTCCATAGGTAATGGAAGCTGAATTGTTGGCATATGATAAAACAAAGTTTGGGAACTTCATGATATGAATTTATTAGCACCCTTTGCACCAGATATGTGGATTTTTTTGGCTGATCTTGCTGAAGCATCTAAAGCATTGGAAATGGAAGCAAAAAGCCAAGCATAGAGCTCAATATTAGCATCACACATAGCCACCTCATTCAAACTTATGCCCAATGTCAGCATTTGCTACATGCAGATGCCCTTCCCCCGTGGGTGTTTTTGGGAGGTGTAAGAGCCGGATTTCAAAAACAGAAAGGAGTACTCCTAAGTACCTGAATGATATCTTCAATGCTGGGAGACCTTATATCAAGTGCAAATGTTTGGAGGATGCTAGCACACAGTTGTTATCCCTATCCCCCAACTTGACTTGCAATATTTCATATTTTGGCACTTGTTGAACTCCCCAACATATTCCGTAAATGGTAATAATACAAGATAAAAAATAATAACTAGTAAGTGGCAGTAATCATTCCTTTTAATAAATACAACAAATAGGAGTGACTCGTGAAGAACGAACGGCATATACATATCTTATAAACATCTACCAAGCGTATAGGACCCTTACCATCCTTGGAGGCGATATGACTTCTCTGTCATGTCTCCAAAGAGTATAACCATGCCGCTTGTTACTACTCGAGGCTCTGTGTCATTGCATAAATTCCCAGCAATTGACATCCTAGCTCTCGGCTCTCATAGGGCATGCATCTCGCCCTCAACCATTACAGAGCTGCTCGTCCGATGTAATCTTGATTGAACATCCAGACGACTAGATCAACTTGTATGGGTTTACATTAGGGACATCGTGTTTCCGTTGCGCTAGGTCCGCCACTCCTGTGGAGTGTCTAGGGATTACCTTTGCTTCCTTGTATCCCACCGAGGTACTCAACGAATCGTTGCTCAGTTGGGCACTCCAGAATTACCATCCAACCCTCTGTGCTCTACCCATTCATATACAAAGTACTAGCATATCGTAAGGGAACATGAGAAGGTAAGCATGGAGGAGCCCGTTCTAGCTAGCATTCCTTGCCTCGCTCCATACGTTAGAGGTGCAATAAAACGAAAGGGATGGATCCATCAACAAAGTCTCTCCTGCTGCGTAAACGATGGGGGAGCTCAATGCCGTTTGGCTAGCGTATCTTCGCTTTCCCTCCAAAACTAACCTATTGCTAGTGGTGCGGCTCAAGATAAGAATGTCTCCTGTTCTTCTGCTCTTTCAAATAAAACACACGATATTTAGATTGCGGGCCGCGTTCTAGCTCTTGCAGTCACGTCTCGAGTATATCTAGGTCATAACTCACTTGTGCTCCTTCCATTTATGAACTTGTACACACTTCTGGGAGTCCTCTAGCAACTCCCTAAACTTATTCAGTGCTCTCAGTTCCTTTTTTGTGTGTGCTCCCCTTCCTCTTCTCGTTCAGTCAGTCTTAGAATGGTGAGTATTTTGCTACTCAGTGCCAGTCTTTTTTCCTATTCCAGTTTAGGTTCAGATACCTCTTTCCCTTTCCTCCATAGACCATGCTGATGACTTCTGATATCACTTTCTTCAACCCATATTTCCCATCCAAAGGGATATTTTCATAACATTGACCTATATCTGTAGTGAAGACCGATTGGATACTTTGTGGTAACTTCAATTTCACCTCGTATATGGAACCGACAATCCAAAATGCACTCACTGTAACATTAGCCTTCAATTCAATTTGATCTTGGAGATCCCTAGATGAATTCATGATGGGATCCAAACATCTTGTAATGCAAAAGTAATTAATGATGCCAATTCCAAGAATATACAAAGGTGTGCATTAGTAATCCATCTGAAAGTGTTTTTGTGAGATTTGAAAGTAGCCATTACATATGGGAAAGTATGAGAATCTAGAGTAATATTCAAGTTGAATTTTTGAATATCTTTGACCAGTCGGTCTAAGATGTCTGGGTTATCCACTCTCGCGAAGTCCCTGCTGGATACCCTTAATACTGTTTGGTCGTAAATGAACTTCTTACAAATATATGCTAGAGTGGATGAAGCTGACTTATCTGTAGAAGCACTAAGGAGGGATCTTCTTAGTCTCCTCACTTCATTCATTACACACAGCATCTTTAAGGGATCCCTACTTCCCACAATGTTTAGTTTCTTTCTCTCCGCTGGTTTTTCCAAATAGTTACTGCAAAATAATCCAAATTCCCTCTCCATTGGGTTCAATATTTCCAACAACTTGGGACTGAGTGTGATCACTTGGTTCTAGATCATATATAATACATTTAGTGTCCCACCAATGCTCAACTGTTTTCTAAGGATATGTCCTAATCCCTTCTTCAAATATTCCTTTAATGTGTTCTCAATCACAATTTCAAAAACAACTTCAAATCTACTATTTGTAATTGCAAGAATTACACCCCTTTCCCATGTAATTCTCCAAAGTCCCTTAAATCCCAAGTCCTATTGTTCCCCACACAACTGGATCATAGAATATTATAAATCGTTACATTGGCCTTGCTGGAAGTAAAGATTCCATAATATTAGCAACTGAATATAAATTGGAAGGGGACTACAAGGTGTCCCAATTCATTCATTAGGAGTCCTCCTTTTTTCCAAAAATCCAATACAATCAGTTTTGACGGAAGGTGGTAAGATAAAAATTACTGTTCTGCCCAAAAACTTGCAGAATCACAGCAGTAGCTAGAGATCATTGAGTTGTCTCAAAATCCCATGTTTGTAGTATGTATACCCATAAAAAGGACAATCTACTCCTGAAATTCTCAGTATTAGCCAAAAGTTGTAAACAAAAAATCAACTAATATCATAGGATGGATGATTATATGCATCTATCCATTCCGCCGGTAGTATATAGTGTGCCAGTATCATCTTCAGAAACCTTCATCAGCAAATTTGGTTGAGAAGGGTGCCAACTCACACGCATCCATCAAAGGCAAGTTAGGACACAGACCTTTAAATGTGGGACTGCAGGCTTATGGTACGACCATGTGATTTTGTATATGCTGCATAATTTGCCGGCATTCTTTCCAAACAGGCTACTGAAAGCTGCCTTCAACTCATTCCTTTTATTCATGAAGGCATGTATGATGTATTGCCATTTATTGATGCATTCTCGCACACTTAACACAAGAAAATGAACTTACTAATTGTCTTGATTTCTTGAAATATGAAGGCTAGTGGTATGGTTATATTCCGCAAGGCTTCTCTCACATTTCACTACATAAGGGAGCTATTTTTATTAATATTGAAGAATCTGGAGAAGAACCCCCTTGCTCCTTTATTACCCCAACCATCACCAGGAGTAATGTCATATGGGGAACTCATGCTACGGTCCCCACAGACACTACCTGCTAGAGCATATGCATCCCGAGCTAGAGGGAGATCAGTGGGATGCATTGGATATACCAGGGGACGGGGATGCACATCATACTACTCACCTAGAGACCACTATTCCTGTAAGATGATTGAATGGCGACCCGCGGTGGAGAGTTCAGTACATTTGGATAGCTCGGATTCCCAGGTACGGCCATCAAAGGTCTTGAGAGGGGGTAATAGCTCAGATTCCCAGGTACGGCCATGAAAGGTCTTCAGATGGGGTAAGACCATGTCATACATTACAAAGAACAAGAATCTTCCTGTACGACATCTGCTCGATGATGACAATGATTGATTGATGGCAGGTATGTGATGTTTGGTTGAGAAGTATCATGTTGTTGCCACACAACAAGAGAATTCTAATGAGTAAAGAAAAGAAATCTAGCATCTTCATGCATGCATTATTTGATAACCCTCTACTTGAAACGTTCTCAATTAAAAAACTTTCTACAGACGTTCTCTATCACTAGAAGATGCATAATGTGATTGACTCCATAAAAGATACTAACATTGCTTGGCAGTTCTCCGAGAATTTAGCATCTTTACTGTGTAAACCTGGGACAGTATTCATACATGGGTAAGAGATTATGTGTCGGTGTGAAAACAATACTTTTACAAAATTCATTAACATAGAATGGGGACATGTGTGTACCATTGATAATGAAATTGTGATTGAGAACACATTAAAGGAATATTTGAAGAAGGGATTAGGACATATCCTTAGAAAATAGTTGAGCATTGGTGGGACACTAAATGTGTTATATATGATCTGGAACCAAGTGATCACACTCAGTCCTCGAGTTGTTGGAAATATTGAACCCAATGGAGAGGGAATTCGGATTATTTTGCAGTAACTATTTGAAAAAACTAGCGGAGAGAAAGAAACTAAACATTGTGGGAAGTAGGGATCCCTTAAAGATGCTGTCTTTAATGAGGGAAGTGAGGAGACTAACAAGATCCCTCCTTAGTGCTTCTACAGATAAGTTAGCTTCGTCCACTCCAGCATATATTTGTAAGAAGTTCATTTACGATCAAGCAGTATTAAGGGTATCCAGTAGGGACTTCGCGAGAGTGGATAACCCAGACATCTTGGACCGACTAGTCAAAGATATTCAAAACTTTAACTTGAATATTACTCTGGATTCTCATACTTTCCCATATGTAATGGCTACTTTCAAATCTCACAAAAACACTTTCAGATGGATTACTAATGCACACCTTTGTATATTCTCGAAATTGGCATCATTAATTACTTTTGCATTACAAGCATGTTTGGATCCCATCATGAATTCATCTAGGATCTCCAAGATCAAATCGAATTGGAGGCTAACGTTATAGTGAGAGCATTTTGGATTGTCGATTCCATATACGAGGTGAAATTGAATTTACCACAAAGTATCCAATCGGTCTTCACTACAAATATAGATCAATGTTATGAATGGGTTGAAGAAAGTGATATCAGAAGTCATCAGCATGGCCTATGGAGGAAAGGGAAAGAGGTATTTGAACCTAAACTAGAATAGGAAAAAAGACTAGCATTGTGTAGCAAAATACTCACCATTCTAAGACTAAGTGAACGAGAAGAGGAAGGGGAGCACAGACAAAAAAGGAGCTGAGAGCACTGAACAAGTTTAGGGAGTTGCTAGAGAACTCCGAGAAGTGTGTACAAGTTCATAAATGGAAGGAGCACAAGTGAGTTATGACCTAGATATACTCGAGACATGACTGCAAGAGCTAGAACGCGGCCCGCAATCTAAATATCATGTGTTTTATTTCACAGAGTAGAAGAACAAGAGATGTTCTTATCTTGAGCCGCACCACTAGCAATAGCTTAGTCTTGGAGCGAAAGCGAAGATACGCTAGCCAAATGGCAGTGAGCTCCCCCATCGTTTACGAAGGAGATACTTTGTTGATGGATCCATCCCTTTCGTTTTATTGCACCTCTAACGTATGGAGCGAGGCAAGGAATGCTAGCTAGAACGGGCTCCTCCATGCTTACCTTCTCATGTTCCCTTACGATATGCTAGTACTCTGTATATGAATGGGTGGAGCACAGAGGGTTGGACAGTAATTTTGGAGTGGTTATACTCTTTGGAGACATGACAGAGAAGTCATATCGCCTCCAAGGATGGTAAGGGTCCTATACGCTTGGTAGATGTTTATAAGATATGTATATGCCATTCGTTCTTCACGAGTCACTCCTATTTGTTGTATTTATTAAAAGGAATGATTACTGCCACTTACTAGTTATTATTTTTTATCTTGTATTATTACCATTTACGGAATATGTTTGGGAGTTCAACAAGTGCCAAAATATGAAATATTGCAAGTCAAGTTGGGGGATAGGGATAACAACTGTGTGCTAGCATCCTCCAAACATTTGCACTTGATATAAGGTCTCCCAACATTGAAGATATCATTCAGGTACTTAGGAGTACTCCTTTCTGTTTTTGAAATCCGGCTCTTACACCTCCCAAAAACACCCACGGGGGAAGGGCATCTGCATGTAGCAAATGCTGACATTGGGCATAAGTTTAAATGAGGGTGGCTATGTGTGATGCTAATATTGAGCTCTATGCTTGGCTTTTTGCTTCCATTTCCAATGCTTTAGATGCTTCAGCAAGATCAGCCAAAAAAATCCACATATCTGGTGCAAAGGGTGCTAATAAATTCATATCATGAAGTTCCCAAACTTTGTTTTATCATATGCCAACAATTCAGCTTCCATTACCTATGGAGGGAAATATGGGTTAGTATATGTATGCGTAGAGCTCTTTTTTGGAGTGATTGGAGTAGTAGGCATGAGTTGATCTGAGAATATTGTCTCTTGTACATCCTGTGATAGACCCTCAAGGTCACAGAAACTATGTTGTGTTGTGTTGGAAGAGAACCCTTTTGGTAAAGGAAAGCATTTCAGGCCCAAACTATGCAGGGACAAAGGTCCTGCTAGGGGAGGGAGATTGGAATACATGAAGAGGTCCCACATTGTTTCAGGAGACTTCTCTGAAAATTCCACCAAAGCAATATTATCTTCCTCCATTAATTGGTCCAAAGACAAAGATAGCCAATTGATCACCTCCAAAATTTTATCTGTATTGCCCTTTCCAATCACTAAAATTCTGCACCAATCATTGATGGACAGTAGCATAACCAGTAGTTTATTTGACTCAGGGTGCTCTTTGATTTCCTGCATATCTATGGCAATGATTCTGTCATGGACTCTTTTATTCAGCATAGTCATAATGGCCTGGCATCCAAGTGATGGGGCGGGTAGTGGACCCACATACCCAAGAGCCATCAAATCCTTGTGCCACAAAGAGGCCTGCTAGTCAAAGCCAAGTCCAAGCATTAGTCATGAGAATTTTCTTACCTCACAATGGTTAGGCTAGTGTGTGTTTCAACCTATATTTCTACTACTCTTTATCATATCTCAATCCAACATCCTTGATATACTTTAAAGTCTTTGAATCAATCATTTCATTAGTTCATTAAACAACTTCATTATTACGTTTGAACCCCCTTGCTCCTTTATTACCCCAACCATCACCAGGAGTAATGTCATATGGGGAACTCATGCTACGGTCCCCACAGACACTACCTGCTAGAGCATATGCATCTCGAGCTAGAGGGAGATCAGTGGGATGCATTGGATATACCAGGGGACGGGGATGCACATCATACTACTCACCTAGAGACCACTATTCCTGTAAGATGATTGAATGGCGACCCGCGGTGGAGAGTTCAGTACATTTGGATAGCTCGGATTCCCAGGTACGGCCATCAAAGGTCTTGAGAGGGGGTAATAGCTCAGATTCCCAGGTACGGCCATGAAAGGTCTTCAGATGGGGTAAGACCATGTCATACATTGATACAAAGAACAAGAATCTTCCTGTACGACATCTGCTCGATGATGACAATGATTGATTGATGGCAGGTATGTGATGTTTGGTTGAGAAGTATCATGCTGTTGCCACACAACAAGAGAATTCTAATGAGTAAAGAAAAGAAATCTAGCATCTTCATGCATGCATTATTTGATAACCCTCTACTTGAAACGTTCTCAATTAAAAAACTTTCTACAGACGTTCTCTATCACTAGAAGATGCATAATGTGATTGACTCCATAAAAGATACTAACATTGCTTGGCAGTTCTCCGAGAATTTAGCATCTTTACTGTGTAAACCTGGGACAGTATTCATACATGGGTAAGAGATTATGTGTCGGTGTGAAAACAATACTTTTACAAAATTCATTAACATAGAATGGGGACATGTGTGTACCATTGATAATGAAATTGTGATTGAGAACACATTAAAGGAATATTTGAAGAAGGGATTAGGACATATCCTTAGAAAATAGTTGAGCATTGGTGGGACACTAAACGTGTTATATATGATCTGGAACCAAGTGATCACACTCAGTCCTCGAGTTGTTGGAAATATTGAACCCAATGGAGAGGGAATTCGGATTATTTTGCAGTAACTATTTGAAAAAACTAGCGGAGAGAAAGAAACTAAACATTGTGGGAAGTAGGGATCCCTTAAAGATGCTGTCTTTAATGAGGGAAGTGAGGAGACTAACAAGATCCCTCCTTAGTGCTTCTACAGATAAGTTAGCTTCGTCCACTCCAGCATATATTTGTAAGAAGTTCATTTACGATCAAGCAGTATTAAGGGTATCCAGTAGGGACTTCGCGAGAGTGGATAACCCAGACATCTTGGACCGACTAGTCAAAGATATTCAAAACTTTAACTTGAATATTACTCTGGATTCTCATACTTTCCCATATGTAATGGCTACTTTCAAATCTCACAAAAACACTTTCAGATGGATTACTAATGCACACCTTTGTATATTCTTGAAATTGGCATCATTAATTACTTTTGCATTACAAGCATGTTTGGATCCCATCATGAATTCATCTAGGATCTCCAAGATCAAATCGAATTGGAGGCTAACGTTATAGTGAGAGCATTTTGGATTGTCGATTCCATATACGAGGTGAAATTGAATTTACCACAAAGTATCCAATCGGTCTTCACTACAAATATAGATCAATGTTATGAATGGGTTGAAGAAAGTGATATCAGAAGTCATCAGCATGGCCTATGGAGGAAAGGGCAAGAGGTATTTGAACCTAAACTAGAATAGGAAAAAAGACTAGCATTGTGTAGCAAAATACTCACCATTCTAAGACTAAGTGAACGAGAAGAGGAAGGGGAGCACAGACAAAAAAGGAGCTGAGAGCACTGAACAAGTTTAGGGAGTTGCTAGAGAACTCCGAGAAGTGTGTACAAGTTCATAAATGGAAGGAGCACAAGTGAGTTATGACCTAGATATACTCGAGACATGACTGCAAGAGCTAGAACGCGGCCCGCAATCTAAATATCATGTGTTTTATTTCACAGAGTAGAAGAACAAGAGATGTTCTTATCTTGAGCCGCACCACTAGCAATAGCTTAGTCTTGGAGCGAAAGCGAAGATACGCTAGCCAAATGGCAGTGAGCTCCCCCATCGTTTACGAAGGAGATACTTTGTTGATGGATCCATCCCTTTCGTTTTATTGCACCTCTAACGTATGGAGCGAGGCAAGGAATGCTAGCTAGAACGGGCTCCTCCATGCTTACCTTCTCATGTTCCCTTACGATATGCTAGTACTCTGTATATGAATGGGTGGAGCACAGAGGGTTGGACAGTAATTTTGGAGTGCCCAACTGAGTAACGATTCGTTGAGTACCTCGGTGGAATACAAGGAAGCAAAGGTAATCCCTAGACACTCCATAGGAGTGGCAGACCTAGCACAACGGAAACGCGATGTCCCTAACGTAAAGCCATACAAGTTGATCTAGTCATCTGGATGTTAGTCGAGATTACGTCGGACGAGCAGCTCTATAATGGTTCTACATAGAGCTCTTTTTTGGAGTGATTGGAGTAGTAGCCATGAGTTGATATGAGAATATTGTCTCTTGTACATCCTCTGATAGACCCTCAAGATCACGGAAACTATGTTGTGTTGTGTTGGAAGAGGACCCTTTTGGTAAAGGAAAGCATTTCAAGCCCAAACTATCTAGGGACAAAGGTCCTCCTGGGGGAGGGAGATTGGAATACATGAAGAGGTCCCTCATTGTTTCAAGAGACTTCTCTGCAAATTCCACCAAAGCAATATCATCTTCCTCCATTAATTGGTCCAAAGACAAAGATAGCCGATTGATCACCTCCAAAATTTTATATGTATTGCCTTTTCCAATCATTAAAATTCTGTACCAATCATTTATGGACAGTAGCATAACCAGTAGTTTATTTGACTCAGGGTGGTCTTTGATTTCCTGCATATCTATGGCAACGATTCTGTCATGGACTCTTTTATTCAGCATAGTCATAATGGCCTGGCATCCAAGTGATGGGGCAGGTAGTAGACCACATACCCAAGAGCCATCAAACCCTTGTGCCACAAAGAGGCCTGCTAGTCAAAGCCAAGTCCAACCATCAGTCATGAGATTTTTCTTACCTCACAATGGTTAGGCTAGTGTGTGTTTCAACCTACATTTCTACTACTCTTTATCATATCTCAATCCAACATCCTTGATATACTTTAAAGTCTTTGAATCAATCATTTCATTAGTTCATTAAACAACTTCAAATCTATTGTTTGTAATTGCAAGAATTACACCCCTTTCCCATGTAATTCTCCAAAGTCCCTTAAATCCCAAGTCCTATTGTTCCCCACACAACTGGATCATAGAATATTATAAATCGTTACATTGGCCTTCCTGGAAGTAAAGATTTCGTAATATTAGCAACTGAATATAAATTGGAAGGGGACTACAGGGTGTCCCAATTCATTCATTAGCACTCTTTCTTTTTTCCAAAAATCCCATACAAAATTCATTAACATAGAATGGGGACACGTGTGTACCATTGATAATGAAATTGTGATTGAGAACACATTAAAGGAATATTTGAAGAAGGGATTAGGACATATCCTTAGAAAACAGTTGAGCATTGGTGGGACACTAAATGTATTATATATGATCTAGAACCAAGTGATCACACTCAGTCCCAAGTTGTTGGAAATATTGAACCCAATGGAGAGGGAATTTGGATTATTTTGCAGTAACTATTTGGAAAAACCAGCGGAGAGAAAGAAACTAAACATTGTGGGAAGTAGGGATCCCTTAAAGATGCTGTGTGTAATGAACGAAGGGAGGAGACTAAGAAGATCCCTCCTTAGTGCTTCTACAGATAAGTCAGCTTCATCCACTCTAGCATATATTTGTAAGAAGTTCATTTACGACCAAACAGTATTAAGGGTATCCAGCAGGGACTTCGAGAGAGTGGATAACCTAGACATCTTAGACCGACTGGTCAAAGATATTCAAAAATTCAACTTGAATATTACTCTAGATTCTCATACTTTCCCATATGTAATGGCTACTTTCAAATCTCACAAAAACACTTTCAGATGGATTACTAATGCACACCTTTGTATATTCTTGGAATTGGCATCATTAATTACTTTTGCATTACAAGATGTTTGGATCCCATCATGAATTCATCTAGGGATCTCCAAGATCAAATTGAATTGAAGGCTAATGTTACAGTGAGTGCATTTTGGATTGTCGGTTCCATATACGAGGTGAAATTGAAGTTACCACAAAGTATCCAATCGGTCTTCACTACAGATATAGGTCAATGTTATGAAAATATCCCTTTGGATGGGAAATATGGGTTGAAGAAAGTGATATCAGAAGTCATCAGCATGGTCTATGGAGGAGAGGGAAAGAGGTATCTGAACCTAAACTGGAATAGGAAAAAAGACTGGCACTGAGTAGCAAAATACTCACCATTCTAAGACTGACTGAACGAGAAGAGGAAGGGGAGCACACACAAAAAAGGAACTGAGAGCACTGAATAAGTTTAGGGAGTTGCTAGAGGACTCCGAGAAGTGTGTACAAGTTCATAAATGGAAGGAGCACAAGTGAGTTATGACCTAGATATACTCGAGACGTGACTGCAAGAGCTAGAACGCGGCCCGCAATCTAAATATCGTGTGTTTTATTTGAAAGAGCAGAAGAACAGGAGACATTCTTATCTTGAGCCGCACCACTAGCAATAGGTTAGTCTTGGAGGGAAAGCGAAGATACGGTAGCCAAACGGCATTGTGCTCCCCCATCGTTTACGCAGGAGAGACTTTGTTGATGGATCCATCCCTTTCATTTTATTGCACCTCTAACGTATGGAGCGAGGCAAGGAATGCTAGCTAGAACGGGCTCCTCCATGCTTACCTTCTCATGTTCCCTTACGATATGCTAGTACTTTGTATATGAATGGGTAGAGCACAGAGGGTTGGATGGTAATTCTGGAGTGCCCAACTGAGCAACGATTCGTTGAGTACCTCGGTGGGATACAAGGAAGCAAAGGTAATCCCTAGACACTCCACAGGAGTGGCGGACCTAGCGCAACGGAAACACGATGTCCCTAATGTAAACCCATACAAGTTGATCTAGTCGTCTGGATGTTCAATCAAGATTACATCGGACGAGCAGCTTTGTGATGGTTGAGGGCGAGATGCATGCCCTATGAGAGCCGAGAGCTAGGATGTCAATTGCTGGGAATTTATGCAATGACACAGAGCCTCGAGTAGTAACAAGCGGCATGGTTATACTCTTTGGAGACATGACAGAGAAGTCATATCGCCTCCAAGGATGGTAAGGGTCCTATACGCTTGGTAGATGTTTATAAGATATGTATATGCCATTCGTTCTTCACGAGTCACTCCTATTTGTTGTATTTATTAAAGGAATGATTACTGCCACTTACTAGTTATTATTTTTTATCTTGTATTATTACCATTTACGGAATATGTTTGGGAGTTCAACAAGTGCCAAAATATGAAATATTGCAAGTCAAGTTGGGGGATAGGGATAACAACTGTGTGCTAGCATCCTCCAAACATTTGCACTTGATATAAGGTCTCCCAACATTGAAGATATCATTCAGGTACTTAGGAGTACTCCTTTCTGTTTTTGAAATCCGGCTCTTACACCTCCCAAAAACACCCACGGGGGAAGGGCATCTGCATGTAGCAAATGCTGACATTGGGCATAAGTTTAAATGAGGGTGGCTATGTGTGATGCTAATATTGAGCTCTATGCTTGGCTTTTTGCTTCCATTTCCAATGCTTTAGATGCTTCAGCAAGATCAGCCAAAAAAATCCACATATCTGGTGCAAAGGGTGCTAATAAATTCATATCATGAAGTTCCCAAACTTTGTTTTATCATATGCCAACAATTCAGCTTCCATTACCTATGGAGGGAAATATGGGTTAGTATATGTATGCGTAGAGCTCTTTTTTGGAGTGATTGGAGTAGTAGGCATGAGTTGATCTGAGAATATTGTCTCTTGTACATCCTGTGATAGACCCTCAAGGTCACAGAAACTATGTTGTGTTGTGTTGGAAGAGAACCCTTTTGGTAAAGGAAAGCATTTCAGGCCCAAACTATGCAGGGACAAAGGTCCTGCTAGGGGAGGGAGATTGGAATACATGAAGAGGTCCCTCATTGTTTCAGGAGACTTCTCTGAAAATTCCACCAAAGCAATATTATCTTCCTCCATTAATTGGTCCAAAGACAAAGATAGCCAATTGATCACCTCCAAAATTTTATCTGTATTGCCCTTTCCAATCACTAAAATTCTGCACCAATCATTGATGGACAGTAGCATAACCAGTAGTTTATTTGACTCAGGGTGCTCTTTGATTTCCTGCATATCTATGGCAATGATTCTGTCATGGACTCTTTTATTCAGCATAGTCATAATGGCCTGGCATCCAAGTGATGGGGCGGGTAGTGGACCCACATACCCAAGAGCCATCAAATCCTTGTGCCACAAAGAGGCCTGCTAGTCAAAGCCAAGTCCAAGCATTAGTCATGAGAATTTTCTTACCTCACAATGGTTAGGCTAGTGTGTGTTTCAACCTATATTTCTACTACTCTTTATCATATCTCAATCCAACATCCTTGATATACTTTAAAGTCTTTGAATCAATCATTTCATTAGTTCATTAAACAACTTCATTATTACGTTTGAACCCCCTTGCTCCTTTATTACCCCAACCATCACCAGGAGTAATGTCATATGGGGAACTCATGCTACGGTCCCCACAGACACTACCTGCTAGAGCATATGCATCTCGAGCTAGAGGGAGATCAGTGGGATGCATTGGATATACCAGGGGATGGGGATGCACATCATACTACTCACCTAGAGACCACTATTCCTGTAAGATGATTGAATGGCGACCCGCGGTGGAGAGTTCAGTATATTTGGATAGCTCGGATTCCCAGGTACGGCCATCAAAGGTCTTGAGAGGGGGTAATAGCTCAGATTCCCAGGTACGGCCATGAAAGGTCTTCAGATGGGGTAAGACCATGTCATACATTGATACAAAGAACAAGAATCTTCCTGTACGACATCTGCTCGATGATGACAATGATTGATTGATGGCAGGTATGTGATGTTTGGTTGAGAAGTATCATGCTGTTGCCACACAACAAGAGAATTCTAATGAGTAAAGAAAAGAAATCTAGCATCTTCATGCATGCATTATTTGATAACCCTCTACTTGAAACGTTCTCAATTAAAAAACTTTCTACAGACGTTCTCTATCACTAGAAGATGCATAATGTGATTGACTCCATAAAAGATACTAACATTGCTTGGCAGTTCTCCGAGAATTTAGCATCTTTACTGTGTAAACCTGGGACAGTATTCATACATGGGTAAGAGATTATGTGTCGGTGTGAAAACAATACTTTTACAAAATTCATTAACATAGAATGGGGACATGTGTGTACCATTGATAATGAAATTGTGATTGAGAACACATTAAAGGAATATTTGAAGAAGGGATTAGGACATATCCTTAGAAAATAGTTGAGCATTGGTGGGACACTAAACGTGTTATATATGATCTGGAACCAAGTGATCACACTCAGTCCTCGAGTTGTTGGAAATATTGAACCCAATGGAGAGGGAATTCGGATTATTTTGCAGTAACTATTTGAAAAAACTAGCGGAGAGAAAGAAACTAAACATTGTGGGAAGTAGGGATCCCTTAAAGATGCTGTCTTTAATGAGGGAAGTGAGGAGACTAACAAGATCCCTCCTTAGTGCTTCTACAGATAAGTTAGCTTCGTCCACTCCAGCATATATTTGTAAGAAGTTCATTTACGATCAAGCAGTATTAAGGGTATCCAGTAGGGACTTCGCGAGAGTGGATAACCCAGACATCTTGGACCGACTAGTCAAAGATATTCAAAACTTTAACTTGAATATTACTCTGGATTCTCATACTTTCCCATATGTAATGGCTACTTTCAAATCTCACAAAAACACTTTCAGATGGATTACTAATGCACACCTTTGTATATTCTTGAAATTGGCATCATTAATTACTTTTGCATTACAAGCATGTTTGGATCCCATCATGAATTCATCTAGGATCTCCAAGATCAAATCGAATTGGAGGCTAACGTTATAGTGAGAGCATTTTGGATTGTCGATTCCATATACGAGGTGAAATTGAATTTACCACAAAGTATCCAATCGGTCTTCACTACAAATATAGATCAATGTTATGAATGGGTTGAAGAAAGTGATATCAGAAGTCATCAGCATGGCCTATGGAGGAAAGGGCAAGAGGTATTTGAACCTAAACTAGAATAGGAAAAAAGACTAGCATTGTGTAGCAAAATACTCACCATTCTAAGACTAAGTGAACGAGAAGAGGAAGGGGAGCACAGACAAAAAAGGAGCTGAGAGCACTGAACAAGTTTAGGGAGTTGCTAGAGAACTCCGAGAAGTGTGTACAAGTTCATAAATGGAAGGAGCACAAGTGAGTTATGACCTAGATATACTCGAGACATGACTGCAAGAGCTAGAACGCGGCCCGCAATCTAAATATCATGTGTTTTATTTCACAGAGTAGAAGAACAAGAGATGTTCTTATCTTGAGCCGCACCACTAGCAATAGCTTAGTCTTGGAGCGAAAGCGAAGATACGCTAGCCAAATGGCAGTGAGCTCCCCCATCGTTTACGAAGGAGATACTTTGTTGATGGATCCATCCCTTTCGTTTTATTGCACCTCTAACGTATGGAGCGAGGCAAGGAATGCTAGCTAGAACGGGCTCCTCCATGCTTACCTTCTCATGTTCCCTTACGATATGCTAGTACTCTGTATATGAATGGGTGGAGCACAGAGGGTTGGACAGTAATTTTGGAGTGCCCAACTGAGTAACGATTCGTTGAGTACCTCGGTGGAATACAAGGAAGCAAAGGTAATCCCTAGACACTCCATAGGAGTGGCAGACCTAGCACAACGGAAACGCGATGTCCCTAACGTAAAGCCATACAAGTTGATCTAGTCATCTGGATGTTAGTCGAGATTACGTCGGACGAGCAGCTCTATAATGGTTCTACATAGAGCTCTTTTTTGGAGTGATTGGAGTAGTAGCCATGAGTTGATATGAGAATATTGTCTCTTGTACATCCTCTGATAGACCCTCAAGATCACGGAAACTATGTTGTGTTGTGTTGGAAGAGGACCCTTTTGGTAAAGGAAAGCATTTCAAGCCCAAACTATCTAGGGACAAAGGTCCTCCTGGGGGAGGGAGATTGGAATACATGAAGAGGTCCCTCATTGTTTCAAGAGACTTCTCTGCAAATTCCACCAAAGCAATATCATCTTCCTCCATTAATTGGTCCAAAGACAAAGATAGCCGATTGATCACCTCCAAAATTTTATATGTATTGCCTTTTCCAATCATTAAAATTCTGTACCAATCATTTATGGACAGTAGCATAACCAGTAGTTTATTTGACTCAGGGTGGTCTTTGATTTCCTGCATATCTATGGCAACGATTCTGTCATGGACTCTTTTATTCAGCATAGTCATAATGGCCTGGCATCCAAGTGATGGGGCAGGTAGTAGACCACATACCCAAGAGCCATCAAACCCTTGTGCCACAAAGAGGCCTGCTAGTCAAAGCCAAGTCCAACCATCAGTCATGAGATTTTTCTTACCTCACAATGGTTAGGCTAGTGTGTGTTTCAACCTACATTTCTACTACTCTTTATCATATCTCAATCCAACATCCTTGATATACTTTAAAGTCTTTGAATCAATCATTTCATTAGTTCATTAAACAACTTCAAATCTATTGTTTGTAATTGCAAGAATTACACCCCTTTCCCATGTAATTCTCCAAAGTCCCTTAAATCCCAAGTCCTATTGTTCCCCACACAACTGGATCATAGAATATTATAAATCGTTACATTGGCCTTCCTGGAAGTAAAGATTTCGTAATATTAGCAACTGAATATAAATTGGAAGGGGACTACAGGGTGTCCCAATTCATTCATTAGCACTCTTTCTTTTTTCCAAAAATCCCATACAAAATTCATTAACATAGAATGGGGACACGTGTGTACCATTGATAATGAAATTGTGATTGAGAACACATTAAAGGAATATTTGAAGAAGGGATTAGGACATATCCTTAGAAAACAGTTGAGCATTGGTGGGACACTAAATGTATTATATATGATCTAGAACCAAGTGATCACACTCAGTCCCAAGTTGTTGGAAATATTGAACCCAATGGAGAGGGAATTTGGATTATTTTGCAGTAACTATTTGGAAAAACCAGCGGAGAGAAAGAAACTAAACATTGTGGGAAGTAGGGATCCCTTAAAGATGCTGTGTGTAATGAACGAAGGGAGGAGACTAAGAAGATCCCTCCTTAGTGCTTCTACAGATAAGTCAGCTTCATCCACTCTAGCATATATTTGTAAGAAGTTCATTTACGACCAAACAGTATTAAGGGTATCCAGCAGGGACTTCGAGAGAGTGGATAACCTAGACATCTTAGACCGACTGGTCAAAGATATTCAAAAATTCAACTTGAATATTACTCTAGATTCTCATACTTTCCCATATGTAATGGCTACTTTCAAATCTCACAAAAACACTTTCAGATGGATTACTAATGCACACCTTTGTATATTCTTGGAATTGGCATCATTAATTACTTTTGCATTACAAGATGTTTGGATCCCATCATGAATTCATCTAGGGATCTCCAAGATCAAATTGAATTGAAGGCTAATGTTACAGTGAGTGCATTTTGGATTGTCGGTTCCATATACGAGGTGAAATTGAAGTTACCACAAAGTATCCAATCGGTCTTCACTACAGATATAGGTCAATGTTATGAAAATATCCCTTTGGATGGGAAATATGGGTTGAAGAAAGTGATATCAGAAGTCATCAGCATGGTCTATGGAGGAGAGGGAAAGAGGTATCTGAACCTAAACTGGAATAGGAAAAAAGACTGGCACTGAGTAGCAAAATACTCACCATTCTAAGACTGACTGAACGAGAAGAGGAAGGGGAGCACACACAAAAAAGGAACTGAGAGCACTGAATAAGTTTAGGGAGTTGCTAGAGGACTCCGAGAAGTGTGTACAAGTTCATAAATGGAAGGAGCACAAGTGAGTTATGACCTAGATATACTCGAGACGTGACTGCAAGAGCTAGAACGCGGCCCGCAATCTAAATATCGTGTGTTTTATTTGAAAGAGCAGAAGAACAGGAGACATTCTTATCTTGAGCCGCACCACTAGCAATAGGTTAGTCTTGGAGGGAAAGCGAAGATACGGTAGCCAAACGGCATTGTGCTCCCCCATCGTTTACGCAGGAGAGACTTTGTTGATGGATCCATCCCTTTCATTTTATTGCACCTCTAACGTATGGAGCGAGGCAAGGAATGCTAGCTAGAACGGGCTCCTCCATGCTTACCTTCTCATGTTCCCTTACGATATGCTAGTACTTTGTATATGAATGGGTAGAGCACAGAGGGTTGGATGGTAATTCTGGAGTGCCCAACTGAGCAACGATTCGTTGAGTACCTCGGTGGGATACAAGGAAGCAAAGGTAATCCCTAGACACTCCACAGGAGTGGCGGACCTAGCGCAACGGAAACACGATGTCCCTAATGTAAACCCATACAAGTTGATCTAGTCGTCTGGATGTTCAATCAAGATTACATCGGACGAGCAGCTTTGTGATGGTTGAGGGCGAGATGCATGCCCTATGAGAGCCGAGAGCTAGGATGTCAATTGCTGGGAATTTATGCAATGACACAGAGCCTCGAGTAGTAACAAGCGGCATGGTTATACTCTTTGGAGACATGACAGAGAAGTCATATCGCCTCCAAGGATGGTAAGGGTCCTATACGCTTGGTAGATGTTTATAAGATATGTATATGCCATTCGTTCTTCACGAGTCACTCCTATTTGTTGTATTTATTAAAGGAATGATTACTGCCACTTACTAGTTATTATTTTTTATCTTGTATTATTACCATTTACGGAATATGTTTGGGAGTTCAACAAGTGCCAAAATATGAAATATTGCAAGTCAAGTTGGGGGATAGGGATAACAACTGTGTGCTAGCATCCTCCAAACATTTGCACTTGATATAAGGTCTCCCAACATTGAAGATATCATTCAGGTACTTAGGAGTACTCCTTTCTGTTTTTGAAATCCGGCTCTTACACCTCCCAAAAACACCCACGGGGGAAGGGCATCTGCATGTAGCAAATGCTGACATTGGGCATAAGTTTAAATGAGGGTGGCTATGTGTGATGCTAATATTGAGCTCTATGCTTGGCTTTTTGCTTCCATTTCCAATGCTTTAGATGCTTCAGCAAGATCAGCCAAAAAAATCCACATATCTGGTGCAAAGGGTGCTAATAAATTCATATCATGAAGTTCCCAAACTTTGTTTTATCATATGCCAACAATTCAGCTTCCATTACCTATGGAGGGAAATATGGGTTAGTATATGTATGCGTAGAGCTCTTTTTTGGAGTGATTGGAGTAGTAGGCATGAGTTGATCTGAGAATATTGTCTCTTGTACATCCTGTGATAGACCCTCAAGGTCACAGAAACTATGTTGTGTTGTGTTGGAAGAGAACCCTTTTGGTAAAGGAAAGCATTTCAGGCCCAAACTATGCAGGGACAAAGGTCCTGCTAGGGGAGGGAGATTGGAATACATGAAGAGGTCCCTCATTGTTTCAGGAGACTTCTCTGAAAATTCCACCAAAGCAATATTATCTTCCTCCATTAATTGGTCCAAAGACAAAGATAGCCAATTGATCACCTCCAAAATTTTATCTGTATTGCCCTTTCCAATCACTAAAATTCTGCACCAATCATTGATGGACAGTAGCATAACCAGTAGTTTATTTGACTCAGGGTGCTCTTTGATTTCCTGCATATCTATGGCAATGATTCTGTCATGGACTCTTTTATTCAGCATAGTCATAATGGCCTGGCATCCAAGTGATGGGGCGGGTAGTGGACCCACATACCCAAGAGCCATCAAATCCTTGTGCCACAAAGAGGCCTGCTAGTCAAAGCCAAGTCCAAGCATTAGTCATGAGAATTTTCTTACCTCACAATGGTTAGGCTAGTGTGTGTTTCAACCTATATTTCTACTACTCTTTATCATATCTCAATCCAACATCCTTGATATACTTTAAAGTCTTTGAATCAATCATTTCATTAGTTCATTAAACAACTTCATTATTACGTTTGAACCCCCTTGCTCCTTTATTACCCCAACCATCACCAGGAGTAATGTCATATGGGGAACTCATGCTACGGTCCCCACAGACACTACCTGCTAGAGCATATGCATCTCGAGCTAGAGGGAGATCAGTGGGATGCATTGGATATACCAGGGGATGGGGATGCACATCATACTACTCACCTAGAGACCACTATTCCTGTAAGATGATTGAATGGCGACCCGCGGTGGAGAGTTCAGTATATTTGGATAGCTCGGATTCCCAGGTACGGCCATCAAAGGTCTTGAGAGGGGGTAATAGCTCAGATTCCCAGGTACGGCCATGAAAGGTCTTCAGATGGGGTAAGACCATGTCATACATTGATACAAAGAACAAGAATCTTCCTGTACGACATCTGCTCGATGATGACAATGATTGATTGATGGCAGGTATGTGATGTTTGGTTGAGAAGTATCATGCTGTTGCCACACAACAAGAGAATTCTAATGAGTAAAGAAAAGAAATCTAGCATCTTCATGCATGCATTATTTGATAACCCTCTACTTGAAACGTTCTCAATTAAAAAACTTTCTACAGACGTTCTCTATCACTAGAAGATGCATAATGTGATTGACTCCATAAAAGATACTAACATTGCTTGGCAGTTCTCCGAGAATTTAGCATCTTTACTGTGTAAACCTGGGACAGTATTCATACATGGGTAAGAGATTATGTGTCGGTGTGAAAACAATACTTTTACAAAATTCATTAACATAGAATGGGGACATGTGTGTACCATTGATAATGAAATTGTGATTGAGAACACATTAAAGGAATATTTGAAGAAGGGATTAGGACATATCCTTAGAAAATAGTTGAGCATTGGTGGGACACTAAATGTGTTATATATGATCTGGAACCAAGTGATCACACTCAG
This sequence comes from Dipteris shenzhenensis, assembly GCF_047967505.1. Taxonomy (NCBI): domain Eukaryota; kingdom Viridiplantae; phylum Streptophyta; class Polypodiopsida; order Gleicheniales; family Dipteridaceae; genus Dipteris; species Dipteris shenzhenensis. The sequence continues at coordinate 60,140,287 of NC_141597.1, read as the reverse complement.
TCCTCGAGTTGTTGGAAATATTGAACCCAATGGAGAGGGAATTCGGATTATTTTGCAGTAACTATTTGAAAAAACTAGCGGAGAGAAAGAAACTAAACATTGTGGGAAGTAGGGATCCCTTAAAGATGCTGTCTTTAATGAGGGAAGTGAGGAGACTAACAAGATCCCTCCTTAGTGCTTCTACAGATAAGTTAGCTTCGTCCACTCCAGCATATATTTGTAAGAAGTTCATTTACGATCAAGCAGTATTAAGGGTATCCAGTAGGGACTTCGCGAGAGTGGATAACCCAGACATCTTGGACCGACTAGTCAAAGATATTCAAAACTTTAACTTGAATATTACTCTGGATTCTCATACTTTCCCATATGTAATGGCTACTTTCAAATCTCACAAAAACACTTTCAGATGGATTACTAATGCACACCTTTGTATATTCTCGAAATTGGCATCATTAATTACTTTTGCATTACAAGCATGTTTGGATCCCATCATGAATTCATCTAGGATCTCCAAGATCAAATCGAATTGGAGGCTAACGTTATAGTGAGAGCATTTTGGATTGTCGATTCCATATACGAGGTGAAATTGAATTTACCACAAAGTATCCAATCGGTCTTCACTACAAATATAGATCAATGTTATGAATGGGTTGAAGAAAGTGATATCAGAAGTCATCAGCATGGCCTATGGAGGAAAGGGAAAGAGGTATTTGAACCTAAACTAGAATAGGAAAAAAGACTAGCATTGTGTAGCAAAATACTCACCATTCTAAGACTAAGTGAACGAGAAGAGGAAGGGGAGCACACACAAAAAAGGAGCTGAGAGCACTGAACAAGTTTAGGGAGTTGCTAGAGAACTCCGAGAAGTGTGTACAAGTTCATAAATGGAAGGAGCACAAGTGAGTTATGACCTAGATATACTCGAGACATGACTGCAAGAGCTAGAACGCGGCCCGCAATCTAAATATCATGTGTTTTATTTCACAGAGTAGAAGAACAAGAGATGTTCTTATCTTGAGCCGCACCACTAGCAATAGCTTAGTCTTGGAGCGAAAGCGAAGATACGCTAGCCAAATGGCAGTGAGCTCCCCCATCGTTTACGAAGGAGATACTTTGTTGATGGATCCATCCCTTTCGTTTTATTGCACCTCTAACGTATGGAGCGAGGCAAGGAATGCTAGCTAGAACGGGCTCCTCCATGCTTACCTTCTCATGTTCCCTTACGATATGCTAGTACTCTGTATATGAATGGGTGGAGCACAGAGGGTTGGATAGTAATTTTGGAGTGCCCAACTGAGTAACGATTCGTTGAGTACCTCGGTGGAATACAAGGAAGCAAAGGTAATCCCTAGACACTCCATAGGAGTGGCGGACCTAGCACAACGGAAACGCGATGTCCCTAACGTAAAGCCATACAAGTTGATCTAGTCATCTGGATGTTAGTCGAGATTACGTCGGAGGAGCAGCTCTATAATGGTTCTACATAGAGCTCTTTTTTGGAGTGATTGGAGTAGTAGCCATGAGTTGATATGAGAATATTGTCTCTTGTACATCCTCTGATAGACCCTCAAGATCACGGAAACTATGTTGTGTTGTGTTGGAAGAGGACCCTTTTGGTCCTCCTGGGGGAGGGAGATTGGAATACATGAAGAGGTCCCTCATTGTTTCAAGAGACTTCTCTGCAAATTCCACCAAAGCAATATCATCTTCCTCCATTAATTGGTCCAAAGACAAAGATAGCCGATTGATCACCTCCAAAATTTTATCTGTATTGCCCTTTCCAATCATTAAAATTCTGTACCAATCATTTATGGACAGTAGCATAACCAGTAGTTTATTTGACTCAGGGTGGTCTTTGATTTCCTGCATATCTATGGCAACGATTCTGTCATGGACTCTTTTATTCAGCATAGTCATAATGGCCTGGCATCCAAGTGATGGGGCAGGTAGTAGACCACATACCCAAGAGCCATCAAATCCTTGTGCCACAAAGAGGCCTGCTAGTCAAAGCCAAGTCCAACCATTAGTCATGAGATTTTTCTTACCTCACAATGGTTAGGCTAGTGTGTGTTTCAACCTACATTTCTACTACTCTTTATCATATCTCAATCCATCATCCTTGATATACTTTAAAGTCTTTGAATCAATCATTTCATTAGTTCATTAAACAACTTCAAATCTATTGTTTGTAATTGCAAGAATTACACCCCTTTCCCATGTAATTCTCCAAAGTCCCTTAAATCCCAAGTCCTATTGTTCCCCACACAACTGGATCATAGAATATTATAAATCGTTACATTGGCCTTCCTGGAAGTAAAGATTCCGTAATATTAGCAACTGAATATAAATTGGAAGGGGATTACAGGGTGTCCCAATTCATTCATTAGCAAATTGCCAACAATTGACATCCTAGCTCTCGGCTCTCATAGGGCATGCATCTTGCCCTCAACCATTATAGAGCTGCTCGTCCGACGTAATCTCGACTGAACGTCCAGACGACTAGATCAACTTGTATGGCTTTACGTTAGGGACATCGCATTTCCGTTGCGCTAGGTCCACCAATCCTATGGAGTGTATAGGGATTACCTTTGCTTCCTTGTATCCCACCGAGGTACTCAACGAATCGTTACTCAGTTGGGCACTCCAAAATTACTGTCCAACCCTCTGTGCTCTACCCATTCATATACGGAGTACTAGCGTATCATAAGGGAACATGACAAGGTATGCATGGAGGAGCCCATTCTAACTAGCATTCCTTGCCTCGCTCCATATGTTAGAGGTGCAATAAAACGAAAGGGATGGATCCATCAACAAAGTCTCTCCTTTGTAAACGATGGGGGAGCTCACTGCCGTTTGGCTAGCGTATCTTCGCTTTCCCTCCAAGACTAAGCTATTGCTAGTGGTTCAGCTCAAGATAAGAACGTCTCCTGTTCTTCTACTCTTTCAAATAAAACACATGATATTTAGATTGCGGGCTGCGTTCTAGCTCTTGCAGTGAGGTCTCGAGTATTTATAGGTCATAACTCACTTGTGCTCCTTCCATTTTTGAACTTGTACACACTTCTCGGAGTCCTCTAGCAACTCCCTAAACTTGTTCGTGTTCTCGGTTCCTTTTTTGTGTGTGCTCCCCTTCCTCTTCTCGTTCACTTAGTCTTAGAATGGTGAGTATTTTGCTACTTAGTGCTAGTCTTTTTTCCTATTCTAGTTTAGGTTCAGATACCTCTTTCCCTTTCCTCCATAGGCCATGCTGATGACTTCTGATATCACTTTCTTCAACCCATATTTCCCATCCAAAGGGATATTTTCATAACATTGATCTATATCTGTAGTGAAGACCGATTGGATACTTTGTGGTAAATTCAATTTCACCTCGTATATGGAACCAACAATCCAAAATGCACTCACTGTAACGTTAGCCTCAGATTCGATTTGATCTTGGAGATCCTAGATGAATTCATGATGGGATCCAAACATGCTTGTAATGCAAAAGTAATTAATGATGCCAATTCCGAGAATATACAAAGGTGTGCATTAGTAATCCATTTGAAAGTGTTTTTGTGAGATTTGAAAGTAGCCATTGCATATGGGAAAGTATGAGAATCTAGAGTAATATTCAAGTTAAAGTTTTGAATATCTTTGACCAGTCGGTCTAAGATGTCTGGGTTATCCACTCTCACGAAGTCCCTACCGGATACCCTTAATACTGCTTGATCCTAAATGAACTTCTTACAAATATATGCTGGAGTGGACGAAGCTGACTTATCTGTAGAAGCACTAAGGAGGGATCTTGTTAGTCTCCTCACTTCCTTCATTACAGACGGCATCTTTAAGGGATCCCTACTTCCCACAATGTTTAGTTTCTTTATAACACATTTAGTGTCCCACCAATGCTCAACTATTTTCTAAGGATATGTCCTAATCCCTTCTTCAAATATTCCTTTAATGTGTTCTCAATCACAATTTCATTATCAATGGTACACACATGTCCCCATTCTATGTTAATGAATTTTGTAAAAGTACTGTTTTCACACCGACACATAATCTCTTACCCATGTATGAATACTATCCCAGGTTTACACAGTAAAGATGCTGAATTCTCGGAGAACTACCAAGCAATGTTGGTATCTTTTATGGAGTCAATCACATTATGCATCTTCTGGTGATACAGAACGTCTATAGAAAGTTTTTTAATTGAGAACATTTCAAGTAGAGGGTTATCAAATAATGCATGCATGAAGATGCTAGATTTCTTTTCTTTACTCATCAGAATTCTCTTGTTGTGTGGCAACAGCACGATACTTCTCAACCAAACATCACATACCTACCATCAATCAATCATTGTCATCATAGAGCAGATGTCGTACAGTAAGATTCTTGTTCTTTGTATCAGTGTATGACATGGTCTTACCCCCTCTCAAGACCTTTCATGGCCGTACTTGGGAATCTGAGCTATTACCCCCTCTCAAGACCTTTGATGGCCATACCTGGGAATCCGTGCTATCCAAATGTACTGAACTCTCCGCTGGGGGTCGCCATTCAATCATCTTACGGGAATAGTGGTCTCTAGGTGAGTAGTATGATGTGCATCCCCATCCCCTGCTATATCCGATGCATCCCGCTGATCTCCCTCTAGCTTGAGATGCATATGCTCTAGCAGGTAGTGTCTGTGGGGACCGTAGCATGAGTTCCCCATATGACATTACTCCTGGTGATGGTTGGGGTAATAAAGGAGCAAGGGGGTTCAAACGTAATAATGAAGTTGTTTAATGAACTAATGAAATGATTGATTCAAAGACTTTAAAGTATATCAAGGATGTTGGATTGAGATATGATAAAGAGTAGTAGAAATATAGGTTGAAACACACACTAGCCTAACCATTGTGAGGTAAGAAAATTCTCATGACTAATGCTTGGACTTGGCTTTGACTAGCAGGCCTCTTTGTGGCACAAGGATTTGATGGCTCTTGGGTATGTGGGTCCACTACCCGCCCCATCACTTGGATGCCAGGCCATTATGACTATGCTGAATAAAAGAGTCCATGACAGAATCATTGCCATAGATATGCAGGAAATCAAAGAGCACCCTGAGTCAAATAAACTACTGGTTATGCTACTGTCCATCAATGATTGGTGCAGAATTTTAGTGATTGGAAAGGGCAATACAGATAAAATTTTGGAGGTGATCAATTGGCTATCTTTGTCTTTGGACCAATTAATGGAGGAAGATAATATTGCTTTGGTGGAATTTGCAGAGAAGTCTCCTGAAACAATGAGGGACCTCTTCATGTATTCCAATCTCCCTCCCCTAGCAGGACCTTTGTCCCTGCATAGTTTGGGCCTGAAATGCTTTCCTTTACCAAAAGGGTTCTCTTCCAACACAACACAACATAGTTTCTGTGACCTTGAGGGTCTATCACAGGATGTACAAGAGACAATATTCTCAGATCAACTCATGCCTACTACTCCAATCACTCCAAAAAAGAGCTCTACGCATACATATACTAACCCATATTTCCCTCCATAGGTAATGGAAGCTGAATTGTTGGCATATGATAAAACAAAGTTTGGGAACTTCATGATATGAATTTATTAGCACCCTTTGCACCAGATATGTGGATTTTTTTGGCTGATCTTGCTGAAGCATCTAAAGCATTGGAAATGGAAGCAAAAAGCCAAGCATAGAGCTCAATATTAGCATCACACATAGCCACCCTCATTTAAACTTATGCCCAATGTCAGCATTTGCTACATGCAGATGCCCTTCCCCCGTGGGTGTTTTTGGGAGGTGTAAGAGCCGGATTTCAAAAACAGAAAGGAGTACTCCTAAGTACCTGAATGATATCTTCAATGTTGGGAGACCTTATATCAAGTGCAAATGTTTGGAGGATGCTAGCACACAGTTGTTATCCCTATCCCCCAACTTGACTTGCAATATTTCATATTTTGGCACTTGTTGAACTCCCAAACATATTCCGTAAATGGTAATAATACAAGATAAAAAATAATAACTAGTAAGTGGCAGTAATCATTCCTTTTAATAAATACAACAAATAGGAGTGACTCGTGAAGAACGAATGGCATATACATATCTTATAAACATCTACCAAGCGTATAGGACCCTTACCATCCTTGGAGGCGATATGACTTCTCTGTCATGTCTCCAAAGAGTATAACCATGCCGCTTGTTACTACTCGAGGCTCTGTGTCATTGCATAAATTCCCAGCAATTGACATCCTAGCTCTCGGCTCTCATAGGGCATGCATCTCGCCCTCAACCATTACAAAGCTGCTCGTCCGATGTAATCTTGATTGAACATCCAGACGACTAGATCAACTTGTATGGGTTTACATTAGGGACATCGTGTTTCCGTTGCGCTAGGTCCGCCACTCCTGTGGAGTGTCTAGGGATTACCTTTGCTTCCTTGTATCCCACCGAGGTACTCAACGAATCGTTGCTTAGTTGGGCACTCCAGAATTACCATCCAACCCTCTGTGCTCTACCCATTCATATACAAAGTACTAGCATATCGTAAGGGAACATGAGAAGGTAAGCATGGAGGAGCCCGTTCTAGCTAGCATTCCTTGCCTCGCTCCATACGTTAGAGGTGCAATAAAACGAAAGGGATGGATCCATCAACAAAGTCTCTCCTGCGTAAACGATGGGGGAGCTCAATGCCGTTTGGCTAGCGTATCTTTGCTTTCCCTCCAAGACTAACCTATTGCTAGTGGTGCGGCTCAAGATAAGAATGTCTCCTGTTCTTCTGCTCTTTCAAATAAAACACACGATATTTAGATTGCGGGCCGCGTTCTAGCTCTTGCAGTCACGTCTCGAGTATATCTAGGTCATAACTCACTTGTGCTCCTTCCATTTATGAACTTGTACACACTTCTCGGAGTCCTCTAGCAACTCCCTAAACTTATTCAATGCTCTCAGTTCCTTTTTTGTGTGTGCTCCCCTTCCTCTTCTCGTTCAGTCAGTCTTAGAATGGTGAGTATTTTGCTACTCAGTGCCAGTCTTTTTTCCTATTCCAGTTTAGGTTCAGATACCTCTTTCCCTCTCCTCCATAGACCATGCTGATGACTTCTGATATCACTTTCTTCAACCCATATTTCCCATCCAAAGGGATTTTTCATAACATTGACCTATATCTGTAGTGAAGACCGATTGGATACTTTGTGGTAACTTCAATTTCACCTCGTATATGGAACCGACAATCCAAAATGCACTCACTGTAACATTAGCCTTCAATTCAATTTGATCTTGGAGATCCCTAGATGAATTCATGATGGGATCCAAACATCTTGTAATGCAAAAGTAATTAATGATGCCAATTCCAAGAATATACAAAGGTGTGCATTAGTAATCCATCTGAAAGTGTTTTTGTGAGATTTGAAAGTAGCCATTACATATGGGAAAGTATGAGAATCTAGAGTAATATTCAAGTTGAATTTTTGAATATCTTTGACCAGTCGGTCTAAGATGTCTGGGTTATCCACTCTCGCGAAGTCCCTGCTGGATACCCTTAATACTGTTTGGTCGTAAATGAACTTCTTACAAATATATGCTAGAGTGGATGAAGCTGACTTATCTGTAGAAGCACTAAGGAGGGATCTTCTTAGTCTCCTCACTTCGTTCATTACACACAGCATCTTTAAGGGATCCCTACTTCCCACAATGTTTAGTTTCTTTCTCTCCGCTGGTTTTTCCAAATAGTTACTGCAAAATAATCCAAATTCCCTCTCCATTGGGTTCAATATTTCCAACAACTTGGGACTGAGTGTGATCACTTGGTTCTAGATCATATATAATACATTTAGTGTCCCACCAATGCTCAACTGTTTTCTAAGGATATGTCCTAATCCCTTCTTCAAATATTCCTTTAATGTGTTCTCAATCACAATTTCATTATCAATGGTACACACGTGTCCCCATTCTATGTTAATGAATTTTGTATGGGATTTTTGGAAAAAAGAAAGAGTGCTAATGAATGAATTGGGACACCCTGTAGTCCCCTTCCAATTTATATTCAGTTGCTAATATTACGAAATCTTTACTTCCAGGAAGGCCAATGTAACGATTTATAATATTCTATGATCCAGTTGTGTGGGGAACAATAGGACTTGGGATTTAAGGGACTTTGGAGAATTACATGGGAAAGGGGTGTAATTCTTGCAATTACAAACAATAGATTTGAAGTTGTTTAATGAACTAATGAAATGATTGATTCAAAGACTTTAAAGTATATCAAGGATGTTGGATTGAGATATGATAAAGAGTAGTAGAAATGTAGGTTGAAACACACACTAGCCTAACCATTGTGAGGTAAGAAAAATCTCATGACTGATGGTTGGACTTGGCTTTGACTAGCAGGCCTCTTTGTGGCACAAGGGTTTGATGGCTCTTGGGTATGTGGTCTACTACCTGCCCCATCACTTGGATGCCAGGCCATTATGACTATGCTGAATAAAAGAGTCCATGACAGAATCGTTGCCATAGATATGCAGGAAATCAAAGACCACCCTGAGTCAAATAAACTACTGGTTATGCTACTGTCCATAAATGATTGGTACAGAATTTTAATGATTGGAAAAGGCAATACATATAAAATTTTGGAGGTGATCAATCGGCTATCTTTGTCTTTGGACCAATTAATGGAGGAAGATGATATTGCTTTGGTGGAATTTGCAGAGAAGTCTCTTGAAACAATGAGGGACCTCTTCATGTATTCCAATCTCCCTCCCCCAGGAGGACCTTTGTCCCTAGATAGTTTGGGCTTGAAATGCTTTCCTTTACCAAAAGGGTCCTCTTCCAACACAACACAACATAGTTTCCGTGATCTTGAGGGTCTATCAGAGGATGTACAAGAGACAATATTCTCATATCAACTCATGGCTACTACTCCAATCACTCCAAAAAAGAGCTCTATGTAGAACCATTATAGAGCTGCTCGTCCGACGTAATCTCGACTAACATCCAGATGACTAGATCAACTTGTATGGCTTTACGTTAGGGACATCGCGTTTCCGTTGTGCTAGGTCTGCCACTCCTATGGAGTGTCTAGGGATTACCTTTGCTTCCTTGTATTCCACCGAGGTACTCAACGAATCGTTACTCAGTTGGGCACTCCAAAATTACTGTCCAACCCTCTGTGCTCCACCCATTCATATACAGAGTACTAGCATATCGTAAGGGAACATGAGAAGGTAAGCATGGAGGAGCCCGTTCTAGCTAGCATTCCTTGCCTCGCTCCATACGTTAGAGGTGCAATAAAACGAAAGGGATGGATCCATCAACAAAGTATCTCCTTCGTAAACGATGGGGGAGCTCACTGCCATTTGGCTAGCGTATCTTCGCTTTCGCTCCAAGACTAAGCTATTGCTAGTGGTGCGGCTCAAGATAAGAACATCTCTTGTTCTTCTACTCTGTGAAATAAAACACATGATATTTAGATTGCGGGCCGCGTTCTAGCTCTTGCAGTCATGTCTCGAGTATATCTAGGTCATAACTCACTTGTGCTCCTTCCATTTATGAACTTGTACACACTTCTCGGAGTTCTCTAGCAACTCCCTAAACTTGTTCAGTGCTCTCAGCTCCTTTTTTGTCTGTGCTCCCCTTCCTCTTCTCGTTCACTTAGTCTTAGAATGGTGAGTATTTTGCTACACAATGCTAGTCTTTTTTCCTATTCTAGTTTAGGTTCAAATACCTCTTTCCCTTTCCTCCATAGGCCATGCTGATGACTTCTGATATCACTTTCTTCAACCCATTCATAACATTGATCTATATTTGTAGTGAAGACCGATTGGATACTTTGTGGTAAATTCAATTTCACCTCGTATATGGAATCGACAATCCAAAATGCTCTCACTATAACGTTAGCCTCCAATTCGATTTGATCTTGGAGATCCTAGATGAATTCATGATGGGATCCAAACATGCTTGTAATGCAAAAGTAATTAATGATGCCAATTTCGAGAATATACAAAGGTGTGCATTAGTAATCCATCTGAAAGTGTTTTTGTGAGATTTGAAAGTAGCCATTACATATGGGAAAGTATGAGAATCCAGAGTAATATTCAAGTTAAAGTTTTGAATATCTTTGACTAGTCGGTCCAAGATGTCTGGGTTATCCACTCTCGCGAAGTCCCTACTGGATACCCTTAATACTGCTTGATCGTAAATGAACTTCTTACAAATATATGCTGGAGTGGACGAAGCTAACTTATCTGTAGAAGCACTAAGGAGGGATCTTGTTAGTCTCCTCACTTCCCTCATTAAAGACAGCATCTTTAAGGGATCCCTACTTCCCACAATGTTTAGTTTCTTTCTCTCCGCTAGTATTTTCAAATAGTTACAGCAAAATAATCCGAATTCCCTCTCCATTGGGTTCAATATTTCCAACAACTCGAGGACTGAGTGTGATCACTTGGTTCCAGATCATATATAACACATTTAGTGTCCCACCAATGCTCAACTATTTTCTAAGGATATGTCCTAATCCCTTCTTCAAATATTCCTTTAATGTGTTCTCAATCACAATTTCATTATCAATGGTACACACATGTCCCCATTCTATGTTAATGAATTTTGTAAAAGTATTGTTTTCACACCGACACATAATCTCTTACCCATGTATGAATACTGTCCCAGGTTTACACAGTAAAGATGCTAAATTCTCGGAGAACTGCCAAGCAATGTTAGTATCTTTTATGGAGTCAATCACATTATGCATCTTCTAGTGATAGAGAACGTCTGTAGAAAGTTTTTAAATTGAGAACGTTTCAAGTAGAGGGTTATCAAATAATGCATGCATGAAGATGCTAGATTTCTTTTCTTTACTCATTAGAATTCTCTTGTTGTGTGGCAACAGCATGATACTTCTCAACCAAACATCACATACCTGCCATCAATCAATCATTGTCATCATCGAGCAGATGTCGTACAGGAAGATTCTTGTTCTTTGTATCAATGTATGACATGGTCTTACCCCATCTGAAGACCTTTCATGGCCGTACCTGGGAATCTGAGCTATTACCCCCTCTCAAGACCTTTGATGGCCGTACCTGGGAATCCGAGCTATCCAAATGTACTGAACTCTCCACCGCGGGTCGCCATTCAATCATCTTACAGGAATAGTGGTCTCTAGGTGAGTAGTATGATGTGCATCCCCGTCCCCTGGTATATCCAATGCATCCCACTGATCTCCCTCTAGCTCGAGATGCATATGCTCTAGCAGGTAGTGTCTGTGGGGACCGTAGCATGAGTTCCCCATATGACATTACTCCTGGTGATGGTTGGGGTAATAAAGGAGCAAGGGGGTTCTTCTCCAGATTCTTCAATATTAATAAAAATAGCTCCCTTATGTAGTGAAATGTGAGAGAAGCCTTGCGGAATATAACCATACCACTAGCCTTCATATTTCAAGAAATCAAGACAATTAGTAAGTTCGATTTCTTGTGTTAAGTGTGCGAAAATGCATCAATAAATGGCAATACATCATACATGCCTTCATGAATAAAAGGAATGAGTTGAAGGCAGCTTTCAGTAGCCTGTTTGGAAAGAATGCCGGCAAATTATGCAGCATATACAAAATCACATGGTCGTACCATAAGCCTGCAGTCCCACATTTAAAGGTCTGTGTCCTAACTTGCCTTTGATGGATGCGTGTGAGTTGGCACCCTTCTCAACCAAATTTGCTGATGAAGCTTTCTGAAGATGATACTGGCACACTATATACTACCGGCGGAATGGATAGATGCATATAATCATCCATCCTATGATATTAGTTGATTTTTTGTTTACAACTTTTGGCTAATACTGAGAATTTCAGGAGTAGATTGTCCTTTTTATGGGTATACATACTACAAACATGGGATTTTGAGACAACTCAATGATCTCTAGCTACTGCTGTGATTCTGCAAGTTTTTGGGCAGAACAGTAATTTTTATCTTACCACCTTCCGTCAAAACTGATTGTATTGGATTTTTGGAAAAAAGGAGGACTCCTAATGAATGAATTGGGACACCTTGTAGTCCCCTTCCAATTTATATTCAGTTGCTAATATTATGGAATCTTTACTTCCAGCAAGGCCAATGTAACGATTTATAATATTCTATGATCCAGTTGTGTGGGGAACAATAGGACTTGGGATTTAAGGGACTTTGGAGAATTACATGGGAAAGGGGTGTAATTCTTGCAATTACAAATAGTAGATTTGAAGTTGTTTAATGAACTAATGAAATGATTGATTCAAAGACTTTAAAGTATACAAAGGATGTTGGATTGAGATATGATAAAGAGTAGTAGAAATACAGGTTGAAACACACACTAGCCTAACCATTGTGAGGTAAGAAAATTCTCATGACTAATGGTTGGACTTGGCTTTGACTAGCAGGCCTCTTTGTGGCACAAGGATTTGATGGCTCTTGGGTATGTGGGTCCGCTATCCGCCCCATCACTTGGATGCCAGGCCATTATGACTAGGCTGAATAAAAGAGTCCCTGACAGAATCGTTGCCATAGATATGCAGGAAATCAAAGACCACCCTGAGTCAAATATACTACTAGTTATGCTACTGTCCATCAATGATTAGTGCATAATTTTAGTGATTGGAAAGGGCAATACAGATAAAATTTTGGAGGTGATCAATCGGCTATCTTTGTCTTTGGACCAATTAATGGAGGAAGATAATATTGCTTTGGTGGAATTTGCAGAGTAGTCTCCTGAAACAATGAGGGACCTCTTTATGTATTCCAATGTCCCTCCCCCAGCAGGACCTTTGTCCCTGGATAGTTTGGGCCTGAAATGTTTTCCTTTACCAAAAGGGTCCTCTTCCAACACAACACAGCATAGTTTCTGTGAGTCTATCAGAGGATGTACAAGAGACAATAATCTGAGATCAACTCATGCCTACTACTGCAATCACTCCAAAAAAGAGCTCTACGCATACTCGTGACTAGCAGGCCTCTTTGTGGCACAAGGATTTGATGGCTCTTGGGTATGTGGGTCTGCTACATGCCCCATCACTTGGATGCCAGGCCATATTATGACTATGCTGAATAAAAGAGTCCATGACAGAATCATTCCCATAGATATACAGGAAATGAAAGAGCACCCTGAGTCAAATAAACTACTGGTTATGCTACTTTCCATCAATGATTGGTACAGAATTTTAGTGATTGGAAAGGGCAATACAGATAAAATTTTGGTGGTGATCAATCGGCTATCTTTGTCTTTGGACCAATTAATGGAGGAAGATAATATTGCTTTGGTGGAATTTGCAAAGAGATCTCCTGAAACAATGAGGACTCCTAAGTACCTTAATGATATCTTCAATGTTGGGAGATCTTATATCAAGTGCAAATGTTTGGAGAATGCTAGCACACAGTTGTTATCCATGTCCCCCAACTTGACTTGCAATATTTCATATTTTGGCACTTGTTGAACTCCCAAACATATTCTGTAAATGGTAATAATACAAGAGAAATAATAATAACCAGTAAGTGGCAGTAATCATTCCTTTTAATAAATATAACAAATAGGAGTGACTCATGAAGAACGAATGGCATATACATATCTTATAGACATATACCGAGTGTATAGGACCCTTACCATCCTTGGAGGCGATACGACTTCTCTGTCTTGTCTTGAGTATAACCATGCCGTCTATTACTACTTGAGGCTCTCTGTCATTGCATAAATTGCCAACAATTGACATCCTAGCTCTCGGCTCTCATAGGGCATGCATCTTGCCCTCAACCATTATAGAGCTGCTCGTCCGACGTAATCTCGACTGAACGTCCAGACGACTAGATCAACTTGTATGGCTTTACGTTAGGGACATCGCATTTCCGTTGCGCTAGGTCCACCAATCCTATGGAGTGTATAGGGATTACCTTTGCTTCCTTGTATCCCACCGAGGTACTCAACGAATCGTTACTCAGTTGGGCACTCCAAAATTACTGTCCAACCCTCTGTGCTCTACCCATTCATATACGGAGTACTAGCGTATCATAAGGGAACATGACAAGGTATGCATGGAGGAGCCCATTCTAACTAGCATTCCTTGCCTCGCTCCATATGTTAGAGGTGCAATAAAACGAAAGGGATGGATCCATCAACAAAGTCTCTCCTTTGTAAACGATGGGGGAGCTCACTGCCGTTTGGCTAGCGTATCTTCGCTTTCCCTCCAAGACTAAGCTATTGCTAGTGGTTCAGCTCAAGATAAGAACGTCTCCTGTTCTTCTACTCTTTCAAATAAAACACATGATATTTAGATTGCGGGCTGCGTTCTAGCTCTTGCAATGAGGTCTCGAGTATTTATAGGTCATAACTCACTTGTGCTCCTTCCATTTTTGAACTTGTACACACTTCTCAGAGTCCTCTAGCAACTCCCTAAACTTGTTCGTGTTCTCGGTTCCTTTTTTGTGTGTGCTCCCCTTCCTCTTCTCGTTCACTTAGTCTTAGAATGGTGAGTATTTTGCTACTTAGTGCTAGTCTTTTTTCCTATTCTAGTTTAGGTTCAGATACCTCTTTCCCTTTCCTCCTTAGGCCATGCTGATGACTTCTGATATCACTTTCTTCAACCCATATTTCCCATCCAAAGGGATATTTTCATAACATTGATCTATATCTGTAGTGAAGACCGATTGGATACTTTGTGGTAAATTCAATTTCACCTCGTATATGGAACCAACAATCCAAAATGCACTCACTGTAACGTTAGCCTCAGATTCGATTTGATCTTGGAGATCCTAGATGAATTCATGATGGGATCCAAACATGCTTGTAATGCAAAAGTAATTAATGATGCCAATTCCGAGAATATACAAAGGTGTGCATTAGTAATCCATTTGAAAGTGTTTTTGTGAGATTTGAAAGTAGCCATTGCATATGGGAAAGTATGAGAATCCAGAGTAATATTCAAGTTAAAGTTTTGAATATCTTTGACCAGTCGGTCTAAGATGTCTGGGTTATCCACTCTCACGAAGTCCCTACCGGATACCCTTAATACTGCTTGATCCTAAATGAACTTCTTACAAATATATGCTGGAGTGGACGAAGCTGACTTATCTGTAGAAGCACTAAGGAGGGATCTTGTTAGTCTCCTCACTTCCTTCATTACAGACGGCATCTTTAAGGGATCCCTACTTCCCACAATGTTTAGTTTCTTTCTCTCCGCTAGTTTTTCCAAATAGTTACTGCAAAATAATCCGAATTCCCTCTCCATTGGGTTCAATATTTCCAACAACTCGAGGACTGAGTGTGATCACTTGGTTCCAGATCATATATAACACATTTAGTGTCCCACCAATGCTCAACTATTTTCTAAGGATATGTCCTAATCCCTTCTTCAAATATTCCTTTAATGTGTTCTCAATCACAATTTCATTATCAATGGTACACACATGTCCCCATTCTATGTTAATGAATTTTGTAAAAGTATTGTTTTCACACCGACACATAATCTCTTACCCATGTATGAATACTGTCCTAGGTTTACACAGTAAAGATGCTGAATTCTCGGAGAACTACCAAGCAATGTTAGTATCTTTTATGGAGTCAATCACATTATGCATCTTCTGGTGATAGAGAACGTCTATAGAAAGTTTTTTAATTGAGAACGTTTCAAGTAGAGGGTTATCAAATAATGCATGCATGAAGATGCTAGATTTCTTTTCTTTACTCATTAGAATTCTCCTGTTGTGTGGCAATAACATGATACTTCTCAACCAAACATCACATACCTACCATCAATCAATCATTGTCATCATAGAGCAGATGTCGTACAGGAAGATTCTTGTTCTTTGTATCAATGTATGACATGGTCTTACCCCCTCTCAAGACCTTTCATGGCCGTACCTGGGAATCTGAGCTATTACCCCCTCTCAAGACCTTTGATGGCCGTACCTGGGAATCCGAGCTATCCAAATGTACTGAACTCTCCACCGGGGGTCGCAATTCAATCATCTTACAAGAATAGTGGTCTCTAGGTGAGTAGTATGATGTGCATTCCTGTCCCCTGGTATACCCAATGCATCCCACTAATCTCCCTCTAGCTCAAGATGCATATGCTCTAGCAGGTAGTGTCTGTGGGGACCGTAGCATGAATTCCCCATATGACATTACTCCTGGTGATGGTTGGGGTAATAAAGGAGCAAGGGGGTTCTTCTCCAGATTCTTCACAGTTAATAAAAATAGCTCCCTTACGTAGTGAAATGTGAGAGAAGCCTTGCGGAATATAACCATACCACTAGCCTTCATATTTTAAGAAATCAAGACAATTAGTAACTTCATTTTCTTGTGTTAAGTGTGCTAAAATGCATCAATAAATGGCAATACATCATACATGCCTTCATGAATAAAAGGAATGAGTTGAAGGCAGCTTTCAATAGCCTGTTTGGAAAGAATGCCGGCAAATTATGCAGCATATACAAAATCACATGGTCGTACCATAAGCTTGCCGTCCCACATTTAAAGGTCCGTGTCCTAACTTGCCTTTTTTGTGGATGGATGTGTGTGAGTTGGCACCCTTCTCAACCAAATTTGCTGATGAAGGTTTCTGAAGATGATACTGGCACATTATATACTACCGACGGAATGGATACATGCATATAATCATCCATCCTATGATATTAGTTGATTTTTTGTTTACAACTTTTGGCTAATACTGAGAATTTTGGGAGTAGATTGTCCTTTTTATGGGTATACATACCATAAACATGGGATTTTGAGACAACTCAGTGATCTCTAGCTACTGCTGTGACTATGCAAGTTTTTGGGCAGAACATTAATTTTTATCTTACCACCTTCCTTCAGAACTGATTGTATGGGATTTTTGAAAAAAAGCAGAACTCCTAATGAATGAATTGGGACACCTTGTAGTCCCCTTCCAATTTATATTCAGTTGCTAATATTATGGAATCTTTACTTCCAGCAGGCCAATTTAACGATTTATAATATTCTATGATCCAGTTGTGTGGGGAACAATAGGACTTGGGATTTAAGGGACTTTGGAGAATTACATGGGAAAGGGGTGTAATTCTTGCAATTAAAAATAGTAGATTTGAAGTTGTTTAATGAACTAATGAAATGATTGATTCAAAGACTAAAAAGCATACAAAGGATGTTGGATTGAGATATGATAAAGAGTAGTAGAAATATAGGTTGAAACACACACTAGCCTAACCATTGTGAGGTAAGAAAATTCTCATGACTAATGGTTGGACTTGGCTTTGACTAGCAGGCCTCTTTGTGGCACAAGGATTTGATGGCTCTTGGGTATGTGGGTCTGCTATCCACCCCATCACTTGGATGCCAGGCCATTATGACTATGCTGAATAAAAGAGTCCATGATAGAATCGTTGCCATAGATATGCAGGAAATCAAAGAGCACCCTGAGTCAAATAAACTACTGGTTATGCTACTGTCCATCAATGATTGGTGCAGAATTTTAGTGATTGGAAAGGGAAATACAGATAAAATTTTGGAGGTGATCAATCGGCTATCTTTGTCTTTGGACGAATTAATGGAGGAAGATAATATTGCTTTGGTGGAATTTGCAGAGAAGTCTCATGAAACAATGAGGGACCTCTTCATGTATTCCAATCTCCCTCCCCCAGCAGGACCTTTGTCCCTGGATAGTTTGGGCCTGAAATGCTTTCCTTTACCAAAAGGGTCCTCTTCCAATACAACACAGCATAGTTTCTGTGATCTTGAGGGTCTATCAGAGGATGTACAAGAGACAATATTCTCAGATCAACTCGTGCCTACTGCAATCACTCCAAAAAAGAGCTCTACACATACATATACTAACCCTTATTTGCCTCCACAGGTATTGGAAGCTGAATTGTTGGCATATGATAAAACAAAGTTTGGGAACTTCATGATATGATTTTATTAGCACCCTTTGCACCAGATATGTGGATTTTTCTGGCCGATCTTGTTGAATCATCTAAAGCATTGAAAATGGAAGCAAAAAGTTAAGCATAGAGCTTAAATATTAGCATCACACATAGCCACCCTCGTTCAAACTTATGCCCGATGTCAGCATTTGCTACAGGCAGGTGCCCTTCCCCTATGGGTGTTTTTGGAAGGTGTAAGAGCCAGATTTCAAAAATAGAAAGGAGGACTCCTATGCACCTGAATGATATCTTCAATGTTGGGAGACCATATATCAAGGGCAGATGTTTGGAGGATGCTAGCACACAGTTGTTATCCATGTCCCCCAACTTGACTTGTAATATTTCATATTTTGGCACTTGTTGGACTCCCAAACATATTCCGTAAATGGTAATAATACAAGATAAATAATAATAACCAGTAAGTGGCCGTAATCATTCCTTTTAATAAATATAACAAATAGGAGTGACTCCTGAAGAATGAACGGCATATACATATCTTATAGACATATACCGAGCGTATAGGACCCTTACCATCATCCTTGGAGGTGATATGACTTCTCTGTCATGTCTCCAAAGAGTATAACCATGCTGTCTGTTACTACTCGAGGCTCTGTGTCATTGCATAAATTGCCAGCAATTGACATCCTAGCTCTCGGCTCTCATAGGGCATGCATCTCGCCCTCAACCATTATACAGCTGCTCGTCCGACATAATCTCGATTAAACATCCAGATAACTAGATCAACTTGTATGGCTTTATGTTAGGGACATCGCGTTTCCATCATGCTAGGTCTACCACTCCTATGGAGTGTCTAGGGATTACCTTTGCTTCCTTGTATCCCACCGAGGTACTCAATGAATTGTTACTCAGTTGGGCACTCCAGAAATACTGTCCAACCCTCTGTGCTCTACCCATTGATATATAGAGTACTAGCGTATCGTAAGGGAACATGAGAAGGTATGCATGGAGGAGCCCATTCTAGCTAGCATTCCCTACCTTGCTCCATACGTTAGAGGTGCAATAAAATGAAAGGGATGGATCGGTCAACGAAGTCTCTTCTTCGTAAACGATGGGGGAGCTCACTACCGTTTGGCTAGTGTATCTTCGCTTTCCCTCCAAGACTAAGCTATTGCTAGTGGTGCGGCTCAAGATTAGAACGTCTCCTGTTCTTCTGCTCTTTCAAATAAAACACACGATATTTAGATCGCGGGCTGCGTTCTAGCTCTTGCAGTGAGGTCTCGAGTATTTCCAGGTCATAACTCACTTGTGCTCCTTCCATTTTTGAACTTGTACACACTTCTTGGAGTCCTCTAGCAACTCCCTAAACTTGTTCAGTGCTCTCAGTTCCTTTTTTGTGTGTGCTGCCCTTCCTCTTCTCGTTTAGTTAGTCTTAGAATGGTGAGTATTTTGCTACTCAGCGCTAGTCTTTTTTCCTATTCCAGCTTAGGTTCAGATACCTCTTTCCCTTTCCTCCATAGGCCATGCTGATGACTTCTGATATCACTTTCTTCAACCAATATTTCCAATCCAAAGGGATATTTTCATAACATTGACCTATATCTCTAGTGAAGACCGATTGGATACTTTGTGGTAAATTCAATTTCACCTCGTATATGGAACTGACAATCCAAAATGCACTCACTGTAATGTTAGCCTCCAATTCAATTTGCTCTTGGAGATCCCTAGATGAATTCATGATGGGATGCAAACATGCTTGTAATGCAAAAGTAATTAATGATGCCAATTCAGAGAATATACAAAGGTGTGCATTAGTAATCCATCTGAAAGTGTTTTTGTGAGATTCGAAAGTAGCCATTACATACGGGAAAGTATGAGACTCCAGAGTAATATTCAAGTTAAAGTTTTGAATATCTTTGACCAGTCAGTCTAAGATGTCTGGGTTATCCACTTTTGCGAAGTCCCTGCTGGATACCCTTAATACTGCTTGGTCGTAAATGAACTTCTTACAAATATATGCTGGAGTCGACGAAGATGACTTATCTGTAGAAGCACTAAGGAGGGATCTTGTTAGTCTCTGCACTTCCTTCATTAGAAACAGCGTCTTTAAGGAATCCCTACTTCCCACAATGTTTAGTTTCTTTCTCTCTGCTAGTTTTTCCAAATAGTTACTGCAAAATAATCCGAATTCCCTCTCCATTGCGTTCAATATTTCCAACAACTCGGGACTGAGTGTGATCACTTAGTTCCAGATCATATATAACACATTTAGTGTCGCACCAATGCTCAACTATTTTCTAAGGATATGTCCTAATCCCTTCTTCAAATATTCCTTTAGTGTGTTCTCATTCACAATTTCATTATCGATGGTACACACATGTCCCCATTCTATGTTAATGAATTTTAAAAGAGTACTATTTTCACACCGCCACATAATCTCTTACCCATGTGTGAATACTGTCCTAGGTTTACACAGTAAAGATGCTAAATTGTCGGAGAACTGCCAAGCAATGTTAGTATCTTTTATAGAGTCAATCACATTATCCATCTTCTGGTGATAGAGAACGTCTATAGAAAGTTTTTTAATTGAGAACGTTTCAAGTAGAGGGTTATCAGATAATGCACTCATCAGAATTCTCCTATTGCGTGGCAACAGCACGATACTTCTCAACCAAACATCACATACCTGCCATCAATCAATCATTGTCATCATAGAGCAGATGTTCTTACCCCCTCTCAAGAGCTGTGATGGCCGTACCTAGGAATCCGAGCTATTACCCCCTCTCAAGACCTTTGATGGCCATACCTGGGAATCCAAACTATCCAAATGTACTGAACTCTCTGCTGGGGGTCGCCATTCAATCATCTTACGGGAATAGTGGTCTCTAAATGAGTAGTATGATGTGCATCCCCATCCTCTGGTATATCCGATGCATCCCGCTGATCTCCCTCTAGCTCGAGATGCATATGCTCTAGCCGGTAATGTCTATGGGGACCATAGCATGAGTTCCCGATATGACATTACTCCTGGTGATGGTTGGGGTAATAAAGGAGCAAATTCTCAGATCAACTCATGCCTACTGCAATCACTACAAAAAAGAGCTCTACGCATACATATACTAACCCTTATTTCCCTCCACGGGTATTGGAATCTGAATTGTTGGCATATGACAAAATGAAGTTTGGGAATTTCATGATATGAATTTATTAGCACCCTTTGCACCAGATATGTGGATTTTTCTAGCTGATCTTGTTGAATCATCTAAAGCATTGAAAATGGAAGCAAAAAGCCAAGCATAGAGATTCAATATTAGCATCACACATAGCCACCCTCGTTCAAACTTATGCCCGATGTCAGCATTTGCTACAAGCAGATGCCCTTCCCCCATGCGTGTTTTTGGGAGGTGTAAGAGCCGGATTTTAAAAACATAAAGGAGGACTCCTAAGTACTTGAATGATATCTTCGATGTTAGGAGACCTTATATCAAGTGCAGATGTTTGGAGGATGCTAGCACACAGGTTTTATCCATGTCCCCCAACTTGACTTGCAATATTCCATATTTTGGCACTTGTTGAACTCCCAAACATATTTCGTAAATGGAAATAAAACAAGATAAAAAATATCAACCAGTAAGTGGCAGTAATCATTCCTTTTAATAAATATAACAAATAGGAGTGACTCGTGAAGAACGAATGGCATATACATATCTTATAGACATATACCATTCTTGGAGGTGAGATGACTTCTCTGTCATGTCTCCAAAGAGTATAACCATGCCGTCTGTTACTACTCGAGGCTCTGTGTCATTGCATAAATTGCCAACAATTGACATCCTAGCTCTCGGCTCTCATAGGGCATGCATCTCGCCCTCAACCATTATAGAACTGCTTGCCCGACATAATCTCGACTGAACATCCAGACGACTAGATCAACTTATATGGCTTTATGTTAGGGACATCGCGTTTCCATCACGCTAGGTCTGCCACTCCTATGGAGTGTCTAGGGATTACCTTTGCTTCCTTGTATCCCACCGAGGTACTCAACAAATCATTACTCAGTTGGGCACTCCAGAAATACCGTCCAACCCTCTGTGCTCTACCCATTCACATACAGAGTAGTAGCATATCGTAAGGGAACATGGGAAGGTATGCATGGAGGAGCCCGTTCTAGCTAGCATTCCTTGCCTCGCTCCATACGTTAGAGGTGCAATACAATGAAAGGGATGGATCTGTCAACAAAGTCTCTTCTTCGTAAACAATAGGGGAGCTCACTGCCATTTGGCTAGCATATCTTCGCTTTCCCTCCAAGACTAAGCTATTGCTAGTGGTGCGGCTCAAGATAAGAACGTCTCCTGTTCTTCTGCTCTTTCAAATAAAACACACGATATTTATATTGCGGGCCACGTTCTAGCTCTTGCAGTCAAGGTCTCGAGTATTTCCAGGTCATAACTCACCTGTGCTCCTTCCATTTTTGAACTTGTACACACTTCTCGAAGTCCTCTAGTAACTCCCTAAACTTGTTCAGTGCTCTCAGTTCCTTTTTTGTGTGTGTTGCCCTTCCTCTTCTCGTTCAGTCAGTCTTAGAGTGGTGAGTATTTTGCTACTCAGTGCTAGTCTTTTTTCCTATTCCAGTTTAGGTTCAGATACCTCTTTCCCTTTCCTCCATAGGCCATGCTAATGACTTTTGATATCACTTTCTTCAACCCATATTTCCCATCCAAAGGGATATTTTCATAACATTGACCTATATCTATAGTGAAGACCGATTGTTCTTTGTGGTAAATTCAATTTCACCTCGTATATGGAACCGACAATCCAAATGCATTCACTGTAACGTTAGCCTCCAATTCGATTTGATCTTGGAGATCCTAGATGAATTCATGATGGGATCCAAACATGCTTGTAATGCAAAAGTAATTAATGATGCCAATTCCGAGAATATACAAAGGTGTGCATTAGTAATCCATCTGAAAGTGTTTTTGTGAGATTTGAAAGTAGCCATTACATATGGGAAAGTATAATAATCCAAAGTAATATTCAAGTTAAAGTTTTGAATATCTTTGACCAGTCGGTCTAAGATGTCTGGGTTATCCACTCTCGCAAAGTCCCTGCTGGATACCCTTAATACTGCTTGGTCGTAAATGAACTTCTTACAAATATATGCTGGAGTGGACGAAGCTGACTTATCTGTAGAAGCACTAAGGAGGGATCTTGTTAGTCTCCTCACTTCCTTCATTACAGACGATGTCTTTAAGGGATCCCTACTTCCCACAATGTTTAGTTTCTTTCTCTCAGCTAGTTTTTCCAAATAGTTACTGCAAAATAATCCGAATTCCCTCTCCATTGGGTTCAATATTTCCAACAACTTGGGACTGAGTGTGATCACTTGGTTCCAGATCATATATAACACATTTAGTGTCCCACCAATTCCTACCTTATTTTTATTAAGGATATGTCCTAATCCCTTCTTCAAATATTCCTTTAATGTGTTCTCAATCATAATTTCATTATCAATGGTACACACATGTCCCCATTCTATGTTAATGAATTTTGCAAAAGTACTATTTTCACACCGACACATAATCTCTTACCCATGTATGGATACTATCCTAGGTTTACATAGTAAAGATGCTGAATTCTCGAAGAACTGCCAAGCAATGTTAGTATCTTTAATGGAGTCAATCACATTATGCATCTTCTGGTGATAGACAACGTCTATAGAAAGTTTTTTAATTGAGAACATTTCAAGTAGAGGGCTATCAAATAATGCATGCATGAAGATGCTAGATTTCTTTTCTTTACTCATCAGAATTCTCCTGTTGTGTGGCAACAGCACGATACTTCTCAACCAAACATCACATACCTACCATCAATCAATCATTGTCATCATAGAGCGGATGTCATACAGGAAGATTCTTGTTCTTTGTATCAGTATATGACATGGTCTTACCCCCTCTCAAGACCTTTCATGGCCGTACCTAGGAATCCGAGCTATAACCCCCTCTCAAGACCTTTGATGGCCGTACCTGGGAATCCGAGCAATCCAAATGTATTGAACTCTCCGTCGGGGGTCACCATTCAATCATCTTACGGGAATAGTGGTCTCTAGGTGAGTAGTATGATGTACATCCCCGTCCTCTGCTATATCCGATGCATCCCACTGGTCTCCCTCTAGCTCGAGATGCATATGCTCTAGCAAGTAGTGTTTGTGGGGACCGTAGCATGAGTTCCCCATATGACATTACTCCTAATGATGGTTGGGGTAATAAAGGAGCAAGGGAGTTCTTCTCGAGATTCTTCACAGTTAATAAAACTAGCTCCCTTATGTAGTGAAATGTGAGAGAAGCCTTGCGGAATATAACCATACCACTAGCCTTCATATTTCAAGAAATCAAGACAATTAGTAACTTCATTTTCTTGTGTTAAGTGTGCTAAAATGCATCAATAAATGGCAATACATCATACATGCCTTCATGAATAAAAGGAAGGACTTGATTCACGCAGCTTTTAGTAGCTTTTTTGGAAAGAATGCCGGCGAATTACGCAGCATATACAAAATCACATGGTCGTACCATAAGCCTGCAGTCCCACATTTAAAGGTCTTTGTTCTAACTTGCCTTTTTTGTGGATGGATGCACGTGAGTTGGCACACTTCTCAACCAAATTTGCTGATGAAGGTTTCTGAAGATGATACTGGCACACTATATACTACCGGCGGAATGGATAGATGCATATAATCATCCATCCTATGATATTAGTTGATTTTTTGTTTACAACTTTTGGCTAATACTGAGAATTTCGGGAGTAGATTGTCCATTTTATGGGTATACATACCATAAAGTAGATTTCAAGTTGTTTAATGAACTAATGAAATGATTGATTCAAAGACTATAAAGTATATCAAGGATTTTGGATTGAGATATGATAAAGAGTAGTAGAAATGTAGGTTGAAACACACACTAGCCTAACCATTGTGAGGTAAGAAAATTCTCATGACTAATGGTTGGACTTGGCTTTGACTAGCAGGCCTCTTTGTGGCACAAGGATTTGATGGCTCTTGGGTATGTGGGTCCGCTACCCACCCCATCACTTGGATGCCAGGCCATTATGACTATGCTGAATAAAAGAGTCCATGACAGAATCGTTGCCATAGATATGCAGGAAATCAAAGAGCACCCTGAGTCAAATAAACTACTGGTTATGCTACTATCCATCAATGATTGGTGCATAATTTTAGTGATTGGAAAGGGCAATACAGATAAAATTTTGGAGGTGATCAATCGGCTATCTTTGTCTTTGGACAAATTAATGGAGGAAGATAATATTGCTTTGGTGGAATTTGCAGAGTAGTCTCTTGAAACAATGAGGGACCTCTTTATGTATTCCAATCTCCCTCCCCCAGCAGGACCTTTGTCCCTAGATAGTTTGGGCCTGAAATGCTTTCCTTTACCAAAAGGGTCCTCTTCCAACACAACACGGCATAGTTTCTCTGATCTTGAGGGTCTATCAGAGGATGTGCAAGAGACAACAATCTAAGATCAACTCATGCCTACTACTCCAATCACTCCAAAAAAGAGCTCTACGCATACTCGTGACTAGCAGGCCTCTTTGTGGCACAAGGATTTGATGGCTCTTGGGTATGTGGGTCCGCTACCCGCCCCATCACTTGGATGCCAGGCCATTATGACTATGCTGAATAAAAGAGTCCATGACAGAATCGTCGCCATAGATATGCAGGAAATCAAAGTGCACCCTGAGTCAAATAAACTACTGGTTATGCTACTGTCCATCAATGATTGGTATAGAATTTTAGTGATTGGAAAGGGCAATACAAATAAAATTTTGGAGGTGATCAATCGGCTATCTTTGTCTTTGGACGAATTAATGGAGGAAGATAATATTGCTTTGGTGGAATTTGCAAAGAAGTCTCCTGAAACAATGAGGGACCTCTTCATGTATTCCAATCTCCCTCCCCCAGCACGACCTTTGTCCCTGGATAGTTTGGGCCTGAAATGCTTTCCTTTACCAAAAGGGTCCTCTTCCAACACAACACAGCATAGTTTCTATGATCTTGAAGGTCTATCAGAGGATGTACAAGAGACAATATTCTCAGATCAACTCATGCCTACTACTCCAATCACTCCAAAAAAGAGCTCTATGCATACATATACTAACCCTTATTTCCCTCCATGGCTAATGGAAGCTGAATTGTTGGCATATGATAAAACAAAATTTGGGAACTTCATGATATGAATTTATTAGCACCCTTTGCACCAGATATGTGGATTTTTTTGGCCGATCTTGTTGAAGCATCTAAAGCATTGAAAATGGAAGCAAAAAGCCAAGCATAGAGCTTCAATATTAGCAGCACACATAGCCACCCTCATTTTTCAAACTTAAGCCCGATCTCAGGATTTGCTACGTGCAGATGCCCTTCCCCCGTGGGTCTTTTTGGGAGGTGTAAGAGCCAGATTTCAAAAACAGAAAGGAGGACTCCTAAGTACCTGAATGATATCTTCAATGTTGGGAGACCTTATATCAAGTGCAAATGTTTGGAGAATGCTACTACACAGTTGTTATCCATGTCCCCCAACTTGACTTGCAATATTTCATATTTTGGCACTTGTTGAACTCCCAAACATATTCCGTAAATGGTAATAATACAAGATAAATAATAATAACCAGTAAGTGGCAGTAATCATTCCTTTTAATAAATATAACAAATAGGAGTAACTCGTGAAGAACGAATGGCATATACATATCTTATAGACATATACCGAGTGTATAGGACCCTTACCATCCTTGGAGGTGATACAACTTCTCTATCGTGACTCCAAAGAGTATAACCATGCCATCTATTACTACTTGAGGCTCTGTGTCATTGCATAAATTCCCAGCAATTGACATCCTAGCTCTCAGCTCTCATAGGGCATGCATCTCGCCCTCAACCATTATAGAGCTGCTCATCTGACGTAATCTCGACTGAATGTCCAGACGACTAGATCAACTTGTATGGCTTTAAATTAGGGACATCGCGTTTCCGTCGCGCTAGGTCCACCACTCCTATGGAGTGTCTAGGGATTACCTTTGGTTCCTTGTATCCCACCGAGGTACTCAACGAATCGTTACTCAGTTGGGCACTCCAAAATTACCGTCCAACCCTCTGTGCTTACCCATTCATATACAAAGTACTAGCGTATCATAAGGGAACATGAGAAGGTATGCATGGAGGAGCCCATTCTAGCTAGCATTCCTTGCCTTGCTCCATATGTTAGAGGTGCAATAAAACGAAAGGGATGGACTAAGCTATTGCTAGTGGTGCGGCTCAAGATAAGAACGTCTCCTGTTCTTCTGCTCTTTCAAGTAAAACACATGATATTTAGATTGCGGGCCGCGTTCTAGCTCTTGCAGTGAGGTCTCGAGTATTTCTAGGTCATAACTCACTTGTGCTCCTTCCATTTTTGAACTTGTACACACTTCTTGGAGTCCTCTAGCAACTCCCTAAACTTGTTCAGTGCTCTCAGCTCCTTTTTTGTGTGTGCTCCCCTTCCTCTTCTCGTTCACTCAGTCTTAGAATGGTGAGTATTTTGCTACTCAGTGCTAGTCTTTTTTCCTATTCTAGTTTAGGTTCAGATACCTCTTTCCCTTTCCTCCATAGGCCATTCTGATGACTTCTAATATCACTTTCTCATATTTCCCGTCCAAAGGGATATTTTCATAACATTGATCTATATCTGTAGTGAAGACCGATTGGATACTTTGTGGTAAATTATATTTCACCTCGTATATGGAACCGACAATCCAAATGCGCTCATTGTAACGTTAGCCTCCGATTCGATTGGATCTTGGAGATCCTAGATGAAATCATGATGGGATCCAAACATGCTTGTAATGCAAAAGTAATTAATGATGCCAATTCAGAGAATATACAAAGGTGTGCATTAGTAATCCATCTGAAAGTGTTTTTGTGAGATTTGAAAGTAGCCATTACATATAGGAAAGTATGAGAGTCCAGAGTAATATTCAAGTTAAAGTTTTGAATATCTTTGACCAGTCGGTCCAAGATGTCTGGGTTATCCACTCTCCCGAAGTCCCTACTGGATACCCCTAATACTACTTGATCGTAAATGAACTTCTAACAAATATATGCTGGAGTGGATGAAGCTGACTTATCTGTAGAAGCACTAAGGAGGGATCTTGTTAGTCTCCTCACTTCATTACAGACGGCGTCTTTAAGGGATCCCTACTTCCCACAATGTTTAGTTTCTTTCTCTCTGCTAGTTTTTCCAAATGGTTACTGCAAAATAATCTGAATTCCCTCTCCATTGGGTTCAATATTTCCAACAACTCAGGACTGAGTGTGATCACTTGGTTCCAGATCATATATAACACATTTAGTGTCCCACCAATGCTCAACTGTTTTCTAAGGATATGTCCTAATCCCTTCTTCAAATATTCCTTTAATGTGTTCTCAATTACAATTTCATTATCAATGGTACACACATGTCCCCATTCTATGTTAATGAAATTTGTAAAAGTATTGTTTTCACATCGACACATAATCTCTTACCCATGTATGAATACTGGCCCAGGTTTACATAGTAAAGATGCTAAATTCTCGGAGAACTGCCAAGCAATGTTAGTATCTTTTATGGGATTCAATCACATTATGCATCTTCTGGTGATAGAGAACGTCTATAGAAAGTTTTTTAATTGAGAACATTTCAAGTAGAGATTTATCAAATAATGCATGCATGAAGATGCTCGATTTCTTTTCTTTACTCATTAGAATTCTCCTGTTGTGTGGCAACAACATGATACTTCTCAACCAAACATCACATACCTGCCATCAATCAATCATTGTCATCATAGAGGAGATGTCGTACAGGAAGATTCTTGTTCTTTGTATCAGTGTATGACATGGTCTTACCCCCTCTCAAGACCTTTCATGGCCATACCTGGGAATCTAAGCTATTACCCCCTCTCAAGACCTTTGATGGCCATACCTGGGAATCTGAGCTATCCAAATGTACTGAACTCTCCGCCGGGGGTCGCCATTCAATCATCTTACGGGAATAGTGGTCTCTAGGTGAGTGGTATGATGTGCATTCCCGTCCTCTGGTATATCCGATGCATATGCTCTAGCAGGTAGTGTCTGTGGGGACCGTAGCATGAGTTCCCCATATGACATTACTCCTGGTGATGGTTGGGGTAATAAAGGAGCAAGGGGGTTCTTCTCCAAATTCTTCACAGTTAATAAAACTAGCTCCCTTATGTAGTGAAATGTGAGAGAAGCCTTGCGGAATATAACCATACCACTAGCCTTCATATTTCAAGAAATCAAGACAAATTAGTAACTTCATTTTCTTGTGTTAAGTGTGCTAAAATGCATCAATAAATGGAAATACATCATACATGCCTTCATGAATTAAAGGAATGAGTTGAGGGCAGCTTTCAGTAGCTTGTTTGGAAAGAATGCCGGCAAATTATGCAGCATATACAAAATCACATGGTCGTACCATAAGCCTACAGTCCCACATTTAAAGGTCCTTGTTCTAACTTGCCTTTTTTGTGGATGGATGCGCGTGAGTTGGTACACTTCTCAAACAGATTTGCTGATGAAGGTTTCACAAGATGATACTGGCACACTATATACTACCGGCGGAATGGATAGATGCATATAATCATCCATCCTATGATATTAGTTGATTTTTTGTTTACAACTTTTGGATAATACTGAGAATTTCAGGAGTAGATTGTCCTTTTTATGGGTATACATACCATAAACATGGGATTTTGAGACAACTTAGTGATCTCTAGCTACTGCTGTGATTATGCAAGTTTTTGGGCAGAACAGTAATTTTTATCTTACCACCTTCCATCAGAACTGATTGCATGGGATTTTTGGAAAAAAGGAGGACTCCTAATGAATGAATTGGGACACCTTGTAGTCCCCTTGCAATTTATATTCAGTTGCTAATATTATGGAATCTTTACTTCCAGCAAGGCCAATGTAACGATTTATAATATTCTATGATCCAGTTGTGTGGGGAACAATAGGACTTGGGATTTAAGGGACTTTGGAGAATTACATGGGGAAGGGGTGTAATTCTTGCAATTACAAACAGTAGATTTGAAGTTGTTTAATGAACTAATGAAATGATTGATTCAAAGACTATAAAGTATATCAAGGATGTTGGATTGAGATATGATAAAGAGTAGTAGAAATGTAGGTTGAAGCACACACTAGGCTAACCATTGTGAGGTAAGAAAATTCTCATGACTAATGGTTGGACTTGGCTTTGACTAGCAGGCCTCTTTGTGGCACAAAGATTTGATGGCTCTTGGGTATGTGGGTCTGCTATCCGCCCCATCACTTGGATGCCAGGCCATTATGTCTAGGCTGAATAAAAGAGTCCATGACAGAATCGTTGCCATAGATATGCAGGAAATCAAAGAGCACCCTAAGTCAAATAAACTAATGGTTATGCTACTGTCCCGGACATCAATGATTGGTGCAGAATTTTAGTGATTGGAAAGGGCAATACAGATAAAATTTTGGAGGTGATCAATCAGCTATCTTTGTCTTTGGACCAATTAATGGAGGAAGATAATATTGCTTTGGTGGAATTTGCAGAGAGAGCAGCTCACTACTTAGCACTGAGCAACCGTGGGTGACACTCTGGCAGAACGCGAGCCTGAGCAGTAAAATTGCTAGTTCGAATAAATACAAGACACATGGCAGGTGAAGATGCGCAGGCAAAGTTGTGCAGACATTTAACTGCAAGAGGTGGCAGCGGCTTGACTGCAGGACTAGCAGTCTATGTCCCCCAGCAGGACCTTTGTCCCTGGATAGTTTGGGCCTAAAATGCTTTCCTTTACCGAAAGGGTCCTCTTCCAATACAACACAGCATAGTTTCTGTGATCTTGAGGGTCTATCAGAGGATGTATAAGAGACAATATTCTCAGATCAACTCATGCCTACTACAATCACTCCAAAAAAGAGCTCTACGCATACATACACTAACCCTTATTTCCCTCCACAGGTATTGGAAGCTGAATTGTTGGCATATGATAAAACAAAGTTTGGGAACTTCATGATATGAATTTATTAGCACCCTTTGCACCAGATATGTGGATTTTTCTGGCCGATCTTGTTGAATCATGTAAAGCATTGAAAATGGAAGCAAAAAGTCAAGCGTAGAGCTTCAATATTAGCATCACACATAGTCACCATCATTCAAACTTATGCACGATGTCAGCATTTGCTACAGGCAGATGCCCTTCCCCGTGGGTGTTTTTGGGAGGTGTAAGAGCCAGATTTCAAAAACAGAAAGGAGCACTCCTAAGCACCTGAATGATATCTTCAATGTTGGGAGACCTTATATCAAGTGCAGATGTTTGGAGGATGCTAGCACACAGTTGTTATCCATGTCCCCCAACTTGACTTGTAATATTTCATATTTTGGCACTTGTTGGACTCCCAAACATATTCCGTAAATGGTAATAATACAAGATAAATAATAATAACCAGTAAGTGGCAGTAATCATTCCTTTTAATAAATATAACAAATAGGAGTGACTCGTGAAGAATGACGGTATATACATATCTTATAGAGATATACCGAGCGTATAGGACCCTTACCATCATCCTTCGAGGTGATATGACTTCTCTGTCGTGTCTCCAAAGAGTATAACCATGCCGTCTGTTACTACTCGAGGCTCTATGTCATTGCATAAATTGCCAGCAATTGACATCTTAGCTCTTGGCTCTCACTCAGAGTCCTCTAGCAACTCCTTAAACTTGTTCAGTGCTCTCAATTCCTTTTTTGTGTGTGTTGCCCTTCCTCTTCTCGTTCAGTTAGTCTTAGAATGGTGAGTATTTTGCTACTCAGCGCTAGTCTTTTTTCCTATTCCAGCTTAGGTTCACATACCTCTTTCCCTTTCCTCCATAGGCCATGCTGATGACTTCTGATATCACTTTCTTCAACCCATATTTCCCGTCCAAAGGGATATTTTCATAACATTTACATATCTACAGTGAAGACCGATTGGATACTTTGTGGTAAATTCAATTTCACCTCGTATATGGAACTAACAATCCAAAATGCACTCACTGTAATGTTAGCCTCCAATTCACTTTGCTCTTGGAGATCCCTAGATGAATTCATGATGGGATCCAAACATGCTTGTAATGCAAAAGTAATTAATGATGCCAATTCCGAGAATATACAAAGGTGTGCATTAGTAATCCATCTGAAAGTGTTTTTGTGAGATTTGAAAGTAGCCATTACATATGGGAAAGTATGAGAATCCAGAGTAATATTCAAGTTAAAGTTTTGAATATCTTTGACCAGTCGGTCTAAGATGTCTGGGTTATCCACTGTCGTGAAGTCCCTGCAGGATACCCTTAATACTGCTTGGTCATAAATGAACTTCTTACAAATATATGCTGGAGTGGACGAAGCTGACTTATCTCTAGAAGCACTAAGAAGGGATCTTGTTAGTCTCCTCACTTCCTTCATTACAGACGGCATCTTTAAGGGATCCCTACTTCCCACAATGTTTAGTTTCTTTCTCTCCGCTAGTTTTTCCAAATAGTTACTGCAAAATAATCTGAATTCCCTCTCCATTGGGTTCAATATTTCCAACAACTCAGGACTCAGTGTGATCACTTGGTTCCATATCATATATAACACATTCAGTGTCCCACCAATGCTCAACTGTTTTCTAAGGATACGTCCTAGTCCTTTCTTCAAATATTCCTTTAATGTGTTCTCAATCACAATTTGATTATCAATGGTACACACATGTCCCCATTCTATGTTAATGAATTTTATAAAAGTATTGTTTTCACACCGACTCATAATCTCTTACCCATCTATGAATACTGTCCAATGTTTATGCAGTAAAGATGTTAAATTCTCAGAGAACTGCCAAGCAATGTTAGTATCTTTTATGGAGTTTATCACATTATGCATCTTCTGGTGATAGAGAACGTCTATAGAAAGTTTTTCAATTGAGAACGTTTCAAGTAGAGGGTTATCAAATAATGCATGCATGAAGATGCTAGATTTCTTTTCTTTACTCATCACAATTCTCCTCTTGTGTGGCAACAGCACGATACTTCTCAACCAAACATCACATACCTGCCATCAATCAATCATTGTCATCATAGAGCAGATGTCATACAAGAAGATTCTTGTTCTTTGTATCAGTGTATGACATGGTCTTACCCCCTCTCAAGACCTTTCATGGCCGTACCTGGGAATCCGAGCTATTACCCCCTCTCAAGACCTTTGATGGCCGTACCTGAGAATCCGAGCTATCCAAATGTACTAAACTCTCCGTTGGGGGTCGCCATTAATTCATCTTATGGGAATAGTGGTCTCTAGCTGAGTAGTATGACGTGCATCCCCATCCCCTGCTATATCCGATGCATCCCGCTGATCTCCCTCTAGCTCGAGATGCATATGCTTCATATTTCAAGAAATCAAGACAATTAGTAACTTCATTTTCTTGTGTTAAGTGTGCTAAAATGCATCAATAAATGGCAATACATCATACATGCCTTCATGAATAAAAGGAAGGAGTTAAAGGCAGCTTTCAGTAGCCTGTTTGGAAAGAATGCCAGCAAATTGTGCAGCATATACAAAATCACATGGTCGTACCATAAGCTGCAGTCCCACATTAAAAGTCCTTGTTCTAACATGCCTTTTTTGTGGATGGAAGCGCGTGAATTGGCACACTTCTCAACCAAATTTGCTGATGAAGGTTTCTGAAGATGATACTGGCACACTATATACTATCGGCGGAATGGCTAGATGCATATAATCATCCATCCTATGATATTAGTTGATTTTTTGTTTAAAACTTTTGGCTAATATTGAGAATTTCGGGAGTAGATTGTCCATTTTATGGCTATACATACCATAAACATGGGATTTTGAGACAACTCAATGATCTCTAGCTACTGCTGTGATTATGCAAGTTTTTGGGCAGAATAGTAATTTTTATCTTACCACCTTCCATCAGAACTGATTGTATGGGATTTTTGGAAAAAAGGAGGACTGCTAATGAATGAATTGGGACACCTTGTAGTCCCCTTCCAATTTATATTCAATTGCTAATATTACGGAATCTTTATCTCTATGAAGGCCAATGTAACGATTATTCTATGATCCACTTGTGTGGGGAATAATAGGACTTGGGATTTAAGGGACTTTGGAGAATTACATGGGGAAGGGGTGTAATTCTTGCAATTACAAATAGTAGATTTGAAGTTGTTTAATGAACTAATAAAATGATTGATTCAAAGACTTTAGATTATATCAAGGATGTTGGATTGAGATATGATAAAGAGTAGTAGAAATGTAGGTTGAAACACACACTAGCCTAACCATTGTGAGGTAAGAAAATTCTCATGACTAATGGTTGGACTTGGCTTTGACTAGTAGGCCTCTTTGTGTCACAAGGATTTGATGGCTCTTGGGTATGTGGGTTCGCTACCCGCCCCATCACTTGGATGCCAGGCCATTATGACTATGCTGAATAAAAGAGTCCATGACAGAATCGTTGCCATAGATATGCAGGAAATCAAAGAGCACCCTGAGTCAAATAAACTACTGGTTATGCTACTGTCCATCAATGATTGGTGAAGAATTTTAGTGATTGGAGAGCGCAATACAGATAAAATTTTGGAGGTGATCAATCAGCTATCTTTGTCTTTGGACCAATTAATGGAGGAAGATAATATTGCTTTGGTGGAATTTGCAGAGTAGTCTCCTAAAACAACGAGGGACCTCTTTATGTATTCCAATCTCCCTCCCCTAGTAGGACCTTTGTCCCTGGATAGTTTGGGCCTGAAATGCTTTCCTTTAGCAAAAGGGTCCTCTTCCAACACAACACAGCATAGTTTCTGTGATCTTGAGGGTCTATCAAAGGATGTATAAGAGACAATAATATGAGATCAACTCATGCCTACTACTGCAATCACTCCAAAAAAGAGCTCTACGCATACATATACTAACCCTTATTTCCCTCCACAGGTATTGGAAGCTGAATTGTTGGCATATGATAAAACAAAGTTTGGGAACTTCATGATATGAATTTATTACCCTTTGCACCAAATATGTGGATTTTTTTGGCTGATCTTGTTGAATCATCTAAAGCATTGAAAATGGAAGCAAAAACCCAAGCGTAGAGCTTCAATATTAGCATCACACATAGCCACCCTCGTTCAAACTTATGCTCGATGTCAGCATTTGCTACAGGCAGATGCCCTTCCTCCGTGGGTGTTTTTGGGAGGTGTAAGAGCCGGATTTCAGAAATAGAAAGGAGGACTCCTAAGTACCTGAATGATATCTTCAATGTTGGGAGACCTTATATCAAGTGCAGATGTTTGGAGGATGCTAGCACACAGTTGTTATCCATGTCCCCCAACTTGACTTGTAATATTTCATATTTTGACACTCGTTGAACTCCCAAACATATTCCGTAAATGGTAATAATACAAGGTAAATAATAATAACCAATAAGTGGCAGTAATCATTCCTTTTAATAAATATAACAAATAGGAGTGATGCATGAAGAACGAATGGAATAAACATATCTTATAGACATATACCGAGTGTATAGGACCCTTACCATCATTCTTGGATGTGATACGACTTCTCTGTCGTGTCTCCAAAGAGTATAACCATGCCGTCTATTACTACTCGAGGCTCTGTGTCATTGCATAAATTGCCAGCAATTGACATCCTAGCTCTCGGCTCTCATAGGGCATGCATCTCGCCCTCAACCATTATAGAGCTGCTTGGCTGACGTAATCTCGACTGAACGTCCAGACGACTAGATCAACTTGTATGGCTTTATGTTAGGGACATCGCGTTTCCGTCGTGCTAGGTCCGCCACTCCTATGGAGTATCTAGGGATTACCTTTGCTTCCTTGTATCCCACCGAGGTACTCAACGAATCGTTACTGAGTTCGGCAATTGAGAATTACCGTCTAACCCTCTGTGCTCTACCCATTGATATACAGACGACTAGCGTATCGTAAGGGAACATGAGAAGGTATGCATGGAGGAGCCCATTCTAGCTAGCATTCCCTACCTCGCTCCATACATTAGAGGTGCAATAAAATGGAAGGGATGGATCCGTCAACGAGGTCTCTCCTTCATAAATGATGGGGGAGCTCACTGCCATTTGGCTAGCGTATCTTCGCTTTCCCTATAAGACTAAGCTATTGCTAGTGGTGCGGCTCAAAATAAGAACGTCTCCTATTCTTCTGCTCTTTCAAATAAAACACACAATATTTAGATCGTGGGCCACATTCTGTCTGGCTCTTGTAGTCAGTCTCGAGTATTTCCAAGTCATAATTCACCTGTGCTCCTTCCATTTTTGAACTTGTCCACACTTCTTGGAGTCCTCTAGCAACTCCCTAACCTTGTTTAGTGCTCTCAG
The DNA here is from genome assembly GCF_047967505.1 of Dipteris shenzhenensis. NCBI lineage: Eukaryota > Viridiplantae > Streptophyta > Polypodiopsida > Gleicheniales > Dipteridaceae > Dipteris > Dipteris shenzhenensis. The sequence goes on along the minus strand of NC_141597.1, from coordinate 60,103,966 downwards.
TTCCTTTTTTGTGTGTGCTGCCCTTCCTCTTCTATAGTGAATATCGATTGGATACTTTGTGGTAAATTCAATTTCACCTCGTATATGGAAGTGACAATGCACTCACTCTAATGTTAGCCTCCAATTCAATTTGCTCTTGGAGATCCCTAGATGAATTCATGATGGGATCCAAACATGCTTGTAATGCAAAAGTAATTAATGATGCCAATTCCGAGAATATACAAAGGTGTGCATTAGTAATCCATCTGAAAGTGTTTTTGTGAGCTTTGAAAGTAGCCATTAGATATGGGAAAGTATGAGAATCCATAGTAATATTCAAGTTAAAATTTTGAATATCTTTGACCAATCGGTCTAAGATGTCTGGGTGATCCACTCTCGCGAAGTCCCTGCTGGATACCCTTAATACTGCTTGCTCGTAAATGAACTTCTTACAAATATATGCTGGAGTCGACGAAGCTGACTTATCTGTAGAAGCACTAAGGAGGGATCTTGTTAGTCTCCTCACTTCCTTCATTACAGACGGCCTCTTTAAGGGATCCCTACTTCCCACAATGTTTAGTTTCTTTCTCTCTGCTAGTTTTTCCAAATAGTTAGTGCAAAATAATCTGAATTTCCTTCCCATTGGGTTCAATATTTCCAACAACTCGACACTGAGTGTGATCACTTGGTTCCAGATCATTTATAACACATTTAGTGTCCCACCAATGCTCAACTGTTTTTTAAGGATATGTCCTAATCCCTTCTTCAAATATTCCTTTAATGTGTTCTCAATCACAATTTCAATATCAATGGTACACACATGTCCCCATTCTATGCTAAATTCTTGGAGAACTGCCAAGTAATGTTAGTATCTTTTATGGAGTCAATCACATTATCCATCTTCTGGTGATAGAGAACGTCTATAAAAAGTTTTTTAATTGAGAATGTTTCAAGTAGAGGGTTATCAAATAATGCATGCATGAAGATGCTAGATTTCTTTTCTTTACTCATCAGAATTCTCCTATTGTGTGGCAATAGCACCATACTTCTCAACCAAACATCACATACCTGCCATCAATCCATCCTGGTCATCATAGAGCAGATGTCATACAGGAAGACTCTTGTTCTTTGTAATAGTGTATGACATGGTCTTACCCCTTCTCAAGATCTTTGATGGCTGTACCTGGGAATTCGAGCTATCCAAATGTACTGAACTCTCCACCGGGGGTTGCCATTCAATCATCTTACAGGAATAGTGGTCTCTAGGTGAGTAGTATGATGTGCATCCCCATCCCCTGGTATATCCAATGCGTCCCACTGATCTCCCTCTAGCTCGAGATCCATATGCTCAAGCGGGTAGAGTCTCCGGGGAATGTAGCATGAGTTCCCCATATCACATTATTCCTGGTGATGGTTGGGTAATAAAGGAGCAAGGGGGTTCTTCTCCAGATTCTTCACAGTTAATAAAACTAGCTCCTTTATGTAGTGAAATGTGAGAGAAGCCTTGCGGAATATAACCATACTGTTGGGGTAAGTATGATCAAGGGCTTGCTTTATGGTGCATGTGTGCATCTAGGGGAGTCACATGTGTGTTTGTGTGTGTTGCAAAGGCACATCAAGTGCTATGATGTGTCTAGTGTGTGACCTAAGTGATGATGTAAGACAAAGGCAATCCCACTGATGTAGGGATTGATTCCCACTGATGTAGGGGCTGATTGCCACTATGTAGGGAAGGTATTACCTTCTCCCCCTTTCTATAAAAGAGAGTCTTCTCTCTCACAATCAATATAGAGATTTCATTGTGCTCTCATACCTCTTGCAAGATGCATCTATTCTATCCTATGGGATCCTACATACCACTAGCCTTCATATTTCAAGAAATCAAGACAATTAGTAACTTCATTTTCTTGTGTTAAGTGTGCTAAAATGCATCAATAAATGGAAATACATCATACATGCGTTCATGAATAAAAGGAAGGAGTTGAAGGCAGCTTTCAGTAGCCTGTTTGGAAAGAATGCCGGCAAATTGTGCAGCATATACAAAATCCCATGGTCGTACCATAAGCCTGCAGTCCCACATTAAAAGGTCCTTGTTCTACTAACTTGCCTTTTTTGTGGATGGATACCCGTGAGTTGGCACACTTCTCAACCAAATTTGCTGATGAAGATTTTTGAAGATGATACTGGCACACAATATATACTACTGACGGAATGGATAGATGCATATAATCATCCATCCTATGATATTAGTTGATTTTTTGTTTAGAACTTTTGGCTAATACTGAGAATTTCGGGAGTAGATTGTCCTTTTTATGGGTATACATACCATAAACATGGGATTTTGAGACAACTTAGTGATCTCTAGCTACTGCTGTGATTATGCAAGTTTTTGGGCAGAACAGTAATTTTTATCTTACCACCTTCCATCAGAACTGATTGTATGGGATTTTTGAAAAAAAGGACTATTAATGAATGAATTGGGACACCTTGTAGTCCCCTTCCAATTTATATTCAGTTGGTAATATTACAGAATCTTTACTTCCACCAAGGCCAATGTAACGATTTATTATATTCTCTAATCCAGTTATGTGGGGAACAATAGGACTTGGGATTTAAGGGACTTTGGAGAATTACATGGGAAAGGGGTGTAATTCTTGCAATTACAAACAGTAGATTTGAAGTTGTTTAATGAACTAATGAAATGATTGATTCAAAGACTTTAAACTATATCAAGGATATTCTTAGATCAATTCATGCCTACTGCAAAAACTCCAAAAAAGAGCTACCCTTACCATCCTTGGAGGTGATACGACTTCTCTGTCTTGTCTCCAAAGAGTATAACCATGCCGTCTGTTACTACTCGAGGCTCTGTGTCGTTGCATAAATTGCCAACAATTCACATCCTAGCTCTCGGCTCTCATAGGGCATGCATCTCGCCCTCAACCCTCTGTGCTCTACCCATTCATATACAAAGTACTAGCGTATCATAAGGGAACATGAGAAGGTATGCATGGAGGAGCCCGTTCTAGCTAGCATTCCCTGCCTCGCTCCATACGTTAGAGGTGCAATAAAACGAAAGGGATGGATCCATCAACGAAGTCTCTCCTTTGTAAACGATGGGGGAGCTCAATGCCGTTTGGCTAGTGTATCTTCGTTTTCCCTCCAAGACTAAGCTATTGCTAGCGGTGCGGCTCAAGATAAGAACATCTCCTGTTCTTTTGCTCTTTCAAATAAAACGCACGATATTTAGATCGCGGGCTAGATCACGGGCCGCGTTCTAGCTCTTGCACTCAGGTCTCGAGTATTTCCAGGTCATAACTCACCTGTGCTCCTTCCATTTTTGAACTTGTACACACTTCTCGAAGTCCTCTAGCAACTCCCTAAACTTGTTTAGTGCTCTCAGTTCCTTTTTTGTGTGTGCTTCCCTTCCTCTTCTCGTTCAGTCAGTCTTAGAATGGTAAGTATTTTGCTACTCTGTGCTAGTCTTTTTTCCTATTCCAGTTTAGGTTCAGATACCTCTTTCCCTTTCCTCCATAGGCCATGCCAATGACTTTTGATATCACTTTCTTCAACCCATATTTCCTGTCCGAAGGAATATTTTCATAACATTTACCTATATCTATAGTGAAGACCGATTGGATACTTTGTGGTAAATTCAATTTCACCTCATATATGGAACTGACAATCCAAAATGCACTCACTATAATGTTAGCCTCCAATTCAATTTGCTCTTGGAGATCCCTAGATGAATTCATGATGGGATCCAAACATGCTTGCAATGCAAAAGTAATTAATGATGCCAATTCCGAGAATATACAAAGATGTGCATTAGTAATCGATCTGAAAGTGTTTTTGTGAGATTTGAACGTAGCCATTACATATGGGAAAGTATTAGAATCCAGAGTGATATTCAAGTTAAAGTTTTGAATATCTTTGATCAGTCAGTCTAAGATGTTTGGGTTATCCACTCTCGCAAAGTCCCTGCTAGATACCCTTAATACTGCTTGGTCGTAAATGAACTTCTTACAAATATATGCTGGAGTCGATGAAGCTAACTTATCTGTAGAAGTCCCACCAATGCTCAACTCTTTTCTAAGGATATGTCCTAATCCCTCCTTCAAATATTCCTTTAATATGTTCTCAATCAAAATTTCATTATCAATGGTACACACATGTCCCCATTCTATGTTGATGAATTTTGTAAAAGTACTGTTTTCACACCGACAAATAATCTCTTACCCATGTATGAATACTGTCCCAAGTTTACACTAAAAAGATGCTAAATTCTCGGAGAACTGCCAAGCAATGTTAGTATCTTTTATGGAGTCAATCACATTATCCATCTTCAAGTGATAGAGAACGCCTGTAGAAAGTTTTTTAATTGAGAACGTTTCAAGTAGATGGTTATCAAATAATGCATGCATGAAGATGCTAGATTTCTTTCCTTTTCTCATCAGAATTCTCTTGTTGTGTGGCAACAACACGATACTTCTCAACCAAACATCACATACCTGCCATCAATCAATCATTGTCATCATAGAGTAGATGTCACAAAGGAAGATTCTTGTTCTTTGTATCAGTGTATGACATGGTCTTAACCCCTCTCAAGACCTTTGATGGCCGTACCTGGGAATCCGAGCTATTACCCCCTCTCAAGACCTTTGATGGCCGTACCTGGGAATCCGAGCTATCCAAATGTACTGAACTCTCCACCGGGGGTCGCCATTCAATCATCTTACGGGAATAGTGGTCTTTATGTGAGTAGTATGATGTGCATCCCTGTCCCCTGGTATATATATCCGATGCATCCCGCTGATCTCCCTCTAGCTCAAGATGCATATGTTCTAGCAGGTAGTGTCCGTCGGGACATGAGTTCCCCATATGACATTACTCCTGGTGATGGTTGGGGTAATAAAGGAGCAAGGGTGTTCTTCTCCAAATTCTTCACAGTTAATAAAACTAGCTCCCTTATGTAGTGAAATGTGAGAGAAGCCTTGCGGAATATAACCATACCACTAGCCTTCATATTTCAAGAAATCAAGACAATTAGTAACTTCATTTTCTTGTGTTAATTGTGCTAAAATGCATCAAAAAATGACAATACATCATACATGCCTTCATGAATAAAAGGAAGGAGTTGAAGGCAGCTTTCACTAGCCTGTTTGGAAAGAATGCCAGCAAATTGTGCAGCATATACAAAATCCCATGGTCGTACCATAAGCTTGCAGTCCCACATTGAAAGGTCCTTGTTCTAACTTGCCTTTTTTGTGGATGGATGCGCATGAGTTGGCACACTTCTCAACCAAATTTGCTGATGAAGGTTTGTGAAGATGATACTGGCACACTATATACTACCGACGGAATGGATAGATGCACATAATCATCCATCCTATGATATTAGTTGATTTTTTGTTTACAACTTTTGGCTAATACTGAGAATTTAGGGAGTAGATTGTCCTTTTTATGGGTATACATACCATAAACATGGGATTTTGAGACAACTCACTGATCTCTAGCTACTGCTCTGATTATGCAAGTTTTTGGGCACAACAATAATTTTTATCTTACCATCTACCATCAGAAATGATTGTATGGGATTTTTGGAAAAAAGAAGGACTGCTAATGAATTAATTGGGACACCTTGTAGTCCCCTTCCAATTTATATTCAGTTGCTAATATTACGAAATCTTTACTTCCAGGAAGGCCAATGTAACAATTTATAATATTCTATGATCCAGTTGTGTGGGGAACAATAGGACTTGGGATTTAAGGGACTTTGGAGAATTTCATGGGAAAGGGGTGTAATTCTTGCAATTACAAACAGTAGATTTGAAGTTGTTTAATGAACTAATGAAATGATTGATTCAAAGACTTTAAAGTATATCAAGGATGTTAGATTGAGATATGATAAAGAGTAGTAGAAATGTAGGTTGAAACACACACTAGCCTAACCATTGTGAGGTAAGAAAAATCTCATGACTAATGGTTGGACTTGGCTTTGACTAGCAGGCCTCTTTGTGGCACAAGGATTTGATGGCTCTTATGTATGTGGGTTTGCTACCGGCCCCATCACTTGGATGCCAGGCCATTATGACTATGCTGAATAATAGAGTCCATGACAGAATCATTGCCATAGATATACAGGAAATCAAAGAGCACCCTGACTCAAATAAACTACTGGTTATGCTACTGTCCATCAATGATTGGTGAAGAATTTTAGTGATTAGAAAGGGCAATACAGATAATATTTTGGAGGTGATCAATTGGCTATCTTTGTCTTTGGACCAATTAATGGAGGAAGATAATATTGCTTTGGTGGAATTTGCAGAGAAGTCTCCTGAAACAATGAGGGACCTCTTCAAGTATTCCAATCTCCCTCCCCCAGCAGGACCTTTGTCCTTGGATAGTTTGGGCCTGAAATGCTTTCCTTTACCAAAAGGGTCCTCTTCCAACACAACACAACATAGTTTCTGTGATCTTGAGGGTCTATCAGAGGATGTACAAGAGACAATATTCTCAGATCAACTCATGCCTACTACAATCACTCCAAAAAAGAGCTCTACGCATAAATATACTAACCCTTATTTCCCTCCACGGGTATTGGAAGCTGAATTGTTGGCATATGATAAAACAAAGTTTGGGATTTGCATGATATGACTTTATTAGCACCCTTTGCACCAGATATGTGGAATTTTTTGGCCGATCTTGTTGAAGCATCTAAAGCATTGAAAATGGAAGCAAAAAGCCAAGCATAGAGCTTCAATATTAGCATCACACATAGCCACCCTCGTTCAAACTTATGCCCGATGTCAGCATTTGCTACAAGCAGATGCCCTTCCCTCGTGGGTGTTTTTGGGAGGTGTAAGAGCCAGATTTCAAAAACAGAAAGGAGGGCTCCTAAGTACCTAAATGATATCTTCAATGTTGGGAGACCTTATATCAAGTGCAGATGTTTGGAGGATGCTAGCACACCGTTGTTATCCATGTCCCCCAACTTGAGTTGCAATATTTCATATTTTGGCACTTGTTGAACTCCCAAACATATTCTGTAAATGGTAATAATACAAGATAAAAAATAACAACCAGTAAGTGGCAGGAATCATTCCTTTTAATAAATATAACAAATAGGAGTGACTCGTGAAGAACGAATGGCATATACATATCTTATAGACTTATACCGAGCGTATAGGACCCTTACCATCCTTGGAGGCCATACGACTTCTCTATCATGTCTCCAAAGAGTATAACCATGCCGTTTGTTACTACTCGAGGCTCTGTGTCGTTGCATAAATTGCCAACAATTGACATCCTAGCTCTCGGCTCTCATAGGGCATGCATCTCGCCCTCAACCATTATAGAGTTGCTCGTCTAACGTAATCTCGACTGAACATCCAGACGACTAGATCAACTTGTATGGCTTTACGTTAGGGACATTGCGTTTTCGTCATGCTAGGTCCGCCACTCCTATGGAGTGTCTAGGGATTACCTTTGCTTCCTTGTATCCCATCGAGGTACTCAACCAATTGTTACTCAATTGGGCACTCCAAAATGACCGTCCAACCCTTTGTGCTCCACCCATTCATATACAGAGTACTAGCGTATCGTAAGGAAACATGAGAAGGTATCCATGGAGGAGCCTGTTCTAGCTAGCATTCCCTGACTCCCTCCATACGTTAGAGGTGCAATAAAATGAAAGGGATGGATCCGTCAACAAAGTCTCTCCTTCGTAAACGATGGGGGAGCTCATTGCCATTTGGGTAGTGTATCTTCGCTTTCCTTCCAAGACTAAGCTATTGCTAGTGGTGCGGCTCAAGATAAGAACGTCTCCTGTTCTTCTGCTCTTTCAAATAAAACACACGATATTTAGATCACGGGCTAGCTCTTGCGGTCAGGTCTCGAGTATTTCTAGGTCATAACTCACTTGTGCTCCTTCCATTTTTGAACTTGTACACACTTCTCGGAGTCCTCTAGCAACTCCCTAAACTTGTTCAGTGCTCTCAGTTCCTTTTTTGTGTGTGCTACCCTTCCTCTTCTCGTTCAGTCAGTCTTAGAATGGTGAGTATTTTGCTACTCAGTGCTAGTCTTTTTTCCTATTCCAGTTTAGGTTCAGATACCTCTTTCACTTTCCTCCATAGGCCATGCTGATGATTTTTGATATCTTTTTCTTCAACCCATATTTCCCATCCAAAGGGATATTTTCATAACATTTACCTATATCTGCAGTGAAGACCGATTGGATACTTTGTGCTAAATTGAATTTCACCTCGTATATGGAACTGACAATCCAAAATGCACTCACTGTAATGATAGCCTCCAATTCAATTTGCTCTTGGAGATCCCTAGATGAATTCATGATGGGATCCAAACATGCTTGTAATGCAAAAGTAATTAATGATGCCAATTCCGAGAATATACAAAGGTGTGCATTGGTAATCCATCTAAAAGTGTTTTTGTGAGCTTTGAAAGTAGCCATTAGATATCGGAAAGTATGAGAATCGAGAGTAATATTCAAGTTGAAGTTTTGAATATCTTTGACCAGTAGATGTCTGGGTTATCCACTCTCACGAAGTCCTTGCTGGATACCCTTAATACTGCTTGGTCGTAAAAGAACTTCTTACGTATATGCTAGAGTCGACGAAGCTGACTTATCTGTAGAAGCAATAAGGAGGGATCTTGTTAGTCTCCTCACTTCCTTCATTACAGACGGCCTCTTTAAGGGATCCCTACTTCTCACAATGTTTAGTTTCTTTCTCTCCGCTAGTTTTTCCAAATAGTTACTGCAAATTAATCTGAATTCCCTCTCCATTGGGTTCAATATTTTGAACAACTTGAGACTAAGTGTGATCACTTGGTTCCATATCATATATAACACATTTAGTGTCCCACCAATGCTCAATTGTTTTCTAAGGATATGTCCTAATCCCTTCTTCAAATATTCCTTTAATGTGTTCTCAATCACAATTTCATTATCAATGGTACACACATGTCCCCATTCTATGTTAATGAATTTTGTAAAAGTACTGTTTTCACACTGACACATAATCTCTTACCCATCTATGAATACTGCTGTCCAAGGTTTACACAATAAAGATGCTAAATTCTCGGAGAACTACCAAGCAATATTAGTATCTTTTATGGAGTCAATCACATTATCCATCTTTTGGTGATAGAGAACGTCTAAAGAAAGTTTTTCAATTGAGAATGTTTCAAGTAGAGGGTTATCAAATAATGCATGCATGAAGATGCTAGATTTCTTTTCCACTCTACGCTTGGGTTTTTGCTTCCATTTTCAATGCTTTAGATGATTCAACAAGATCGCCAGAAAAATCCACATATCTGGTGCAAAGGGTGCTAAAAAATTCATATCATGAAGTTCCCAAACTTTGTTTTATCATATGCCAATAATTCAGCTTCCAATACCTGTGGAGGGAAATCAAGGTTAGTATATGTATGCATAGAACTCTTTTTTGAAGTGATTGCAGTAGGCATGAGTTGATCTGAGAATATTGTCTCTTGTACATCCTCTGATAGACCCTCAAGATCATAGAAACTATGCTGTGTTGTGTTGGAAGAGGACCCTTTTGGTAAAGGAAAGCATTTTAGGCCCAAACTATCCAGGGACAAAGGTCCTGCTGGGGGAGGGAGATTGGAATACATGAAGAGGTCCCTCATTGTTTCAGGAGACTTCTCTGCAAATTCCACCAAAACAATATTATCTTCCTCCATTAATTGGTCGAAAGACAAAGATAGCCGATTGATCACCTCCAAAATTTTATCTGTATTGCCCTTTCCAATCACTAAAATTTTGCACCAATCATTGATGGACAGTAGCATAACCAGTAGTTTATTTGATTAAACCCCTTTCCCATGTAATTCTCCAAAGTCCCTTCAATCCCAAGTCCTATTGTTCCCCACACAACTGGATCATAGAATATTATAAATCGTTACATTGGCCTTCCTGGAAGGAAAGATTCCATAACAGTAGCAACTGAATATAAATTGGAAGGGGACTACAAGGTGTCCCAATTCATTCATTAGCAGTCCTTTTTTCCAAAAATCCCATACAATTAGTTCTGATGGAAGTTGGTACGATAAAAATAACTGTTTTGCCCAAAAACTTGCATAATCACAGCAGTAGCAAGAGATCACTGAGTTGTCTCAAAATCCCATGTTTATGGTATGTATACCCATAAAAAGGACAATCTCCTCCCGAAATTCTTAGTATTAGCCAAAAGTTGTAAACAAAAAATCAACTAATGTCATAGGATGGATGATTATATACATCTATCCATTCCGCCGGTAGTATATAGTGTGCCAGTATTATCTTCCAAAATCGTCATCAGCAAATTTGGTTAAGAAGAGTGCCAACTCATGCGCATCCATCCACAAAAAAGGCAAGTTAGCCTTTTAATGTGGGACGCAAGCTTACGGTACGACCATGGGGTTTTGTATATGCTGCACAACTTGCCGCCATTCTTTCCAAACAGGCTACTGAAAGCTGCCTTCAACTCCTTCCTTTTATTCATGAACACATGTATGATGTATTGCCATTTATTGATGCATTTTAGCACACTTAACACAAGAAAATGAAGTTACTAATTGTCTTTATTTCTTGAAATATGAAGGCTAGTGGTATGGTTATATTCCGCAAGGCTTCTCTCACATTTCACTACATAAGGGAGCTAGTTTTATTAGCTATGAAGAATCTGGAGAAGAACCCCCTTGCTCCTTTATTACCCCAACCATCACCAAGAGTAATGTCATATGGGGAACTCATGCTACGATCCCCGCAGACACTACCCGCTAGAGCATATGGATCTCGAGCTAGAGGGAGATCAACGGGATGCATCGGATATACTAGGGGATGGGGATGCACATCATACTACTCACCTAGAGACCACTATTCCCGTAAGATGATTGAATGGTGACCCCCGACAGAGAGTTCAGTACATTTGGATAGGGATTCCCAGGTACGGCCATCAAAGGTCTTGAGAGGGGGTAAGGCCATGTCATACACTAATACAAAGAACAAGAATCTTCCTGTATGACATCTGCTCTATGATGACAAGCATTGATTGATGGCAGGTATGTGATGTTTGGTTGAGAAATATCGTGCTGTTGCCACACAACAGGAGAATTTTGATGAGAAAAGAAAAGAAATCTAGCATCTTCATGCATGCATTATTTGATAACCCTCTACTTAAAACGTTCTCAATTAAAAAACTTTCTATAGATGTTCTCTATCACCAGAAGATGGGTAATTTGATTGACTCCATAAAAGATACTAACATTGCTTGGCAGTTCTCTGAGATTTTAGCATCTTTATTGTGTAAACCTGGGACACTATTCATAGATCGGTAAGAGATTATGTGTTAGTGTGAAAACAGTACTTTTACAAAAGTCATTAACATAGAATGGGGACATGTGTGTACCATTGATAATGAAATTGTGATTGAGAACACATTAAAGGAATATTTGAAGAAGGGATTAGGACATATCCTTAGAAAATAATTGAGAATTGGTGGGACATTAAATGTGTTATATATGATCTGGAACCAAGTGATCACACTCAGTCCAGAGTTGTTGGAAATATTGAACACAATGGAGAGGGAATTGGGATTATTTTGCAGTAACTATTTGGAAAAACTAGCAGAGAGAAAGAAACTAAACATTGTGGGAAGTAGGGATCCCTTAAAGACGCCATCTGTAATGAAAAAAGTGAGGAGACTAACAAGATCCCTCCTTATTGCTTCTACAGATAAGTCAGCTTCGTCGACTCCAGCATATATTTGTAAGTTCATTTATGACCAAGATGTATTAAGGGTATCCAACAGGGACTTCGTGAGAGTGGATAACCCAGAAATCTTAGACCGACTGGTCAAAGATATTCAAAACTTTAACTTGAATACTACTCTAGATTCTTATACTTTCCCATAGGTAATGGCTACGTTCAAATCTCACAAAAACACTTTCAGATGGATTACTAATGCACACCTTTGTATATTCTCAGAATTGGCATCATTAATTACTTTTGCATTACAAGCATGTTTGGATCCCATCATGAATTCATCTAGAGATCTAAGAGCAAATTGAATTGGAGGCTAACATTACAGTGAGAGCATTTTGGATTGTCAATTCCATATACGAGGTGAAATTGAATTTACCACAAATTATCCAATCGATCTTCACTACAGATATAGGTAAATGTTATGAAAGTATCCCTTTATATGGGAAATATGGGTTGAAGAAAGTGATATCAGAAGTCATCAGCATGGCCTATGGAGGAAAGGGAAAGAGGTATCTGAACCTAAACTGGAATAGGAAAAAAGACTAGCACTGAGTAGCAAAATACTCACCATTCTAAGACTGACTGAACGAGAAGAGGAAGGGGAGCACACACAAAAAAGGAACTGAGAGCACTAAACAAGTTCAAGGAGTAGCTAGAGGACTCCGAGAAGTGTGTACAAGTTCAAAAATGGAAGGAGCACAGGTGAGTTATGACCTGGAAATACTCAAGACTGACTGCAAGAGCCAGATAGAACGCGGCCCGCGATCTAAATATCATGTGTTTTATTTGAAAGAGTAGAAGAACATGAGACGTTCTTATTTTGAGCCGCACCACTAGCAATAGCTTAGTCTTGGAGAAAAAGCAAAGATACACTAGCCAAACGGCAGTGAGCTCCCCCATCATTTACAAAGGAGAGACTTCATTGACGGATCCATCCCTCTCATTTATTGCACCTCTAACGTATGGAGCGAGGCAGGGAATGCTAGCTAGAATGGGCTCCTCCATGCATACCTTCTCATGTTCCCTTACGATATGCTAGTACTCTGTATATCAATGGGTAGAGCACAGAGGGTTGGACGGTAATTGTGGAGTGCCCAACTGAGTAATGATTCGTTGAGTACCTGGGTGGGATACAAGGAAGCAAAGGTAATCCCTAGACACTCCATAGGAGTGGTGGACCTAGCACGACGGAAACGCGATGTCCCTAACATAAAGCCATACAAGTTGATCTAGTCGTCTAGACGTTCAGTCGAGATTACATCGGACGAGTAGCTTTATGATGATTGAGGGGGAGATGCATGCCCTATGAGAGCCGAGAGCTAGGATGTCAATTGCTGGCAATTTATGCAATGATACAGAGCCACGAGTAGTAGTAGACGGCATGCTTATACTCTTTGGAGACACAATAGAGAAGTCGTATCGCCTCCAAGGATGATGGTAAGGGTCCTATATGCTCGGTATATGTCTATAAGATATGTATATGCCGTTTGTTCTTCACGAGTCACTCCTATTTGTTATATTTATTAAAAGGAATGATTACTACCACTTACTGGTTATTATTATTTATCTTGTATTATTACCATTTATAAAATATGTTTGGGAGTTCAACAAGTGCCAAAATATGAAATATTGCAAGTCAAGTTGGGGGACATGGATAACAACTGTGTGCTAGCATCCTCCAAACATCTGCACTATGGGGGTTAAAGGTCACTGTGCCTTTACCCCGGTTATGTACAATACTCAAACACATATATAAATGAATGAAATAGAAGATTAGGGTTTTGCACCCACCAAAACTTGTGTGGCTCTCTATTTCTCTCTCTCCCTCTTTCGTTCTTGCTTCGGTTGAGAGCACTCTGAACTGGTATCAGAGCCTGGGTGATCTAGCTGAGCATGCATGAATGCTTGAAGCTTAGTAGCTCTATGGGAGGAAGGAGAAGCTCTGTGGGAAGCTTTGTGGGTGACTTTACTTGCATCCAAGTGTGTAGAGACCTTGGAGGAACCTTTAGAAAAGTCACTTTGGTTTTGCGAAGTGGTTTTGAGAGCTTGTTAAGTGTTTTCAAAGAAAAAGTCATTTTTTGAGCTTTTCCCTGTTCCGTTCGATGACACAGACTCCGTATTGACTTGTAGAGGAAACTATTGCTTGCTTTTGGTGTCCACTTCACTTCAAGAGCTTGGAAACACCTTCATTCTTGAAACTGGGATCATTTCATTGGAACTCAAGTCTGGAGGAACCATTTGTAGATCTGTCAGTTCCGGTGGACTCAGGAGGTACTAAAACTTCTATGTTGCTCATCATTCGCACTCCGGTGGAGTTTACAAACAGCTATGTTTCCAAAAACGTTTGCTATGCAATTAGAGATGAGTTCACTTATGAAGAATAAGACTTGGGACTTGGTTTCTTTGCCACATGGAAAGAAAGCATTGCCATGTAAATGGGTCTACAAAATGAAGGTCACGGTGATGATGTGCCTAGGTACAAGGCCTGTTTGGTCGCTAAAGGATTCAAGCAAGAGAAGGGTGTGGACCTTGATGAGATATTCTCTCCGGTTGTGAAGATGAGGGATGCGTCAATTTTACGAGCAAAAACCTATGAGCAGGTTTATCCGAGCGTGTTTTTCAAAAGATTTTTAAAAATGTTTTTCTTTAGGAAACATGGTTTTTACACTTTTATTTTCACTAGAACTAGATCCCTTTATCATAAAAATATACAGACTAGTCACTCATGCATTTTTACACAACATAATTTTCTTATTTAGAGACATCCCTTTGTACCCCTGTTATTACCTTTAAAAAGTGTTGATTCCTTTAAGAAACATTCCTCATAATCACTCTCAATGTAATAATACTATGCATATATAATTACTTATTAACACATTTATATCATATGGCAATATCTTTTTAGTGTTTTTATAGCATATTTATGGACATGTTTTTAAAGAAATTTAAATTACTATAAATAAGTATTAACTTGGGCTTATATATCACTCTCATAAAATACATGTAATATTTAATACTATATATGAAAGATTTTCCAAAATACAACTTCATAGATGTGCTCAAATGGGGTGTTCCGATCAATTTGAGTGGTTGAATGACTATATTTGGACATTGGATATGAAAGTTATGTCACTTTTAAAAGTGCTGTCCAAGGTAGTTTCGCCAGCGAAACTACCTTGGGAGACTTGCTTCAAAGGGGTTTCGCTGGCGAAACTACCTGGATGGCTTGCTTTAATGAGTTTTCTTTGAAGAAACTCTTTCATGAAGATAGGTTGAGAGAGGGTTTTCAATGTCACCCCCTATTAAGTAAAAGTTGTAAGAAGGATCATTAGGGAATTTTCATAGAGAAGTCTACTCTACATGTGGGTTTCTTCAAAAGCCATCCCATTATGCTCTCACCATTCCTATAGATTCACCTAAAGATTTTTGTATAAAATAGGCATTGCTATAATACTTTGCATATTTCTAAGTGAAACTATGTTTTCTTTTGATCGATTTTTGCCATATTTATGCATAGTTGGAAGCTTTTTTTTTCCTTCGCTCGGACGCTCGGAAGATTTCGCTCAGAAAATGCTCGTCCCCTGAAGATGACCACACTTAGATGCATGCTTGGACTAGTGGCATCAGAGGATATGAAGCTTATGCAGATGGATGTCAAGACAGCTTTCTTGCATGGGGATTTGCATGAGGAAATTTATATGGTGCAGCCGGAAGGCTTTGAAGAAAAGGGCAAAGAGCATTTAGTTTGCAATCTGAAGAAGAGTCTCTATGGTCTTAAGCAAGTGCCTAGAGAATGGTATCAGAAGTTTGATGCTTTCATTCGGTCCCAGGGTTTTAGAAGGAGTGAAATTGATCACTGCCTCTACATTAAAAGGGCTAAGGATAATAGCCTGATAATCTTGGCACTATATGTGGATGATATGCTATTGGCTAGCAAGAATACTTATGAGCTAGATGCATTAAAGGCCAAGTTGCATAAGGCCTTTGATATGAAGGATTCCGGACTTGCAAGTCATATTCTTGGTATGCGCATCACGCGTGATCGGAGTAGGAAACTCCTTTGGCTTTCATAAAAAGAGTATGCTACAAAAGTATTGCAGCATTTCAATATGGAGAGGGGGAAGGCAGTGAGTACTCCATTGCCTCCATATGTGAAAGTGAGTCATACAGATAGTCCCGAATCAGATGAGGAAAGTGCCATGATGGCCAAGGTTCCTTATGCATTAGCAGTTGCGAGTCTTATGTATGCTATGATAGCTACTAGACCAAACATTGCATTTGCAGTGGGAGTTGTTAGCCGGTATATGGCTAATTTAGGAAAGAGGCATTGGGAGGTAGTTAAGTGCATCATGAGATACATGAAGGGTACCAAGGAGATGTGCATCTGCTTTGGTAGAGGAGACATGCGTGTACTTGGGTACACAGATTCAGACTATGCAAGGCATGTGGATAGTAGGAGATCCACTTCTAGTTATGTGTTCACCTTTGTAGGTGGTGCAGTGTCGTGGATGTCTCGTGCACACAAGTGTATTGCTTTGTCTACCATAGAGGCTGAGTATGTTGCAAGGAGGCTATATGGCTTGATCGGCTACTGGGAGATTTGGGGATTCATACAGGTGTACCGACATTGCATAGTGATTCCATGAGTGCTATTCAGCTAGCAAGGAATCTGGTCTTTCATGCAAAGTCCAAACACATTGAGATCAGGTACCATTTCATCAGGGAGTACTTGAGGACAAGTAGATAGAGCTTGTCAAGGTTCATACAGATGATAACCCTGCAGATATGCTGACGAAGAGTCTACCTAGTTAGCATTTTAAGTATTGTCATGTATTGATGGGCATTGGATAGTATGCTCACTGGTTCTTCTCCCTTAAAGGCACATTGTCCTTTAAGTGGGAGGTTGTGGGGGTTAAAGGTCACAGTGCCTTTACCTTGGTTATGTACAATACTCAAACACATATATAAATGAATGAAAAAGAAGATTAGGGTGTCCTGCACCCACCAAAACTCGAAGCTCAAACCATCAAAAGATGCATCAGAAGTGCATTGCTTTGTCTACCATAGAGGCTGAGTATGTTGCAGCCACAGAGGGTAGCAAGGAGGCTATATCTAGTGCATGAGTTGATCTGAGAATATTGTCTCTTGTACATCCTCTGATAGACCCTCAACATCACAGAAACTATGCCGAGGACCCTTTTGGTAAAGGAAACCATTTATGGCCCAAACTATCCAGGGACAAAGGTCCTGCTGAGGGAGGGAGATTGGAATACATGAAGAGGTCCCTCATTGTTTCAGGAGACTTCTCTGCAAATTCCACCAAAGTAATATTATCTTCCTCGAGGCATTAATTGGTCCAAAGACAAAGATAGCTGATTGATCACCTCCAAAATTTTATCTGTATTGCCCTTTCCAATCACTAAAATTCTACACCAATCATTGATGGACAGTAGCATAACCAGTAGTTTATTTGACTCAGGGTGCTCTTTGATTTCCTGAATATCTATGGCAATGATTCTATCATGGACTCTTTTATTCAGCATAGTCATAATGGCCTGGCATCCAAGTGATGGGGCGGGTAGTGGACCCACATACCCAAGAGCTACCAAATCCTTGTGCCACAAAGAGGCCTGCTAGTCAAAGCCAAGTCCAACCATTAGTCATGAGGTTTCTCTTACCTTACAATGGTTAGCCTAGTGTGTGTTTCAACCTACATTTCTACTACTCTTTATCATATCTCAATCCAACATCCTTGATATACTTTAAAGTCTTTGAATCAATCATTTCATTAGTTCATTAAACAACTTCAAATCTATTGTTTGTAATTACAAGAATTACACCCCTTTCCCATGTAATTCTCCAAAGTCCCTTAAATCCCAAGTCCTATTGTTCCCCACATAAATAGATCAGATAATATTATAAATCATTACATTGGCCTTGCTAGAAGTAAAGATTCCGTAATATTAGCAACTCAATATAAATTGGAAGGGGACTATAAGGTGTCCCAATTCATTCATTAGCAGTCCTTCTTTTTTCCAAAAAATTCCATACAATCAGTTCTCATGGAAGGTGGTAAGATAAAAATTATTGTTCTGCCCAAAAACTTGCATAATCACAGCAGTAGCTAGAGATCACTGAGTTGTCTCAAAATCCCATGTTTATGTTATGTATACCCATAGAAAGGACAATCTACTCCCGAAATTCTCAGTATTAGCCAAAAGTTGTAAACAGATTATCAACTAATATCATAGGATGGATGATTATATGCATCTATCCATTCCGTCGGTCGTATATAGTGTGCAAGTATCGTCTTCAGAAACCTTCATCAGCAAATTTGGTTGAGAAGTTTGCCAACTCACGCACATCCATCCACAAAAAAGGCAAGTTAGAACAAGGACCTTTTAATGTGGGACTGCAGGCTTATGGTACGACCATGGGATTTGGTATATGTTGCACAATTTGCCAGCATTCTTAGCAAATAGGCTATTGAAAGCTGCCTTCAAGTCCTTCCTTTTATTCATGAAGGCACGTATGATGTATTGCCATTTATGGATGCATTTTAGCACAGTTAACACAAGAAAATGAAGTTACTAATTGTCTTGATTTCTTGAAATATGAAGGCTAGTGGTATAGTTATATTCTGCAAGGCTTCTCTCACACTTCACTACATAAGGGAGCTAGTTTTATTAGCTATGAAGAATCTGGAGAAGAACACCCTTCCTCCTTTATTACCCCAACCATCACCAGGAGTAATGTCATATGGGGAACTCATGCTACGGTCCCCAGAGACACTACCTGCTAGAGCATATGCATCTCGAGCTAGAGGGAGATCAGCGGGATGCATCGGATATACCAGGGGATGGGGATGCACATCATACTACTCACCTAGAGACCACTATTCCCGTAAGTGGATTGAATGGCGACCCCCGGCGGAGAGTTCAGTACATTTGGATAGCTCGGATTTCCAGGTACGGCCATCAAAGGTCTTGAGAGGGAGTAAGACCATGTCATACATTGATATAAAGAACAAGAATCTTCATGTACAACATTTGCTCTATGATGACAAGGATTGATTGATGGCAGGTATGTGATGTTTGATTGAGAAGTATCGTGCTGTTGCCACACAACAGGAGAATTCTGATGAGTAAAGAAAAGAAATCTAGCATCTTCATGCATGCATTATTTGATAACCCTCTACTTGAAACGTTCTCAATTAAAAAACTTTCTATAGACATTCTCTATCACTAGAAGTTGGATAATGTGATTGACTCCATAAAAGATACTAACATTGCTGGGCAGTTCTCTGAGAATTTAGCATCTTTACTATGTAAACCTGGGATAGTATTCATAGATAGGTAAGAGATTATGTGTCGGTCTGAAAATAGTACTTTTACAAAATTCATTAACATAGAATCGGGACATGTGTGTACCATTGATAATGAAATTGTGATTGAGAACACATTAAAGGAATATTTGAAGAAGGCATTAGGACATATCCTTAGAAAATAGTTGAGCATTGGTGGGACACTAAATGTGTTATATATGATCTGGAACCAAGTAATCACGCTCAGTCCCGAGTTGTTGGAAATATTGAACCCAATGGAGAGGGAATTTGGATTATTTTGTAGTAACTATTTGGCAAAACTAGAGGGGAGAAGGAAACTAAACATTGTGGGAAGTAGGGATCCCTTAAAGACGCCATCTGTAATGAAGGAAGTGAGGAGACTAACAAGATCCCTCCTTATTGCTTCTACCGATAAGTCAACTTCGTCGACTCCAGCATATATTTGTAAGAAGTTCATTTACAACCAAGCAGTATTAAGGGTATCTAGCAGGGACTTCGCGACAGTGGATAACCCAGACATCTTAGACCGACTGGTCAAAAATATTCAAAACTTTAAATTGAATAGCACTCTGGATTCTCATACTTTCCCATATCTAATGGCTACTTTCAAAGCTCACAAAAACGCTTTCAGATGGATTACTAATGCACACCTTTGTATATTCTCGGAATTGGCATCATTAATTACTTTTGCATTACAAGCATGTTTGGATCCCATCATGAATTCATATAGGGATCTCCAAGAGCAAATTGAATTGGAGGCTAACATTATAGTGAGTGCATTTTGGATTGTCAGTTCCATATATGAGGTGAAATTGAATTTACCACAAAGTATGCAATCGGTCTTCACTACATATATAAGTAAATGTTATGAAAATATCCCTTTGGATGGGAAATATGGGTTGAAGAAAGTGATATCAGAAGTCATCAGCATGGCCTATGGAGGAAAGGGAAAGAGGTATCTGAACCTAAACTGGAATAGGAAAAAAGACTAGCACTTGGTAGCAAAATACTCACCATTCTAAGACTGATTGAACGAGAAGAGGAAGGGGATCACACACAAAAAAGGAACTGAGAGCACTGAACAAGTTTAGGGAGGTTCTAGAGGACTCCGAGAAGTGTGTACAAGTTTGAAAATGGAAGGAGCACAGGTGAGTTATGACCTGGAAATACTCGAGAATGACTGCAAGAGCCAGAACACAGTCTGCGATCTAAATATCATGTGTTTTATTTGAAAGAGCAAAAGAATAGGAGACGTTCTTATTTTGAGCCGCACCGCTAGCAAAAGCTTAGTCTTGGAGGGAAAGCAAAGATACGCTAGCCAAATGGGAGTGAGCTTCCCCATTGTTTACGAAGGAGAGACTTCGTTGACGGATCCATCACTTTCGTTTTATTGCACCTCTAACGTATGGAGCGAGGCAGGTAATGCTTGCTAGAACGGGCTCCTCCATGCATACCTTCTCATGTTCCCTTATGATTCGCTAGTACTCTGTATATGAATGGGTAGGGCACAGAGGGTTGGACGGTAATTCTGGAGTGCCCAACTGAGTAACGATTCGTTGAGTACCTCGGTGGGACAAAGGTCCTACTGGGGGAGGGAGATTGGAATACATGAAGAGGTCCCTCATTGTTTCAGGAGACTTCTCTGCAAATTCCACCAAAGCAATATTATCTTCCTCCATTAATTGGTCCAAAGACAAAGATAGCCGATTGATCACCTCCAAAATTTTATCTGTATTGCCCTTTCCAATCACTAAAATTCTGCACCAATCATTAATGGACAGTAGCATAGCTAGTAGTTTATTTGACTCAGGGTGCTCTTTGATTTTCTGCATATATATGGCAACGATTCTGTCATGTACTCTTTTATTCAGCATAGTCATAATGGCCTGGCATCCAAGTGATGGGGTGGGTAGCAGACCCACATACCCAAGAGCCATCAAATCCTTGTGCCACAAAGAGGCTGCTAGTCAAAGCCAAGTCCAACCATAAGTCATGAGATTTTTCTTACCTCACAATGGTTAGGCTACTGTGTGTTTCAACCTACATTTCTACTACTCTTTATCATTTCTCAATCCAACATCCTTGATATACTTTAAAGTCTTTGAATCAATCATTTCATTAGTTGATTACACAATTTCAAATCTACTGTTTGTAATTGCAAGAATTACACCCCTTTCCCATGTAATTCTCCAAAGTCCCTTTTATCGCAAGTCCTATTGGGAACAACACAACTCGATCATAGAATATTATAAATCGTTACATTGGCCTTCCTGGAAGAAAAGATTCCATAATATTAGCAACTGAATATAAATTGGAAGGGGACTACAAGGTGTCCCAATTCATTCATTAGTAGTCCTTCTTTTTTCCAAAATCCCATACAATCAGTTCTCATGGAAGGTCGTAAGATAAAAATAACTGTTTTGCCCAAAAACTTGCATAATCACAGCAGTAGCTAGAGATCACTGAGTTGTCTTAAAATCCCATGTTTATGGTATGTATACCCATAAAAAGGACAATCTACTCCCAAAATTCTCAGTATTAGCCAAAAGTTGTAAACAGAAAATCAACTAATATCATAGGATGGATGATTATATTCATCTATCCATTCCACCGGTAGTATATAGTGTGCCAGTATCATCTTCGAAAACCGTCATTAGCAAATTTGGTTAAGAAGTGTGCCAACTCACGCGCATCCATCCACAAAAAAGGCAAGTTAGAACAAGGACCTTTTAATGTGGGACTGCAAGCTTACGGTATGACTATGGGATTTTGTATATGCTGCACAACTTGCCACCATTCTTTCCAAACAGGCTATTGAAAGTTGCCTTCAACTCCTTCCTTTTATTCATGAACGCATTTATGATGTATTGCCATTTATTGATGCATTTCAGCACACTTAACACAAGAAAATGAAGTTACTAATTGTCTTGATTTCTTGAAATATGAAGGCTAGTGGTATGGTTATATTCTGCAAGGCTTCTCTCACATTTCACTACATAAGGGAGCTAGTTTTATTAGCTGTGAAGAATTTGGAGAAGAACCCCCTTGCTCCTTTATTACCCGAACCATCACCAGGAGTAATGTCATATGGGAAACTCATGCTACGTTCCCCGCAGACACTACTCACCAGAGCATATGGATCTCGAGCTAGAGGGAGATCAACGGGACGCATTGGATATACTAGCGGACGGGGATGCACATCATACTACTCACCTCGAGACCACTATTCCCATAAGATGATTGAATGGTAACTCCCGGCAGAGAGTTCAGTACATTTGGATAGCTCGGATTCCCAGGTACGGCCGTCAAAGGTCGTGAGAGGGGGTAAGACCATGTCATACACTGATACAAAGAGCAAGAATCTTTTTGTTTGAGAAGTATCGTGATGTTGCCACACAGCAAGAGAATTCTGATGAGAAAAGAAAAGAGATCTAGCATCTTCATGCATGCATTATTTGATAACCCTCTACTTGAAACGTTCTCAATTAAAAAAATTTCTATAGGTGTTCTCTATCACTAGAAGATGGATAATTTGATTGACTCCATAAAAGATACTAACATTGCTTGGCAGTTCTCCGAGAATTTAGCATCTTTACTATGTAAACCTGGGATAGTATTCATAGATGGGAACATGTGTAAACCTGGGATAGTATTCATAGAATGGGGACATGTGTATACCATTGATAATGAAATTGTGATTGAGAACACATTAAAGGAATATTTGAAGAAGGGATTAGGACATATCCTTAGAAGACAGTTGAGCATTGGTGGGATACTAAATGTGTTATATATGATCTGGAACCAAGTGATCACACTCAGTCCCGAGTTGTTGGAAATATTGAACCCAATGGAGAGGGAATTTGGATTATTTTGCAGTAACTATTTGGAAAAACTAGCGGAGAGAAAGAAATTAAACATTGTGGGAAGTAGGGATCCCTTAAAGATGCCATCTATAATGAAGGAAGTGAGGAGACTAACAAGATCCCTCCTTATTGCTTCTACAAATAAGTCAGCTTCATCAACTCCAGCATATATTTGTAAGTTCATTTACAACCAAGATGTATTAAGCGTATCCAGCAGGGACTTCGTGAGAGTGGATAATCTAGAGATCTTAGACCGACTGGCCAAAGATATTCAAAACTTTAATTTGAATAGTACTCTGGATTCTCATACTTTCCCATATGTAATGGCTACCTTCAAATCTCACAAAAACACTTTCAAATGGATTACTAATGCACACGTTTGTATATTCTGAGAATTGGCATCATTAATTACTTTTGCATTACAAGCATGTTTGGATCCCATCATGAATTCATCTACGGATCTCTAAGAGCAAATTGAATTGAGGTTAACATTACAGTGAGTGCATTTTGGATTGTCAGTTCCATATACGAGGTGAAATTGAGATTACCACAAAGTATCCAATCGGTCTTCACTACAGATATAGGTAAATGTTATGAAAATATCCCTTTGGATGGGAAATATGGGTTGAAGAAAGTGATATCAGAAGTCATCAGCATGGCCTATGGAGGAAAGGGAAAGTAGTATCTGAACCTAAACTCGAATAGGAAAAAAGACTAGCACTGAGTAGCAAAATACTCACCATTCTAAGACTGACTAAACGAGAAGAGGAAGGGGAGCACACACAAAAAAGAAACTAAGAGCACTGAACAAGTTCAGGAAGTAGCTAGAGGACTCCGAGAAGTGTGTACAAGTTCAAAAATGGAAGGAGCACAGGTGAGTTATTACCTGGAAATACTCGAGACTGAATGCAAGAGCCAGACAGAATGCGGCCTGCGATCTAAATATCGTGTGTTGAAGACACAACAGAGAAGTCGTATCACCTCCAAGGATGATGGTAAGGGTCCTATATGCTCGGTATATGTCTATAAGATATGTATATGCCGTTTGTTCTTCACGAGTCACTCCTATTTGTTATATTTATTAAAAGGAATGACTACTGCCACTTACTGGTTATTATTATTTATCTTGTATTATTACCATTTACGGAATATGTTTGGGAGTTCAACAAGTGCCAAAATATGAAATATTGCAAGTCAAGTTGGGGGACATGGATAACAACTGTGTGCTAGCATCCTCCAAACATCTGCACTATGGGGGTTAAAGGTCACTGTGCCTTTACCCCGGTTATGTACAATACTCAAACACATATATAAATGAATGAAATAGAAGATTAGGGTTCTGCACCCACCAAAAGTTGTGTGGCTCTCTGTTTCTCTCTCTCCCTCTTCTGTTCTTGCTTCCGTTGAGAGAACTCTCAACTGGTATCAGAGCCTGGGTGATCTAGCTGAGCATGCGTGAATGCTTGAAGCTCAGTAGCTCTGTGGAAGGAAGGAGAAGCTCTGTGGGAAGCTTTGTGGGTGACTTTACTTGCATCCGAGTGTGTAGAGACCTTGGAGGAACCTTTGGAAAAGTCACTTTGGTTTTGCGAAGTGGTTTTGAGAGCCTGTTAAGTGATTTCAAAGAAAAAGTCGTTTTTTGAGCTTTTCTCTATTCCGTTCGATGACAGAGACTCCGTATTAACTTGTAGAGGAAACTATTGCTTGTTTTTGGTATCCACTTCACTTCAGGAGCTTGGAAGCACCTTCATTCTTGAATCTGGGATCATTTCATTGGATTTATGACTCACTGTGTCAGTTTCTGCGTTTTTTTGCCCGGGTGTTGGAACTTAAGTTTGGAGCAACCATTTGCAGATCTGTCAGTTCGGGTGGACTCAGGAGGTCCTAAAACTTCTATGTTGCTCATCATTCGTACTCCGGTGGAGTTTATAAACAGCTCTGTTTCCAAAAACGTTTTTTAGTCCGTGTGTTGGACCCAGTGATTGAGACCACGGTTTCCAAAACCGTCTGTCCTATTGCATTTCGGACGCCCAAAATCCCCTACCTGTTAGTTCTTACGTGATTCGGTGAAGGATTTTCAGAGTTATAGATCTCTGTGTATTCGATTTCGTCTCTCTGTTATGTATTTTTCATTCTAAGGTTTTGAAACCTTAGATTGATGCCACATGGCAGTGGATAAGTGTTGACTCCCATTTCTCACTCATCGGTTGGGATTTTGGAGTTCTAGCAAAAGAGAGATATTTGCAAATTTTCTTGTTGAGTCTGATTATGAATGGCGCCCATGTTTTGAGGCATCTTAGGTTCTATTTTCAGTAGCGGTCATTACCGTGGGACTATAATTTCTTGAGCATATCTTATGCAAATCACTCTGGTTGTAGTTTGAACAGTGTGCGCTCATTCGTGGTGTGCATTAGGTTGCAATGGATGATTTATAGGCCATTTGGATGCATTGCGGTCCTTATTGGATGTGCTGATAGGCCCAAATTGCCTTGTGGGATGTTATTTTTATGGATGCTATTTTATGCTGAGGGACAGTTTTGACACATTGTATGGATGCATTGCGGTCCTTATTGGATGTGCTGATAGGCCCAAATTGCCTTGTGGGATGTTATTTTTATGGATGCTATTTTATGCTGAGGGACAGTTTTGACACATTGTAGGTGATGCACTGATAGTGCTATGCTCTCTTGGATGAGATATTATTAATGCATATGCCAGTGGACGGTGTTTATACTTGAGTCATTTGGCACTTATTGGCATTTTGGATTGCCATTGCAGTTGGCATTTTCTTTTGGGCCAGATTTACTCATATGGATGCATAGTATATGCACATGAGTCAGATGCTTTAAGACATGAGTTTTGGTGATATTTCACTCTATTGTGGCATACACATTTAGGTGCACCTGGTATTTGGTGTGATTCTCTCTTGTAGGCACTAGCATTTGGGATTTTTGCTTCATTTGCATCATGGCATCCTTTTCCATGTCTGAAAAGGAGTTTTTTAGCATTAAAAAGTTTGATGGGACAAACTTTTCTTTGTGGAAAGAACAAATAAGGGATTTGCTTATTCAAAAGAAGCAGACTAAACCCTTGGCAGGAATTGAAGCTAAGCCTGCAAATATGTCTGATGATGATTGGAATGAGTTGGATGCATTAGCAAAATCTACTATTAGACTTCATCTTGCAGAGTCAGTTTATTTCACAGTAGTAAATGAGCAGACTACAAAAGATTTGTGGAAGAAACTGTGTGCCACTTATGAAAAGGAAACTGCCTCTAATAAAGTTTACCTCATGAAGAGGTTGTTTGAGCTGCAGATGAAGGAAGGGGTCTCCATTGCTTCTCACTTGAATGAATTCAATATTATTTTCAGCGAGCTTCAGGCTCAGAAGATGAACTTTGCACCTAGTGGAGTACTGAAATTTAATGATGTTGTGGGTAGCTTGTTGGCCGAGGAGATTAGACAAAAGTCTATGGACGACAACAAGCAAAATGCAGCCTTAAATGTGCAAAGGGGTAGATCACAGTTCAGGGGGAAGCCCCAAGAAAGAGGGAAGTCTCATAGCAAATCCAAGGCATGGAACATTGAGTGTTACCACTGTGGCAAGAAGAGAAGGGCCATACTGAAAAGGATTGCTACAAGCTGAAAAGAGAGCAAAAGGATAATAAAAAGAATGCAAATTGAGGTGCAAATCAAAAGGAAGAGAGTCCAAGGAAGGACAAAGGAAAAGTGAAGATCGAGGAGATCAATGCAGTCACAAATAATAGTGACAATGACGATCTCTTCATGTCTAGTTTATCTACAGAGTTGCTTACTACTTCAGGTGATGCATATTCCCAGGATTGGATTTTGGATTCTAGTGCTTCATTCCATGTTACTCCCCATAGGGAATGGTTCTCCACTTATGACAGTGGAAAAACAGGTTGCGTGCATCTTGGAAATGACTATACATGTGACATAGTGGGAGTAGGTGACATAAAGTTTTCTTTTGCAAATGGGTCTGCATTTATTTTGAAAATTGTTAGACATGTGCCTAAGTTAACCAAGAGTCTTATTTCAGTGGGTCAGCTACATGATGCTGGTTTTCACACCACTTTTGTCTTTTAGAGTTGAAAAATTCAGAAGGGCTCTATGCTTTTGGCCAGGGGTGCCAAGTGTGGGACTTTGTATCCCTTACATGTATCAGGGGTATTTGATCATGTTGTTGCAATAACCGAGCAGCCAAGCATTTCTTTGTGGCATTGCAGGTTGGGGCACATGAGCCAGAATGGAATGAAACTCTTATGCCATTTGGGTTATGTACCACATTTGAGTTTCTCTGATTTTGAATTTTGTGAGCACTGTCTCTATGGGAAGCAGACTAAATCAGCCCATAAAAGAAGGGGAAAGAAAGAGTTTGAAAAGCTTGATTTGGTGCATTCAGACGTATGTGGTCCCACGCCTACACGACTATGTGACATTCATTGATGATGCAACTAGGAAAGTGTGGGCTTATGCTATAGCTCGAAAGAGTGATGTGTTCTAGGTATTTCAGAAATGGCTGGCCTTGGTTGAGAATCAGTGAGGTAGAACGCTTAAATGCCCACGGACTGACAATGGTGGAGGGTATCTCTCTCATGACTTTCGGCATTTCTGTGATACACGTGGGATTAAGAGGAAGCTCACATCCCCTCGTACTCCAGAACAAAATCCAATTGCAAAAAAGATGAATCATACCATTCAAAAAAGGTTGCAATGCATGCTTTCCAATGCAAGTCTTTCTAGTGGTTTTTGGGCTAAGGCAATGAAGACTGCAGTGCATGTGATCAATAAATCACCTAGTAAGAGTTTGGATGGTGGTATTCCTAAAGAGGCATGGAGTGGCAAGAAGCCCTCTTACTCTCATTTGCGTATATTTGGGTGTGAGGCATATGCACATGTGCCAAAAGAGCTTCGAAAGAAGCTAGATCCTAAGTCTAGAAAATGCATCTTTTTAGGTTATGGTGAAAGTGGAGAGATGGGCTATCGTCTCTGGGATCCAGAAGCAAAGAAGGTCATACGTAGCCATGATGTAGTCTTCAATGAGAAGAAGATGCATAAGGCACCCATGAGGGATGTGGAAATGAGGAGAATCATTTCCAGGATGTGAATCCACCTGCATATGTTGATAGACAGCAAGCTGTCCATGCACTAAATGTGCAAGAAATGGTACCACCAAGTACTCCCATAGGTATACAATCAAGGGTAGATGATGGATCATCTATTGGTGGAAATGATGAGCCAAATGTGGCTGATATGCAGGTGGGACAGCAAGCTGAAATGCCCTTGAGAAGATCATCTATAGTGTCTAGACCACCTAATAGGTTTGTTCCAGGGGTAGACATGTGATGCTTACTGATTGTGGGGAGCCTTCTTGCTACAGAGAGGCTATGATGCGCGAGGATCAACGCAAGTGGGAGTATGCTATGTAATTAGAGATGAGTTCACTTATGAAGAATAAGACTTGGGACTTGGTTTCTTTGCCACATGAAAAGAAAGCATTGCCATGTAAATGGGTCTACAAAATGAAGGTCACGGTGATGATGTGCCTATGTACAAGGCCCATTTGGTCGCTAAAGGGTTCAAGCAAGAGAAGGGTGTGGACTTTGATGAGATATTCTCTCCAGTTGTGAAGATTACCACACTTAGATGCATGCTTGGACTAGTGGCATCAGAGGATATGGAGCTTATGCAGATGGATGTCAAGACAGCTTTCTTGCATGGGGATTTGCATGAGGAAATTTACATGGTGCAACTGAAAGGCTTTGAAGAAAGGGGCAAAGAGAATTTAGTTTGCAAGCTGAAGAAGAGTCTCTATGGTCTTAAGCAAGCACCTAGAGAATGGTATCAGAAGTTTGATGCTTTAGAAGGAGTGAAATTGATCATTGCCTCTACACTAAAAGGGCTAAGGATAATAGCCTGATAATCTTGGCACTATATGTGGATGATATGCTATTGGCTAGCAAGAATACTTATGAGCTAGATGCATTAAAGGCCAAGTTGCATAAGGCCTTTGATATGAAGGATTTGGGACTTGCAGTTCATATTCTTGGTATGCGCATCACGCATGATCAGAGTAGGAAACTCCTTTGGCTTTCACAAAAAGAGTATGTTACAAAAGTATTGCAGCGTTTCAATATGGAGGGGGGAAATGCAGTGAGTACTCCATTGCCTCCATATGTGAAAGTGAGTCCTATAGATAGTCCCAAATCAGATGAGGAGAAAGGGCCATGATGGCCAAGGTTCCTTATGCATCAGAAATTGGGAGTCTTATGTATGCTATGATAGCTACTAGACCAGACATTGCATTTGCAGTGGGAGTTGTTAGCCGGTATATGGCTAATCCAGGAAAGAGGCATTGGGAGGCAGTTAAGTGCATCATGAGGTACATGAAGGGTACCAAGGAGATGTGCATCTGCTTTGGTAGAGGAGACATGCGTGTACTTGGGTACACAGATTCAGACTATGTAGGGCATGTGGATAGTAGGAGATCCACTTCTGGTTATGTGTTCACCTTTGCAGGTGGTGCAGTGTCGTGGATGTCTCGTGCACACAAGTGTGTTGCTTTGTCTACCATAGAGACTGAGTCTGTTGCAACCACAGAGGGTTGCAAGGAGGCTATATGGCTTGATCGGCTAGTGGGAGATTTGGGGATTCATATAGGTGTACCGACATTGCATAGTGATTCCATGAGTGCTATTTAGCTAGCATGGAATCTGGTCTTTCATGCAAAGACCAAACACATTGAGGTCAGGTACCATTTCATCAGGGAGGTACTTGAGGACAAGCACATAGAGCTTGTCAAGGTTCATATAGATGATAACCCTGTAGATATGCTGGCGAAGAGTCTACCTAGTCAGGGTTTTGAGTATTGTCATGTATTGATGGGCATTGGATAGTATGCTCACTGGTTGTTCTCCCGGTTGTGGGGGTTAAAGATCAATGTCCCTTTACCCTGGTTATGTACAAGACTCAAACACATATAAATGAATGAAAAAGAAGATTAGGGTGTTCTACACCCACCAAAACTCAAAGCTCAAAGAATCAAAAGATGCATCAGAAGTGTGTTGCTTTGTCTACCATAGAGGCTGAGTATGTTGCAGCCACAGAGGGTTGCAAGAAGGCTATATCTGGTGCATGAGTTCATCTGAGAATATTGTCTCTTGTACATCCTTTGATAGACCCTCAAGATCACAGAAACTATGTTGTGTTGTGTTGGAAGAGGACCCTTTTGGTAAAGGAAACCATTTATGGCCCAAATTATCCAAGGACAAAGGTCCTACTGGGGGAGGGAGATTGGAATACATGAAGAGGTCCCTCATTGTTTCACGAGACTTCTCTGCAAATTCCACCAAACTAATATTATCTTCCTCGAGGCAGTAATTGGTCTAAAGACAAAGATAGCTGATTGATCACCTCCAAAATTTTATCTGTATTGCCCTTTCCAATCACTAAAATTCTGCACCAATCATTGATGGACAGTAGCATAACCAGTAGTTTATTTGATTCAGGGTGCTCTTTGATTTCCTTCATATCTATGGCAACAATTTTGTCATGGAATCTTTTATTCAGCATAGTCATAATGGCCTGGCATCCAAGTGATGGGGCGGGTAGCGGACCCACATACCCAAGAGCTACCAAATCCTTGTGCCACAAAGAGGCTGCTAGTCAAAGCCAAGTCCAACCATTAGTCATGAGATTTCTCTTACCTCACAATGGTTAGGCTAGTGTGTGTTTCAACCTACATTTCTACTACTCTTTATCATATCTCAATCCAACATCCTTGATATACTTTAAAGTCTTTGAATCAATCATTTCATTAGTTCATTAAACAACTTCAAATCTACTATTTGTAATTGCACGAATTACATGCCTTTCCCATGTAATTCTCCAAAGTCCCTTAAATCCCAAGTCCTATTGTTCCCCACATAACTGGATCAAAGAATATTATAAATCGTAACATTGGCCTTGCTGGAAGTAAAGATTCTATAATATTAGCAACTGAATATAAATTGGAAGGGGACTACAAGGTGTCCCAATTCATTCATTAGCATTCCTTCTTTTTTCCAAAAATCCCATACAATCAATTCTGATGGAAGGTGGTAAGATTAAAATTACTGTTCTGCCCAAAAACTTGCATAATCACAGCAGTAGCTAGAGATCACTGAGTTGCCCCATGTTTATGTTATGTATACCCATAAAAAGGACAATCTACTCCCGAAATTCCGAGTATTAGCCAAAAGTTGTAAACAAAAAATCAACTAATATCATAGGATGGATGATTATATGCATCTATCCAATCCGTCGGTAGTATATAGTGTGCCAGTATCATCTTCAAAAACCGTCATCAGCAAATTTGGTTGAGAAGTGTGCCAACTCATGCGCATCCATCCACAAAAAAGGCAAGTTAGAACAAGGACCTTTTAATGTGGGACTACAGGCTTATGGTACGACCATGGGATTTTGTATATGCTACACAACTTGCCGCCATTCTTTCCAAACAGGCTACCAAAAGTTGCCTTCAACTCCTTCCTTTTATTCATGAAGGCATGCATGATGTATTGCCATTTATGGATGCATTTTTGCACAGTTAACACAAGAAAATGAAGTTACTAATTGTCTTGATTTCTTGAAATATGAAGGCTAGTGGTATGGTTATATTCCGCAAGGATTCTCTCACATTTCACTACATAAGGGAGCTAGTTTTATTAGCTATGAAGAATCTGGAGAAGAACGCCCTTGCTCCTTTATTACCCCAACCATCACTAGGAGTAATGTCATATGGGGAACTCATGCTACAGTCCCCGGAGACACTACCTACTACGGTCTCCGGAGACACTACTTGCTAGAGCATATGCATCTCAAGCTAGAGGGAGATCAGCAAGACACATCAGATATACCAGGGGATGGGGATGCACATCATACTACTCACCTAGAGACCACTATTCCCGTAAGATGATTGAATGGCGACACTCGACGGAGAGTTCAGTACATTTGGATAGCTCGGATTCCTAGGTACGGCCATCAAAGGTCTTGAGAGGGGGTAAGACCATGTCATACACTAATATAAAGAACAAGAATCTTCCTGTACAACATCCACTCTATGATGACAAGGATTGATTGATGGCAGGTATGTGATGTTTGATTGAGAAGTATCGTGCTGTTGCCACACAACAGGAGAATTCTGATGAGTAAAGAAAAGAAATCTAGCATCTTCATGCATGCATTATTTGATAACCCTCTACTTAAAACGTTCCCAATTAAAATACTTTCTATAGACGTTCTCTATCACTAGAAGATGGATAATGTGATTGACTCCATAAAAGATACTAACATTGCTTGGCAGTCCGAGAATTTAGCATCTTATTGTGTAAATCTGGGACAGTATTCATAGATGGGTAAGAGATTATGTGTTGGTGTGAAAACAATACTTTTACAAAATTCATTAACATAGAATGGGGACATGTGTGTACCATTGATAATGAAATTGTGATTGAGAACACATTAAAGGAATATGTGAAGAAGGCATTAGGACATATCCTTAGAAAATAGTTGAGCATTGGTGGGACACTAAATGTGTTATATATGATCTGGAACCAAGTGATTACACTCAGTCCCAAGTTGTTGGAAATATTGAACCCAATGGAGAGGGAATTTGGATTATTTTGTAGTAACTATTTGGCAAAAGTAGAGGGGAGAAGGAAACTAAACATTGTGGGAAGTAGGGATCCCTTAAAGACACCATTTGAAATGAAGGAAGTGAGGAGACTAACAAGATCCCTCCTTATTGCTTCTACAGATAAGTCAGCTTCGTCGACTCCAGCATATATTTGTAAGAAGTTCATTTACAACTAAGCAGTATTAAGGGTATCTAGCAGGAACTTCGCGAGAGTGGATAACCCAGACATCTTAGACCGACTGGTCAAAGATATTCAAAACTTTAACTTGAATAGTACTCTAGATTCTCATACTTTCCCATATCTAATGGCTACTTTCAAAGCTCACAAAAACACTTTCAGATGGATTACTAATGCACACCTTTGTATATTCTCCGAATTGGCATCATTAATTACTTTTGCATTACAAGCATGTTTGGATCCCATCATGAATTCATCTGGGGATCTCCAAGAGCAAATTGAATTGGAGGGAACATTATAGTGAGTGCATTTTGGATTGTCAGTTCCATATACGAGGTGAAATTGAATTTACCACAAAGTATCCAATCGGTCTTCACTGCAGATATAGGTAAATGTTATGAAAATATCCCTTTTGATGGGAAAGTGCCAAAATATGAAATATTGCAAGTCAAGTTGGGGGACATGGATAACAAGTTTGTGCTAGAATCCTCCAAACATCTACACTTGATATAAGGTCTCCCAACATTGAAGATATCATTCAGGTACTTAGGAGTCCTCCTTTCTGTTTTTGAAATCCGGCTCTTACACCTCCCAAAAACACCCATGGGGGAAGGGCATTTGCCTATAGCAAATGCTGACATCGGGCAGAAGTTTGAATGAGGGTGGCTATGTGTGATGCTAATATTGAAGCTCTACGCTTGGCTTGTTGCTTGCATTTTCAATGCTTTAGATGATTCAACAAGATCGGCCAAAAATTTCCACATATCTGGTGCAAAGGGTGCTAATAAATTCATATCATGAAGTTCCCAAACTTTGTTTCACCACATGCCAACAATTCGGCTTCCAATACCTATGGAGGAAAATAAGGGTTAGTATATGTATGCATAGAGCTCTTTTTTGGAGTGATTGCAGTAGGCATGAGTTGATCTGAGAATATTGTCTCTTGTACATCCTCAGATAGACCCTCAAGATCATAGAAACTATGCTATGTTTTGTTGGAAGAGGACCCTTTTGGTAAAGGAAAGCATTTCAGGCCCAAACTATCCAGGGGCAAAGGTCCTGCAGGGGGAGGGAGATTGGAATACATGAAGAGGTCCCTCATTGTTTCAGCAGACTTCTTTGCAAATTCCACCAAAGCAATGTTATCTTCCTCCATTAATTGGTCCAAAGACAAAGATAGCTGATTGATCACCTCTAAAATTTTATATGTATTGCTTCCAATCACTAAAATTCTGCACCAATCATTGATGGACAGTAGCATAACCATTAGTTTATTTTACTCAGGGTACTGTTTGATTTCTTGCATATCTATGGCAATGATTTTGTCATAGACTCTTTTATTCAGCATAGTCATAATGGCCTAGCATCCAAGTGATGGGGCGGGTAGCGGACCCACATACCCAAGAGCCATCCAATCCTTGTGCCACAAAGAGGCCTGCTAGTCAACCATTAGTCATGAGATTTTTCTTGCCTCACAATGGTTAGGCTAGTGTGTGTTTCAACCTACATTTCTACTACTCTTTATCATATCTCAATCCAACATCCTTGATATACTTTAAAGTCTTTGAATCAATCATTTCACTAGTTGATTAAACAACTTCAAATCTACTGTTTGTAATTGCAAGAATTACATGCCTTTCCCATGTAATTCTCCAAAGTCCCTTAAATCCCAAGTCCTATTGTTCCCCACATAACTGGATAAGAGAATATTATAAATCATTACATTGGCCTTGCTAGAAGTAAAGATTCCACAATATTAGCAACTGAATATAAATTGGAAGGGGACTACAAGGTTTCCCAATTCATTCATTAGTAGTCCTTCTTTTTTCCAAAAATCCCATACAATCAGTTTTGATGGAAGGTGGTAAGATAAAAATTGCTATTCTGCCCAAAAACTTGCATAATCACAGCAGTAGCTAGAGATCATTGAGTTGTCTCAAAATCCCATGTTTATGGTATGTATACCCATAAAAAGGACAATCTACTCCCAAAATTCTCAGTACTAGCCAAAAGTTGTAAACAAAAAATCAACTAATATCATAGGATGGATGATTATATGCATCTATCCATTCTGCCGGTAGTATATAGTGTGCCAATATTATCTTCAGAAACCTTCATGAGTTGTCTCAAAATCCCATGTTTATGGTATGTATACCCATAAAAAGGACAGTCTACTCCCAAAATTCTCAGTACTAGCCAAAAGTTGTAAACAAAAAATCAACTAATATCATAGGATGGATGATTATATGCATCTATCCATTCCGCTGGTAGTATATAGTGTGCCAATATTATCTTCAGAAACCTTTATCAGCAAATTTGGTTGAGAAGTGTGCCAACTCGTGCGCATCCATCCACAAAAAAGGCAAGTTAGAATAAGGACCTTTTAATGTGGGCTTATGGTACGACCATGGGATTTGGTATATGCTGCACAATTTGCTGGCATTCTTTCGAAACAAGGCTACTGAAAGTTGCCTTCAACTCCTTTCTTTTATTCATGAAGGCATGTATGATGTATTGCCATTTATTGATGCATTTTAGCACACTTAACACAAGAAAATGAAGTTACTAATTGTCTTGATTTCTTAAAATATGAAGGCTAGTGGTATTGTTATATTCCGCAAGGCTTCTCTCACATTTGACTACTTAAGGGAGCTAGTTTTATTAATTGTGAAGAATCTGGATAAGAACCCCCTTGCTCCTTTATTACCCCAACCATCACCAGGAGTAATGTCATATGGGGAACTCATGCTACGGTCCCCATAGACACTACCTGCAAGAGCATATGCATCTCGAGCAAGAGGGAGATCAGCAGGACGCATCGGATATACTAGGGGACCGGGATGCACATCATACTACTCACCTAGAGACCACTTTTCCCATAAGGTGATTGAATGGCAACCTCCGGAGAAGAGTTCAGTACATTTGGATAGCTCGGATTCCTAGGTACGGCCATCGAAGGTCTTGAGAGGGGGTAATAGCTTGGATTCCCAGGTATGGCCATCAAAGGTCTTGAGAGGGGGTAAGACCATGTCATACACTGATACAAAGATCAAGAATCTTCCTCTAGGACATCTGCTCTATGATGCAATGATTGATTGATGGCAGGTATGTGATGTTTGGTTGAGAAGTACCATGCTGTTGCCACACAACAGGATAATTCTGAGTAAAGAAAAGAAATCTAGCATCTTGATGCATGCATTATCTGATAACCCTCTACTTGAAACGTTCTCAATTAAAAAACTTTCTATAGACATTCTCTATCACCAGAAGATGGATAATGTGATTGACTCCATAAAAGATACTAACATTGCTTGGCAGTTCTCCGAGAATTTAGCATCTTTATTGTGTAAACCTGGGACAATATTCATAAATGGGTAAGAGATTATGTGTCGGTGTGACAACAGTACTTTTACAAAATTCATTAACATAGAATGGGGACATGTGTGTACCATTGATAATGAAATTGTGATTGAGAACACATTAAAGGAATAGTTGAAGAAGGGATTAGGACATATCCTTAGAAAACAATTGAGCATTGGTGGGACACTAAATGTGATATATATGATCTGGAACCAAGTGATCACACTCGGTCCCGAGTTGTTGGAAATATTGAACCAAATGGAGAGGGAATTCGAATTATTTTGTAGTAACTATTTGGAAAAACAAGCTAGAGAAAGAAGCTAAACATTGTGGGAAGTAGGGATCCCTTAAAGATGCCGTCTGTAATGAAGGAAGTGAGCAGAATAACAAGATCTCTCCTTAGTGCTTCTACAAATAAGTCAGCTTCGTCGACTCAGCATATATTTGTAAGAAGTTCATTTACGACCAAGCAGTATTAAGGGTATCCAGTAGGGACTTCGTGAGAGTGGATAACCCAGACATCTTAGACCGACTGGTCAAAGATATTCAAAACTTTAATTTGAATATTACTCTGGATTCTCATACTTTTCCATATGTAATGGCTACTTTCAAATCTCACAAAAACACTTTCAAATGGATTACTAATGCACACCTTTGTATATTCTCAGAATTGGCATCATTAATTACTTTTGCATTACAAGCATGTTTGGATCCCATAATAAATTCATCTAGGGATCTCCAAGAGCAAATGGAATTGACCATTATAAATTCATCTAGGGATCTAGGCTAACATTATAGTGAGTGCATTTTGGATTGTCAGTTCCATATACGAGGTGAAATTGAATTGACCACAAAGTATCCAATTGGTATTCACTACAGATATAGGTAAATGCTATGAAAATTTTCCTTTGGATAGGAAATATGGGTTGAAGAAAGTGATATCAGAAGTCATCAGCGTGGCCTATGGAGGAAAGGGAAAGAGGTATCTGAACCTAAACTGGAATAGGAAAAAAGACTAGCACTGAGTAGTAAAATACTCACCATTCTAAGACTGACTGAACGAGAAGAGGAAGGGAAGCACACATGAAAAAGGAACTGAGAGCACTGAACAAGTTTAGGGAGTTGCTAGAGGAATCTCACAAGTGTGTACAAGTTCAAAAATGGAAGGAGCACAGGTGAGTTATGACTTGGAAATACTCGAGACCTGACTGCAAGAGCTAGAACGCGGCCCATGATCTAAATATCGTGTGTTTTATTTGAAAGACCATAAGAACAGGAGATGTTCTTTTCTTGAGCCGCACCACTAGCACTAGCTTAGTCTTGGAGGGAAAGCAAAGATACGCTAGCCAAACGGCAGTGAGCTCCCCCATCGTCTCTGAAGGACAGACTTCATTGACGGATCCATCCCTTTCGTTTTATTGCACCTCTAACGTATGGAGTGAGGCAGGGAATGCTAGCACTAGCTTAGTCTTGGAGGGAAAGCGAAGATACGCTAGCCAAACAGCAGTGAGCTCCCCCATCGTTTACGAAGGAGAGACTTCGTTGACGGATCCATCCCTTTCGTTTTATTGCACCTCTAACGTATGGAGCGAGGTAGGCAATGCTAGCTAGAACGGGCTCCTCCATGCATACCTTATCATGTTCCCTTACGATACGCTAGTACTATGTATATGAATGGGTAGAGCACAGAGGGTTGGACGGTAATTCTGCAGTGCCCAACTGAATTGCCCAACTGAATAACGATTCGTTGAGTACCTCGGTGGGATACAAGGAAGCAAAGGTAATCCCTAGACACTCCATAGGAGTGGTGGACCTAGCGCGATGGAAACGCGATGTCCCTAACGTAAAGCCATACAAGTCTAGATGTTAAATTGAGATTACATCGGACGAGCAGCTCAATAATGGTTGAGGGCCAGATGCATGCCCTATGAGAGCCGAGAGCTAGGATGTCAAATGCTGGCAATTTATGCAATGACACAAAGTCTCTAGCAGTAACAGACGGCATGGTTATACTCTTTGGAGACACGACACAGAAGTCGTATCACCTCCAAGGATGGTAAGGGTCCTATACGCTCGGTATATGTCTATAAGATATGTATATGCCATTCCTTCTTCACGAGTCACTCCTATTTGTTATATTTATTAAAACGAATGATTACTGCCACTTACTGGTTATTATTTTTTATCTTGTATTATTACCATTTATAGAATATGTTTGGGATTTATAGACCCTTTTGGTAAAGGAAAGCATTTCAGGCCCAAACTATCCAGGGACAAAGGTCCTACTAGGGGAGGGAGATTGGAATACATGAAGAGGTCCCTCATTGTTTCAGGAGACTTCTCTGCAAATTCCACCAAAGCAATATTATCGTCCTCTATTAATTGGTCCAAAGACAAAGATAGCCGATTGATCACCTCCAAAATTTTATCTGTATTGCCCTTTCCAATCACTAAAATTTTGCACCAATCATTGATGGACAGTAGCACAACCAGCAGTTTATTTGACTCAGGGTGCTCTTTGATTTCCTGCATATCTATGGCAACGATTCTGTCATGGACTCTTTTATTCAGCATAGTCGTAATGGCTTGGCATCCAAGTGATGGGGTGGGTAGCGGACCCACATACCCAAGAGCCATCAAATCCTTGTGCCACAAAGAGGCCTGCCACAAAGAGGCCTGCTAGTCAAAGCCAAGTCCAACCATTAGCCATGAGATTTTTCTTACCTCACAATGGTTAGGCTAGTGTGCGTTTCAACCTACATTTCTACTACTCTTTATCATATCTCAATCCAACATCCTTGATATACTTTAAAGTCTTTGAATCAATCATTTCATTAGTTCATTAAACAACTTCAAATCTGCTGTTTGTAATTGCAAGAATTACACCCCTTTCCCATGTAATTGTCCAAAGTCCCTTAAATCCCAAGTCCTATTGTTCCCCACATAATTGGATCAAAGAATACTATAAATTGTTACATTGGCCTTGCTGGAAGTAAAGATTCCGTAATATTAGCAACTGAATATAAATTGGAAGGGGACTACAAGGTGTCCCAATTCATTCATTAGCAGTCCTCCTTTTTTCCAAAAATCCCATACAATCAGTTTTGATGAAAGGTTGTAAGATAAAAATTACTGTTCTGCCCAAAAACTTGCATAATCACAGCAGTAGCTAGAGAACATTGAGTTGTCTCAAAATCCCATGTTTATGGTATGTATACCCATACAAAGGACAATCTACTCCCAAAATTCTCAGCCAAAAGTTGTAAACAAAAAATCAACTAATATCATAGGATGGATGATTATATGCATCTATCCATTCCGCCGGTAGTATATAGTGTGCTAGTATCATCTTCAAAAACCTTCATCAGCAAATTTGGTTGAGAAGTGTGCCAACTCACGCGCATCCATCCACAAAAAAGGCAAGTTAGAACAAGGACCTTTTAATGTGGGATTGCAGGCTTATGGTACGACCATGGGATTTTGTATATGCTGCACAATTTGTCGACATTCTTTCCAAACAGGCTATTGAAAGCTGCCTTCAACTCCTTCCTTTTATTCATGAACGCATGTATGATGTATTGCCATTTATTGATGCATTTTAGCACACTTAACACAAGAAAATGAAGTTACTAATTGTCATGATTTCTTGAAATATGAAGGCTAGTGGTATGTAGGATCCCATAGGATAGAATAGATGCATCTTGCAAGAGGTGTGAGAGCACAATGAAATCTCTTTATTGATTGTGAAAGAGAAGACCCTCTTTTATAGAAAGGAGGAGAAGGTAATACCTTCCCTACATAGTGGCAATGAGCCCCTACATCAGCGGGAGTCAATCCCTACATCAATGGGATTGCCTTTGTCTTACATCATGACTTAGGTCACACACTAGACACATCATAGCACTTGATGTGCCTTTACAACACACACAAACACACA
Source organism: Dipteris shenzhenensis (assembly GCF_047967505.1). Classification (NCBI taxonomy): domain Eukaryota; kingdom Viridiplantae; phylum Streptophyta; class Polypodiopsida; order Gleicheniales; family Dipteridaceae; genus Dipteris; species Dipteris shenzhenensis. The sequence goes on along the minus strand of NC_141597.1, from coordinate 60,063,823 downwards.
TGTGACTCCCCTAGATGCACACATGCACCATAAAGCAAGCCGTTGATCATACTTACCCCAATAGTATGGTTATATTCCGCAAGGCTTCTCTCACATTTCACTACATAAGGGAGCTAGTTTTATTAGCTGTGAAGAATCTGGAGAAGAACCCCCTTGTTCCTTTATTACCGCAACCATCACCACGAGTAATGTCATATGGGGAACTCATGCTACGGTCCCTGGAGACACTACTCGCTAGAGCATATGGATCTCAAGATAGAGAGAGATCAGCGAGATGCATTGGGTATGCAAGGGGACGGGGATTCACATCATACTGCCCACCTAGAGACCACTATTCCCGTAAGATGATTGAATGGCAACACCCGGGAAAGAGTTCAGTACATTTGGATAGCTCGGATTCCCAGGTACGGCCATCAAAGATCTTGAGAGGGGGTAACACCATGTCATGCACTGATGATACAAAGGACAAGAATCTTCCTGTACGACATCTACTCCATGATGACAAGGATTGATTCATGGCAGGTTTGTGATGTTTGGTTGAGAAGTATTGTGCTTTTGCCACACAACAGGAGAATTCAAATGAGTAAAGAAAAGAAATCTAGCATCTTCGTGCATGCATTATTTGATAACCCTATAGACGTTCTCTATCACCAGAAGATGGATAATGTGATTGACTCCATAAAAGATACTAACATTGCTTGGCAGTTCTTCGAGAATTCAGCATCTTTACTGTGTAAACCTGGGACAGTATTCATAGATGGGTAAGAGATTATGTGTCGGTGTGAAAACAATACTTTTACAAAATTCATTAACATAGAATGGGGACATGTGTGTACCATTGATAATGAAATTGTGATTGAGAACACATTAAAGGAATATTTGAAGAAGGGATTAGAACATATCCTTAGAAAACAATTGAGCATTGGTGGGACACTAAATGTGTTATATATGATTTGGAACCAAGTGATCACACTCAGTCCCGAGTAGTTGGAAATATTGAACCCAATGGAGAGGGAATTCAGATTATTTTGCAGTAACTATTTGGAAAAACTAGCGGAGAGAAAGAGACTAAACATTGTGGGAAGTAGGATCCCTTAAAGAGGCCATCTGTAATGAAGGAAGTGAGGAGACTAACAAGATCCCTCCTTATTTCCTCTACAGATAAGTCAGCTTGGTCGACTCCAGCAGAAGAGGTCCCTCATTGTTTTAGGAGACTTCTCTGCAAATTCCACCAAAACAATATTATCTTCCATCCAAAGACAAAGATAGCCGATTGATCACCTCCAAAATTTTATATGTATTGCCCTTTCCAATCACTAAAATTTTGCACCAATCATTGATGGACAGTAGCATAACCAGTAGTTTATTTGACTCAGGGTGCTCTTTGATTTCCTGCATATCTATGGCAACGATTCTGTCATGGACTCTTTTATTCAACATAGTCATAATGGCCTGGCATCCAAGTGATGGGGAGGGTAGTGGACCCACATACCCAAGAGCCATCAAATCCTTGTGCCACAAAGAGGCCTGCTAGTCAAAGACAAGTCCAACCATTAGTCATGAGATTTCTCTTACCTCACCATGGTTAGGCTAGTGTGTGTTTCAACCTACATTTCTACTACTCTTTATCATATGTCAATCCAACATCCTTGATATACTTTAAAGTCTTTGAATCAATCATTTCATTAGTTCATTAAACAACTTCAAATCTACTGTTTGTAATTGCAAGAATTACACCCCTTTCCCATGTAATTCTCCAAAGTCCCTTAAATCCCAAGTCCTATTGTTCCCCACATAATTGGATCAGAGAACATTATAAATCGTTACATTGGCCTTGTTGGAAGTAAAGATTCCGTAATATTAGCAACTGAATATAAATTGGAAGGGGACTATAAGGTGTCCCAATTCATTCATTAGCAGTCCTTCTTTTTTCCAAAAATCCCATACAATCAGCTCTGATGGAAGGTGGTAAGATAAAAATTACTGTTCTGCCCAAAAACTTGCATAATCACAGCAGTAGCTAGAGATCACTAAGTTGTCTCAAAATCCCATGTTTATGTTATGTATACCCATAAAAAGGACAATCTACTCCCAAAATTCTCAGTATTAGCCAAAAGTTGTAAACGGAAAATCAACTAATATCTTAGGATGGATGATTATATGCATCTATCGATTCCGCCGGTAGTATATAGTGTGCAAGTATCATCTTCAGAAAACTTCATCAGCGAATTTGGTTGAGAAGTTTGCCAACTCACGCGCATCCATCCACAAAAAAGGCAAGTTAGAACAAGGACCTTTTTATGTGGGACTGCAGGCTTATGGTACGACCATGGGATTTGGTATATGCTACACAATTTGCTAGCATTCTTTCCAAACACGCTACCGAGAGCTGCCTTCAACTCCTTCCTTTTATTCATGAAGGCATGTATGATGTATTGCCATTTATGGATGCATTTTAGCACAGTTAACACAAGAAAATGAAGCTACTAATTGTCTTGATTTCTTAAAATATGAAGGCTAGTGGTATGGTTATATTCCGCAAGGCTTCTCTCACATTTCACTACATAAGGGAGCTAGTTTTATTAGCTATGAAGAATCTGGAGAAGAACGCCCTTGCTCCTTTATTACCCCAACCATCACCAGGAGTAATGTCATATGGGGAACTCATGCTACAGTCCCCGGAGATTACCCGCTAGAGCATATGCATCTTGAGCTAGAGGGAGATCAGCGGGACACATCGGATATAGATGCACATCATACTACTCACCTAGAGACCACTATTCCTGTAAGTGGATTGAATGGCCACCCCCGGTGGAGAGTTTAGTACATTTAGATAGCTCGGATTCCCAGGTACGGCCATCAAAGATCTTGAGAGGGAGTAAGACCATGTCATACACTTATATAAAGAACAAGAATCTTCATGTACAACATCTGCTCTATGATGACAGGGATTGATTGATGGTAGGTATGTGATGTTTGATTGAGAAGTATGGTGCTGTTGCCACACAACAGGAGAATTCTCATGAGTAAAGAAAAGAAATCTAGAGTCTTCATGCATGCATTATTTGATAACCCTCTACTTGAAACGTTCTCAATTAAAAAACTTTCTATAGACGTTCTCTATCACTAGAAGATGGATAATGTGATTGACTCCATAAAAGATACTAACATTGCTTCGCAGAGTTCTCCGAGAATTTAGCATCTTTACTGTGTAAACCTGGGACAATATTCATAGATAGGTAAGAGATTATGTGTCGGCGTGAAAACAGTACTTTTACAAAATTCATTAACATAGAATCGAGACATGTGTATACCATTGATAATGAAATTGTGATTGAGAACACACTAAAGGAATATTTGAAGAAGGCATTAGGACATATCCTTAGAAAATAGTTGATCATTGGTGGGACACTAAATGTATTATATATGATATGGAACCAAGTGATCACGCTCAGTCTCGAGTTGTTGGAAAGATTCAACCCAATGGAGAGGGAATTTGGATTATTTTGCAGTAACTATTTGGCAAAACTAGAGGGGAGAAGGAAACTAAACATTGTGGGAAGTATGGATCCCCTAAAGACGCCATCTGCAATGAAGGAAGTGAGGAGACTAGCAAGATCCCTCCTTATTGCTTTTACCGATAAGTCAACTTCGTCGACTCCAACATATATTTGTAAGAAATTCATTTATGACCAAGCAGTATTAAGGGTATCCAGCAGGGACTTTGCGAGAGTGGATAACCCAGACAACTTAGACTGACTGGTCAAAGATATTCAAAACTTTAACTTGAATAGTACTCTGGATTCTCATGCTTTCCCATATCTAATGGCTACTTTCAAAGCTCACAAAAACACTTTCAGATGGATTACTAATGCACACCTTTGTATATTCTCGGAATCGGCATCATTAATTACTTTTGCATTACAAGCATGTTTGGATCCCATCATGATTTCATCTAGGGATCTCCAAGAGCAAATTGAATTGGAGGCTAACATTATAGTGAGTGCCTTTTGGATTGTCAGTTCCATATACGAGGTGAAATTGAGTTTACCACAAAGTATCCAATCGGTCTTCACCCGCAGATATAGGTAAATGTTATGAAAATATCCCTTTGGATGGGAAATATGGGTTGAAGAAAGTGATATCATAAGTCATCAGCATGGCCTAGGGAGGAAAGAGAAAGAGGTATCTGAACCTAAACTGGAATAGGAAAAAAGACTAGCACTGGGTAGCAAAATACTCACCATTCTAAGACTGATTGAACAAGAAGAGGAAGGGGATCACACACAAAAAAGGAACTAAGAGCACTGAACAAGTTTAGGGAGTTGCTAGAGCACTCCGAGAAGTGTGTACAAGTTCGAAAATGGAAGGAGCATAGGTGAGTTATGACCTGGAATACTCGAGAATAATTGCAAGAGCCAGAACACAGTCCGCGATCTAAATATCGTGTGTTTTATTTGAAAGAGCAAAAGAATAGGAGACGTTCTTATTTTGAGCTGCACTGCTAGCAATAGCTTAGTCTTGGAGGGAAAGTAAAGATATGCTAGCCAAACGGCAGTGAGCTCCCCCATCGTTTACGAAGGACAGACTTCATTGACGGATCCATCCCTTTCATTTTATTGCACCTCTAACGTATGGAGCGAGGTAGGGAATGCTAGCTAGAACGGGCTCCTCCATGCATACCTTCTCATGTTCCCTTACGATACGCTAGTACTCTGTATATGAATGCTCCTCCATGCACAGCGGACCTAGCGCGATGAGAACGCGATGTCCCTATTGTAAAGCCATACAAGTTGATCTAGTCGTTTGGACGTTCAGTCAAGATTACATTGGACGAGCAGCTCTATAATGGTTGAGGGCAAAATGCATGCCCTATGAGAGCTGAGAGCTAGGATGTCAATTGCTGGCAATTTATGCAATGACACAGAGCCTCAAGTAGTAACAGACGGCATGGTGATAGTCTTTGGAGACACGACAGATAAGTCATATCACCTCCAAGGATGGTAAGGATCCTATACGCTCGGTATATGTCTATAAGATACGTATATGCCATTTGTTCTTCACGAGTCACTCCTATTTGTTATATTTATTAAAAGGAATGATTACTGCCACTTACTGGTGGTTATTATTTTTTATCTTGTATTATTACCATCTACAAAATATGTTTGGGAGTTCAACAAGTGCCAAAATATGAAATATTGCAAGTCAAGTTGGGGGACATGGATAACAACTGTGTGCTAGAATCCTCCAAACATCTGCACTTGATATAAGGTCTCCCAACATTGAAGATATCATTCAAGTACTTAGGAGTCCTCCTTTCTGTTTTTGAAATCCACTCTCACACCTCCCAAAAACACCCACGGGGGAAGGGCATCTACCTGTAGCAAATGCTGACATTGGGCAGAAGTTTGAACGAGGGTGGCTATGTTTGATGCTAATATTGAAGCTCTACGCTTGGCTTTTTGCTTGCATTTTCAATGCTTTATATGATTCAACAATATCGGCCAGAAATTTCCACATATCTGGTGCAAAGGGTGCTAATAAATTCATATCATGAAGTTCCCAAACTTTGTTTTACCACATGCCAACAATTCAGCTTCCAATACCTGTGGAGGAAAATAAGGGTTAGTATATGTATGCGTAGAGCCCTTTTTTGGAGTGATTGCAGTAGGCATGAGTTGATCTGAGAATATTGTCTCTTGTACATCCTCTGATAGACCCTCAAGATCACAGAAACTATGTTGTGTTTTGTTGGAAGAGGACCCTTTTGGTAAAGGAAAGCATTTCAGGCCCAAACTATCCAGGGACAAAGGTCCTGCAAGGGGAGGGAGATTGGAATACATGAAGAGGTCCCTCATTGTTTCAGGAGACTTCTCTGCAAATTCCACCAAAGCAATGCTATCTTCCTCCATTAATTGGTCCAAAGACAAAGATAGCTGATTGATCACCCCCAAAATTTTATATGTATTGCCCTTTCCAATCACTAAAATTCTGCACCAATCATTGATGGACAGTAGCATAACCAGTAGTTTATTTGACTCAGGGTGCTCTTTGATTTCCTGCATATCTATGGCAACGATTCTATCATGGACTCTTTTATTCACCATAGTCATAATGGCCTAGCATCCAAGTGATGGGGTAGGTAGTGGACCCACATACCCAAGAGCCATCAAATCCTTGTGCCACAAAGAGGCCTGCTAGTCAAAGCCAAGTCCAACCATTAGTCATGAGATTTTTCTTACCTCACAATGGTTAGGCTAGTGTGTGTTTCAACCTACATTTCTACTACTCTTTATCATATCTGAATCCAACATCCTTGATATACTTTAAAGTCTTTGAATCAATCATTTCATTAGTTCATTAAACAACTTCAAATCTACTGTTTTGTAATTGCAAGAATTACACCCCTTTCCCATGTAATTCTGCAAAGTCCCTTAAATCCCAAGTCCTATTGTTCCCCACATAACTGGATCAGAGAATATTATAAATCATTACATTGGCCTTGCTCGAAGTAAAGATTCCATAATATTAGCAACTGAATATAAATTGGAAGGGGACTACAAGGTGTCCCAATTCATTCATTAGCAGTCCTTCTCTCATCCAATTAGTTCTGATGGAAGGTGGTAAGATAAAAATTATTGTTCTACCCAAAAACTTACATAATCATAGCAGTAGCTAGAGATCATTGAGTTGTCTCAAAATCCCATGTTTATGGTATGTATACCCATAAAAAGGACAATCTACTCCCAAAATTCTCAGTACTAGCCAAAAGTTGTAAACAAAAAATCAACTAATATCATAGGATGGATGATTATATGCATCTATCCATTCCACCGGTAGTATATAGTGTGACAGTATTATCTTCAGAAACCTTCATCAGCAAATTTGGTTGAGAAGTGTGCCAACTCATGCGCATCCATCCACAAAAAAGGCAAGTTAGAACAAGGACCTTTTAATGTGGGACTGCAGGCTTATGGTACGACCATGGAATTTGGTATATGCTGCACAATTTGTTGGCATTCTTTCCAAATAGGCTACTGAAAGCTGCCTTCAACTCCTTCCTTTTACTCATGAAGACATGTATGATGTATTGCCATTTATTGATGCATTTTAGCACACTTAACACAAGAAAAGGAAGTTACTAATTGTCTTGATTTCTTGAAATATGAAGGCTAGTGGTATGGTTATATTCCGCAAGGCTTCTCTCACATTTCACTACATAAGGGAGCTAGTTTGAATAGCTGTAAAGAATCTGGAGAAGAACCCCCTTACTCCTTTATTACCCCAACCATCACCAGGAGTATGTCATATGGGGAACTCATGTTACGGCCCCGGCAGACACTACTTGCTAGAGCATATGGATCTCGGGCTAGAGGGAGATCAGCGGGAAGCATTGGATATACCGGGGGACGGCGATGCACATCATTCTACTCACCTAGAGACCACTCTTCCCGTAAGATGATTTAATGGCGACCCCCGGCGGAGAGTTCAGTACGTTTGGATAGCTTGGATTCCCAGCTACAGCCATCAAAGATCTTGAGAGGGGGTAAGACCATGTCATACACTGATATAAAGAACAAGAATCTTCCTGTATGACATCTGCTCTATGATGACAAGGATTGATTGATGGCAGGTATGTGATGTTTGGTTGAGAAGTATCATGCTGTTGCCACACAACAGGAGAATTGTGATGAGTAAAGAAAAGGAATCTAGCATCTTCATGCATGCATTATTTGATAACCCTCTACTTGAAACGTTCTCAATTAAAAAACTTTCTATAGATATTCTCTATCACCAGAAGATGGATAATGTGATTGACTCCGTAAAAGATACTAACATTGCTTGGCAGTTCTTCGAGATTTTAGCATCTTTACTGTGTAAACCTAGGACAGTATTCATAGATGGGTAAGAGATTATGTGTCACTGTGAAAACAATACTTTTACAAAATTCATTAAGTTCATAGAATGGGGACATGTGTGTACCATTGATAATGAAATTGTGATTGAGAATACATTAAAGGAATATTTGAAGAAGGGATTAGGACATATCCTTAGAAAATAGTTGAGCATTGGTGGGACACTAAATATGTTATATATGATGTGGAACCAAGTGATCACACTCAGTCCCGAGTTGTTGGAAATATTGAACCCAATGGAGAGGGAATTTGGATTATTTTGCAGTAACTATTTGGAAATACTAGCAGAGAGAAAGAAACTAAACATTGTGGGAAGTAGGGATCCCTTAAAGACGTCGTCTATAATGAAGGAAGTGAGGAGACTAAAAATATCCCTTCTTATTACTTCTATAGATAAGTCAGCTTTGTTGACTCCAGCATATATTTGTAAGAAGTTCATTTACAACCAAGAAGTATTAAGGGTATCCAGCAGGGACTTCGCGAGAGTGGATAACCTAGACATCTTAGACCGACTGGTCAAAGATATTCAAAACTTTAACTTGAATATTACTCTGGATTCTCATACTTTCCCATATCTAATGGCTACTTTCAGAGCTCACAGAAACACTTTCAGATGGATTATTAATGCACACCTTTTTATATTCTTGCAATTCGCATCATTAATTACTTTTGCATTACAAGCATATTTGGATCCTATCATGAATTCATCTAGGGATCTCCAAGAGCAAATTGAATTGGAGGCTAACATTATAGTGAGTGCATTTTGGATTGTCAGTTCCATATACGAGGTGAAATTGAATTTACCACAAAGTATCCAATTGGTCTGCACTGCAAATATAGGTAAATGTTATGAAAATATCCCTTTGGATGGGAAATATGGGATCAAGAAAGTGATATTAGTAGCAGACCTAGTATGACGGAAACACAATGTCCCTAACGTAAAGCCATACAAGTTGATCTAGTCGTTTGGACGTTCAGTCGAGTTTATGTCGGACGAGCAGCTCTATAATGGTTGAGGGTGAGATGCGTGCCCTATGAGAGCCGAGAGCTAGGATGTCAATTGCTGGCAATTTATGCAACGACCCAGAGCCTCGAGTAGTAACAGACGGCATGGTTATACTCTTTGGAGATACGACAGAGAAGTCGTATTGCCTCCAAGGATGGTAAGGGTCCTATACGCTCAGTATATGTCTATAAGATATGTATATGCTGTTCGTTCTTCACGAGTCACTCCTATTTGTTATATTTATTAAAAGGAATGATTACTGCCACTTACTGGTTATTATTATTTATCTTGTATTATTACCATTTACAGAATATGTTTGGGAGTTCAACAAGTGCCAAAATATGAAATATTGCAAGTCAACTTGGGGGACATGGATAACAACTGTGTGCTAGCATCCTCCAAACATCTGCACTTGATATAAGGTCTCCCAACATTGAAGATATCATTTAGGTACTTAGGAGTCCTCCTTTCTGTTTCTGAAATCTAGCTCTTACACCTCCCAAAAACACCCACGGGGGAAGGGCATCTGCCTGTAGCAAATGCTAACATCGAGCAGAAGTTTGAACGAGGGTGGCTATGTGTGATGCTAATATTGAAGCTCTATGCTTGGCTTTTTGCTTCCATTTTCAATGCTTTAGATGATTCAACAAGATCGGCCAAAGAAATCCACATATCTAGTGCAAAGGGTGCTAATAAATTCATATCATGAAGTTCCCAATCTTTGTTTTATCATATGCCAACAATTCAGCTTCTAATACCCGTGGAGGGAAATAAGGGTTAGTATATGTATGTGTAGAGCTCTTTTTTGCAGTGATTGTAGTAGGCATGAGTTGATCTGAGAATATTGTCTCTTGTACATCCTCTGATAGACCCTCAAGATCACAGAAACTATGCTGTGTTGTGTTGGAAGAGGACCCTTTTGGTAAAGGAAAGCATTTTAGGCCCAAACTATCCAGGGACAAAGGTCCTACTGGGGAAGGGAGATTGGAATACATGAAGAGGTACCTCATTGTTTCAGAAGACTTCTCTTCAATTCCACCAAAGCAATATTATCTTCCTCCATTAATTGGTCCAAAGACAGAGATAGCTGATTGATCACCTCCAAAATTTTATCTGTATTGCCCTTTCCAATCACTAAAATTTTGCACCAATCATTGATGGACACTAGCATAACCAGTAGTTTATTTGACTCAGGGTGCTTTTTGATTTGCTGCATATCGATGGCAACGATTTTGTCATGGACTCTTTTATTCAGCATAGTCATAATGGCCTAGCATCCAAGTAATGGGGTAGGTAGCAAACCCACATACCCAAGAGCCATCAAATCCTTGTGCCACAAAGAGGCCTGCTAGTCAAAGCCAAGTCCAACCATTAGTCATGAGATTTTTCTTACCTCACAATGGTTAGGCTAGTTTGTGTTTCAACCTACATTTCTACTACTCTTTATCATATGTCAATCCAACATCCTTGATATACTTTAAAGTCTTTGAATCAATCATTTCATTAGTTCATTAAACAACTTCAAATCTGCTGTTTGTAATTGCAAGAATTACACCCCTTTCCCATGTAATTCTCCAAAGTCCCTTAAATCCCAAGTCCTATTGTTCCCCACATAACTAGATCAGAGAATATTATAAATCCTTACATTGGCCTTGCTGGAAGTAAAGATTCCGTAATATTAGCAACTGAATATAAATTGGAAGGGGACTACAAGGTGTCCCAATTCATTCATTAGCAGTCCTTCTTTTTTCCAAAAATCCCATACAATTAGTTCTAATGGAAGGTGGTAAGATAAAAATTACTGTTCTGCCCAAAAACTTGCATAATCACAGCAGTAGCTAGAGATCACTGAGTTGTCTCAAAATCCCATGTTTATGGTATGTATACCCATAAAAAGGACAATCTACTCCCAAAATTCTCAGTATTAGCCAAAAGCTGTAAACAAAAAATCAACTAATATCATAGGATGGATGATTATATGCATCTATCCATTCCGCCAATAGTACATAGTGTGCCAGTATCATCTTCAGAAACCTTCATCAGCAAATTTGGTTGAGAAGTGAGCCAACTCACGCGCATCCATCCACAAAAAAGGCAAGTTAGAACAAGGACCTTTTAATGTGGGACTGTAGGCTTATGGTACGACGATGGAATTTGGTATATGCTGCACAATTTGCCGCCATTCTTTCCAAAGATGCTACTGAAAGCTGCCTTCAACTCCTTCCTTTTTTTCATGAAGGCATGTATGATGTATTGCCATTTATTGATGCATTTTAGCACACTTAACACGAAAAATGAAGTTACTAATTGTCTTGATTTCTTGAAATATGAAGGCTAGTGGTATGGTTATATTCCGCAAGGCTTCTCTCACATTTCACTACATGAGGGAGCTAGTTTTATTAGCTGTGAAGAATCTGGAGAAGAACCCCCTTGCTCCTTTATTACCCCAACCATCACCAAGAGGAATGTCATATGGGGAACTCATGCTACGGTCCCAAAGACACTACCTGCTAGAGCATATGGAGCTAGAGCTAGAGGGAGATCAGCGGGACACATCGAATATACCAGGGGACGGGGATGCACATCATACTACTCACCTAGAGACCACTATTCCCATAAGATGATTGAATGGCGACCCCTGACAGAGAGTTCAGTACATTTGGATAGCTCGGATTCCCAAGTACGGCCATCAAAGATCTTGAGAGGAGGTAAGACCATGTCATACATTGATACAAAGAACAAGAATCTTCTTGTACGACATCTACTCTATGATGACAAGGATTGATTGATGGCAGTTATGTGATGTTTGGTTGAGAAGTATCGTGTAAAAAAGAGCTCTATGCACACATATACTAACCCTTATTTCCCTCCACAGGTATTGGAAGCTGAATTGTTGGCGTATGATAAACAAAGTTTGGGAACTTCATGATATGAATTTATTAGCACCCTTTGCACCAAATATGTGGATTTTTCTGGCTGATCTTGTTGAATCATCTAAAGCATTGAAAATGGAAGCAAAAAGCTAGGCGTAGAGCTTCAATATTAGCATCACACATAGCCACCCTCTTTCAAACTTCTGCCCAATGTCAGCATTTGCTACAGGCAGATGCTCTTCCCCCGTGGGTGTTTTTGGGAGGTGTAAGATCCGAATTTCAAAAATAGAAAAGAGGACTCCTAAGTACCTAAATTATATCTTCAATGTTGGGAGACCTTATATCAAGTGCAGATGTTTGGAGGAAAAGAAAGATTGCAAAGCAAAACCATTATGATACGACCATGGGATTTGGTATATGCTGCACAATTTACCAGCATTCTTTCCAAACAAGCTACTGAAAGCTGTCTTCAACTCCTTCCTTTTATTCATAAAGGCATGCATGCTATATTGCCATTTATTGATGCATTTTAGCACACTTAACACAATAAAAAGAAGTTACTAATTGTCTTGATTTATTGATCTATGAAGGCTAGTGATATGGTTATATTCTGCCAAGGAAGATTCTCTCACATTTCACTACATAAGGGAGCTAGTTTTATTAGTTGTGAAGAATCTTGAGAAGAACCCCCTTGCTCCTTTATTATCCCAACCATCACGTGAAGTAATGTCATATGGGGAACTCATGCTACGGTCCCTGGAGACACTACTTGCTAGAGCATATGTATCTCGAGCTAGAGGGAGATCAGTAGGATGCATCGGATATACCAGGGATAGGGAAGCACATCATAGTACTCACCTAGAGACCACTATTCCCATAAGATGATTGAATGGTAACCCCTGGCATAGAGTTCAGTACATTTGGATAGCTCGGAATCCCAGGTACGGCCATCAAAGATCTTGAGAGGGGGTAAGACCATGTCATACACTGATACAAAGGACAAGAATCTTCCTGTACGACATGTGCTCTATGATGACAAGGATTGATTGATGGCAGGTATGTGATGTTCGGTTGAGAAGTATCATGTTGTTGCCACATAACAGGAGAATTTTGATAAGTAAAGAAAAGAAATTTAGCATCTTCATGCATGCATTATTTGATAACCCTCTACTTGAAACGTTCTCAATTAAAAAACTTTTTATAGACGTTCTCTATCACCACAAGATGGATAATGTGATTGACTCCATAAAGATTACTCACATTGTTTGGTAGTTCTCCAAAAATTTAGCATCTTTACTGTGTAAACCTGGGACAGCATTCAGAGATGGGTAAGAGATTATGTGTCAGTGTGAAAACAATACTTTTACAAAATTCATTAAAATAGAATGGGGACATGTGTGTACCATTGATAATGAAATTGTGATTGAGAATACATTAAAGGAATATTTGAAGAAGAGATTAGGGCATATCCTTAGAAAACAATTGAGCATTGATGGGATACTAAATGTGTTATATATGATCTGGAACCAAGTGATCATGCTCAGTCCCGAGTTGTTGGAAATATTGAACCCAATGGAGAGGGAATTTCGATTATTTTGCAGTAACTATTTGGAAAAACTAGCAGAGACAAAGAAACTAAACATTGTGGGAAGTAGGGATCCCTTAAAGATGCCATCTATAATGAAGGAAGTGAGGAGACTAACAAGATCCCTCCTTATTACTTCTACAGATAAGTTAGCTTTGACTCCAACATATATTTGTAAGAAGTTCATTTATGACCAAGCAGTATTAAGGGTATCCAGTAAGGGCAAACATCTTAGACCGACTGGAAAAAGATATTCAAAACTTTAACTTGAATATTACTCTGGCTTCTCATACTTTGCCATATCTAATGGCTACTTTTAAAGCTCACAAAAACACTTTTAGATGGATTTCTAATGCACACGTTTGTATATTCTCAGAATTGGCATCATTAATTACCTTTGCATTACAAGCATGTTTGGATCCCATCATGAATTCATCTAGGATCTCCAAGAGCAAATTGAATTGAAGGCCAACATAATAGTGAGTGCATTTTGGATTGTCAGTTCCATATACGAGGTGAAATTGAATTTACCACAAAGTATCCAATCGGTCTTCATTGCAAATATAGGTAAATGTTATGAAAATATCCCTTTGGATGGGAAAAATGGGTTGAAGAAAGTGATATCAAAAGTCATCAGCATGGCCTATGGAGGAAAGTGAAGGAGGTATTTGAACCTAAACTGGAATAGGAAAAAAGCCTCATGGAGTGATAGATGAAGTAAAACTATAATATCCTAGTCGGCACATGAATGTATTATGATCAATATGTGGCTCTTGGAAAACATGCACTTGAGATTAGAAGAGCAAGTATATAAACAAATCTCATGCATACCCATGGGATTTTCCTACTCACCCTTATGGTGTAATCTATATTTACATTGGTTTGAGCTTAACGTCATTAAGAAATTGTGGAAGAATAAGGATTGGGAGAGATTATCCAAATTCAAACACCCATTTAGATATATGGATGACATATTGTTAATCAATGTGGATTCCCTAAAGGAGTTTTTCAAAATACAAGAGAATGATGAGATAGACCCACTATGGATTTAGCCCCTCCAATTCTTGGAAATAAAAGACACTACTGTGGATGTACAAATTGGAGAGGATGGTATTGCTAGAGGAGTAAGAGCCAATTTTTTGAGCATGTCCATTACTGTTGCCAATAAAAGCAACGGAATAGCAATGACGAACAAATATGATAAAATTGAGTCCTTGGACTATGCGATATGTAAGTTCATCTGGGCTGATAGTAACCGACCCCTATCATTCTCCGAGAAAATAATCCTTTCCAAAGTTATGCCCATACTCTATAATGAGAAAGAGGATTTCAATGACTTTGGGCAGCTACATTAAGCAATTGATCGGGAACTTTGAAAGGAATGGGTTCTAAAAGTAGAAGACTTGTTAGAAGATTTTTACCGCAGCAAGAGTTCACTGGATGTGACTTAGACCTTTGAATATTCTAACAAGTCTTCTACTTTATGGGTAGTAATCTGAACAAATCCGACCCATTCTACTTCACTAAGTTGTGGATTGTGGAAAATTTAATTACTTCACTAGTTGTGGATTTTTACAGTAAAAGTATTTTATGGGCAGTAATCCGACCCAATCCAAAGTGATGGGTGGTTTACTTCCCTCACTTGGATTGTGTGTTGGACCTGCGCAAATGCGGTAGGTGGGTCTCACACACACACACACATCCTCCCATTGTAGGATGTGTCAATCTACACCTCAATTAAGTATATGGAGGTCTGTATCGATGTGAGTCAATATTATAGAGTAAGAATGAGAATAAAAATAATGGATTACTTAACAAAACAAAAATTAAGGAGATTGCTAGCACTTTTTTACTAAGGATACTTCCATAGCTGTCCTTAATATATGTGTTTATAATTCTTGACCATGATAATCGAGATTATATATGATGTATGATACAATACTATATTGTAGTAGTACTCTTTGAGAAACATAGATGTACTAAGGGAAGCTTATATGGGATATATATTAGCTCGTTACTTTTTGGCATTTTAATTAATGGTAATGGTCTATACACTACTAAAAGGACCACCATGGATAAGGGAATATACCATAATAGTACAGGAGGTAGATATCCATGAAGGGTGGCACATAGTGTTATCTCTGGAACCATAACATACTCCACAAAATATACGGTGGACTATACCTTGGAGTCAGAATTTAACATCAACTATACCATGGAAACTTGATAGAAACCTATGGATACACATAGTTATCCATATGATCCAAATGATCGAAAGAAAAAATGCGAAATAATAGATAGGAGGGAACGTAGAAACGTGAACTTTACATGAGTAGGAGTCCCTATTCCACCTTACCGTTGTAAATATGGATCATAGGGAAAAAATTATAGGGTATCGAGCAGGGGCAAACACCTTAGACCAATTGGAAAAAGATATTCAAAACTTTAACTTGAATATTACTCTGGATTCTCATACTTTGCCATATCTAATGGCTACTTTCAAAGCTCACAAAAACACTTTCCGATGGATTACTAATGCACACCTTTGTATATTCTCAGAATTGGCATCATTAATTACTTTTGCATTACAAGCATGTTTGGATCCCATCATGAATTCATCTAGGGATCTCCAAGAGCAGATTGAATTGGAGGCCAACATTATAGTGAGTGCATTTTGGATTGTCAGTTCCATATACGAGGTGAAATTGAATTTACCACAAAGTATCCAATCGGTCTTCACTCCAGATATAGGTAAATGTTATGAAAATATCACTTTGGATGGGAAATATGGGTTGAAGAAAGTGACATCAGAAGTCACCAGCATGGCCTATGGAGGAAAGGGAAAGAGGTATCTGAACCTAAACTGGAATAGGAAAAAAGCCTCATGGAGTAATAGGCGAAGTAAAACTATGATATCCTGGTCGGAACATGAATGCATTATGATCAATATGTGGCTCTTGGAAAACATGCACTTGAGATTAGAAGAGCAAGTATATAAACAAATCTCATGCATACCCATGGGATTTTCCTACTCACCCTTTTGGTGTAATCTATATTTACATTGGTTTGAGCTTAACCTCATTAAGAAATTGTGGAAGAATAAGGATTGGGAGAGATTATCCAAATTCGAACACCCATTTAGATATATGGATGACATATTGTTAATCAATGTGGAGTCCCCAAAGGAGTTTTTTAAAATATAGGAGAATGATGAGATAGACCCACTATGGATTTACCCCCTCCAATTCTTGGAAATAAAAGACACTACTGTGGATGTACAAATTGGAGAGGATGGTATTACTAAAGGAGTAAGAGCCAATTTTTTGAGTATGCCCATTACTATTGCCAATAAAAGCAATGGAATAGCAATGATGAACAAATATGATAAAACTGAGTCCCTAGAATACCCGATATGTAAGTTCATCTGGGCTGATAGTAACTGACCCCTATCATTCTCCGAGAAAATAATCATTTCCCAACTTATGCCTGTACTCTATAATGAGAAAGAGGATTTCAATGCCTTTGGGTAGTTGCATTAAGAAATTGATCAGGAACTTTGAAAGGAATGGGTTCTAAAAGTAGAAGACTTGTGAGAAGATTTTTACAACAGCAAGAGTTCCCTGGATGCGACTTAGACCTCCAAAAATTGAAGAAGTGACTAGGTAAATACACCTCCAGAATCCACAACTCAGTGAAGTAATTAAAATTTTATATGTATTTTATGGGCAGTAATCCTACCCAATCCAAAGTGATGGGCAGCTTACTGCCCTCACTTGGATTATGTGTTGGACCTACGCGAATGTAGTAGGTGGGTCTCACACACACACACACACACACACACACATCCTCCCATTGTAGGATGTGTCAATCTACACCTCAATTAAGCATATGGAGATCTGTATCGATGCGAGTCAATATTATAGAGTAAGAATGAGAAAGAAAAATAATGGATTACTTACCGGAACATGGTAAAGTGGATGATTGGACAAGGAGATTAAGTTTAGTCAGGAATAGTTGACATAGTTATACTAAAATCAAGGAGAGATTGCTAGCACTTTTTTACTAAGGATACTTCCATAGTTGTCTTTAATATATGTGTTTACAATTCTCGACCATGATAATCGAGATTATATATAATGTATGATACAATACTATATTGTAGGAGTACTCTTTGAGAAAGATAGATGTATTAAGGGAAGCTTATATGGATATGTATTAGCTCGTTATCTTTTGGCATTTTAATTAATGGTAATGGTCTATACACTACTAGAAGGACCACCATGGATAAGGGAATATACCATAATTATACGGGAGGTAGATATCCATGAAGGGTGGTGCATATTGTTATCTCTGGAACCATAACATATTCCACAAAATATACGGTAGACTATACCTTGGAGTCAGAAGTTAACATCGACTATACCATGGAAACCTAATAGAAACCTATGGATAGACATAGTTATCCGTATGATCCAAAGGATCAAAAGAAAAAATGCAAAATAATAGATAGGAGGGAACATAGAAATGTAAACTTTACACGAGTAGGAGTCCCTACTCCACCTGACCGTTGTAGATATGGATGATAGGGAATTGATTACACTCCACTAGATACCACACCATGACAATATGTGAGATTGCAGCCAGGGATTCGCCTTGACTGAGATAAGGAATTGCAGTAGCCAGAACTTAATGGTGAAGAGTACCAAGGGACCTCCTTGGTTGGAGTAAGTTCCCCATCCCTCATAGTTTACGGATTCCAAAGGCAAGACTAGCATTGAGTAGCAAAATACTCACCATTCAAAGACTAACTGACGAGAAGAGGAAGGGAAGCACACACAAAAAAGGAAGTTAGGGCACTGAAAAAGTTCAGGGAGTTGCTGGAGGACTCCCAAAAGTGTGTACAAGTTTAGAAATGAAAGGAGCACGGGTGAGTTATGACCTGGAAATACTCGAGATTGCAAGAGCCAGAACACGACCCACGATCTAAATATCGTGTGTTTTATTTGAAAGAGCGAAAGAATAGGAGACGTTCTTATTTTGAGCTGCACCGCTAGCAATAGCTTAGTCTTGGAGGGGGAGCAAGGATATGCTAGCCAAATGGCAGTGAGCTTCCCCATCGTTTACCAAGCAGAGACTTCATTGACAGATCCATCCCTTTTGTTTTATTGCACGTCTAACGTATGGAGCGAGGCAGGGAATGCTAGCTAGAACGGGCTCCTCCATGCATAACTTCTCATGTTCCCTTACGATACGCTAGTACTCTATATATGAATGGGTAGAACACTGAGGGTTGGACAGTAATTCTGGAGTGCCCAATTGACTGACGATTTGCTGAATACCCCGGTGGGATACAAGGAAGCAAAGGCAATCCCTAGATACTCCATAGGAGTGGCAGACCTAGCGTGATGGAAATGTGATGTCCCTAACGTAAAGCCATACAAGTTGATCTAGTCGTATGGACGTTCAGTCGAGATTAGGTCAGACGAGTAGCTCTATAATGGTTGAGGGCGAGATGCATGCCCTATGAGAGCCAAGAGCTAGGATGTCAATCACTGGCAATTTATGCGAGGACACAGAGCCTCGAGTAGTAACCAACGGCATGGTTATACTGTTTGGAGACACGACAGACAAGTCGTATCACCTCCAAGGATTGTAAGGATCCTATACACTCGGTACATGTCTATAAGATATGTATATGCCATTTGTTCTTTACGAGTCACTCTTATTTGTTATATTTATTAAAAGGAATGATTAGTGCCACTTACTAGTTATTATTTTTTATATTGTATTTTACCATTTACGAAATATGTTTGGGAGTTCAACAAGTGCCAAAATATGAAATATTGCAAGTCAAGTTGGGGGACATGGATAACAACTGTGTGCTAACATGGAGGCCTACAGTCCCACATTAAAATGTCCTTGTTCTAACTTGCCTTTTTTGTGGATGGATGTGGGTGAGTTGGCACACTTCTCAACCAGATTTGCTAATGAAGGTTTTTGAAGATAATACTAGCACACCATATACACCGGCGGAATGGATAGATGCATATAATCATCCATCCCATGATATTAGTTGATTTTTTGTTTACAACTTTTGGCTAATACTAAGAATTTTGGGAGTAGATTGTCCTTTGTATGGGTATACATACCATAAACATGGAATTTTAAGACAACTCAGTGATCTCTAGCTACTGCAGTGATTATGCAAGTTTTTGGGTAGAACAGTAATTTTTATCTTACCACCTTGTATGGGATTTTTGGAAAAAAGGACTGCTAATGAATGAATTCGGACACCTTGTAGTCCCCTTCCAACTTATATTGAGTTGCTAATATTATGGAATCTTTACTTCCAGCAAGGCCAATATAATAATTTACAATATTCTCTGATCTAGTTATGTGGGGAACAGTAGGACTTGGGATTTAAGGGACTTTGGAGAATTACATGGGAAAGGGGTGTAATTCCTGCAATTACAAACAGTAGATTTGAAGTTGTTTAATGAACTAATGAAATGATTGATTCAAAGACTTTAAAGTATATCAAGGATGTTGGATTGAGATTATGATAAAGAGTAGTAGAAATGTAGGTTGAAACACACACTACTAGCCTAACCATTGTGAGGTAAGAAAAATTTCATGACTATTGGTTGGACTTGGCTTTAATTAGCAGGCCTCTTTGTGGCACAAGGATTTGATGGCTCTTGGGTATGTGGTTCCGCTACCTACCCCATCACTTGGATGCCAAGCCATTATGACTATGCTGAATAAAAGAGTCCATGACAGAATCGTTACCATAGATATGCAGGAAATCAAAGAGCAACCTGAGTCGAATAAACTACTGGTTATGCAATTGTCCATCAATGATCGGTGCAAAATATTAGAAAGGGCAATACAAATAAAATTTTGGAGGTGATCAATCAGCTATCTTTGTCTTTGGACCAATTAATGGAGGAAGAGAATATTGCTTTGGTGGAATTTGCAGAGAAGTCTCGTGAAACAATGAGCGAGCTCTTCCAATTTGCCTCCCCCAGCGAGACCTTTGTCCCTGGATAGTTTGGGCCTGAAATGCTTTCCTTTACCAAAAGGGTCCTCTTCCAACACAACACAGCATAGTTTCTGTGATCTTGAGGGTCTATCAGAGGATGTACACGAGACAATATTCTCAGATCAACTCATGTTCCCTCCTTGTCATCATAGAGCACATGTCGTATAGGAAGATTCTTGTTGAGGGTGAGATGCATGCCCTATGAGAGCCGAGAGCTAGGATGTCAATCGCTGGTAATTTATGCTGTGACACAGAGCCTCGAGCAATAACCGACGGCATGGTTATACTCTTTGGAGACACGACAGACAAGTCATATCGCCTCCAAGGATGGTAAGGGTCCTATATGCTCGATATAAGTCTATAAGATATGTATATGCCATTCATTCTTCACGAGTCACTCTTATTTGTTATATTTATTAAAAGGAATGATTACTACCACTTACTGGTTATTATTTTTTATCTTGTATTATTACCATTTATAGAATATGTTTGGGAGTTCAACAAGTGCTAAAAGATGAAATATTACAAGTCAAGTTGGGGGACATGGATAACAACTATGTGCCAGCATGGAGGCCTACAGTCCCACATTAATAGGTCCTTGTTTTAACTCGCCTTTTTGTGGATGGATGCGGGTGAGTTGGCACACTTCTCAACCAGATTTGCTGATGAAGGTTTGTGAAGATGATACTGGCATACTATATACTACCGGCGGAATGGATAGATGCATATAATCATCCATCCTATGATATTAGTTGATTTTTTGTTTACAACTTTTGGCTAATACTAAGAATTTTGGGAGTAGATTGTCCTTTGTATGGGTATACATACCATAAACATGGAATTTTGAGACAACTCAATGATCTCTAGCTATTGTTGTGATTATGCACGTTTTTGGGCGAAACAGTAATTTTTATCTTACCACCTTCCATCAGAACTGATTGTATGGAATTTTTGGAAAAAAGAAGGACTACTAATGAATGAATTGGGACACCTATGGAATCTTTACTTCCAACAAGGCCAATGTAATGATTTATAATATTCTCGGATCCAGTTATGTGGGGAACAGTAGGACTTGGGATTTAAGGGACTTTGGAGAATTACATGGGAAAGGGGTGTAATTCCTGCAATTACAAACAATAGATTTGAAGTTGCTACTGAAAGCTGCCTTCAACTCCTTCCTTTTATTCATGAAGGCATGTATTATGTATTGCCATTTATTGATGCATTTTAGCACACTTAACACAAGAAAATGAAGTTACTAATTATCTTGATTTCTTGATCTATGAAGGCTAGTGATATGGTTATATTCTGCAAGGCTTCTCTCACATTTCACTACATAAGGGAGCTAGTTTTATTAGCTGTGAAGAATCTGGAGAAGAACACCCTTGCTCCTTTATTACCCCAACCATCACCAGGAGTAATGTCATATGGGGAACTCACGCTACGGTCCCCGGAGACACTACTCGCTAGATCTAGCATATGGATCTCGAGCTAAAGGGAGATCAGTAGGACGCATCGGATATACCAGCGGATGGGGATGCACATCATACTACTCACCTAGAGACCACTATTCCCGTAACATGATTGAATGGTGACCCTCAACAGAGAGTTCAGTACATTTTGATAGCTCGAAATCCCAGGTACGGCCATCAAAGATCTTGAGAGGGGGTAAGACCATGTCATACACTAATACATAGAACAAGAATCTTCTTGTATGACATCTGCTCTATGATGACAAGGATTGATTGATGGCAGGTATGTGATGTTCGGTTGAGAAGTATTGTGCTGTTGCCACATAATAGGAGAATTCTGTTGAGTAAAGAAAAGAAATCTAGCATCTTCATGCATGCATTATTTGATAATCCTCTACTTGAGATGTTCTCAATTAAAAAACTTTTTATAGACTTTCTCTATCAGCATAAGATGGATAATGTGATTGACTCCATAAAAGATACTAACATTGCTAGGCAGTTCTTCGAGAATTTAGCATCTTTATTGTGTAAACCTGGGATAGTATTCAGAGATGGGTAGGAGATTATTTGTTAGTGTGAAAATAGTACTTTTAGAAAATTCATTAAAATAGAATGGGGACATGTGTGTACCATTGATAATGAAATTGTGATTGAGAACACATTAAAGGAATATTTGAAGAAGGGATTAGCACATATCCCTAGAAAATAGTTAAGCATTCATGGGACACTAATGTGTTATATATGATCTGGAACCAAGTGATCACACTTTATCCCGAGTTGTTGGAAATATTGAACCCAATGGAGAGGGAATTTGGATTATTTTGTAGTAACTATTTGGAAAAACTAGTGGAGAGAAAGAAACTAAACATTGTGCGAAGTAGGGATCCCTTAAAGATGTCGTTTGTAATGAAGGAAGTGAGGAGACTAACAAGATCCCTCCTTATTACTTTTACAAATAAGTCAGCTTCGACTCCAACATATATTTGTAAGAAGTTCATTTATGACCAAGCAGTATTAAGGGTATCTAGCAGGGACTTCGCGAGAGTGGATAACCCAGACATCTTAGACCGACTGCAAAGATATTCAAAACTTTAACTTGAATATTACTCTAGATTCTTATCATTTGCCATATCTAATGGCTACTTTCAAAGCTCACAAAAACACTTTCAAATGGATTACTAATGCACACCTTTGTATATTCTTAGAATTGGCATCATTAATTACTTTTGCATTACAAGCATGTTTGGATCCCATCATGAATTCATCTAGGATCTCCAAGAGCAAATTGAATTGAAGGCGTTATTATAGTGAGTGCATTTTGGATTGTCAGTTCCATATACGAGGTGAAATTGAATTTACCACAAAGTATCCAATGGGTCTTCACTGAAGATATAGGTAAATGTTATGAAAATATCCCTTTGGATGGGAAATATGGGTTGAAGAAAGTGATATCAGAAGTGATCAGCATGGCCTATGGAGTAAATGGAAAGAGCTATCTGAACCTAAACTAGAATAGGAAAAAAGCCTCATGGAGTGATAGATGAAGTAAAACTATGATATCCTAGTCAGAACATGAATGTATTATGATCAATATGTGGCTCTTGGAAAACATGCACTTGACATTAGAAGAGCAAGTATATAAACAAATCTTAGGCATACCCATGGGATTTTCCTGCTCACCCTTATGGTGTAATCTATATTTACATTGGTTTGAGCTTAACGTCATTAAGAAATTGTGGAAGAATAAGGATTGGGAGAGATTATCCAAATTCAAACACCCATTTAGATATATCGATGACATATTGTTATCAATGTGCATTCCTCGAAGGAGTTTTACAAAATGCAAGAGAATGATGAGATAGACCCACTATGGATTTACCCCCTCCAATTCTTGGAAATAAAAGACACTGTTGTGGATGTACAAATTGGAGAGGATGGTATTGCTAGAGGAGTAAGAGCCAATTGTTTGAGCATGTCCATTATTGTTGCCAATAAAAGCAATGGAATAGTAGTGATGAATAAATATGATAAAATTGAGTCCTTGGACTACCCAATATGTAAGTTCATCTGGGCTGATAGTAACTGACCCCTATCATTCTCTGAGAAAATAATCCTTTCCAAAGTTATGCCCATACTCTATAATGAGAAAGAGGATTTCAATGCCTTTGGGCAGCTGCATTAAGAAATTGATCGGGAACTCTAAAAGGAATGGATTCTAAAAGTAGAAGACTTGTGAGAAGATTTTTATCAGCAAGAGTTTCCTAGATGTGACTTGGACCTTCGATAGTTGAAGAAGTGGCTAGGTAAATACACCTCCACAATCCACAACTCAGTGAAGTAATTAAATTATATATGTATTTTATGGGAAGTAATTTGACCCAATCCAAAGTGATGGGCAGTTTACTGCCCTCACTTGGATTGTGTGTTGTGTTGAGATATCAAGCTCCACTCATGATATGCCAGGGTGATCGTTGTGCATTTATGTCACCGACTTGTTAGCTGCAGATGCGGTTGGTACACCACCCATGAATAATAGAGGATGACAACTATCTTTATGTACTCTAGTTAGTGGCTCAGCTAGTATGCCACATTAGGTAGCTGAGTTTGGTTTGAGACCCACATATAGGCTTCACCTATTCTTTTGTACTAGAAGAGTTTTTTTGGCTTTCACAACTAAGAAGAGGAAAACTATTTTTAGCCTCCACCTTTGTGTATATTCCCCCATTGTGTATGTGAGAAAGTTGCAAGTGAGATTGCTTCCTTCTCTCCTAGTCTCTTCACATGGTATCAGAGCTCGGTTCGTGGTAAGGAGCTCAAGAAAGCAAACCAAGTTCGCAGTGTCCTAGTAAGAGGATCAGTGTTACTTTCCTTTTTTTTCAAGCTTGGGAGAAATCTCTGCAGGTAGCACAGCCGAAAAGTGCAAGAGTGCACTATCTTAGATTGGGACGTCTTTCACGGTGTGACGAGAGGGTAGTATATGCTAGGAGGTCATTTCGGGGCCCGTTTTGGTGGTGGATGTTTTTCTCAGGCACTCAGGAAAGTGCCATGTTTTTGCTATGCGACCACTGTTCTATAGGTCGTTGAAAAGTTGTCACAGAAATTACATCGTATGCCTGTGTTCAGAGATATTGGGAGTGACAAAATCATTCTTATTGTTTGTCACAAATGTCTACATTCTATTGAATCTGTGCTTCACATCATTTGGCACTGTCCACACACTTTTGATTTCCTTGCTCTCATTTAATAGGGGCTTCAAGCGAGATTTCCTACTATTACTTTTGGCAGGTTCTTCTGGTTATTTGGTTTTCATCTAACTAGACAGGGTTTTCATTTATTTTTTGTCTGGGTATGCTACTGGGCACTGTGGACTCTATGAATGGATAGATATCATAGAGTCTTTGGTGATCCTACTTTTCCATCTTTTGTTTTTTTCAAATGATCTCTGTAGAAATCGTTTTATGATTGCTTTCAGACTCATTTGATTGATCATGATGTATATATAGCTTATACTGAGATTTTCAATTGAGTAGTAGTTACTCCGCTTTTGAAGTAACTATGAATGTAATTATTTTACAACAATAAAATATTTCTTCTCACAAAAAAAAAGTGTGTGTGACCCACCTACCACATTCTTATAGGTCCAACATGTGAAGAGAGTGGGAGAGAAGGAAGGAGTCTCACTTGCAGCTTTCTCACATACACAATGGAGGAATATACACAAAGGTGGAGGCTGAAAACAGTTTTCCTCTTCTTAGTTGTGAAAGCCAAAAAAACTCTTCTAATACAAAAGAATAGGTGAACCCTATATGTGGGTCTCAAACCAAACTCAGCTACCTAAGGTGGCATACTAACTGAGCCACTAACTAGAGTACATAAAGATAGATGTCATCTAGCTATTATTCATCAGCGGTGTACCAACCGCATCTGCAGCTAACAAGTCGGTGACATAAATGCACGACGATCACCCTGGCATATCACGAGTGAAGCTCGATATCTCAGCACTCCCCCTCGAGCTCAATCCCAATTTCTGCATACCCAGTAGGTCTCTAAACTTGTGCAGCTTCTCTGCACCTAATGCCTTCGTGAATATGTCAGCTACCTGATTCTCTGTGCTGACATAAATTAGATCAATAAAAATGACTAAAACCTTCTCTGGCACATAGTGATAATACACCTCAATATGCTTTGTTCTAGCATGATAGACTGGGTTATTTGCCAAGTGTATACTGCTCATGTTGTCACAATAAATGACAACTGGCCCATCTGTAGATTGATGCATGTAATAAAGTAGCTTATGCAACCAAGCTACCTCACATGCAGCCATTGATGCACCCCTGTACTCAGCCTTTGTGCTCGACAAGGCAACAATAGGATGTTTCTTGCTACTCCAAGTGATTGCAGCACTCCCAAAAGAGAACACATATCCACTAGTAGATCGTCTATCGAAAATACTACCAGCCTAATTAACATCAGTGTATCCATGCAACTATATCTAAACCCTAGTCTCATAAAATAGTTCATACTACAATGTGGACTTCACATACCTCAGTATGCGTCTAGCCGCATCCAAATGCGGTTTCCTTGGAGCCTGCATAAACTGACTTACCAAACCAACAGCATAGCTCAAATCTGGCCTGGTAATAGTCATATAAATCAAACTTCCTACTATGCATCTGTACATAGTAGGCTCTTCTAGAAGCTCACCTGCATTTGCACTCAACTTCACATTCTGCTCCAAAGGAACTGAAATAGGCTTACAGCCTATCATCCCATATTTGGACAACATGTCCAATCCATACCCAAGAAGTAACACAACTATCCCAAATCCTTTATCTCAAACTTCTACTTCAATAGTATTTTCACATGAAGGATATCTTCATCACTATCACCTGTGATGATCAAATCATCAACATAAATGACAAGTAGCATAATACCTTTCTCTGTTGTTCTCACATAAAGTGAGAAATTTGCCTTGGAAATCTGAAAGCCAATAGTGACAAGATATTGTCCTACCATGTCAGACCATGCTCTGGGTGCTTGCTTCAAGCCATATAAGGCTTTCTTCAACTTGCAAACAAACTCAAGATGAACAGCATGAACATAACTGGTAGCAAGCTGCTCCATATAGACCTCTTCTTGCAAATCACCATGCAAGAAGGCATTCTTTACATCCATATGATGTAAAGACCATCCCTTTGATGTAACCATAGCAATGATGGCTCTTATGGTTGCCATCCTTGCAACTGGACTGAATGTTTCTTCATAATCAATGCCATATGTCTGTGCATACCCCTTGACAACTAATCTTGCCCTGTATCTGTTCACAGAAGCATTTGCATTGTGCTTCACCTTATAAACCCACTTGCATCCAATTGCATTCTTGTCTTTAGGCAAAGGCACCAATTCCCATGTAGCATTTGCTTCCAAGGCATCCATTTCTTCATCCATGGCTTTCTCAAAAGAAGTGGGTTGTGGTTCATGTATCACTTTGACCATATAGGCATAGTGAATGGCTGTAAATCCATCATATTTCACTATCCACAGGATACCTAGTTTTAGTAGACCTGCACAAAATAGGTTCACTACGAGGTGCCATAGCAATGATGGCTCTTATGGTTGCCATCCTTGCAACTGGACTGAATGTTTCTTCATAATCAATGCCATATGTCTGTGCATACCCCTTGACAACTAATCTTGCCCTGTATCTGTTCACAGAACCATCTGCATTGTGCTTCACCTTATAAACCCACTTGTAGCCAATTGCATTCTTATCTTTAGGTAAAGGCACCAATTTTCATGTAGCATTTGCTTCCAAGGCATCCATTTCTTCATCCATGGCTTTCTCCCATTTTTCTTTTCCCATGGCTTGCTCAAAAGAAGTGGGTTCTAGTTCATGTATCACTTTGACCATATAGGCATAGTGAATGGCTGTAAATCCATCATATTTCAGCCTATCCACAGGATACTTAGCTCTGGTAGACCTACGCAAAATAGGCTCACTACTAGGTGCTCTCAAAACATCCATTGTCTTCCTTACTCTAGGTGTAACAATAGAAGGAATACCCAACTCATCAGCAAGGCTCTATTATGAGCCATTAGATTCACCATCCACATAAGAGTGACCTGCATTCACATCAACCATGGGCTGATCTACTTTCTCTTTTCCTTTTCGTGATACTTACATACCACTATCTACATTGCTTTGAGGAGATCCTCTTGATCTCAACCTGCCTATCCATGGCAAAGTATGTGAACCACTACTAGAGGACACTATAGGTCCACTAATATTTTGTGATTGCTGCTGTGAATTCTGTGCAGCATTACCATTTTGTCTATCTACATCATCAATCACATTTATTGGTTTATACCAGCTGCTCATCTCATTTTTTGTTGAGCATGGCACGAGATACCTCTCCAATATGCATGTTTTTCCTTTCAGTAAGTCCATTTTGTTGTGGGGTATGACAACATGAATATTGCTGCTTTATGCCATGCTCTTGTAGGAAACTTGCAAACTCATTTGAGAGGTACTCTCCCCCTCCATCTGACCTTAGGCATTTTATTTGCAGGCCTGTTTCTTTTTCAATTATAGCTTTAAAAGCTTTGAAATGCCCAAACACTTTACTTTTCTTTTTCATAAAATACACCCAAACTTTTTTGCTGTAGTCATCAATAAAAGTGACAAAATAATGACAGCCTCCAATAGATGTAGCTTTAGTAGTCCACACGTCAGAGTGGATTAATTCCAATGGCCTCTTACTCTCTTGAACATGTCTAGGAAATGGTTTCCTTGCCTGTTTTCCAAATTGACTGGCTTCACATAGCTTATACATTTTTGCAACCTTGAACTTAGGCAATCCTACAACAATATTTTGGGCCTGCATTAATTTAAGTCGTTGTACATTAACATGACCAATGCATTTATGCCAGATATCAATATCTGCAACTACACCTGTCCCATGTGCAAACATTGCTGCACTCAATTCAAGCATGTCCGCATCCAACGTAAACATCTTGCCCTTCTTCTTCCCTTTTGCTATCAAGAGACCTTTATTTTTCACATCCTCAACAAAGCATCCATGAGGATTAAATTTGGCCTGCAAGCCATGCTCAACCATTTGACCAACAGAAACCAGGTTCTTGGTGATATTCGGGACATGACATCAAACATGTATTTCTTTTTTCCATCCTGCATAGACAAAGGAATTTTACCAATCTGCACAATAGGATGTGCAGTATCATCACGAGTCTCCAGAAATCCTAGTCTTTCCATTTTTCTTGCATCTTGCATACATTCTACATGACTTGTCATGTGGTTTGACACACTTGAGTCAACATACCACACATCATTGCTTTCTTCTGCACTTGTCACAAAATTGGTCATGTGCTGCACCATAAACATATGCTCATTTCTGTCATCACCCTGTCTACTAGAGGATGCATAATTGCCTTGCTGCAATTTTTCAGTCATGATGTCATTCTACTAGAGGATGCATAATTGCCTTGCTGCAATTTTTCAGTCATGATGTCATTCTGCTTTTTATAGCAGTCTTTAACCATATGACCCATTTTACCACAGTAGTAGCATTTAACATTGCTGTTTGCATTTTGGCCTCTCTGCCATCCACCATGATCTCTTTGGCTCCCCTTGCCTCTAAAGTTACCACGTCCTCCTCCATAGGATTGGTTTTCTTGAATTTGCTGCGTATTCTAATTTCTGCCATAGCCTCCAAATCGGCCTACTCTACCTTTGCGTCTACCTCTGCCTCTACCTCTTCCGGCATTTGAGTAGAAGACAGCTTCTTTTGAAGTTCCTCTTGAAGAAGATGTACCACCATTTCTCTGCTCTTCAGAAATTAGAAGAGCAATCAACTCCTCATAATCAGAAAAATTCTCACGGACGGCAATGGATCTCCGGAATTGTGCATAATCCTTTCCTAGACCATTCAAGGTCACAGAAACTAAATCATCATCTTCCATTGGCGACCCAATAGAAGCAAGTGCATCTGCAATCTTCTTCACCTTCATGTGATAGTCATTGATGCTCATATTTTCTCTTTGCACATTATGCAACTCCTGCTTGAGCTGCATTTTCCTAGCTTGCATATTTGTGCTATACATTTTTCTCAAAGTATCCCATGCCTCCTTCAGGGTGTTTGCATCCTGAATATGCATAATCATAGAATTTGAAATATTGATAAACAGCCAGTACATAACTTTTTTGGCTCTCTCATGCCAGCCTTTAAATGCCTACAACTCATGTTGATTGGGAACATTAGGAACAACTGGTTCTTGTTTAGCTCGAGTAATGAACTCCCAACAACCTTTTCCTTTAAGGAAATTCATCATTCTAAACTTCCATGCTTGGAAGTTGTTATTGTCAATCTTTTCAGTGACAATCTGTGAAAGAGCATTAGACGCCATTACAAAACATTGCAAATATTCTGTCACTGCAAAAAAACACAACTTCTGCCTCACAAGGGCAAATCTACAAAACTGACGAAAGTGGTATTTGACCACATAGTCACTTCCTAGTGACGATTATGCATCAAGGCAATATGTCTATGCGTGAGTAACTGCCCAGATGGAAAAATGCCAAGTAGGACTCGCCAAAGGAAAAGCTATTGCTGAAGAGGGACTTTATAATGCCAAAGGAGATGCAGCCGCTTTCTCCACCACTTTAGTGGGTGATCCATATGCCAAACAAAATTTGCTCTATCAGAAATCCAAGGTGGAAGTAACTTTAGTGGGTGATCCATATGCCAAACAAAATTTGCTCTATCAGAAATCCAAGGTGGAAGTAACAACACTTTATATAGAGAAGGCACTGTGATATGTGAGAGCTTCAAAGGACGGGCTGAAGAGGAAGAAGGATGTAGAGTCCAATCCTCAAGCCTATCTTGGAGTTCCAAACGAGGTACCGGCAAGAAAGGTTGAAGCATTTCAGAAATTGTATGCCATAAAGGATGATAATAAGCTCCCAAACCATATTTGCTAGTAGTCGTAGAAAAAGATAAAAGAGTGCCATCATCCTGAAGTACATCTGCCACAGAAGAAATGCCTTTGAAAGATATAAAATAAGAATGTTTGGGTTCTTGTATAGCCAAAGGAGGGTGGAATACTTTGGACCAATAAATATTCTTAGCCCTCAAGGAATTTCCCAACAAAGAATCCCTACCATGCCATTCCAAGTGGGATAAAATATGCTTCCAATCAAGAAGCAAATGAGAGACAAAAGGGCAACCTCTGATCTTGCCTTGAATAGAGCCAAATAGAAAATCCCACTGTGTAGGCTGCCAATGCCCAAAAGCAGAAGTATCAATATGCAACAAAAGAGAGCGGATCATGAAAGCCCAAGGCTGATCCCCTTGCATAAACTGCAACGTCATTTTCCCTGTGTGAGCAAGTATATGCATTTGAATATTGAGTATGTTCAGACCTCCATGCATCTTTGGAGAGCACAGACCATCTGGATAGAGAGTAATCTGAGACTTTTCTTGCCATTTTTTGAACACCAAAAAATCTCCATGATAGCAGACATAAAGAAAACCAAATTTGCCTTAGTGAACATGATGAGAGACAAATAGAATTGTATGTATGCTATCAAAATGGATTGCATTATTCGCAATCGAACATGTAATGGCCAAGTTGCAAGCTTCCAATATTCAAGTTTTGCCCTCAACTTTGTGAGCAGCCAATCGGTTTGTTGAGAATGAGTGAGCCCCCAACCTAGAGAGGATAGCCAAGATATCGAATCAATTGAGAAGTTGGAACAATTTCCCTAGGCCACAAAAGACTATGCCAGTCTTTAGCATGCAACGGCAATAGCTTTGATTTCTAAAAATTGGCATGAAGACCAACAACCAAACCATATGTAGAAATATCCTGCATAATCATGGAGAGATTGATCTGAGTATTTTTTGGGGTAAAGAAAGAATCATCAGCATATGCTTGAGCGATCATGCTACGACTACCAGGAATTTTCGATCCATGCAACATGCCAGTGTCCAAAAGGTGGTCCATATATTGAAGCATTGGATGAGTGGCTATGGCAAATAGTAAAGCACTGAGGGGACATCCTTGCCGAACAGAACAACCAAGAGTCCAGGTTGTAGAAATATCCCTTGAAAGTATGCAGGCAACTTTATTATCTTGATATAGCCAATTGATAACTTGCTATATTTTTAAGCCAAATCCTAAGGCCTGCATAGTTGATGAAATAAAGTCCCACTTAACAGTATCAAAAGCTTTGGCAATATCAACTTGCAATAGAAAAACATCTTGCTGCATATATTTGGCATATTCGATTCCAACATAAGCATTAGCAATGTTATCTGTGATATGCCTACGAGGAACAAAACCATATTACGCAGGATGCAACCCATCATGTAAATAGCCTTTTAGCCAATCAACACTCATTTTGGTAGTAAATTTGTAAATGACTGGCATAAGCGTGATAGGTCTCCAATCAGCCAAAGATTCACAAATTTGCTTTTTTGGAAGGAGTTTAACAAGACCTCTCTTCCATGTGTCTGGCATTTTCTAATTTTGCCAAGTAGAGTTCACCATATGCAACAATGTATGCTTCAAAAGAGGCCAATATTCTAGAAAAAACTAAACTGTAAGACCATCCCATCCTCGAGATTTCCATCTACCTCAGGATTTGATTGCATCTGACAATTCTTTCTCTATAAAAGGTTCCTCCAATTCCAAAGCTTGAGTAGTGGAAATAATAGGAGAAACATGCTGCAAAAGTAAATTTCTTGTAGACAAAACCTACTGCGAGGGAGGATCTGCAAAACCAAACTGCTGAGAGAAATGATGTACACAAACAGAAGCAAGTTGTGACTATGATGTAGTCCATGAACCATCAGGTAGAAGCACCCTGCAAATGTTTGTTTTTAATCTCTTCTGATGCAAGCTTTTAAAAAATTGTTTGGAAGAGTAGCCTTTATCTATAAAAGCTCTTTGTCTTGCTCTAGTCACCCATTTAGCCAGTTTCTTGTGATCATTGATTTGAAGACAATGTTTAGCTTGGCATAGTGTTGTTTGCTCATGCAAGGACAAGGGACGAAGATGACTGAGTTCAGTGAGGTCTTGACAAGTCAATTTGGCCTGAGCAACAGTTTTCCTCAGAGTCTTCATGTAAGACTTGCCATAACCTCTAATTACAACTTGCATTTTGGAAACAAAAGAATCCCTTGCATTATCAATATCGAAGTGGCTCTGAGAAGATAGAGATTGATATGCTTCAGTAACCATTGCCTTGAAAACATGCTGCAAATAGCTATTGTTGACAATTCGATGTCGCCTTTGAGGGAGTCTATCATCTGGCATATCATAAAAAGATAACCTCAACCATAACAGTGCATGATCTGAATGCACAAAGGCATAGTCAATCCACATTTTGCATGTAAAATGATCATTTTGTTGCGGAGCTACACTATACCAATGATCCAGATGTGCCTGATAAGAAGAAAGGGCATTATGTTGGAAAGTGTATCCTGGTGACAAAGGCTGCAATTCCTTCCAAAGATCAACTAAATCAAGATGCATCAGTAATTGAGACCATGCATGCCTTTCAAGGGTTAACATATGAGTATTTCCTGATGTATTGTCACCCTGTTGCGGAGCATTATTGAAATCCCCACATATAAAGACATGATATCTCCATGGATATCATTGCATGGCATCCCAAATTGCACTTCTATCCCGAGAAGATTGAGGTGCATAGAGAAGCAAATTCAAACACCTCGCCTTGAATGATGCATTGACGAATAATCCATCTACCTTGATTGTCATTTAAAGCAATAACTGGCTGAAGCTCATGCTTAATCAAAAAGACTACATCTGAGAAAGAGTGCTCCCCAGCATAGAAGATATCATAGCCATAGTAATGACCTGTCTTTCCTGCATAGACATGTTGATTATGTTCTTGTAATGCCACTATATCAGGCTAAAATCTATTGATATACAGCCACACAGATTTCCATTTCCTACTATCACACATCCCTTGAACATTAAGTGTAAAGCATTTGATATGAGCATTCATATTTATGGATATTTATAGGAGAGAAATAGCTATGTATAGCATCAACCTTCAGGATGTCAACCCTGCATTTCTACCTCAGGGTCAGGGCCTCTTCCCTAAGAAGAAACATCTGCCTGAGGAGTAGATAGCAAAGCAGCAACCTCTTCTTAAGGGAAGAGGGTTCTGCTAGCTGTCACTGTAGCCCATGTGATCCCAATTCCTGAATTGACCTCTGGAGAGTTTCCACTAGAAGATGCACCATTCCAAGTGCAAGGGGGTGGAGGTCGTCGAGCAGAAATAACTTTTCTTAGACTTTGTCATCCATCAATTGGAGTTTTTGGTTCTTTTGCTGAGGGTTGAATAGCAAGAAGGGGAAGAAGCAGTCTCATTTGAAACCATTGGAGCTTTGCCTTTATCCTAATTCGCAAAAAACTGCCTATTACCTTTATTTTTATTCTCAATAGAGGCAGGAGCATCCTTATTGGGTAGATGAACAGGCAAAGTGGCAGGAGGCATTTTATGCTAACTCATTGGACACTGCGAAGCCATGTGCCCAAATTTTTTACATTCAAAGCAAGCCCCTACAAATAATCCCCATTTCAATTTATAAAATGCACTTCCCATGTCAACATTGTTCACCGTGACTAAATAAGACTTTGGTATGGGATTAATAGTATACCAGAGAATGCAAAATAGATTAGAGTTGTCGTTAGGCCACGGTGGGCAAATGACTTTGCCTAGAGTTGTTGCAATTTTAGGCAAGAGTGAAGCCATGCATTGCGAGAAGTCTATAACTTCAACCATCTGTGTCGGATCAAAGCCTGAAAATCCCTTGTGGGAGACCATGGCAAAACGTGCACCATTTGTTGCCCAAAAAAGAGTGGCAAATGTTCCAAAAACATTTGCTTGTGAATCTCATCTACCATAGTGACCTCAAAAAACCTCTAGCTGCATAGTGTACCTTTCAAACAAATAAGCCAGCCAATGTGCGGGTCAACCAGTTGTCCTTTGCAGTTATTTGGGTATTTTCAGGTTCACAGTTGCTTGTGAAGCAAACATTGCAGACAGATCTGCAGATTTGGTCTGAAATTTGGGGCTTTCTGCTGAAATTGCAAAATTTGGGGCTTTCTGTGCTTTTGCCCCTTTCTGGTTGCAATTTCAAGCTCGAAATTTGGGGCTTTCAATGCTGTAGTACAATTTCTTGAAGAAATTTGGGGATTTTGTAATTACACTGCAATTTCGCAGTGAAATTTGGGGCTTTTGCAGACAGAGCGCAATTCTTGCAACATTTGGGGCTTTTGATCAATTTGCGCCTTTCCGGGTTGCAATTTCGGGCCTATTTTGGGGCTTTTGTGTTGGGAGAGCAATTTTGGAGATTTCAGTTCATACTGCCTTTCTTGAAGTGTTTTGCAGCACTTTTGGCAGATTTTGGAGAGTTTTTGATGCTTGGACAGATTTCTGACAGTGCAAGTGCAGAAATCTGAGTTGCATTTACAGCCAGTGCTTGGTTGTGTTTTTTGGGAGTTGTGAATTTCATTCCCAGTAAGGGAATTCAGTCTTGTATTTGCTAAAACCTCTTTCTCAGATATGGCCCAGCAAAATCAGAATGATTTCTAGTGGCCTTTCACAGGAAGACAAGTTGGATGGTACCAACTACTCCCTCTGGAGTTTCATAGTACGCAATATTCTGATTTCTCGCAATTTATGGGATTATGTGAATGGGGGTGAGATCGGACCAGCAGGTATGGCACCTAATACCCCTCCTCAGCAAGGAAATTGCAGCAAGGAAATTATGCAACCTCTAGTAGACAGGGTGATGACAAAAATGAGCATCTATTTATGGTGCAGCACATGACCAATTCTGTGATAAGTGCAGAAGAAAGCAATAATGTGTGGTATGTTGACTCAGGTGCATTAATGTAAGAAAATGGAAAGACCAGGATTTGTGGAGACTGGTGATGATACTGCACATCCTATTGTGCAGATTGGTAAAATTCCTTTGTCTATGTAGGATGGAAAAAAGAAATACCTGTTTGATGTATTTCATGTCCCGAATATCACTAAGAACCTGGTTTCTATTAGTCAAATGGTTGAGTAGGGCCTGCAGGTCAGATTTAATCCTCATGGATGCTTTGTTGAGGATATGAAAAATAAAGGTTGCTTGATAGCAAAAGGGAAGAAGAAGGGCAGGATGTTTGCGTTGGATGCGAACATGCCTGAATTGAGTGGAGCAATGTTTGCACATGGGACCGGTGTAGTTGCAGATATTGATATGTAGCATAAATGCATTGGTCATGTTAATGTACATCGACTTAAATTAATGCAGGCCCAAAATATTATTGCAGGATTGCCTAAGTTCACGGTTGCAGAAATGCATAAGGTATGTGAAGCTAGTCAATTTGGAAAACAGGGAAGGAAACCATTTCCTAGACATGTTCAAGAGAGTAAGAGGCCATTGGAATTAATCCACTCTGATGTGTGGACTACTAAAGCTGCATCTATTGGAGGCTGTCATTATTTTGTCACTTTTATTGATGATTATATTAAAAAAGTTTAGTTGTATTTTATGAAAAAGAAAAGTGAAGTGTTTGGGCATTTCAAAGCTTTTAAAGCTATGGTTGAAAAAGAAACAGGCCTGCAAATAAAATGCCTAAGGTCAGATGGAGGGGGAGAGTACCTCTCAAATGAGTTTGCAAGTTTCCTGCAAGGGCATGGCATAAAGCAACAATATTCATGCAGTCATACCCCACAGCAAAATGGGAATTGCAGAAAGGAAAAACATGCATATTGGAGAGGTATCTCATGCCATGCTCAACAAAAAAGATCTGCCAGATTATTATTGGGCTGAAGCAGTTGCTACAGTAGTGTACATAATGAACAAGACTCCCACTGCAACAATACATGGCATGACGCCAAAGGAGAGATATATTGGTAGGAAACCAGATATTTCTCATTTGAAAGTTTTTGGTTGCATTGCCTATGTTCATGTGCCAGATGAGTTGAGATCCAAGTTGGATCCAAAAGCTAAGAAGTGCATCTTTATTGGTTATTCTCTGCAGCAAAAAGGGTATAGATGCTATAACCCTTCTACTCATAAGTTTACAGTGAGCAGAGATGTTTTTGATGGTATAAACCAGTAAATGTGATTGATGATGTAGATGCACAAAATGGTAATGTTGCACAGAATTCATAGCAGCTAGCACAAAGGATGAGGTAGCTGACATATTCACGAAGGCATTGGTTGCAAAGAAGCTGCGCAAGTTCAGAGACCTGCTTGGTGTGCAGGAATTGGGATTTAGCTCGAGGGGGAGTGTTGAGATATCGAGCCCCACTTGTGATATGCCAGGGTGACTGTTGTGCATTTAGCTGGATCTCTGCTCGATATGCCCCATATCACTCACCATCGCAAGTACTTGGTGATCTCGATTCTGGTAATAGGGAGAAGGAGCGGTCTTAGTTTAGCGATTGCGAACCAAAGTAGATACCACAAACTACAGGGAACCAAGGTTGCCTATACCTACACAGACTCCAGTAATATGGTACTTGAATTACTAGAGTAATTTGCCTCTGCCAGCCAGAAAGGAGGGGGGAATGCCCTTGAGAAGTGAGTTGGCACACTTCTCAACCAGATTTGCTGATGAAGGTTTATGAAGATGATACTGGCACACTATATACTACTGGCGGAATGGATAGATGCATATAATCATCCTATGATATGATATTAGTTGATTTTTTGTTTATAACTTTTGGCTAATACTGAGATTTTTGGGAGTAGATTGTCCTTTGTAATGGTATACATACCATAAACATGGAATTTTGAGACAACTCAGTGATCTCTAGCTACTGCTGTGATTATGCAAGTTTTTGGGCAGAACAGTAATTTTTATCTTACCACCTTCCATCAAAACTGATTGTAAGGGATTTTTGGAAAAAAGAAGGACTACTAATGAATGAATTGGGACACCTTATAGTCCCCTTCCAACTTATATTCAGTTGCTAATATTACGGCTTCTTTACTTCCAGCAAGGCCAATGTAATGATTTATAATATTCTCTGAGACAATATTCTCATATCAACTCATGTCTACTGCAGTCACTCCAAAAAAGGGCTCTACGCATACATGTACTAACCCTTATTTCCCGCCACAGGTATTGGAAGCTGAATTGTTGGCGTATGATAACAAAGTTTGGGAACTTGATGGTATGAATTTATTAGCACCCTTTGCACCAGATATGTGGATTTTTCTGGCCGATCTTGTTAAATCATCTAAAGCATTGAAAATGGAAGCAAAAAGCCAGGTGTAGAGCTTAATATTAGCATCACACATAGCCATTCTCTTTCAAACTTCTGCCCAATGTCAGCATTTGCTACAGGCAGATGCCCTTCCCTCGAGGGTGTTTTTGGGAGGTGTAAGAGCCGGATTTCAGAAAGAGAAAGGAGGACTCCTAAGTACCTGAATGATATCTGTAATGTTGGGAGACCTTTTATCAAGTGCATATGTTTGGAGTAAAAGATGGATCGTAGAGCACAACCATTATGGTACGACCATGGGATTTGGTATATGCTGCACAATTTACCAGCATTCTTTCCAAACAAGGTACTGAAAGCTGCCTTCAACTCCTTCGTTTTATTCATGAAGGCATGTATGATGTATTGCCATTTATTGATGCATTTTAGCACACTTAATACAAGAAAATGAAGTTACTAATTGTCTTGATTTCTTGATCTATGAAGGCTAGTGATATGGTTATATTCTGCAAGGCTTCTCTCACATTTCATTACATAAGGGAGCTAGTTTTATTAGCTGTGAAGAATCTAGAGAAAAACTTTTTATAGACTTTCTCCATCACCACAAGATGGATAATGTGTTTGACTCCATAAAAGATACTAACATTGCTTGGCAGTTCTCCGGGAATTTAACATCTTTACATGTAAACCTGGGACAATATTCAGAGATGGGTTAGAGATTATTTGTCAGTGTGAAAATAGTACTTTTAGAAAATTCATTAAAATAGAATGGGGACATGTGTGTACCATTGATAATGAAATTGTGATTGAGAACACATTAAAGGAATATTTGAAAGACTTTAAAGACTTTAAAGGAACTTATTAAAGGAATATTTGATTCAAAGACTTTAAAGTTATACGATTCTGAATATATCAAGGATGTTGGATTGAGACATGATAAAGAGTAGTAGAAATGTAGGTTGAAACACACACACACACACACACACACTCTCTCTCTCTCTCTCTCTCTCTCTCTCTCTCTCCTATCTGTTGGAGGTGGTGGCCTTCACCCCTCAGCATGGTTAGTTGAAGAGTTGAAGAGGGGGGCTTGCACGTTGTTGACACATGGGAAACTAATCCCATATGCATTGGTGCCTCCTTGGGGGGCTTGAATATAAAAGACTTGTTTGAACCCCTCTCTATCATCCCACCCAAGATTTTTTTGGGAGGAGAGAGAGGCCTTTTGCATGGCTAGGAGCACACGGGGCGCCTTCTGCGCCTACATGGTATTAGAGCATGGATTAGACCTGCGGATGATTGTGGGACTATTTGGGTGTGGCCCTTGCGTAGGCGACACGTGGTGATTGCGGACTTGATAGTGTCTTTCAACGGCAGCTCCTATTGACTCCTTGACGTGCGTAGCTCTCCTCGTGGGCTCAATTTCTAAAACAAAGCCAACAAATGGCCCTGCTTTGATGTAGTGCTTTGTTTTTCCAGCCAGACTAGGTAGCTATCATGCGAGGCCTCTTGGAAGTCTGTTTCTCGGCAAAGAGCTGGGTAGAAGGGGGAGATTGGCGAGAAGGTCTTGGAGATGGTGATGGTTGTGTCTATTGGAAATGTGAGAATGGAGAATGGAGCTATGAGGGCAAACAATGCTTGGCAGACAGATGGCTCGACTAATTTAGTATGCGATTTTGAAAGTTTGCTTGTGAGAGGCGAGGAGGCATGCCAGTTGGAGTGCCTTAGGGCAGGTTCACACCACCCGCCCGGACGCTCTCCAAAAGAGGAGAGAAGGGGTGTTCGCCCACGTGGACCAATGGGAGAGGAGGGCTCGAACACAAATCATAGAAAAAGGTGTCGGGGCAGTGAAGGCCGCCCATGCTATGGGCGACTGTCCAAAAAATGGCGTGAAATGTTGTTATTGGTGATCGAACTCTACTAGCATGTCCCATAAAAGACTATCCTTCCACTACACCAATCAACGTTTCATGACATTTAATGGAAACTTTTTAAATAAAGACTAAGGGTGTTTAGACACTATGGGCACCCAAGATGCCATACATGCATCTGAACCGTGGGCAAGCTGTGAATGGGCAATCTTGCCCGTCCATGAGCATTGGGCGTGCCTACGGGCGGGCAAGTGTGTAAACACCCTAAGACTGCCTGGTATGAACCACCACATTGGTCTCCACGGCCGGGCGGGCTAGCGGCCTTAGAGTTCAAGGAAGGGCCTTCCTTTGCTCTCCAAGAGAAGACTCCGTGCAAAGGAGTGGAGGGGAGAGAGGGAGGAAGAGATTCGAGATTCAAGATTCAAGGTGATGTGGATCCTAGGGGATTTCAGGCCACAAACCGGCAGAAATATTTTTATATTGGAAAATCAAATGAGGATAATAAAAAGAATAAGATCTATCCACAGTAGAGCTTGTTGATTGGCCGAAAACTGGGTGCATCTTGTCAGACTGGCACGCTGCAATTTTCCGATCCATTTCCCGACCCCTTTTTCCCTTCCCGCAGCCTTTAACTCGATTCTCACCTGTAAATTGGTGTCGTCGTGGCTGGATCCGGCAGTAAAATAGGTATTTTCGTTGCTGAAATCATTCGCGAATCGGCGTCATTCTCCATCTTCCTTCCAACCGCATCATCATTTTCGGGTTTAGATCCTTTTCGTGGCTGTTGTTACATCTGCCTCACGTTTTGGTGCGCTGCCTCCGACCTTCTTCACATAGCTGCATTCATAGGTGAGAGTGCGCGTCGCGAGTTCTACTCTGTGCGTACCGATGCGGCGGGCAGAGAAATTGATCGCAAGACGGGTTCGACCCTTTGTTTCACGTACGAGAGCCTGCCTTTCGCATTCTTTTCGTTCCCACTTCAATGCCGGAGCGGCATTGTTGTATTCAAGCTATATACGGAGCTATTGAAGCAATACTTGACTATCGGCCGTCCCAAATTTGGCCCTTGTTTTATCATATTTATGGGAGCATGGTACAACCTGCGCTTTGCGCAAGGCAAGAAAGCTTTTTTGTGCACCATTTATTCTAAGGAATGCATTCAGGTAGCGTAAACTATCGAGACACTCGAATCAGGTTGGCTCTACACATCGAGTGAAATTGGATGCCCAATGGAGGTACCGATACGCTTCATTTCTCAAAACAGAGCACCTTTCAAATCTGCCAATGTTCGTTTACAGCCATTGGAGAGAAGTTCTTTCCACTTCTGTGTTTTACAGTCCCGAATCAGGTCTCTGAATCCCTTTGGAACTGGTAAGTGTTACAAGGTGCAGTATCACCTGTGCTTACACTTGTATGGAGCTAGTCGCAGCACGAGGCTTACAAGCAGAGGCTCCAGCTTTGGAATTGTAGCGTGGAGCAAGCCACATTCTGGCTCTGGTAAACCAAATAGATATTGTCATAATGCTAGGGCTTTCAGAATTCAGGCGGCGTTATCCTCATTCGCTGAGGCAGATGAGGGCAACCTCGATGAAAACTCTGGGAAAAAGGATATCAAGCACTACATGGATAATATTTCACTAGTGATTGAAAAGAACAGTGATACTCGAGTTGACTCAGGAGGTGGTGAGAAAGTAGGCTCTCGTAGAGGAATGGAAGGAATGGCAGAAGCTTTCGATATCTCTTCTAGGACAGCCTTTGGCATCACTGCCGCTATCTCATTTGCAGCGCTTGTGTTGCCATTATTGCTTAATTCAGTGGCTGCAGGAATAATGATGAAAACTAGGGTGCTTTCTTATGTCACGCTACTTTGTGGATTTTATATGGCGTGGAATATAGGTGCCAATGATGTGGCAAATGCCATGGGGACATCAGTAGGTTCGGGTGCTCTTACTCTGCGTCAAGCTGTGCTTATTGCAGCAGTGTTGGAGTTCTCAGGAGCTTTTCTGGTGGGTTCTCATGTCAGCCACACCATGCAAAAAGGGATTTTGACAGCTGGCTATTTCGACGGCAGGGATTCATTACTATTCTCTGGGATGCTTTCCTCCCTTGCTGCTGCAGGCACATGGCTGCAGGTGAGGTTCTGTCTGTTAAGCAAGTATATTTCAGATGTATTTCTTCAGTGCTTGTTTGGTCAATCTATAAGCATGTGTGCATGCATGAGAGCATAGATCACCAACGAGTTTTAGTCACAGTTGAGTGCTGATCATGTTGGTATGTATTGTCAATCGCTAGCCTTGCTATGCACGATGTCGTTGATGGCTTGTAGCTTTTGGGTGACTGACTGAAGTCTGATACTACATTTCTAGTGGTGAATGCATTTGACTTCTTATAGCTTTTCTCTCTTTGATATAGACTTGTTCGGTCTTCAGAAGAAGTGCCTGAGCCTTTACTTAAGAAAATGATAGTTAAAGCTTAAGGGAGAATCTTGATGGTCTCTGTCTTTCAGGGGTGTTCTTTTTCCTTTTGGCCTTTTCTGTGTGACATTTCATTGCTTTTGTTCATAGTGAAGCATTTCTGCATGTTTGCTATATTGTAGGATGGAAATAATCTTGTCATTTTGATGTGCGAAAAATAAGAAAAAGAAGGCTTGGCAAGAACGCAGGGTTTGTCACAGTATAAAAACAATCAGCGTGTAAGTCACAGAAATGGTCTGGTCCAAGGAGGCATCTCCTATAATGAGAGGAGCTAATCAATTCATATAGCTGGTTGCTCCTGGTTACCTTGCAGAATCCTTTGCGTAAATATGGAGTGACTTCAGTACAGGAGACATCTTTTGATCATATGTATGTGAAAAAGAAATTGCAAGTGGCTATATTCTCCGATGAGGTACAGAGCCTAAATGCTGTGCCTAGTTCTCATCAGGCTTTTGTCATAAAGCTAGGGATGGCTATGTAATCCACCTGTTTTGCTACCTTCTCCTGAAACAAAGGTGAAATACATCTCTCTTAAAGGATATTTATGGATTTGTCAATCCCAGTGGAAACCTGTGATCCTGCTGCCTCCCTTCTTGCATTATCTGAAACAAAGATCAAATACATCCATCTCTCTCTCTCTCTCTCTCTCTCTGGGTATCTATGTACTGGGCATTCTGGAAGGTGTACCCCAAACCATCTCGACAGATTCTTTGAAAAACAGCTCTCCTAGAATTGTTTTGCCACGGAGAAGTTCTATGTTTGTGCTCTCTGTTCACACGAGTAGAGTGAACCCATGCCATGAACGTGGGACATGATGGCTGAGGTTGTTATGTTACTAGACAGTAGGGAGGGCGGAGTCAACACCTTTATATTGAATTTATTATCTCACTAGACAGGTCTGAAAGGAGTAGAAGATGTACTAGCGTTGTTCCACCTGCAAAGCTTTGTTGACAACTCAGATGGAAATTATTTTACCTTACAGGATGTTTGTGCCATGGCATTGTTGAGAGAAATAAGATAAGCAACCTCAGTAGCTGACAGCTGATAGGGCTGTCTCATAGATATAGGCTTTCCTCTGGTCGTATAGCCAAGCTACCAGCTCCCCCCAAGCAGACCAAACTATGGTTGACCAGGCCTCTTAGCTGTCTGACTTCATAATGGCAGATCTGGATCCTTTCCAGTGCCCTCCAGGCCCTAAAAATCCCTCTAGGCCTGCCCATATGGTTGGCCTTCCAGCCCATGTGGCTGGGTCTGCATTGTTCCCCATGTGGCATGCTGATCTGCTGCCAACATGTCAGGCAACTACGTTGCTTATATGGTCTATATGGCAACTACGCGGCCAACATGTCAGGCAACTACGAGGGCAAATCTATGGCCAGCCTTGGCCATAGATTTGCCCTCGTAGCAGCCTCAAATACTGCACGTGGCAATCCATACATGCCCTAATCTTTGGGAGGTGTCAATCCTTATGGTCCTCGTATTGGGTCTCACATGTGGGAAATTGACAATCTGGGTCTACACCCACCCCTCGGGAGACATATTCTAATGATGTGGCATAGAGCCTCCACATATTCCAACTGATTATGGAAATTAGTTGCTTAAAAAATTGCGGTCTCGTCCATGAACAATCTGAAGGATCATAGGCCAGTGACACTGCTCTAAAAAACTGACGAAGAAGCACAGCTATCCTCTGAAACCTCATGTGAGCCACCAGA
Source organism: Dipteris shenzhenensis (assembly GCF_047967505.1). NCBI lineage: Eukaryota > Viridiplantae > Streptophyta > Polypodiopsida > Gleicheniales > Dipteridaceae > Dipteris > Dipteris shenzhenensis. The sequence goes on along the minus strand of NC_141597.1, from coordinate 60,019,593 downwards.
TGACCCTTAACATTAGACCAGTTGGCATCTTTCCTCCAGCACCAGCTTGAGTCACTAGCTCGTCAGACTCTTTGAGATCCCTAGGTACTGCCATTATGTCCAATCATTGAATAACCATCTTGTGACCTCGACTGAAGATCGGGCCAACCTTGAAGAGGTGGATGACTGCCCACCAACTATCCCTCTCGTAAGCTAGAACTGGATCCTGCCAAGCACCATGCATCAAGGGTCTGTTTCAACCTTGCCCGTTATTTGCCACCATCTGCACACTTGGTCCATGAATCTTGTGGAGAGAGATCGTTTGGCTCTCCACTTAGATCCCTTCAAACACCGTGAAACAGAATCCAGCTTTCTTCGGAGCAAAGCTGCTGATGAGCTTGCTCGGGGTCAAATCGCAAGTCTTCCAAGCTGACCACCATTCTCTCCGCCTCTTGTGGCTCCCTAATCTCCAATACTAAGCCTGTAATCGGTTCTATCACATCTCTCTCCAATATGCTGCAACAAGGCCTCCATGGAATGGCTTCCTTGCACAGCCATGCTGAATGCCTTTGCAATGAAGCCTCATCCTTTGTTTTCTTGGAAGATCTTCACCCTCCATTCTCTTAGCTGAGAACACTAGGACCAACTCCTTGAATGTGAGTCACTTGATTCACTCTGTAGTATGCTAGTTGGAACTTGAATTGAAGAGATTTTGGACTACTTTTTGGTTAGCCTTCTCCTTTAGTGCTAGCCTTCGTCATGGCTGAGTCTGCCCTTCATGTCCGGAGTGCCGACACAAACTTAGCATATAGACTTTGTATAAATGGATGCTCAAGTATGTGTGGGTGTGTGGATTTGTATGTGTGAGAGCATATGTTTATACTGTAAGAAATCCTAGATTTACTATATTTAGAAATGTGCTAAGGAACAGAAAAGAGACTGAGATAGCAGAGAACAAGGAATAATTGTATTGCTTGAATGTCTGTAGGGTGGATGTCGTCATCCATACAATTGGGCCTCTCTTATATAGAGAGTGAAGAGTCACACATGAAAAGGTGTGTACTCCAAAGGGTATGTGCATGAAGAGGTGTGTACCCCTTGTGAAGGGTGTGACCCTTGATGAGAGGGTACATTACAATAGGAATGTCTCTTCATTAGAATGTCTCTTGTGAAGGGTTATGCCTCATTAGGAAGTGTCCCGTCGAAAGGGCAAGTGTCCCATCGAAAGGGCATACCCTTCCCCGTCGAAAGGGCATACCCTTCCACAAGTGTTCATTCATCAAACCATCCATAAGTCTAGAAATAAAGAAAGGAATACGTCAGAGATCGTGACATCCCCTCCCACTCAAAAGAAGACCCTGGTGGAGATAATGAACTAATGTAGAAAATATCACTGTAAATTCTGAAAATATTGCTGTAAAAGGTCAGGGTACTGTTGTAAGTCTTCATCAGACTGCCAAGTAGCGTCGGAGTCGTCCAGATCTCGCCAAAGAACAAGGAATTCCGTGATAAGTCGATGTCGAGTCTCTCGCTGTCGATGGTCCAGAATACGCTCAGGAATAAGGAGAACATAATCGTCTTCGATTTCTGGGACATAATCACCTGCAGGAGGAACTGCTTCATCGCCTGGAATGTACGGCTTTAGCCAAGAAATATGAAATGTTGGATGGATTTTACCCCATGATGGTGGTAATTCCAATTTGTAACTTAAAGGTGAATTTTTCTTGACGATCCGGAAAAGGTCCATAGTATCGTGGTCGCAACTTAGGAAACACAGACTTAACCGTCTTATAGCGATGTGGGGCTACAAATAAGAGCACCATGTCACCAGTGTTAAATTCCAGGTGACGTCTATGTTTGTTGGTAGACCGTTGATACCGCTCTTGCGCTTTTCGCATATGATCCTTGACTTGCAGTAGAATGTCTTGCATTTCTTGAACCAGTTGATCAGCTAGGGCCACTCGATGTTGAAGTACAAAATTCGTTGGTACAAGCGGAGTGTGTCCATAAGCTGCTTGGAATGGAGTCATGCTGATGGCACTATGGAAAGAGTTATTATAAGCAAACTCAAGGAGTGGTAGATACTCTTCCCAAGCTGCTAGGCGTGACTGAACATAATGTCGAAGCATTTCTTGGGTCAATTTCGGATTACCTCGACCTTCTTGGGATCCACAGAGATACCTTGAGCTGAAATAACATGTCCCAAATATTCAAGTTGGGTCTTGAAGAACTCACTCTTCTCAATGTTGATGTAGAGAGAATTTGCGCGGAGAACTTCAAAAACTTGGTGAAGATGTTGTTTGTGCTCATGTAGGGATTTGCTAAAAACGAGGATGTCATCGAGGTAAACGATGACGAACTTATCGAGGAAAGACCTGAAGATGTCGTTCATTAATGTCATGAATGTGGCCGGGGCATTGTTTAACCCAAAAGGCATGACCAAACATTCATAGTGTCCATACTTTGTTCGAAAAGCTGTCTTGTACTCATCGCCTTCTCGTATGCGAATTTGATGATAACCTGAACGAAGATCAATCTTGGAGAATTGTGTTGCATGTAGAAGTTGATCGAAGAGGTCATCGATGCGAGGCAATGGATACTTGTTTTTGATACTGAGCTTGTTGAGGGCTCGATAGTCGATGCAGAGGTGCATTGACTTATTCTTTTTTTCCACAAGTAGTACAGGAGATCCGAAAGGGCTGCGACTGGGCCAAATGTGACCTTTGTCGAGTAGTTCGGTGACCTGTCTTTGGATTTCTTCATTTTGAGTGTGAGAAACCCGATAAGGAGGTTTCGACAGTGGATTACTGCCGGGAATAAGTTCGATTGGGTGATCCACTGGTCGTCGAGGTGGTAACTGCTTTGGCAATTCCTGTGGAAAAAGATCCAGGTAGGGTTGGAAAAAAGGTTGGTTGAGGTATTCAGGAGGATCCTTTGTTGGTGTCTCCTCTACTGCCGTAACCAACAGAAGTGAAGTCTTTACTTGGCGTTTACGAACCCACTTCTTTACTTGTAGGGCAGAGGCAACTGGGGTTGAAGGAGAGTCCCTAGAACCAGTTAGCTCAATAAGTTTTCCCTGGTGGACAAACTGGATAGTATAGCTGCGAAAGCTGATTGATGGATCATAGTCGTAGAGCCACTGTTGTCCGAGTATGACATCGTACCGAGAAAGAGGCATAATGTCGAAGTTCAACTTGTCCGTATAATGTTGGATGCGAAAAGACAAGTTTTTAATCCTGGTGTTGCACAAGAAAGTTGTTCCATTTGCGAGTTCAATCTGATAGTCCATGAGACTAGGACTGGTGGTCAACTGAAGTTTATCGACCACAGAATTGGCTAGGAAATTATGAGAACAGCCATTGGTGATGAGGATGGTGACCGTTGTTCCAGGAATCGATCCTTGAACACAAAGTACTTGAGTGGCCAGGGAAGGTTCGGGGTTGCTGGCAAGGCTCAGGTGGATGGTATTCGCCATTCGAACAGCTTTGCCTTTCTTGTCTTGTGCTGAGGTAGCATCTTCTTTTTGGGAAGTGCTAGGTTCCATATTGGAATTTTGCTTTGGTCGCTTGGGATAATCGAACCATCTATGGTCGCCTGTACAGATGGTACAAAGTCCTTTTGAGCTGGAGTTGTTCTTCTTGTCAGTGGCCGCACCTTTATGTTGGGGATGTCGGTAATGACTTTGTGAAGAAAAAGAAGCGCGATCCTTGGGGGAGTGCTTCTGTTGGAATCCAGCAAATGATTTCTGAGGCTTCTGGGGATCTTGAGACTGTCGTTGACCTTGATTACCAAAGTTTTTTCGAAACCTGGTGTTATCTTGAGGGCGAGCACCTTTGGCCATAGTAGAGTTCTGTGTGCGATTAGCACTCTTCTTCCCCGTGTTTAGGAAATCTGTAATGCGCTCTGCGTAAGCAATAGCGCCATCTGTGGTGGTGATGTTTGCTTTAAGAACATCAATGCGTAACGAGGGATTTAGGCCTAAGATGAAAGCATGAAGGTGATCATCCTCAGTTAAACCATCAATCTCCAGCACCAATGTGGTGAACTGAGAGATATAGGAAGACAGGGAACCCGTTTGCTCCAACTGTCGGAGTTTTGAACGTGCTTGGAAGTCCGCATTGGCAGGTACAAACTGCTTACGGAGCACGTGTTCAAAACGTTCCCATGTTAACACACTTTTGCCGTCCTTTAAGCGTCTTTGCCACCATAGAAATGCTGTATCCTTCAGGAGGGAGGCTGCCAAGGCGATCTTTTTGCCTTCACTGAGGTCAACAGTGTCAAAATACATGCGCATTTTTGCGAGCCATTGGTCAACTATTCGGCGATTGCGTTGACCAGTGTAGGCTTCCGGAAGTTTGACGTCAAGTCTTTTAGTTTTGGAAGCTTGAAGTAATCGGTAGAGGGCACGTAGTTCAATGTTTTCTACCTCTGGTGGGAAAGAGTCCGCATCGTCGTCTGGTTGCGTCACGTCATCCTCTGTATGTGCCTCTGTATGTGCGGTACTTCGAGAATCTTGAAGTTGTTGAACTTTCTGAACCAAGTCGGAGATGCTGTCTTGAAGCTGAGATATTTGAAGTTGCAATAGTGATTCGCCTTGTACGTTGACTTCAGGGGCCTTTTTGGGACTTGATTCTTTGATCTCTGGAGAGGCTTCATGCGAGCGGTGCGACATATCGGAGATCCCTATGAGAAAAGCGCGAACTTGCGCTCTAGTTTGTACCATTCCTGGAAGAGGGTTCGGGCTGCTCCCTGAGGTTGCTCATGTTGGAGGGGGCAGGCGAGGCAGGATGGAACCACCCGTGGAAATCTGGTAAGGGAGGTCCTGTCTGAGGTAACACTGGTGATGCTAAAAGTGGTGTTACTACTCGTGATAGGACAGGGGTAGGTAGCAGAGTCCACAGATCTGAAAAAGGGTAAGGAGCTGCTGTCAGAAGTGGAGGATATCCAGGAGAGGGAGTGCTTTCTGAGTGTAAATTGTGACTTGGAGAAGGTACAACCTGTAGAGGAGGATATCTGGGAGCTGACGGAGGTGGAGAGTACCTTGGAGATGCCGAAGGTGAGGGGTAAAATTCTCTCCAAAAATGAACAGCAAACTCCTGAGGAATATCGTGTTTCGGATATCTCCGTGTTTCGTGGAACACAACCTGTACTGTGCTGAGGAAATAATGTAACTGAGGTGCCTCATGCAGAAGGTAGAGGATGTGGTCCAAGTCACTAGGAGGGCACGTGACACAGAAGACCCAAGATGCAAAGGCTCCAAAATGGGCTGGCTGTGCAATTTGAACACGATATTGTGTGGTAGTTGATGCCTGAGGTGTCCTTGAAATGCCGGGTGAATACCAGGGGTTTCCATGCTTTAATGTGGATTCTTTCATTTGCTGTAATTTGTTAAAGAGAATCCTTAAAAGCAGATTGGAAAGACTCCACCTGGCAATAATTTAATCTGCCAAGTTATTGCATAGAAGAAGGCTACAAGTCGGTGTCCGGAGATCCATGGTGCAATGGTTTGCGAGGAGCACTTGATACTTGTCTGGTCCGGGCTGTCAACAGGCTGTCTTCATCGCGCGAGGAGCTGCAACTGGTGCTGATTTGGCAGGACCAAAAATGGCGAAACAAGGGGCTGCGGGCTGTCAATGGCGAGGCTTAGAGCATTGCCCAGGGCTGGACTGCGCAGGAAAGGCAGGAGCGAAAGAACCTGGCGGGTCAAGGACTGCACAGGAGGGGGGGAGTGCTAGCGAGGCCAAGGATTTGTGTGCAGGGCTGGTCGTACAGAATGGCGCAGGGCTGTGGCAAGCTGCAGGACTTGCGCAGGTTTGAACGGCAAAGGCAAGGGCTGGCTGCAGGGGGCGTGCGCAGGCTGTACGGCAGAGGCAACGGCTGGCTGCAGGAAAGGCAGGCTGTACGGCAGGCTTGCGCAGGCTGTACGGCAGACTGGCAGATGGTACGGCGCAGGCTGGAAGGCTGATGGCGAGGGCTTGCGCAGGCTGTACGGCCAGGCTGTGCAGGGCTGTACGGCGAGGTGATGGCTGGCCGTACGGGCTGACGCAGATGGTACGGAAATCCGTACGTGCAGTTTTTTGTTGGAGAAGAGGCGACTTTTCGTTAGGCTGCCTAATGGGTTAGTTGCCCCAAAAATTAAATGGGGGGTTTAGTTAACCCTAGGTAGCTAGGGTAATCCTAGGGGTAGGGGATGGGTTTATTTGTTTTTCCTTTTTACCCCTCTAGGTACCCTTTTGTAGGTACTTGGGGCCTAAAAGGTGTGCCTATTCGAAGGGGTGTGACCCTTGGAATAGGTGCACCTGTTCATGAAGGGATATGTCCCTATTGTTAAAAGGGGTGTGACCCTGCATGAATAGGTATGTCCTTTTGTCCACGATGGGCTATGTCCCATGATTGAGGAGTCGAGACTCGTCACCAAAAGGTATGTCCCATGGTGAAAAAGGCGCGTCCCTTGGTTTTGGGACAGCCCAAGCACCTGAAAAGACACGATTTTTGTCGTGTCCATTCACATCAACTTGTGATGTGAGGGAGATGGAGAGGCCAGGATGACTTTAGGCCGGGTAGGCGTTTAAAAATTTTACGCTCATCCTCTCCATCTCTTCCATGCACAATGTGCACAGATGTCCTTCTAGCGGAAAAGATGTATCAGATCAACGCTAGAAGGTGGGGGGCATTTCCTTCAGGCAGGAGTGAATTTTGCTCTGATACCACTGTAAGAAATCCTAGATTTACTATATTTAGAAATGTGCTAAGGAACAGAAAAGAGACTGAGATAGCAGACAACAAGGGATAATTGTATTGCTTGAATGTCTGTAGGGTGGATGTCGTCATCCATACAATTGGGCCTCTCTTATATAGAGAGTGAAGAGTCACACATGAAAAGGTGTGTACTCCAAAGGGTATGTGCATGAAGAGGTGTGTACCCCTTGTGAAGGGTGTGACCCTTGATGAGAGGGTACATTACAATAGGAATGTCTCTTCATTAGAATGTCTCTTGTGAAGGGTTATGCCTCATTAGGAAGTGTCCCGTCGAAAGGGCAAGTGTCCCGTCGAAAGGGCATACCCTTCCACAAGTGTCCATTCATCAAACCATCCATAAGTCTAGAAATAAATAAAGGAATACGTCACAGATCGTGACATATACTATGGTCTACACCCACTGTTGGGCGCTGATGATGTAGTGGGGATGTCATAGTAGCTAGTCCTTGCTATGTGTGATGGAGTTTATGGTTTTCAATCTTATGAGTGACTATCATGAGATTCTGCACTACATTGTGTTTTTAGAGGATCAATTTGGGCACGTTCTTGGATTCATCTAGATTTATGCTTTTGCCGTATGAGCGGACATGCAAATTTCACCTCGTGAAGTTTTCGTCCACGTTACAGCCTAATTATTGTGATAATTCTTCTATCTGAAGTGGTGCGTTGCCCTATCAGCTATATTTAGATGCTCACCTAGGAGAGACTAAAATGAAATCGTTTAGTCTTCATAAGCAGTTGTAGCTTGAACGAAGAGATTTTGGACTACTTTTTGATTAGCCTTCTCCTTTCGTGCTCGCCTTCATCATGGTTGAGTCTGCCCTTCACCTCCAGAGTGCCGATAGAAACTCAATAATACTTTGTACAAGTATGTGTGGGTGTGTGGATTTTTACGTGTGAGAGCATATGTTTATATTATGGTCTACACTCGCTGTTGGGCGCTGATGACGTTAGTGAGGATGTCAAAGTAGCTAGTCCCTGCTATGGGTGATGGGAGTTTATGATTTTTAACCTTATGAGTGACTATTATGAGATTGAATCTGCACTATGTTGTGCTTTTAGAGAATGAATTTGGGCATGTTCCTGGATTCATGTAGATATATGCTTTTGCCATATTAGCAGACATGCAAATTTCACCTTTTGAAGTTTTCGTCCATGTTGCGGCCTGCTGGTATTGCGATAATTCTTTCTATTTTTAAGTGGTGTGTTGCCCTATTAGCTAGATTTAGATGCTCGTCTTGGAGAGACTAAAATGAAATCGTTTAGTCTTCACAAGCAGTTGTAGCTTGAACGAAGAGATTTTGGACTACTTTTTAATTAGCTTTCTCCTTTAGTGCTAGCCTTCATTATGGTGGCTGAGTCTGCCCTTCATCTCCGGAGTGCTCATCTGCCCTTCGTCTCCGGAGTGCTGACAAAAACTCAATACAAAGACTTTGTATAAAAGGATGCTAAAGTATGTGTGGGTGTGTGGATTGTATGTGTGAGAGCATATGTTTATACTATGGTCTACACCCACTGTTGGGCGTTTATGACGTCAGTGGTGGGGATGTCATAGTAACTAGTTCATGCTATGCATGATGGAGATTATGGTTTTCACCCTTATGAGTGACTATTATGGTTTTGAAACTGCACTATGTAATGTTTTAAGAGGATGAATTTAGGCATGTTCCTTGATTCATCTAGTTATACACTAGTAGGCTACCCTTTGAATATCTATAGAAACATGTTAAGCATGAACATGGCTAATTTGATTAATGGCCATCCTTTGACCCCTTGTTGCTAGGGTTTGTGGCACCTTCATTTTGGTGAGGTAATTGTGTAAGAACTCTCCTTCCTCCATCCTTATGGTGAATCTAATGAAGGGGAAAAAGAGGCCGGAGGGACTATATAAGTCTCCATCCACCCCTACTATGCACCTTTTGATGTGACATCTACTCCCTTCCTCCTTCCCGCCTACGCTCACAGTCTCTCTCTCCTCCCTCTCTTTATCTCTCTATCCCCTCATCCTTCTCTCTCTTCCTCTCTCCTTCCGCTTCTCCTCTCTTCTCCTCCCTTTCTTCTGCTATTCTCTCCCCATCTCCAAATCTGCCCTTTCCCCGTTCTCTACATTGGTATCAGAGTACGACTCTGGCACCTTTTCACTCTTCACTCTGGATTTTTAGCAGTTGCTATGCCAAACTTGCTAGCCATAAGAAGCTACGCCGACGTTCGATCAACAAGATGACTGCAAGCAGCAAGTAGCGTTGGTCAAGAGCTGAACCTACGACCAACGAACTGAGCAGCGTAAACCTGACGTGAACTAGAAGGCCAGCGAACTGAGCAGCGTCACCAACTTAGACACAACAAAAAAAAACATTCGTTAGCGAGTTCCGTGAGCAGTTCCGTCCCTCTTCGTGAGCAGTCCCATCCTCCGTCGCCGTGAGCCTTCAGAGCTCCAGACGTGAGAGCCTTTGTAGCTCCAGTCGTGAGAAAGTTGTGAGCCAGCCAGTCCCGTCGGCCTTCGCATGGAGCCCTACTGAACATCGGCCGTCACCTTGAGTCCCCGTCTTTGTCCAGCAGGTGCCGCAGCACCTAGAACCACCTGTGATGCCTTTTCACAAGACCATGAAGCTCCAGCTCGCACAAGAAGCTCTTCAAGCAATATCGCCATCGCTCATCTCTTCTGCTCACGGAATCACGGACTTACGTCGCCCATCATCTCTGTCACCATCCATAACTCCCTTGCCTTTATCAAGATCTCAAAAAGAGAAGAGCTTTTTTTCAACCTAAATGGAGTAGAATTCAGCCTTTCTGATTCTAGAATGTACTTCGAGTCATCATTAAATATGCATATATGACAAATGACCCGTTGAAACTTTTCCATCCACTCAATCTGTGGCAAGTTTTCTTTTCTTCCCTCATCAAGGGCGATCCTGCAAGCTTCACAAAAGTGTTGCCCATCAATGGGCTCAAACCTCGTAAAAGTATCTACCATCTCAAGAAAATATCTACATCAGTGTAGAGTCTTTTATGAGAGTGTCCATAACTCAAAGCCACCACCCACTAGCTATGTACATAGGTATGTGCCTACTCATTAGCATGCAACAAGTAAAAAACATATTTACAATTTTATCCACACAACGTGCTTCTCTCAGCTGCGGCCATTGTTGAGAAGGAGGCTTTGCCGTGTTTGTCCTCCTCAAACTCTAGATTGTTGAAGTCTCCTAAGAGTAGATATCTGGGAGGGTCTTGGTAAGTCACCTCCAAAAAGAAGGGCGATGCTATCTGGAGGCAGAGGCACATACGTTTAGAATCCCAATTGTGGGGTCACCCATCTATAAAACGATCCACTACCCACCTTCTTGTAATAAGCTGACCTTGGTCGAACATATATGGGGCCGCTAGAGCTTGGGATATCAAAATGTAGACCCCTTAGCTCGGGGCCGCTAGAGCTTGGGATATTGAAATGTAGACCCCTTAGCTCATATCCATTGCAATGTCCGCACCTCTACTTTGGAAGAGACGGCACCATCATTTGATGTCTGTTGCCGAAAAACATGTGGTCTTGTATTAAGAGAAAATCTATTGCTCGTCCCAACATAGCCCTCTACAGCTCCTGTCAAAGTATTGACTACTATTGTAGCTATTGCTACCTTGCATGATTGTGAAGTCCATAAATGTTTCAGCTCATCTCAGTCCCTCTCATGGGGAGGGGGTAGCTAACCAAGGTCCTCCTATGCGTGGAAGCCTTTGTAACGATTGTGGACTTTTGACTTTTTTTTGGGGGGGGGCGAGGGGGGGGGAGGTGAGTAACCGTGTCCGTGCAACGATGAGCTACAGCCAGGATTGGCTCAAAGTTTGCATACCAAGCAGGTAGCGCACTAGTTTAGTGGCGAGTGTGTCAATATCTCTGAGCTATACCTCTGGCCTAGGCAAAGCACCACCACTACAAGGACCAAACCTCTCCTGTTTGGAGAAAAGGCTAGCTAGAATTCTAGGTAGCCGTGTCTCCATGCATGATCCTCAACTCCTTCACGTGTGGTCCCAACCACTCTATCATCTTCATCATCAAATCAAGAGAATGGAGGTCCACCGTTTCTAACTCATGGCCGCGAAGTTGAAGCTCCAAAAAGGATAGGTCAGGCTTCCAACTGCGGTGATGGGGCCCCCTTTTTAGGCTGCAATTTCCAGGGTTGAAATATCAGAGTGACACCTCTAGAATAAGCGGGGGATGTCTAGTTTCCAGGGTTGAAATATCAGAGTGACATCTCTAGAATAAGCGGGGGATGTCTAGATAATTCAAGGGCTCCAGTCGTCAGAACTTTTGCGAAAGAGGGGCATGGCTTCGGCCCTATAGTCCTCGGGATAGGGAAGGACTCCTAAGCTGGCTCGAGGGGGGGTTCTTAGGAGAAAGAGGGATGAGACGAGGGCACATAGGGGCAGTTGTTGTACGGCTCGCGAGGCAAAAGTGGGGGATGGGGAGGTATTGTGGAGGGGGGGAGGGGAAGAAGGGGCTGTGACAATGAAGGAGGGGGGCAGAGGAGGAAATGGGAGGGGTTGAAAGACGGAGAACGGGGAGGGGGACCGGGGTGGGGCAAGGAAATAAGATCCAGGCGTGGAGGTAGGGGTAGGGGAACTGAGTAATGCGAGTAAGGACGCTCGGAAGGGGTACCAGCTCTGAGTCCAGACTTGAAGAGGACTCAACGGCCGGAGGAAATTTGAGGAGAACGGGTCTACCAGGAGATCGGAGAAGATAGTCCCCTCTGGTGTTTGAGGCCCACCCTGAGGGGGCTCCCTTCGCCTTCTTCTCCTATGGCATGGGAGTTGACGAGGGACCATCCCTGCCAATTGGCGCAAATGTGCAGAGTGTCTGCAGTTCTATGCAGCATGCATGCCCAAATTGCTTTGATCTACCCACAAGGGATAAAGGATACTAAGTGAGGGCTAAGGAAGATCGGCCTTGCTCTCCTGAGGCTTGGGTGACATCAGGAGAGCTCAACTAGAGAAGAAAAACCACCTCGTGTAGATGGTGACCACTTGGATGTGATCACCTTCAAGTGGTAAACTCACTTGGATCCAATCTTGAATTTGATTCTCAAGGGTGTGAGGCCTAGTTTGCGGCTCACTATCAATCTGTCCTAAAGGGATTGGACGATATTCTTTAGTTGTTTCTTGTCCTATTGGGAAAGTGCAATCCGAACGGCTGTGGGAGTTGAGGGAGCTTCCATGTGAGCCCCTTTTGCTAGACCAAAGATTCACCACCAAGAAGCACAAGCGTTGGACTGCTATCTGGGAAGAGAGGAAATACGAGGACTCCCACTTCATCAGCCCCTGGCCCAAGAGTCATCAAGCTAGCTTTGTGGCCTCATGGCATCCTCGAGGGAGGGCATAAGAAAAGACGGCTGAAATGTGGTGTCACATTGATGGGAGATGGATGGAGTGACACTAGGAGCTGCTCTATTCAAGGCATCATTGCATACTCTAAAGGGACCAGCTTCTTCATTAAAGCTATTGATAACTCAAAGGAGGGAAACTCAACCGAAAGGTTGGCTACCATTTGGATGGAGCCCATTGAGCATGTGGGGTAGATCGGGTTATTCAGTTTGTTTCTTATCGTGAGACCTCCAACAGGGCAGTAGGGAGGATTCTTGAAGAGAAGTACCCTCACCTTACCTTCACTCCTTGCATGGCACATGGGCTGAATAATCTCTTGAAGGATACTGATAAGTTGGATTGTGTGGATCCTACCATTAATCATGTTGTCTCTTTGTGCAATGGAGGAGGCAGGGGCAGATTGGAGGAAGGGGATAGAATTGGTAGAAGGGAGAGAGAAGAAGGGGGAGAAGGAGTGAGAAGTGAGGAAAGGGAGTAGAGGAAGAGGAAGAGCGCGAAAAGGGTGAGGGGGGAGAGAGATAGAGAGAGAGTGGGAGAGAGAGTGTAGGCAGCACATAGGAGGAAGGAGGATGGAGTAGATAGGATTAGATGTCACATCAAAAGTCTGTACAGATGGTGGGGAGGTGGACTTATATAGTCTCCCTCCACACTATCTCCTTTTTTCCCTCTCTAGGCCTAAACATCACCTAAAGAAGAAATCAGCTTAACCCTCACTAACTTGGCCCAATCTTGGCCTTCATTACATCCATCCCTCCGCAAAAACAATTTTGTCCTCAAAATTGCAGGTTATATTTAGGCATCAAGGCCCCCTACTGTAAAAAGGACAAACTCCATCATGCTTGCCACCAGGGTCAAAAGGAAATGTGATAAATTTCTTTGCCTTGGGTGTTGTGGCACCTCTAGGGGCATGTGGGTGGTAATCCATCCTGGCATGATCATCATCACAAAGCTTCATAATCACATAAGTTTTAAGTATCCCTATGGTTTTTGTTATGCACAACACATTGTGTTTGGCTGTTCACTTTCCTCCACATGGAAAGCATTACTTGCTTTGCCATATACCCCACATGGTAGCTTCAATGAGTGGTTCAATGAGCTGTCTTTGCATTGCATCTCTGGTTATGTTGTCCTTACCAAATGTGGAGAATTGAAAATCATCTTCATTATAGCTGCTGAATTTGGACTCAAACAGCTCCATAAGTTTCGCTAAACCCTCAGACAAATCAGGCCTGCTGGGCATCATGTATGGTCCCACAATGTCTCCTTGTCACTAGATACACCAAAGTCCAACCTCCTGACCACAAAATAATCAAACACATTGTTTGACCTATTTGTTAGAACAAGGAAGGGGCATTGGATGCAACAGGAATATAGAGTTGGCAGAAGGGAGAGAGAAGAAGGGGGAGAAGAGTGAGAAGTGAGGAAAGGGGGTAGAGGGAGAGGAAGAGAGAGAGAAGGGTGAGGGGAGAAAAATAGACTTTCCTCTCTAGGCCTAAACATCCCCTAGAGAAATTAGCCTAACCCTCACTAACTTGGCACAATCTTGGCCTTCATTACACTCCATTCGTTGGTGGGAGGACTATGCGCCAGATGCTCCATTGTTGCATTTGGCCATTCATATACTTAACCAGATAATGAGGGTAGTAGTACAATACTTAAAAGTTTCATGCACCATAATTCATATCTACCAAGCACCAAAAAGATATAGCCAAACCATGTCTTCGCTAGTTGGTTACAATAGTCAACCGCCGCAAGAATGGAATCACATCCTCCTTGTGTTTATGGCAAATCAATTGTAAAATCCAAGAGAATGCTCTCCTATTGAACATGATGATATTTCTAATGCCTGTAAAAGACAAGCTGGACTTATCGATTCTAGTTACTCAATTAACACAAGAAACATCATGTAACATATTCATGAATGTGAAGCTGTATCCCAAAGGAGGAGCTAGAATTAGAAGCAGAAGGAGAAGCTACTGCATGTGGGGCTGCCGATGCTCGACCGCGAGGATCAAGAACCTTTTGCCGCACTACCTCAATGCCAATCTATTTGCAAGTAGGGTTGTACTTTTAATACGCGATTCTATAGTCGGTCTGAGCCTCCAGGTTTTTCAGCATTACAATAGGGATGGTGCCAATTGTGTGCTCCTCCTTTTGACTTGTTATGGAGGGGTCCAGGTCTCACCTCCTGGTCTTGGTGAAGGCCACGAGGAGGAGCCATTGAGAAAAGGGGGGGCTGAGAGAAGGGGGAGAGAGTGGGCTGAGAGAAGAGCGAGAGTGCAGAGAAGGGGGGTTGATAAAGTGGGCTAAAGCCTTCTCCTTTAGTGCTAGCCTTCGTCATGGCTGAGTTTGCCCTTCACCTCCAAAGTGCCGATAGAAACTCAGTATGAAGACTTTGTATAAAAGGATGTTCAAGTATGTGTGGGTGTGTGGATTTATATGTGTGAGAGCATATTTTTATACTAAGGTCTACACCCACTGTTGGGTGTTGATGACGTCAGTGGGGATGTCATACTAGCTAGTCCCTGCTATGCGTGATGGAGTTTATGTTCCCCAAAGAAAGGAACCTTCTATTAATGCATGAAAGATTTCATACAACACAGCAGCCTTGAAGGTGCTGAGTATGGGAAAAACCGAAAAAGGCTGAAAGAAATCGGCATGTTTAAGAGAGACCTAGCTCACTAGTGGCCTAGGGGGTCTCTGGAACTAGGGCTAACTGTTGGAATCGGAGTCCTAGTGTGTGTGGTCCTAGAGTCCTAGGAGTGTCCTACAATTGTGTGAGTGTGAAGAGTCTTGAGGCCACTTGTGCCACCTCATGTGGTAGGTATGATTCCTCCCCTAGATTATAGGATCTAGATTCTCTTGTGTGTGACCTCATCTATGAGGTGTCTGTGTGGGAAGATAAGGCTTGCCCAGCCTATAAAAGAGGATATGTACTTGCTGTGATTAATCAATCAATCAACATCAGTTCGTGCCTCAGCTCTTGTCTCCAATCATGTGTCTCTCACCCTCTCCCCATTTTCAACAGTTGGTATCAGAGGAGTCGTAATCCTACCCGCTACCTCTCTCCTCCGCTGGGCCACTCTAGCTGCACTCTCTTCTCCTCTCCTTCCTCGAAGCACTCCCTCTTCTTCGTTTGCCTCTCCACATGAGCTCCTGCTCTTTAGCCTCAGCATCAGTGTACAAGAGCCTGTATCAGCCTGGACCTATGCCTCTCCATTGACCAGCAAATAGGTTGGGTACCACATAAGGGGCTGGCGCTCAAACTCCTCTTTACATTTGGGTGGAGCACGGATGAGACCCCCTCCTAGTCTCTGCCAGACCCTGTGAAGGCTCCTCATCAGGGGGAGGCCTTCCCCGTAAGGGGGGCCTCTGAGAAGATCCATCTATGTGAAGGCTGCCACTGTCCCCTAGTGCATGGGGTGTTCCTTAGAAGCCCTCACTGTAAGAGGAGCTTCCAAGGCTCTGCACCTAGGGTGAGGCCACGAACTACCAACTTGCCCATAAGGGCTTTGCTCTGCATCTCCGAATCATGATACCCAAGCCTCCCAGTGCCTGCGGCATGATCACTGTCTGCCAAGCTACTCGGGCCCTAGTGTTCCTCGTGCCGTCTGAACCTACTTAAAGGAAGTTCCATACCAACCGTCGGAGCTTCCCAATGCATCCTCTGTGAAAGCACCAGCAGGAGGCGACATACCAGGCCATGGCAAGAAGGGCCTGGTTTGCCACTAAGGCACGACCTGCTAGGGAGAGTTTGGCCGAGCTCCAATAGAGAAGCTTGCGCCGAACACTCTCAAGGACCGTGGCAATCTGCTGCTCTATTGTAATGTCAATACCCACTCTGATCTCTCAAGGACTGTGAGCGAGGTCTCTCCTCAAAGCCCGCTCACTCTCCTGAAGGGTCCTCCTCCGCCTAAGGGGGTGAGCCTGCAACTCCTCACTGCTCCTCTGAATCGCATCGGCCACCCACGCAGCCCAGCCCTCGCACGGTGTCATCTCTGACTGCTCCCAAATCCCTGCCATGACTTACTGAATCTCCTCGTCCTACAAGAGGTCCTCTGGAATGCGGACCGCCTTCTGGGGGAGACCTCGGCGGGGCTAATCCAAGTTAAGTACCACTGGAGAGTGGTTTGACATCGTGGTACTTGCCAGAATCGCGGTAGATCTGCCTCTGTGTAGTGCCCACTCCCCAACATAGAAACGGTAGCAATCCATCAATTCTCCTCTGTCCAAAGGAGAAGAGAACCTACTAAAATCTGGCTCTCTCCACAGGTCTCTGCCACTGATCATGAAAATGAATTGCTCCTAGGAGCTACGCTCTGCTGCTGGCATCTCAGAAAACGAGGCGCCGCCCTGCTTGTCTTTCCCAAACTCCAAGTTGTTGAAGTCACCTCCAACAATCCAGGAGTCTACATCCAGAAGACACTCTAACAGCCTCCTCCAAAAGGCCGGGCAGTGCTGTCTACATGCTGGGGCATACACGTTTAGGATCCCAATCCTGGACTCTCCCGTCCGAACTCCCATCCAAACTGCCTGTCCTGGAATGAGCTCGCCCTTATCGTAGACCTCTGGAGCCAAAGTCTGTGAGATTGAGATGCAGACCCCTCCGCTCTGTCCTACTGCGGGGGACCACTTCTCTAGACTCACTGGGAGAAGGTGATAACGTCGTCTGATGTCTGCGGCTGAAAATATGTGCTCCTGAATCATAAGGATATCCAATGCCCGCCCTACCACCACTGCCCTCTACAACTCCTGCCGGAGTATCAGGTACTGCGGCTGGCTACGAACACAGTCGTGGAGCCCATGTACGTTCCAACTCACTATGGTCCGGCTCATGAGGACGGGGGTGTCAGGAACAAGGCTCTCCTATGAGTGGGTGTCTATCCCAGAAAGACTACCTTGTGTGACTTTGCTGAGGGTTTGGAGGGTGAGTAGTCGGTGTCTGTGCGGCGCCGTACTAGGGTGGATACTGGCTCAATACTGATCTTCCATGCCCATTTCATCATCATGAAAGAGGCTTTCACCCCCCCTGAACAGCTCTACACACTTTTGGAGGGGCCAGAAGTATGCTTGCTCCACCTTTGCCTCCAATGGCAATCTGATAACTCCTGTCGCCAAACCACACACCGGCTCCTCACGCGTGAAGCTCAACTGAAAGTTCACCTCTGCGCCATGGGCATGCTACTAAAATCTCCAAACAGGGTGTGTCTGAGATCCCACTGCACTGATCAAACCCCCCTTCCAGGGCTGAAGGACCATGAGCGTTACCTCCAGTGGTAGAGGATATGAGTCCGAAATCTCTAGATAGTTCCAGGGTCCTAATCTCTAGAAGTCCCGCGGTAAGGGACGCCCAAGCTGGAGGTTGGAAGCTGCTGACCGGGAGGACGAGCTTCGTCCCTCAGGATCCCTCCTTGAATGGACCTGCCGTTGCGATGAGGAAGCAGAAGGGGGCGTCATCGTTCCCTTGCCTGTTGGCAGGGGTGTCAAGGCAGAAGAACCTGATGTTGAGGTGGAGAGGGGGGCGACAGAGGGAGGGGTAGGGATGTGGGGGGTAGAGGGAGGGGGGTGGGTGGTGAGAGTGACCATAGAAGGGGGGACTGAGGGGGGGAGAGGGGGCGGGGGGAACCCTAGAGGGGGAGGGGGAGGTGGAAAAGGAAGAGGGGGAGGGGTCTGGAGGGGGAGGGGGAGGGGGAGGGGGAGGAGGACGACCTCAAGCCCCCCTTGTTGATCATGCTCGTCGAGGCTCTGGATCCGCTCCTCCGCGGCCGCCGTCGGGCTAGCGTCTGCGGCTTCTGCCATCGCCGCATTTGAAGCTCCTGGGGTTCGCTGCTGCTGCAAGGGTGGATACAGAGGTTGAACCTCTGAAGCTAGAGGATCGTCTGGATGGACGGTGGTCCTTGCCGCTGGGGGAGGTGGCTCCTACTGTTCCTCCTTCAAGGCCTCTCGATCAACCCTGTCCCTCTCTCTATGATTGGCCCTCCGCCTGCGGCGCTTGCAGGCCTGCTTGCTTGGTTTCTTTTTCTTTTTAATGTGGGTCTAGTCCCCTTCTGAGGGGGTAACCCATGGGGTCTGAGACTCTTGCTGCTCCTGCCTGAGAGGGCATTGGACTCGGGCTTGTTGACTCTTTCTACTTTGCGGGGGAGGGGGGGGAGGCGCACGGGGGAGGTCACGGGGGCAAATCTTTGGCGAGGTGACCCTTCTATCTGCACCGAAGACACTGGCCTGGTAGCCTGGAAATCTCCACCCTCTGGCGAAGTGTGCCCTCTTCAAGGGTCTCGAGAAGGATCAACTCTGGGAGGGACTCTGGGCTCTCAACCACCAGTATGATTCTGGGGACTCCATCATGTGCTAGAACTGAGGTGGCCAAGTGTGGCAGGGACTCGAGCGCTGTGCCAAATGCTCGACCAATGGAGGGGAGGATGGCTCGATACTCCTTGGGGAGCCCTGGGAAGCGGAGTGTAACCGGAAAACATGGAACATGGTGTGTTGTATCCATGTCCTCCACTGTGAACCCATGATACCAAGGAAAGATGCGGGCCAAGGAGGATGGGGCTCTGCTCCACTAGTGTCGAGGCAGTGTCAGGGGAGCTCAACTGGATGAGGAAAACGCCTCTTCCATAGATGGTGACCTCCTGGATGTGGTCTCCCTCTAATGCCAAGCTCGTCTGAATTCACTCTCGCACCTGTCTCCGTGTAGGCGTGAGGCCCACAATTCTACCCACAAGCGCCTTGTCCTGGAGGGACTGAACTGCCTGCTGTACCTGCTGCTTGTCAGTTGGGGAAAGAAGAATCTGAACAGCTGTGGGAGTCGAGGGTGCTGCCATAGAGCCCCTCCGGCTAGACCAAAGGTCACTACCAAGATTTTCTTTCACCGTGACAAGCACGAATGCTCCCGCTGCAGGGAGGCAAATGAAAAAAGGGAAAGGAAGAAGGATGTCGAGGCGGAGAAGAGAGGTGGAGAGGGCGGCAGGGAAAGTAGAGGGGAGGAGATGAAGGAGGGAGCAAGGGGAGGAGAAGAAGGAAGGAGTGACGAAGAGGAAGGAGGGCGGGAGAAGCGGAGAAGAAGAAGAAGAAGAAGGGGGGAGGCAGAATGATGGGGGGGCGCTAGCGGGAGGGGTGCGAGGCGGAAGGGAGGAGGCTAGGAGGCAAGGAGATGGTGGGGAAGAGTTGGGACAGATGAACGGTTAGGGGCGGCGGAGTGGGAGAAGGTAGGGCGGAGGTGGAGCGGGGAAGCAAGGAGGAGACGGAGCGGGAGGAGACGGAGCGGGAGAAGGCAGGGCGGGAGGTGGAGGTGGAGTGGGGAAGCAGGCAGAGCGGAGGCAAGGAGAAAGGGCGGTGCGGCAAGGAGGGCGGGGCAGCAAGGAGGGGGCAGTGGGCGGCCTATAGGCAGCCACGGGTGGAGAGGGGGAGCTCATCGAGCAACTCCATTAGGGCTTCTCTTTATCTTTTAATCTCCATTTAAGCCTGGAGTTTATGGTTTTCAATCTTATGAGTGACTATCGTGAGATTGAAACTGCACTATGCTATGTTTTTAGAGGATGAATTTGGGAATGTTCCTGGATTCATCTAGGTATATAAGATCTAGTGTCATTCATGCATACATCGGCATACACGTGGCCACATGGTTGCAGTTTATTATGTCTTTATTTTAAAATGATATGTTGCAATAGCATTGAAGAAAACATCATGAGTTCTATAATGATATGGGCCATTTCGCTTGTGCAATTGCCAAGGAAAGAGACATTAGGTTGTTTGTAGGAGAAATTCACGATTTCAAATCTCTCATTGTAGAAGCTAGCTCTCTACATCATATGACAAGATTGCACCTTAGATCCCAGCTGAGATGGTATGCAGTATTTGTGCAAGCATTAAAAAAAAGAAAAGAAACATGTAAGTTTTCTTGAATCCAGCCTTCAAAGTCTAACCTCTATAATTATTAAATATAACATATTGAGTCTTAAGTCTTGACAATTTACTTTTCCATACTTTACGTCATGTTGAGCATGGAGCAGCTTAAGAGATTGTATATGTAAATGCCAACCTACATCTCCTTGAGAGTATAGATCTCAGATGGATTTGGTAGCATTGAGTGGAATCC
Source organism: Dipteris shenzhenensis (assembly GCF_047967505.1). NCBI lineage: Eukaryota > Viridiplantae > Streptophyta > Polypodiopsida > Gleicheniales > Dipteridaceae > Dipteris > Dipteris shenzhenensis. The sequence goes on along the minus strand of NC_141597.1, from coordinate 59,999,384 downwards.
AAGGTAATTGAGTCCTGATGAGTGTTGAGTGGAATCCAAAGTAGTCGAGTCTTGATGAGTTGAAGAGGATACCTCTTGATATGTTGATTATTTTGCAAAGTAGAGAGAATGATGATGCCTATGACTTTTTGCAGTGGAGATGTTCTGATTATGATGCTAGACATGCTCGATGGCTCAAGCTCTTGTTTCACGAGTACTTCTTGCTACAGAGGCTATATAGTATATATGTACACATGGCACAGCCTTGGGATTATCGTAGGCTCCACAACCCGTTCATAGTTATTAAGGTTCATAAGGAGGATCATATACAGTCTTGAGCATCATCATCCTCATGACGTCGAGTAGAGGTGAGTATTAGAACAGAGAGCTGGAGCATCTCACAGAGCAATAGCAGCCCATGGAGTAGGTTGAGCTGTAGAGGGAGGAGGTGGTTCACGTTCAAGATCCACACTTCGTAGACTCGTAGGAGTTGTTTGACCAGATACGAGCCAGGTTTGAGGATGATATTTCTCCATCTTCCTCTTCAAAGGACACATCGTCTGCAAATCGTAGTGATGAGGGCACTGCAATAGACCTTGGATTAGGCCTTAGCCCTCAGTTCTAGAGACTAGACATCCGGCTTAGGCTGTTGGGTGCTGATGACGTCAATGGGGATGTCATAGTAGCTAGTCCCTGTTGAAGAAGTGAAAGGAAAGCATGAAGCTGAACACGAAATGAGAATGCTTGCTTGCTTATGGAATGAAGAAAGGTGAGGTCCATATGTAGGCACCTCTACATGAGCCACCAAGCTCCACAATCATCTCCTCAATTATCTCCTCAATCAGCTCCTAGAAACTCTCAATCATCCTATGTGGCATCTACCACCACCTAACAGTGCTTATGGGCACCTAACTGTGCCTCTAGCACACACACATAGAACCCAAGGTGTGCCTGGGGCATACACCTTGAGATATCCCATCATACCTCCCCTCAAGGGAATGCCTCAGGCTATGTCAAGGATACATCTAGTCTCATAGTTTCTCATGCCATCTCATGGTGGTCAAAGATAAATCTATGGCTAGGATCTCATGCTAGCAAGGGTTCCCAAGGGTGTGAAGTAAACAAAAGGGATACATAAGACCTTCCAATGGTTATCTCCCCTGCATGTACATGCACACAATGTCTGCAGGAGGTACCATGGAGCAAAAAACACATACACATGGCCTACATCATCATATGGTGACCGGAGGTGTTTACAAAGAACACAATAGTTTATTCCATTCATTTTGGAGGATTATCCAGGCAGAGTACCTTGACTCAACATAAAAGAGAGATCTGGAGCATATATGGAGATGGTTCAAAAAGCATAATCTTCATAGGAGGCCTCATCTTGTGGAGGCACATCAACTGAAAGTAAATTGGCAGTTTCTGGTTTTGTAGTTGCTTCCTTTTTGGCCTTACAAAACATTTCATGGTGATTGTTTTTGCCAAAATATTTGCAAGGATTGATCTTGAAGCAATCTTTTGAGAGGTGATTAGTCTTCCCACAATGTTTGCAAGGTTGAAACTTACCCATTTGAGTTTTTATGGCATAGGTTGTGTCATTTCCTCTTCGGAGTTCCTTGTGCCTTTCTTCTTCTTGAAGAGTAGTAGTAAGGCCTTCAAGAGTAAGATTAGGAAGATTTTTCAAAGTGGTAACAACATGATCATAATCCTCAGGCATACTTTTGAGCAATACTGCCATTGCATCATCTATAGTGATTGGAGAGTTGATAGAAGCAAGTTGAGTCATGAGACTCCGCATGTGATTGACATGAGCAGCCAAGGGAGTGCCACTAGCCATCTTCAATTCAAAGAAAGCAATCTTAAGTGACAATTTTGAGATGTGAGAGCTAGCACCAAAAATAATACCAAGCTTCTGCCAAGCTTCAGAAGGAGACTCCAAATCAGAAATGTGATGAATATAGTCATCTCCTAAGCCAAGAGCAATAATGCCATAGTCTTTCTCCTCTCTAGCAGGATCTCGTGCCGGGTGTATAGTAGCTGAGGATTCTCTAGCATTAGAGGCTGTTGAAGAAGAAGTTGAAGCAGGTTTGACGAGCCCCCAGAGGTTTTCCCTCATCAATGCAAACTTAACCTTCATCTGCCATGTGTGAAAGCCTTTACCATTGAACTTATTCATATTCAAGAAGGTCGCCATGAGAGGTTCTAACCCAAAATGGGCAGTGTCTACTCTCTTACAAGGCTAGAAAGAGTTGAAAAGCTTTCAAAGTACAGGCATTTAGTGTAGCGAAGACTTGTAACCAAATTCCATACTAAAAATCATAATGGAAATGATGCTTCATAGAGGTGGCTAAATGAAAGTATTCCAAGCAAATCTAGGTATAGCAACCTAAAGGAAAGTTGTAGCCACAATTGTATTGATGCTATTCAACACTTTAAAACATTAGAAATGCTAAAGTAGCATCTAATGTAGCATCAAACTCACAACATTGTCAAAACTGTCCAAAACAGAGGCCTGTGATCTTGGAGGGCTTGTATCTCACTCTTCAAAGCAAAGAAAAGAGGGCTTTCTAGGTAGAAATAAAGCTGGTATACCAGAGAAGAGCCACTGAAGAAGAGAGGCGAAATGCCACGTCACGTCGCCATAGCCAGCAGCTTGAAAGTCGACTGGTTTTTCGTCTGTTTCTCCCTCCCTGGTGGACCATTTCACTTCAAATCTGGGCAGGAGCTAGCTCATACTGTTGTGCAAGCTTGGCTCAGAGGAATTTTGTAATGGCTGCTCCAGCAAGTGGAATTGAACGAAATGGCGTCGAGAAGAAGGCGACTGTTGCGCGGTTTCGTGGGCACCATTGTCTAATTCCTCTGACATGGAAGTTCGCCCATATGAAGGGTCTCTCCAGCCAGAAGGACCCTGGGAATGGTTGCTTGTAGGTAGAGAACTCAGCCCTCCAAGTGTTTGGGTAGAAAGGGGCAAAAATGGAGAGGAAGGTGAAGAAGAAGACGAAGATGAAAAAGATGACATGGCATAAATGGGCTCAAGGAGGATCATAGTGCTCTGATACCATGTTGAAGAAGTGAAAGGAAAGCATGAAGCTGAACACGAAATGAGAATGCTTGCTTGCTTATGGAATGAAGAAAGGTGAGGTCCATATGTAGGCACCTCTACATGAGCCACCAAGCTCCACAATCATCTCCTCAATCATCTCCTCAATCAGCTCCTAGAATCTCTCAATCATCCTATGTGGCATCTACCACCACCTAATAGTGCTTATGGGCACCTAACTGTGCCTCTAGCACACACACATAGAACCCAAGGTGTGCCTGGGGCATACACCTTGAGATATCCCATCAGTCCCTGCTATGTGTGATGGAGTTTATGGTTTTCAATCTTATGAGTGACTCTCGTGAGATTGAAACTGCACTATGTTGTGTTTTTAGAGGATGAGTTTGGGAATGTTCCTGGATTCATCTAGGTATATGTAGCCTTGCTACTTGTATGTATTGCTTTTTGTATGAACTTATGATCCATGGATCATCTATATTTCATATACATTTTGACTCTTTGAGTCTTCACTTTTGATTTCCAAAGTGGTGAATATCATGTGCACAGTTTGTCTCGTGTATGTGTGTACTATGCAATGTGTGTGTGACACGTGCTTTGTGTTTGTGTGTGTGTGCACGCACTCTATTTCACCTAAAAAAGTTTTTGTGCATGTGCGTGCGCACGAGAGAGAGAGAGAGAGAGAGAGAGAGTCTATACACTTTGACAATGTATACTTTATATGTTAATAATAATGTGTGCAATATTTTTACATGTTCCTAGGTGAAACTCCTATCAAAATTACAAAACATTTCTGTTTGAAACCTGCAAAACGCATGAAATGTGTTTGGTAACATTGCTCTCTCCTTGCATTGTGAAGATGATGTATAGAGGGTTGCAAGCTGGCTCATTCCTTTTGTTTAAGGATCTGGGCATCTCTTCTGGCCTTGGAGCAGAGAGCCAACAGTCTTTTCTCCCAAGATGAGCCAGCAAGATTCTCACTTTCTTGCTGAATTACAAGAGGTGAAATGGGTAATTCTCTTGGACATGAACTCCTTGAGAGTGGGCGGGATGAGATGCAATCAACTCTGGCTTTTCTGCATCACGAAGGCAAACTGCTTTGGGACCTGGAGTGGGTTGAAGTTTCTCATGTTCAGCACACCTATCAGTTCTTTGTGTCTTTGTGTTTCTTTGGAGTATACTCATCTGATTCTGAGTTTGTAAGTCTTCCCAAGTTATTCTGCTGCGGAGGTTAGGGGGTTAGAAGCTAGCCTTAGTTGTTATAACACAGTAGCGTGAGTGGGATGACAAACTGGCTCATTCCTTTGGTTTGAGGAGCTGGATGTCTCTTTTAGCCTCGGAGCAGAGAGGCAACAGTCTTTTGCTCCTGGGATGAGCCAGCAAGAGGATGCCCAAGATCAATTATAACGTTTTTGCTGAATTGCAAATGTCTTGAACATGAACTCCCTTGCAAGTGAGCAGGATGAGATGCAATCAACTCTGACTTTTCTGTATCACGGAAGGCAAACTGCTTTGGGATCTGGAGTGGGTGGAAACTTCTCATGCTTGGCACACCTATTTGTGATGTCATGATTGGGCAAGTCCCTTGGCATTAAATCAAATTCTTGAAGCGCTTGTCAATTACCTGCCATCATCAACTAGAAAATGAGCTGCAGTCAACAAATTATTTTGGAAGTCATCAAAGAATGGAGAATGAAAAAAAGAAATGAAAAGAATGGAGAATGAAAAATTTTACATTGCTATGTTTGAACAAAGGAAACATCTCTCATACAAGGATTTATTGGCGAGGTAGGAACCTGTTCCACATCATGAGTAAAAGCTGCAAGAGCTGCAAGCTGGCAATGCGTTTTGAAAGCTAGTGGAACTTGAAGTCAAACTGAAGGTTACTGGAGAATTGGAAACTACAGAACTCCACTATTGATGAGACTTCTTTTCGAGATATTTTCATACAAACAATCTGTCCCTCGTTGCATGGTCTTCATTGGTTAGGAGTTGCTCTTTTTGAATCTCTAATAAGATAAATCAGTAATTTTGGTTGATCTTTCCTTTTTGTTCCCCCATGTTTAAACAGGTTGCTTCCTACTATGGATGGCCAGTTTCGACAACTCATTGTATTGTTGGTGCCTTGGTGGGATTTGGTTTGATTTATGGAGGTGTTAATGCAGTTTATTGGAGCTCTTTGGCGAGGGTTGTGTCGTCATGGATCATTTCACCTGTTCTAGGGGCTGCTGTCTCGTTTGCTGTGTACAAGTTTATAAGAGTGGTAATTTTATATCTGCTGCCCTTTTGCACTCTTTGTACCACGCTGAGGTTTTATGGATGCAACATAAAGCAAGCAACAGCAACACATACGCAATAGAGTGAGTGTCTTTATGCTGTTTTTTATTCCCCCTTTTGCGAGAAAGGGGGGGGGGGGGGGGGGGAGGGGGTTCTGACTGAAAAGCAACATTGATGTGGCTATGAAAGCCCTCACATGAGCAGACCTGATTGCAATCCTGATGATGAATGCTTCTTTTACTCATGGAATCTTTAAATTCCAAACCCTTACATGGTATGGCTGATGGAAATTTGTAATCTGCTATTTCATAAATCTTGTGGATGGAAAATGAATTGGCTGGTGGTATCCTACAGCGAAAGGGAATGATTATTGATGCTTTTGATTTATTGCTCTACTTCATTTCACTTAAGGCCTAGACAATAACATTGGAAAGTGAAAAAAGTAAAAGAAAAGTGAAAAAATAAAGCCTGTTTATTTACTTTATAAAAGTTTTAGCAAATTTCAGGGATCAAAAGACAAATCTATTCAAATTTTGGTAGGAATCAGGAATGAAGCGTGTGGAAGAGATAAACTTAGCTATCCTTACAAATGCATCTACTTCTTGGAATGTTTCTTCTCGAGGCTAACATTTTGCTTTATTTCGTTATTAAGTTAAATTGTCCTTTTGTTCCCTAGATTGTCCCTTGCTGTCCCGTATGCCTGGCATTTTCTAGGCATTCCCAATAGTCCCTAAGCAGAACGGCATTCCCAAGTAACTATGAAGAACAGACCTAGGGTTCTTGTCCTCCTCCCAAGGGTTTTCTAGGAGGTCCCCTTGCTGCAACACCAGCTGCTCGAACCCTCCCATTACTGCTCCATGCTTTCATAAGCTGCTCTATGGACTGATCAAACTTTATCCAGTCTCTCATTGGTTGGTCACTCCTCTCCATCAGCCTCAGAAAGCTGCTCCTAGCCTCCCCTTGCTGCTCCAAGCTCCCATAAGCTGCTCTAGACTGCTCTAGAGCTGCATCCAAACTGTTCTGCACTCTCTCCTACTGGCTGGTCATTCTACATCACCATCAGCCTCTTCTCTGTTATAAACTCTATCTCTTGTTCACGAAGCTCTATTCCTACGTGGATACAAATCACGGGCGATGGCATTCATTTGTTCCACCCAGCCAAACTCTCATGGATAGCAGATCATCAGATCAAATCGTTCCTTCGTTATTTTCATACTTATCCATGAGACCCTCATTTCCCTAGATAGTTCTCCTTGCCAAATGTCATCAATTTAGCCTCTCCACTTGGTGCACCTTTTTACCCCTCTCTTGGGGCACATTAAAAACCACTTGCCCCTTGGCATTATTGCACATTTAGGTGCACCTAGGCCTTAGCACTCAAAACTACCTAGTCAATGCCATTCCACCCTCACCTAGGACCTTGGCAGTTACTTCTCTTGACCATTTCAATTACGCACATTAACTAATACAAAAGTTGGTCATCTAAGAGAAAATGCCCACCGATCTATCCGAGGTCATGCTATCTCGGCTAGAGCATAACATTCCTTCCCTCTTCAAGCATCAGCGTCCTCGATGATGAAATCTGGGAACGCTCTCCGTAACTGGTATACGGATTCCCAGGTAGCTTCCGATAGAGGCTGACCATGCCATGCAACCAACACCGTGGGTATCTTCCGATTTCGTATTTGCATTGTTCTTCGGTCCAGGATTCTTGTTGGCTTGTGCCTTGCAATATCCTCTATCTCCTGAAACAAAACCACACCTTCGATTAGTGAATCACCTGTATGCAAAAATTTCTTTAAGCGCGAAACATGAAAAACCGGGTGCATCTTACACCCTTGTGGCAATTCTAATTTATAGGCTACACTGCCTATTCTCTTTAGAATTAACCACGGCCCACAGTATCAAGGTGATAACTTAGCACACTCTCCTGAAGTCAACGACTTCGAGTGCGAAGGAACTCTAAGAAAAACTTTTTCTCCTTTCATTTCTAAAACATTCAGAGAACTCCTCTGTTATAAGATTAGCCAGCTTGGCCATCTCACCACTTTGCGTAACATCAGTGCTAGCTGAAGAATCATCAACCGGCTCTACCGATGCTGTGCAAAGGAATAAAAACTCTACTTGAGCCTTTCTGATTTTCATCACGGAAACCAACGGTCCTTGAGGTATATCTTTTTCACCTCGCAAGACATAAAGCACATCATTCATCTTGAATTGATATATGTGCTTTTTCCAGTCAATGGCTGGATTCTTTCTAGAATGCCACGCCATACCCAGGGCTATATCTGCATGAGCAAGCTTGGTCATTTCAAAATCCAGCTTCTCAGCATATTCCTGAATCTGAAGCTCCAACTGGGTAACCCTTTGGTCCCATACTTCAGTTGAACTTCCATCTGCCATCCTGACTGTATACGCATAGTCAGATGGACTTGTCTTTAATTTCAGCCTCTTCACGAGCTTGGAGTTAATCACATTGTGAGTTAATGCCGAGTCAAACAACACAATGACATCATGACTGGCCACTTGCCCTTTCATTTTAATTAACTCCGTATCATTGAAGGCCGTATACCCCGTTGCTGCGGGCTTAGATAGGATGTTATCAGGTGCACTCGTCACTAACTTAGCAACAGATACACATAACAAACAAGGTACTAACCTCTGAGAAGGTCCCGCCAGTTGCATCTGCATATGTTCTGCATTGGGACTCTCCTGCATTTCCACGTCGCATTCAGATATTATCATATTAGCCGTGCGACGGTCTTTATTCAGTGGACAATCCTTCCACTGATGTCGCCGAAGGTAGCCGAAGCACAATCCTTCTTTCCTAGCTTTCTCTTTTTGTTCAGGGGTCAACGAGGACTTTGACCAAGCGCGGGCTGCCATTGGAGTTATTTTCCTTTTCACCCCAATGGTGGTACTTGTTTTTACTGGTCCCTCAACCGGCTTCACTTGCTTGGTTTGGCCACTTGGCTGCGAAACACTTGTCTTTGAAACCCATTTCCTCGAAAATCCCCCTTTTTTCGGGTACTCATATTGAGTCCTGCCTGCACAAATCCACCAGATCTGCCTCTGGCATCCTCATAGTTCAGGGCTACTGCAATAGATTCATCTAATGTGGTCACATATTTAGCCCGAACTTCCATTTTGATCTTGTCATTCAGTCCATAGATATAGTCTTTTAACTGAACCGACATAGGGAGAGGGTCTGTTATTTTCATGACACATTTCCTGAATTTGTCAGTGTACTCTGCCACTGACAGACTCCTCTGACGAAGATTTCTATAAGCATCCCAAGCTCGGGATTCTTCATCAGGCGGAAGAAAGTGTTTCTTGAATTCAGCTTTAAACCCTTCCCAGGTGGTTGGAGCAACTTGATCCTTCTGTTGCTTTATCCACCATCTGTCCGCTGCCTCAATAAACAGGTGGGTGGCCTTGCGGATTTTCTTTAGATCGGATCTAATTTCACAAATGGCGAAGGCTTCTTCCCACTTGTGTAACCAAACCTCGATCACATTAAGGCTGCGCTCGGTCATCCGACCAGCGTACTTCTCCGGTCTATAATTAGCGATATTAGGCACTTTAACCCTTGCATTCTCTAAGGAATGTATACTGGGCTCTGGCTCTACTGGAGCTTTGCCCTTATCAATTCTAGACGGTCTAGCAGACAAGGCTTGCACCATCTCCCTGATCTCATTTTGACCAGCATTCACTTGAAGCTGCTGGTTCATAATCTGCTGTAAAGCATCTTCTAATATCGAAATCCTACCAATCAAAGTAGGTGCTGCCTAATGTGACATCTGTTGTGTAGACTGCACTCTAGACTCACTAGGATTCACCCTTGAATTCTGCCCTTCTGCCTCCATAGATTCACAATGGAAGATGGGTTTTTTTTTTTTTCAGTCTTTTCTAAAACCCAAATAACCAATATATACACCCTTCACTTCTGTTCTACTTTCCTGGTTTTTTTTTTCTTTTCGACGGTGCAGAAATAACAGGACCATATGAAAAACAAAAAAAACTGCATGGAAAGAAAGGGCTCCCTGATTTCTCCTCTTCAAACGATTCGACGATAGAAGGCCTAGGTTGATCTTGCAAGAGAACTTGCTACAAGGGTCTGCGCCAGCCCCCTCAACCTCGCGAGATAAAATATGCGTTGATCAGAGGAGGTCTCGTAATATTCGACGGATCACGTCACCTCTGCGCTGCCTTACGTGATACCAAATGTTAGGCTCAGCCTAAGCTTTTCTCTCTCCTATGCTCTCAGCAAAGTCACACAGGTGTTGGCATCAATTTGAATTATGCACGTCGCAAATCTGCTCACTATCCCGATTTCAAGTCCAAAAAAAACAGTCGCGATATACTGTTGTTCTTCACTTCAAACTCCCTGCTCGGCTACTGATTGCTCGACGATTCACTCTTCCTGTCGAACCTGCTCCAACGACCCTGTCGAATTCGAGCAGACGTCGACAACCTCGTTTACCCGTCACCTGCGACTGTTTTTCCACGCTAATAGCCCGTCGCATGTTAGTCGTGTCACCTTGTTCATCGTGAACAGATAGTCAAGTTCCCCATGCTACTCCTGTTTAGCAGAAAGCGGTCCCGATTCTGCTTCGCCTCAAAACTCGAAATCTTCCCCCTCCTTGGACTGCTTATCCCCCTCGACAGTCGCGATTTCAAGATTTGAAATCGATTCTTTGAGAGGGGGAAGAGTAGAGGAAGGGAGCAAGAGAGTGAGAGTGAGAGAGAGAGACACACTAGTGCGGGTGTGAAGTGATAGTGAGCCACACCACAAACTCACTTATGTTTTATTAGGATTAGGTTTACCCTATGACTGTCTTAAGACAGTCATAGGTGTCCTATCTTTAATTCTTTAATTAAGGGTAGGCAATGTGCCTTTACCCCCAACAACCTCCCACCTAAAGGCCAATGTGCCTAAAGGGGAGAAAAGAATAAAAATTACAGCAATATACAGTTACTGTATACAAGACCATAAAGTAAGAATGGTCTCATCCTAATCCCATGATGTGGCGGCAATGTGCAAACCGCTCTGTAGGCAAGCTCTTAGTGAGCAAATCTGCAGGATTATCATTAGTATGTACTTTCACAAGCTCAAGACGCTTGTCTTCCAGTACCTCCCTGATGAAATGATATTTCACTTCTATGTGCTTGGTCTTCTGATGAAAGACCGGATTCTTTGCCAACATGATAGCACTCTGACTATCAAAATGCAAAACTGGCATGTCACCTGTAATGCCCAAATCTCCCACCAGCCGAGTAAGCCATATTGCTTCCTTGCACGCCTCAGTGGCTGCAACATATTCAGCTTCTGTGGTTGACAGTGCAACGCATTTCTGCAACCGAGACACCCATGATATAGCACCTCCTGCAAATGTGAAAATATAACCGGTAGTAGACTTCCGGTTATCTGCATTCCCTGCATAGTCTGAATCTGTAAAACCATGCACCAATGCATCCTGCCTACCATAGCATATGCACAAGTCTTTGGTACCTTTGAGATACCTCAAGACACCTTTCACTGCTTCCCAATGCCGCTTGCCTGGATTTGCCATATACCTGCTGATGACTCCCACCGCAAAAGCAATATCCGGACGAGTGGCAACCATGGCATACATCAAAGATCCAACTGCAGATGCATACGGAACCTTGGCCATTTCAGCCTTATCATCATCTGATCTGGGGCTGTCCTTACTGCTGAGTTTTAAATGTGGAGGCAACGGGGTACTAATGGACTTCCCCCCCTCCATTTTAAACCTCTGCAGTACTTTGTCAATGTACTCTTTCTGTGACAGAAACAAAAATCCCTTGGACCTGTCACGAGTAATACGCATGCTAAGAATATGATTTGCATCACCCAAGTCTTTCATGTCAAAAGACTTATGCAGTTGTTTCTTCAAAGCACTAATCTCATGCTGAGATTTACTGGCAATAAGCATGTCATCCACATATAGAATGAGTAGCATCAAACTGCCATCCTTTGCCCGTTTGGTGTATAAGCAATGATCGGTCTCACACCGATGATACCCTTGGGACTGCATGAAGGCATCAAACTTTTTGTACCATTCCCTTGGCGCCTGCTTGAGTCCATACAAGCTCCTCTTGAGCTTACACACAAGCTGTTCTTTCCCTTTAATAGCATATCCCTCTGGCTGACTCATATAGATCTCATCATGAAGATCTCCGTGAAGAAAAGCTGTCTTCACATCCATCTGACATAAATCCATGTCATCATGAGCAACAAGAGCTAACACTGCTCTCAAAGTAGTCATCTTGACTACAGGTGAAAAGATCTCATCAAAGTCAATGCCCTTCTCCTGCTTAAATCCCTTGGCAACCAATCTGGCCTTATACCGAGGTAAAGCATTTGAATCCACTTTGACTTTGTAAACCCACTTGCATGGCAAAACCTTTCTGCCTGCAGGTAACTGCACCAAGTCCCATGTATCATTCTGAAGTAGGGAGTCCATTTCTGACTGCATGGCTTTCTCCCACTTCTTTTTCTCTGTTCTTCCCATAGCTTCCTTGAAGCTGGAAGGCTCACCACAATCAGTCAGCATGATAAAATCAGCCACATTATTGGCTCCTGGAACAAACCTGGCAGGAGGCCGTTGTGCACGGGTGCTCCTCCTCACAAAATGTTCCGGATTAGGCTGCTGTCCAGCCTGTTGTTCATGCATGACGGGTGGCTGTACCACCATATCTGGCTGTTCTACGGCCTCATCTGTTGGCACATCCAGTGGTGCATCATTGGCAAAATTATCTGGCTGATTTTCAGCCTGTATACCCTCTTGAACAGGGTGATCTGCAGCAGGCTGCTGCTGCATATAAATGGGCATTCTTTGCTGTCCAACATCATCATAAATAACCCTCCTGTATTCCACAGGTTGCACGGGTTCCTTGTGTACACTATCTTCTTTAAAGATGACATCATTGCTGCGTATAATCTTCCGTTTAACGGGATCCCATAACCTGTACCCCATTTCACCTTCGTCACCATATCCCATAAAGATGCATCTGATAGACTTTGGATCCAGTTTGGTGCGTAGATCTTTGCGTACATGAGCAAAGCACTCGCAGCCAAATACCCGTAAGTGCTTATATGAGGGTGGCTTGCTAGACCACACCTCCTCTGGCACTTTCAACTCCAAAGCCTTATTTGGTGACCTGTTAATAATGTGAACTGCTGTTTGCACGGCTTCTGCCCAAAAGCCATGGGGTAATGCAGCATAAGACAACATACATCGAACCTTCTCCTGAATAGTTCGATTCATCCGCTCACTTGCACCATTTTGAGATGCATTATGAGGGGCTGTGAGCTCCTGTTTGATGCCCTTAGCTTGGCAAAATTGCACAAAAGCATGTGACACATACTCACCCCCATTATCGGATCTGAGGCATTTCAGCCTACGACCTGTCCGATTCTCAACCTGAGCGACAAACCTCTTGAAAGCATCTAGGGCATCTCCCTTATGCTTCAAGAAATAGACCCACACCTTACGTGTGGCATCATCAATGAAAGTAATAAAATATTTTGCACCCCCTAGTGATAACTGTGGCATCTCACACAAATCAGTGTGCACTAGATCAAGTGGTGCTCTATTCTGGGGAGATCTCCTCTTATGAGGAGTCACAGAATGCTTGCCAAAAATACAATGATCACAAGTAGGCAAATCTGAAAAAGAGAGAGGCGGCAGATAACCCAAACGTGACAGTTCTTGCATTCCTTTAACAGACATGTGTCCCAACCGGCTATGCCACAATGAAACCTTTGGCAGCTCGGTTATGGCAACAACATGATTACCCACACTGGAAGCATAAAGAGGGTACAAGGTATCACTCTTAAAACCCTCAGCCACTACTGTCTGGCCATCAGTAATCACCCATTTGGAATCCCCAAATGTGGTGTGGTAACCACTGTCATCTAATAAGCCACCAGTGCTAATCAGATTTTTCTTGATTTGCGGCACATGGCGAACACCATCAAGCATAAATGACTGTCCATCAGGAAATACTATCTGTATACTGCCAATCCCTGCAATCTGACATGCATAGTTGTTCCCAAGATGAACAACTCCATGAGTACCTGTGTAGGAAGTAAACCACTCCCTATGAGGTGTAACATGAAAAGAGGCACCTGAATCCAAGAGCCAGGTGTGCATGTCATGGCCATCAATAACCAAAGCATGTGCTATTACAGCAGAAGAGCATAAAACATCATGTATGTCACTGTCACTGTCACTGTCCTCTGCTGCAACATTCACTGCATCCTTTGTTTCAGCCTTCTTGGCTTTCTGATCCCGTATGAACTTGAAGCACTTCGACTTCACATGTCCCTTCTTGCCACAATAAAAGCATTCAATGTCCTTTTTGCCACGGGACTGACTACGGGATTTGGACTTACTAGCAGATCTCCCCTTCTGCTGAGTCCTGCCTCTGTCCTGTACCTGCAAAGCACTTGAAGACTTGCTGCCCGCATTATTCTTCCTGCTCATCTCCTCCATAAGGAGAGAGCTCTCTACATCAGCATAAATAAGAGTGGCATTTGAGTTTGACAGGGTGGTCTTGAAAGTGTCCCAACTCTCAGGGAGGGTACACAGCAAGAAAGTAGCCTTGAACTCCTCATCAAGGTTCAACCCTTGTGCAATCAGCTGTGTAAAGATAGCATTGAACTCACTCAAGTGTGAGGTCATAGCTGTACCTTCCTTCATGCGAAGATCAACCAGCTTCTTCAGCCAATAAACCTTACTGGCTGAGCTCTTTTGGGCATATAATTCTTCTAGTCTTTGCCATAGACCATAAGAGGTCTTTTCAGCCTGTACATTGAACACAAGAGTGTCTGAAATAGTGAGCATGATAGCTGCCCTCGCGGACAAATCAAGCTCTTCCCAGTCATCAGCTGCCATATCAGATGGCTTGACACCCTTTACCCTTATGGGCTTAGCAATCTTCTTTAACAGAAGTACATTCAAGCACTGTTCTGCCCATAATGCATAGTTATGTGCTCCTTCCAGTTTCTTTATGTTCAGAATTGAAGAATCACCTCCTCCTGATGCCATATCAGATGAGGAAAGTACCTGACTCCCTGGAAGTAAAAAGACTGAATAAAAGTTCTGATTTCTCAGAAAAGCCTGCTCTATTCAAGAGCCAGAAGCACTCTCAATGGTGCTGTTTTTACTGTCAGTAAAATCTGCAGCAAAACAGTAAATGTCCCTGCAAATACTGTACCTTCTGACAAACTGTTCTGAGCTCAAAGAGGCATAAAAACAGTAATTTCAGACTGCTGCTGCTGCTCAACAAGTGCTTAACAGTGCATAATCATCTGACAAAACCACCAACACTGCTGTAAACACTGCTGTACTGACTGTACTGATCACTTCTCCCACCTCAGATGAGGTATTGCACTGAGTTAAATTGCAGAAACCACTTGACAAACACCCCAAAAACAGTAAATGACCCTTCAGCCTGTCACAAAACCTGCAACAGTAAATGGGATAAATCCCAAGCAATCACCCTTATACCAAGGGGAGAAAATGCATCTGAAGATCTCTATCGGTAACCCAAGTGCTATCAAACAAAGTCTGGGCAAAAGCCCCTTGATCTGACACCTGAATCAAGTGGAGAACACCTCAACACTGAGGTAGCATGCAATATGAAATCTCTCTGACACTTGTACCTGACAATGTGTAATGCATAGGCTGCCCCTGTGTACTCAGTAACAACACAAATCACAACGTACAGACACCAAGAAGAAAATCTTTTGAGCACTGTCAACGATGGGCAGTTAGGGACCGAGTAAACTCGATGCGCCCTGACCAAGCGTGGCTCAACTGAGATTTTCAAAGTGCGTACAAAGAATGTGACCTGCAACAAATGTCACCAAATGCACTGCGGAAATAAAGCAAATGTGTGCTCCCTGGCTACACATCCCTGGCTACACACTGCCTCAAGGCATATACTGCAAACACATCCAGGCAAAAGCCCTTTGATAAGATCACCCAAAACTGAGAATTGCACTCAGTAAATGCATAGAAGCTTCTGCAAGCATCTGAGCTTCCTGAATGACAAGTAACTGCACAAACACCACCACTGTGGCACAAGTCACCTCAAGTGTGAGTGACACGAGAGTACCTGATGTACCTCAACAAATGCACAGTATACTGCTAGAATGCTTCAGGAATATTCCTCTTCCAATCAGAAAATGTGCTGTACTTTCCAGTACCTGCAAAGTATCTGCTGTACTTTTGTCCCTGCAGAGTACCTGTGTACTATCGGTGCACACTTCCCAAAAAAAAAAAAAGAGATTTTTTGCAGCAAAGAAAAGCTGTACTTTTGTACCTAGCTGATGTCGACGCCAACCGTACTGTACCTGCCGTACAGTACACAACAATGCCAAAGCTTCCGTACAAAGTTGTACGGCAGTCCGTACGGCTGTACGGACTGTCCGTACAGCTGATGTATGAACTGATGTAAAAACACAGCAGCTATGCTACTGTACTGCAGCAGGTTGACGACGCCCACGCCCGCTTCAAAGACCTGCAAAATGCGCAGCTGCCGTACGAAATGCGCCCGCCTTCTCTGATGCCCTCGAAAAACCGCGCCGCCTGCGATGCACGCTAAACCCGCGACCACGCTATCGAGCCCGTCCATACGGTCGTACGGACGACGTACGGCCGTACGGATCTGTCCGTACGTCCGTACGGTGTGGATGAAGAGGGGGGAAGAGAAGGCTTGATAGCTCTGATACCAGTTGAGAGGGGGAAGAGTAGAGGAAGGGAGCAAGAGAGTGAGAGTGAGAGAGAGAGACACACTAGTGCGGGTGTGAATCCAATCGTCGTCCCTCAAAAACCGAGAACCAATGGAGGGAATAGTCAATGAAGAATGACCTTCGTGTGGATCTTGTTAATGATTCCATCATACATAGTCTTGGCCCTTGGGACTTAGTTACTCAATTTGTCATTGTCGATATGTGAATTCAAGAGGCTTTGGCCTGATCTTGGAGAGTATTTACTATAAGTTTCTATATTGGAGCTCCTCCAATCTCTCTCACACGAAGAGCTCTTGTGTTGAACCAGGTTTTGTAGAACCTGAGGGTTGCTTGCATTTTTGCAAGGCTTAGCCTACAAGCACTTTTTAAAACTGTTTTGGATCAAGACATCTGTTGGTGGTATAATCCCCACATTGGTTGTTGGCAACTCCTTTAGGGTTACCTTAGGCGGTCAAATTGCCCTAGAGTAACGGCTGATCATTGTATGAGTTTTATCAAAAGCACGATATAAACAGTTTGACATAAGGTGGATTGGGGTGGGTTGTGGGGTGGTACTGTGTGTTAACATGCACCCCTGTTGATGGATATGTATTAATGTTTTGGATTCATAGACCCATGGGCCCGAGTTTGTATGGCAATATAAGTGGTTCAGAATGGGGTGGGGGGATAAGATGCACCCCTATTGATGGATATATGGTGGTATTCACAGGCCCCATGGGCCCCCTGCACGTTCACAATTCTATTCTTTCTCGTAACATCAAAAAATCAACTTCATATCCTTACATCTAGGGAACGCCTAGAGAAATTTCCTAGGACGTTCCATAGGAACGACTCACTAAAATGGTAATTTTCAGCTTTGTAGGAGGCAGGGAATTCTTTTGCTTTTTCATGATCTTTCCCTGGTTGCCTTGTTTTTGTATGCCATTTGGTAATCCATCACCATTCTCTAGACTCCTTCACCCTCAACTCCTCCACCATGGGTGATGTGGTGTTCCTATTCCTCTCTCTTGAGTCTCATTCTTGAGTTCCAAAGGGGTTGCACATATCCGTTCCGAGTAACTATGCTCTCCTTATGAAAAGGGTGGGAGCCTAAGATGGAGGGAGTTGAAGGCTCCACTTACAATTGAGTGTGTTGGGCTTGGGGACAGGTGTTGGAGCGAGTGCACAAGTGTTGGGCTCTTCAAGAGACATGGTGCAAGAGGGCCAAGTGGAGGAAGCATGCAAAGCTAGCGTCCATTAGGGATTCCCTAGATGTTAGGTACACGCTTCCCCTTGCCATTTGTGTGAATGTGTTGTCATTTTGGGAGGCAGGTTTTCATGGTTACCTCGTGGCAGCCTTGCAATATGGAAACCCTACCATGTGTGTCATTGTCACAGAGTGGTAGATCATTGTTGCCACATGGCAATCGCCATGCGTGAACCTTGCCCCTAGCATTGTTTCCATGTCATTGTCACCATATGGTAGTCCTTCCATGTAGTAATTTTACCACATGTCACTCTTTGTTACATGGTAGTACCACCAAGTGGAAAGTGGCTTTCCCTCTCTCCCTTCAGGTTCCCCCGTCTTCCCCGCTCAAGATAAGCTAGGATTTCAAGGTCATTACCACTTTGATTTCAAATCTTTTATCCACAGATTGCAGAGCTTACAAACCTTTCCTCTGGATCTCCCACTTTGGCAATTCATGTGGAAAAATATCTGGTAGGGCTGGAAAAAAGGTTGGTTGAGGTACTCAGGAGGATCCTTTGTTGGTGTCTCCTCTATTGCCGTAACCAACAGAAGTGAAGTCTTTACTTGACGTTTATGAACCCACTTCTTTACTTGTAGGGCAGAGGCAACTAGGGTTGAAGGAGAGTCCCTAGAACCAGTTAGCTCAATAAGTTTTCCCTGGTGGACAAACTAGATAGTATGGCTGTGAAAACTGATTGATGGATCATAGTCGTAGAGCCACTATTGTCCGAGTATGACATTGTACCGAGAAAGAGGCATGATGTCGAAGTTCAACTTGTCCGTATAATGTTGGATGCGAAAAGACAAGTTTTTGATCCTGGTGTTGCACAAGAAGGTAGTTCCATTTGCGAGTTTAATCTGATAGTCCATGGGACTAGGACTGGTGGTCAACCGAAGTTTTTCGACCATAGATCTAGCTAGGAAGTTATGAGAGTAACCACTATCGATGAGGATAGTGACTGTTGTTCCACGAATCGATCCTTGGACACAAAGTACTTGAGTGGCCAGGGAAGAGCCCTACTATAATCAACACAAAAAGGATTTCCTCAATTTGGGACATAATATCACCACAACCAAAACTGTGGGTTGCCCTAATGTCCCCACAAGAAGGCGCTGCCCTCTTCAACATGTTAAGCATCGATTGAGGACTCTTGCCTCAATCCTTTGGTCTCACTTTTCTAGGGTTCAGGTTTTAAGCTCTGACATTTGGTGTTAGTTGTGTGACATTTTGACACTAGATTTCCCTTAATTACTCCTAATTTCTGAAATCTTCCTTTTACTTTCCCTATAACAAAGACTGATTTTTAAAATCCACCTCCCAACCCCCCCCCCCCCCCCCCCTCCCTCTTCATGTTTTCCTTTTATAGGTGATAAAGTCCAACAAAGACTTTGGAAGGATGAAACCAAACTCAATGCGATACTTTACTGATCAGAAGATTGTTTAAATGACAGTAGTAAGAAGGCATTTTGATAGCTCTCAGCTAAGAATTTTCTTCGCATTCTGATGCCAAAGTAAGACCAAAAGCATCAATGTCATTTAACCCTTATATGGTGTCCCTAACCACCAAACCCTTCATCATCCTTGAATACTAGATGTATGGCTTGAGGGAACAAGCATTGGATTCTGTGGGGACGAGCATTTTCTGAGCGAAATCTTCCGAGCGTCCGAGCAAAGGAAAAAAAAAGCTTCCAACTATGCATAAATATGGCAAAAATCAATCAGAAGAAAACATAGTTTCACTTAGAAATATGCAAAGTATTATAGCAATGCCTATTTTATACAAAAATCTTTAGGTGAATCTGTAGGAATGGTGAGAGCATAATGGGATGGCTTTTGAAGAAACCCACATGTAGAGTAGACTTCTCTATGAAAATTCCCTTATGATCCTTCTTACAACTTTTACTTAATAGGGGGTGACATTGAAAACCCTCTCTCAACCTATCTTCATGAAAGAGTTTCTTCAAAGAAAACTCATTGAAGCAAGCCATCCAGGTAGTTTCGCCAGCGAAACCCCTTTGAAGCAAGTCTCCCAAGGTAGTTTCGCTGGCGAAACTACCTTGGACAGCACTTTTAAAAGTGACATAACTTTCATATCCAATGTCCAAATATAGTCATTCAACCACTCAAATTGATCGGAACATCCCATTTGAGCACATCTATGGAGTTATATTTTGAAAAATCTTTCATATATAGTATTAAATATTACATGTATTTTATGAGACTGATATATAAGCCCAAGTTAATACTTATTTATATAGTAATTTAAACTTCTTTAGAAACATGTCCATAAATATGCTATAAAAACACTAAAAAGATATTGCCATATGATATAAATGTGTTAATAAGTAATTATATATGCATAGTATTATTACATTGAGAGTGATTATGAGGAATGTTTCTTAAAGGAATCAACACTTTTTTAAGGTAATAAGAGGGGTACAAAGATATGTCTCTAAATAAGAAAATTATGTTGTGTAAAAATGAATGAGTGACTAGTCTGTATATTTTTATGATAAAGGGATCTAGTTCTTGTGAAAATAAAAGTGTAAAAACCATGTTTCCTAAAGAAAAACATTTTTAAAAATCTCTTGAAAAACACGCTCGGATAAACCTGCTCATAGGTTTTTGCTCGTAAAATTGACGCATCCGGATTCTGTGGGTTCAAGACCATGGAGTGCATACTTCAGAAATATGTTACATGATTTGCTCTTTTGCTATCAGGACTATGATAAGTTAAACCTCTTATTTCAGCCGGGTTGTGTGCGACATGTTATGTTGTTTCAAACCATTCTAATGATTGATGTCTTCTATTCAATTGTCTCTGTTCTGTGTCTTTTCCATGATTAGTATCGTAACTGAATTTTGTCATATGCAGGCTCAAAACATTGACTATCGACTGAAACATGTTACCTTGTGTTATGCAGTTTGTTTACAGTGCACCCAATCCAGGTCAAGCGGCTGCCACAGTGGCTCCAATAGCAGTATTTGTTGGAGTTATGGCGTTTTCTCTAACAGCCTTTCCCATGACTGGGAATCCTTTTCTCATTTTTGCAAGAGCAGTTGCTTGTGGATCTTTAGGAGGCTATCTTATGCACAAAGTTATACAGGGGCAGCTTGGCGCTCTGCTTGGAGCTTACTGTGAGGTTCCACCTGATGTGAAGGAGGAGAATACTAGTGGCATTATGAATTTTCTGAGGGATGTTGGTGGACCTACAGGGACACAGCTGAGGATTGTTTATGGGGTCTTCGGATACCTTCAAGTTTTATCTGCATGTTTCATGTCTTTTGCTCATGGTGCGAATGATGTAGCCAATGCAATTGGCCCCATATCCGCTGCTTTAGCAATCCTAAATGGAACAGGACTTAGCGGTGAAGTGGCTATACCAACCGATGTGCTAGCTTGGGGCGGATTTGGTATTGTAGCAGGGTTGCTTGTGTGGGGTTACAGAGTGATCGCAACCATTGGGAAAAAGATAACAGAACTGACACCAACCAGAGGTTTTGCGGCAGAGTTTGCTGCTGCCACTGTGGTTGTAATGGCTTCAAGGCTTGGATTGCCTATATCTGCAACACACACCCTGGTGGGTGCTGTAATGGGAGTTGGTTTGGCTAGGGGTTTAAATAGTGTCCGTGGGGAGACTGTTCGGGAGATTGTAGTCTCTTGGGTGATAACCATCCCCGTGGGAGCTTTCCTTTCTGTGGTATACACATTGATTCTGACAAGGTTGATAGCAATTCAGGTTTAAGTGAAAAGGGCTATTTTCTACTCCAGGTGGTGGTACGGGTATCTTCCGAGGGTGTGCCATTGCGAGAAGCCATCTATGACTTAAAAGGGATTTATAACACTGGACATTGGTTGGCAAGCCTCGATGACATGCAATATATGCTCCCTACCGTCACTGGTTATTCTGCATTATCTAATTTATCTAGGCCATAGTTTAGGATATACATAACGTTTTATGGACTCTTTTCAGTGATTGAAGCTATGAAGACTCAATTGTGCTGTCTTGAGCAGAGACTTGGCTTGCAACTACAAGCATTAATGCTGTTAGCCTGCATTGAAACTATACCCAAAGATTCAAGGCCGGCGAAAACAGCCTGTACAATATTTTTGTCTTGATGCTAGGCAGACACTTTTGAAGGGGTGCCTCAAAAGTGGCTACTTGTTATTGTGTCAGTTGCTGCAAATGTGCGCTTACTGGATTGTGTTTTTCAATTAGCATCTAAGTTAGCAGGCACCTGTCATTGTTTCTATAATTCTTCCTATGATTTCAAATCATATTCTGTGAAGACCAGGTTATTATGTTTACCATGTCTTTTGCTATTGTTGTGTGTGACTACTTTCCGTCATACTGATAAGGATGACATCCTTAGCTGCATATAAGTTCGTGCTTCAAGAATTGTGCATAATTCCCTGCTATTGGACACCAGATAATCTGATTTCCTTAATCAATGTAGCGCCAACCTGATTATTCAGCCGGATTGTTCACTGGATAGTCCGTGATGTAAACTTTGTTGACAAGAAGCTTAAGTACCATTGTGAAATATCTGTGAATCTTATTAATGGTGATGTGCACCATTTATTCTGGAGGAGAGTTTATGCATGATGCGGTTTTCTTTCTCAAGTAGTTTAACTACCTACAATGTAAAATCCTTGAAATGTATTAATTTCCTCAATTATATTGCTTTGGTGAATGAATGCAGAAAAGACGAAGAATTGCATCTTTGTTGGAATGATTGTAATTAAATGGTCACGACAAAACAAAAACCGTCTGTCGCATGCAATTGCCTGTAGCCCAGATGCAATTCTGCGCTAAAACCTACACTCCTTGCCGCCATGTATCTCCACCTGAGCGGGAACCCAGCTCTCCAGCTTCGCCCAGGCCAAAGGCTTTCCGCTGGGCCTAGGGATTGATTTCTGAATGCACGGTAATTGAGAAAGCCTATGCGGCAAGGTGCAAGGGTATTCTTCTTGCTTGGGCGGTTTTGCAGCTGCATGCACGGGGGCAGGGCCCGAACATTTGGTGCATTACAGCCCAAGTAAGCGGCTGCCTTCACGACGCGTGCCTGTTGGGGTCCTCATGCGGGCTGAGGCACAACAAGTTCGGGTTGTAGTTCATCCAGATCGTCACAAGACGCCTACCCGTTCCCTCTACTCAACAATCCCCTCCCGAAACCACTTGGTGTGGGTCTTAGAGAATAATGTTTGCAAGCGAGAAACTATGCCTCCATCCCCTCACTATCCCACAACTCGCAATGCAAGCTACTCTGATGTCACCTTAGGTAAGCTATTGCTTTCCTCTCACTAATCCTGCGCGTCCTAAGTCTATGTCTACCCACCATCGTTCACGTTTCCATTGTACATCCCTTGCTTTCCAGTTCAATGTCCCTTTCCCATTGAACTTCCCCCTTCTCAAGAGCTTTGCTCCCGATCAACAACTCTTTGCACAGCCCTAGAAGAAATCATGTCGTAGAGTGGAAGGTATCTTGGCAACCACTCCCATCAAGAAGGCTTAAGGCCTATTCCTATTGGTCCCAAGAGTAAGAGAAAGAACTAGATCCGGGCAGGTAGTTGTATTGACATAGAATATGTTGTATTTGAATTTTGTAATTTTAGCATATAACCACATGTATTGTTTTTAGAAAATTGAATCAGAACATAGAAATTTGAATTTGGCACTAGCACTTTGTATTCAACACAGCACTTTACGCTTTGCACATAATACTTTGCATTTAGCACATGACCACACATATATGTGGGGGGAGAGTTACCACACTTCCTTACGAAAGTTATAAGCCCAAGGAATGTGCCCTTCTTTGGGTTCATTCAATCTACATTTGGCACAAAGCACTTTTAATTTTGCACATAGCATTTTAAATCTGGCATGTAGCACTTTGCATTTTGGCTTGTAGTACTTTGCATTTAGCAAATAACCATACATTTGTCTGGTGGGAGAGTTGGCACACTTCCTCTCCAAACATTATAAGACCAAGGAACGAGCCATTCCTTGGGTTGATATCGATTTGTATGTAGCACATAGCAATTTTCATATATCACATAGCAATTTGAGTTTAGCACATAGCACTTTGCATTTGGTGCATAAAACTTTGTACTTTTCAGATACTTGTGTAGAATTTGTCTTCTTCTTCATTTCAATTTGCATTTGCCACAAAGCACTTTTAAATTTGCACAAAGCATCTTAAATCTGCATATAGCACTTTGCATTTGTCTTATAGTACTTTGCATTTAGCATATGACCACACATTTATGTGGGGGGAGAGTTGGCACACTATCTCTCCAAAAATTATAAGACCAAGGAATGTGCCCTTCCTTGGGTTCATATCGATTTGTATCTAGCACATAGCGATTTGTATGTAGCATGTAGCAATTTGAGTTTAGCACATAGTTCTTATTCATTTCAATTTGCATTTGCCACAAAGTACTTTTAATTTTGCACATAGCAGTTTGAATCTGGCATATAGCACTTTGCATTTTGCTTATAATACTTTTCATTTAGCACATAACCGCTCATTTGTGTGGGGTCAGAGTTGGCACACTTCCTCTTTAAAAATTATAAGAGCAAGGAACATGCCTTTCCTTGGGTTCATATCAATTTAGGTCTAGGACATAGCAATTTATATATAGCACATAGCAATTTGAGTTTAGCACATAGCAATTTGAGTTTGGCTTATTGTAATTTGCATTTAGCACATCAGCACACATGTTTGGGGAACCTCCTCTCAAAAAATTATACAACCAAGGAAAGTATCCTTGCTTGGGCCCATAGCACTTTAAATTGATCACATAACATTTTGCATTTAGCATATAGCAATTTGAATTTGGTACCTAGAACTGCATTTTGTACATGGCGCTTTACATTTCATATGTAACCACCTGTTATTGTGGGAGGAGAATCAACACACATATCTTTATGCATCACATGCTTAAACAAGCTAGTTTCATGGCTTCTATCAAAGGCCATTCACCTGCACACTTGTTTAGGACATTAAGACATTCAAACAAACAATTGGAGCATCACAATCTCTGAAGCATAAATGAAGTGCAAATGAATCTTTCTCACCTAAACATTGGAGTAAGGACAGAAAATGTCATGGTGTGGGTTGCCTAGAATCCATGCAAAGCTTCAAAATTTTTCTTAGTATGTCGTGGCCTAAAGACTGCAAAATGGAGACTAAGAGATCTTAATACCTTGCAAAATGTCAAAGAAAAGTCGCCCTTTCGTCTTACTTGCTCAATCTTCTTACCTTGGCATCAAATAGAGACCAGGGTCCATTATCCTGAACATGCCTCATGAACAAGTCTGGCATCCATAACCCATAAAATAAATCACATGCTCTTCTTTCTTCCTGTCAAAGGTATTCCACATAAGAAGATGCCATGCTCCAATCACACAATACAATTACCAGTGTGGGCCCTGCTTCAAAAAAGGTGATTGACTCTTACATTTCCATGATTTTTCCTCAGATCCCAACCAATCAAAAATAATTGCATGCCATGGCTCCAAATAAACTACAAATGCACCTATAATCACATGCATGTGTAAATATTGTTCAAAAGGGTCAAAGGTATATAATATCCTAATGTGATTCTAAGGCACACTCTTAAGCAATCCCATACCCTTTCTTTTGCCTCCACCTTAGTCTACATAGTGGGCAGTATCATTAAATACTCAAAGCATAGGCACAATGCCTTTCGAAATTCCATTGGTGCCTCGGATGTAGCTACTTGTTACAAGAACCCCAATTCATCCTGCCGACTTGCTAATGATAGCACACTCTTTGAGAGTGTCATAATTACCTTCTATATTGTCTTTTTTCATACAAAGCAGGAAACAACTGCTGAGATGCACATACAAGCTTCTTCAATATACATCACTACACACAAAGAGAGATTACATGCATGTTCATTAGGCCACAAGCCAGAGAATACCTGAGGCCTTGGGGTTCCACCGTTGAAAAGAGTACGTGAGGCATGAGTAGACCAATGCTGGGACATCATATGATAAGTCTTAATAGCTGCTTCGATATCCTCCTTATGAATGCCTATAGATACCCTCATAAGCATATGGTGAGGCCTCTCAACCACCCTTCCATGAACATTTAAGAGGTAAGATCTCTCTAAGGTCTTGAATGCAAAGTAGTCATAAATGAAGTCTCAGTCATAAATTGTCTCAATATCGAGGCGAGTAGAATTCTACAAGCAAAAAGTCCATGTATGACTCATAAGAGAACCTTTTTCGCAGAGAAAATCAATCAGTCAATCAAAAGTGATATGACTCCAAGGAAGACATGGACATCACGATTTCATCAGCTTCATATTACCTTCATCACAATGTCATAAACATCATCTGCAATTAGAGGAGCTGGTAAATTTGACCGCTGCTTGATATAGTTGAACATAATCTTTACCCAAGCAATCGTTTGAGGTAGCAAAGTCTCAGCGCAATTGAGAACAAAACTTAGCTGAAGCAACATGAAAAGAATGCAAAATGCGAGATGCTACTGATGTTTCAGAGAATGACTTTTTATGTTCTTGTGGAGGTTAGATACTACAATCCTGTCCGCTAGCTGTGCAAAAAAATGGAAAGCAGAGCATTAAACAAGAGTTGTGGAAAGATGGATCGAGCCAAAACAATGCGCGACGGGAAAGGCTAGGTTCTTACAATAGCATAGTCAGGATGGTTGGCAATCAATGCAGCTGTTGTTTTGGTAGCAAGCTTCCAACTAACTGGTGGTGACGCCCTTATAAACCCCACCACATACTTTTTGAGCAACTTGAACAGGATTGCAGTGCTTCGTGTTCAAGCCATAGCTCAGCTTCTTAATGCGAGCAGTGATTTTGTTGAAGTGAACGGATTCTTGGCGATCATCTTGCTTAATGACATACATGGTGTGGATCAAAGAGATGCATTGGTTTGATGTGAGACATTTCTTGCCATTCATAAAATTTGAATTAATATATAAAATTATTACACATGGCTCAACAAGAAGAAAATATTTCATTTGATGCCACAATGCTACCTGCCTAAAGACAGAAAGAAATAAATTTTATTAAAGAAAGACGAGTTTCTTGCAAAGTGGAGAATACATAACTTTCTCCTACCAAAGGGGAGAATGCATCACAAGAGCCTAGAAACTAGTCCATGAAAGCTACCATGAATGTTGTGTAATTAGGTGATTTCGACACTTTGAGCTCCACAACAAAGGTATGCCATGGGACTAATGTGGGGGATTTAAAAAAGAAAACCCACTTGATATTAAGGTTTGCTCAAGGGTTGGATCATGACTAGACCATGATCATGAATGCTAATTTAGTTTCCAAGTTCTTTGACAATCTTTATAGCAAGCACAACTATGCACCCTCTCACATATGGAATTTTGATGAGAGTTGCTACCAAATAGAACAAGTTGGGGGAATGCATGTTTTGGCAAGGAGAGGTACACAATATGTGAAAGACCTCATTCCCAAAGCTCTAGAGTGGATAATTTCAGAGGCAATTCTAAAGAGAGAGATTGTTTGAAGGAATGTGAGTTTAAAACCCGAGTTTCCTCTAAGATTCAAACCACAAGGCCTCGTCCAAGCTAATTTTAGGTGAATGTTGACCCTTGACAACCACACAAGAAGATCAACATGGCCGATGTGGCAGATGAGTGGGTTGTGGGAGTTGAGAAAAAATAGAACCATTAAGCATACAACAAGATGTTTGAGAACTAGGTGTGGGAAATGGAAATGAAAAGTTTTGGACTCAAAGAGGCGGCCTGTAAGAGAGTTCTTCATCTGGTGACATAGAAGGATAAGGTGAATAAAACTGAGTATGATATTGGCTAGTGGAGGGCAATTTAATATTGTAAAGAGTCTGACTTTTCTATTTCTTTATTCAATGAACCAAAGTTGGATGTACACCTCCCACTTAGTGCCTCAACTCTCCCATCACATTTATATACCGAATTGGAAAACCAAGTATCTCAACCTATTGCTTCCAGCCTTTACTTGAGGCTATGTTTGCAATTGTGATAGTAGTGCTTTCCTGGGCGTATTTTTTTGTTTTGGAAAAAAATGCTCAAATATGCATTTTTTACGATTTAAAACATTTCAAATGTTTTTTGCTATTTTATGCTAAAAAATTTGTGTAGACATAGTCAGTGATATCATCATACATGTCACCATAGTCATGTACAACCATCCTGGCATCATCACCCTCATGTGGAGATCCAGCCTATCCAATACAATACAATACAATGATCATAGGAGAGTGGTGTCCGATTCCAATCCACATGTGAGTGTGTCATTATGTAGGTGCCAGCATGCGATTGGCATCACTGCCAGTCTCCACTAGTGGTAATCTAAACAAACTAAACCTGTAGATTGACATTCCACTAATGTTATTGGCTACAGTAGGATAATGGCAAAAGTGCCAATGCACATGTGAGCTTAGGATTCCTTGTGCATGTTTTCAGGTCATGGTATGAGATTGGCACCACTGCCATTCTCCACTAGTGGCATTCTCCACAGAGATTGACACAATTCCATATGATCTCTACACAGCGGAGACAGTGATCACTACATAGAAGAATGCACATGTCATGTAATATTTCAATTGCCTTTGGTGCTTATCTCTTTGCACTGGGTCATATCACTCAACTATAATAGGTTGGTATCCAACTCCTCCATGTTCATGCTTTTAGCAGTCATGGCTACCTCTTTGGCTAAATCACCTAACCTTGTGGCCTTCAAGGCTTGTGATACCTCTGATAAGGTAGGTGAAGACATAATTATCCCTTGATCCCCGTTTCCTTTAGATTCTTCCTAGAGGTATTATAGCCTTGCTGCTCAGCTCAAATGACATGGGATTCATTGAAAATAGATGATTGTGAAGCTTGGAGTCCTTATAAACCTATGAGGAAGCATGGTAATAGTTGTATTCTCTCATGAGATTTGCATCTCAAATTCAAGAGCCTTATCTTGGTGATATAGTCATGAAGGACTCAATTACCTCTATTTGACCTCGTACAGCTGGTTGATCAAGATCTATTTGGATCCACTAGAGACAAAACCCACTATAAACAATTTACCCACTGTATCTTGATTGATTTTAAACCACTAATTAGCCTTGCTAGCCTGGCTCAACCGAAAAGCAGTAACTTTGTCTAACTCACCCATGTTAGCCAAATGTCTCATAGATTTATTTAAAACTCTCTACATAGGAGACTGGTCCTCCTTCTCGTAAGAATGTGGTGAGGTGATTAATTTAGAGATTGTGATTTTGGAAGATTTTTGGTTTCTTCTCATAAGTATTAGAAGCATGTCCCCCCTTCCTAGTGCTTGCACTAGGAACCTCATTGCCTCATCAACAAGTACTACTTGTGGAGGAGGTGAAACTTGAGGATATGGTGACTCTGTTTTGAAAATTGGTGGAGGGTTCCATGTATTTGTTGGTGGTTGTACAAATATTTCTGTGTGCAATTTCAGCACAAATGTTGAGCTGGCACATTTAATGTGCTATCTCTTAGTTAAGTTAACTTGTCAGGGGGTGGGTATATTAGCACTAATTTAGCATGCTAAATTAGATAATTAAATGCGGGACTGAATTAGGAGGTAACACTATGTGGTCCAAATTACACAACCCATCGATTGGTTTTTGGTGATTTTTTCCAAATTTTATAATTTTTGTGCATGATTTTTTGGGCTTGGGGGATGTACATACCTATTCTACCTAGGGAAGCAAAGAAACCACAAAAAACACATTTACAAGCACATTGAGGGGTATTTTTAAAACGTGATTGTCTTGTCACTTCAAACCACTTCAAAATTCATAAAAACAACATCATTGTTTAGTGTTTTTTATTGCATTTGATAGCAACAATGCTTGAAGAAACAGCTCAACTATTTTTTTCTATGATTTGACAACTAAAAACACTTTAAATCACTCCAAAAATTTTCACACCTTTTTTGACACATCTTTCCTATACTCCAAAACACCATTGACTATTTTCAGGCATTAATTCTTGCACACATATGTATCCATTGGTTCATGACAACATAACACATCAGCCTTGTACAGACTCTTGGCTCTGCTCGATACTTAGTTGTCATCTTTATTTTATAGGCTTGATCTTTGGCACATAGTTGTTCCTCCATCACATGACTTGGTTCACAGTTTGACAACTTGAGCATAAGCCCCTCAGTGGTGGCAGCTTTCACACAGTGTTCTCATGGGTAGACACTCTTATTGGTACATGTGTAAGCCTCTTGCATAGAGCACTAGACCACCTCCAACATGGAGTTATCGTTGATGACATAGCAGTTTTGAATCTGGATGAGATTTGTGAGTGGAAAGAGAACCTACTACAACCATTCATTGCCACAGGGTATGTAACAATTTATGAGACGATGACTCAAGCCTCATTGTTCTTAAGAGATCAGATGTAGAAACTAGAAAATTGACAAAATGAAATACTGGCAATGACTTAAGAAATAATTCAAAAGCTAGTAATTGTTTTGACAGATTGTGCTACGTTCAAATCATCCTATTGAGTGATTTCATTTCCTTGACTTCATCACCTTTGATATCAAAGTCTGCATAATCTACAGTTTAAAAGGTGGTGTCATTGAATCTATGTCAATGGGGTATCCGTCATCCATAGTCCGCTTCGTTTTTCAATGGTGTAATTTTCTGAACTAAAATGTCGAGAATTATAAATTCCTGTAAGATTAAATTCTATATCATCATCATTAATCTCATGGATTTACACATTCATATATTTAATTTTTCCTATTTTTTTCATCAGAAGGGTATTTGCTACTTCCTTTTTTGTCAAAGATTTTGTTACTATATCTTATTTTGTTACAATCACTGTTTCTTCCAAATCAAGGGTTTGGCAGGAAAAGACTTAATAAGAGATAATAACTATGTAGAGGAAGCTTTAGGTCCTCTTTAATCAGATGTATTGACTCCTCTTCTACTAAAGGGCCTATTGGCTCAGATTCCTCTGTCTTTGCCAACTTAATCTTCGATGCATAAACTTCCTTTTTCAATTCTTGCACTTCCCTATTCAATACAAATTTAGGTGAATTTTGGATGTGATCGTCCCACTACTGAACTGGTTGGGTCTGTAAATGAATCAATTTGTTTCCCACTTGTGCCCACAGCTCAACCATATATTGTGTTAATTTGTCATGCATTTCTAGATAATGTACTGGGAGGCATGAATGCTCCTGCAATTTCTATTTCTTCTTCATCGTGCATATTTTATGATTGATCTTCCACGTAAGCAAGTGCTGTGATCTTGTCTTTTAACAATAAATTCTTAGATAATTAATATGTTTTTCTCCTCTATCAACTACCCATTTCTCTAAATAGTCATTGTTGAATCTGGAGTGACCATGTTCTTAATGCTTATGCAGTTTGCTGATCGTCATCAATAAATTTGGATTTTAGTTTATTTGCATCTTGCTGCAATTCCATTTTTTCTTTTTCAAACTATTCACAATTTTTTCTACTCCACTTTATACAATAGATCTTGCTTTAAATAATGCTTCTATTCCACATTGTCTCCTTTTAGTTGTTGCCATTCCAAATAAACATTTTGTATTGCCTATACTATTCCCTGTATTGTACATAAAGTCTTTGTAGGAGTACAATAGCTTCATCTGCATCAGTAAAGGTGATTTGCTCTTCATCATTATCTTGAATACTTTCTTCTCTATTTTGTGGATTCTCATGTGCCATTGGCGATTGTGGTGGTGTGATTGTCTTTGTTGTGGGTTCTCTTCCTATACTAGGGGTGTTCCCTCTGGGCCTTCCCAACTTTTGTGTAGGCAGAGTTTCCTAAAATTTGTTGCCCTTCCTCTTTTTTAGGCTCCCTGTTGAGCTCTATCACTTGGTCTCCTTAGTGTGGTCTTGCATATCATTTTCAACTATCTTTTTGATTGATTCTAGCTTACTTTGTTGTTGAATAATTGTCACTGATGATTTAAGGTCTTTCTGCCCTCCCATTGATGCATCAACCTCTACTTGGTCATAGCCAACCTCCTCTAACAACTTTACTATTTCCTGTTTCAAAATTTCCTCCCTAGTACGCTGATTACTTGGTTCTCTTCATCATCTGATGGTAAACATTAACGTGGCTTGGGACCTTTCAAAACTTGGATAAACAAGGCATACAGAATTGATCGGAGCTTGTTGCATGTAGTATAGTACTTATGCGCTTGTCCTTACCACTAATCTTTCTCTCATGCATAAAAGCAGCCCAATTTATAGGACTTCCCCACTCAGCAAAATGCATTAACAAAAAATTATCCTTACAAATATAGTCATATTTGGTCAGTAACAACCCTCTCTCTAGAAACCGCTTGCACTCTCCTTGCACTCCTCTACTGTGGTGACATATTGAATTAACGCGATGACAGAATCACTAACACTGCAGACAATAGAACACAGCGCATCTGCATTTCTTCTTGTCCACGCTAGAATCTCATCCACAGTTGGTACTATCTGTTGTCCTGCATTGGCTGGATCCGGTCTCACAACCGGCCTCACGTCCACCCCAGTAGCAGTATCCCAAAGCTTGTATGCGCTTAGGATGGTCTTCATCTTGAACTTCCAGAGTGGATAGTTAGAGCCATCCAACTTTTTGCTTTCGTCGGACGGTGGGATTTGCAGTCTTGCAGGCTGGGCCATCTCTCACAATCTGCTCGCAAATAGAAACACACTACCAAATCTTCTTGCTAAAGTCCGGGCTCTGATACCATGTAAGAAAATAATACAATGTCTGTGCTCAATAGATGACAGGATCTTGTATGCAAGAGAGAAAACAAGATAGTATGGAGAATCAAAAATTTGATTACTATAGAACTGATACAATAGATGGCACTGCCTCCCAACCGTGTGCTCCTGTGAAAGAAGCTTCGATGGCGTGCTAGAAACAATAGAAGACAGAGGCTGGATGTTAAGGAATCAGGGTTGCTGTAGCCAATGATGAAATGGGCTTCATGGGCTTGCTCTTATATAGCCACTAGTCGTAGTTGGCTAGGCTCAATTGGGTGACCGACCCAGTCTGCCCAAAACGGTCGACTGGGGGTCGGTCCCGAAATAGGCCACCGACCATACGACAGAATCGGTGCACAAAACAAAGCAACTAACCTACGGTTACCATTCGGCCCAAAGCCATCCGGGATCATCTGAGGCTCCAAACGGGCCCCGTAACCCGAGAGTGGGCTACCCTGGGAAATGCTCCATCTACCCTCAGTGCGGTCAGTCAAGGGATGCCTTCCTGCACTTGCATGTAGCCTAGTTGGTGGTGTGCCAACTCTATCTGAAGCTGTCTAG
Source organism: Dipteris shenzhenensis (assembly GCF_047967505.1). Taxonomy (NCBI): domain Eukaryota; kingdom Viridiplantae; phylum Streptophyta; class Polypodiopsida; order Gleicheniales; family Dipteridaceae; genus Dipteris; species Dipteris shenzhenensis. Next base: position 59,966,699 of record NC_141597.1, on the reverse strand, counting down.
CCATCAGGCCACACATGGCCCCCATTTGGTGTCCAAACCAGGTTCTACCGGATAACCGAGCTACTCAAATGCCTTCTCCTCATATGGGGGGCTTACAAGTAGAGTTAGCTGGTTTCCACGTAGTTACACGAGAGTGGAGCATTGATATCTAACACATGCAAGGAATAACTTTTGAAGATGTTGGGCAAGTTAAGGAGATGGAGAAAGATAACGTTACTTGTCTCAAAATTCATACATTGGGTGGCAATGTGTATCAGTTGGATCTTGCTTGTTTTGATCATGTGAGGATGAATGCTACTGGAGAGGACATGATGGTAACTAGGGGTTGGAATATTGAGCCGAAAAATTATACCAACTAACAAATATTAGAAGGATTTGATTTGGTAACAAAATGGATAAAGCAAGATAATAAAAAGAGTAGAAAAGTTTCTAAAAGAACCAAGAAAAGTGATGTTGAGGGATCAAGCTCTCAAGTGTCTCACAACGTAGTGAAAGAGAAGGCTAGAGGGACCGGTGAGGAGGAAACAACAGGTGAGAAGGAATAAGGTTGGATGGAGCAATAAACATTCGGGATGTAGAAGCTAAAGATAAAGAGATAACTTTAGGAGGAAAACAAAGGGGAGGTACTAGAACAGTCACACTGATGGAACATGCAGTGGAGGTGATGTAACAGGGAGTGGTGAGACACACATAATAGGACATGGTGATAACAGGACATGGTGAGAAGTCATCTGAAGAAACAATCATACCATAAAAGAAAATCCACCCAAATGTTGACTTTAAAGCACTACAAAAGAAATTGGAAAGGAAGGACACAAGTATGACAGGCTTGATGGAGTATGCAGAGTACTTTCCATTTGATCTGGAGTTTGAGGTTTTGATCCCAGTGATGAATTGCTTTAGAGCACCAAGCCAATATGTGTATAGGACATTGACCCTCAGCTATGTCAGTGACTTGGTCAAGAGTTTTGCAATGAATGCACAACCTCCTACAACATGTTCCTATCTTACACCTTACCACATAGGCATGAATACTCCTATGTGCAAGGAAGAGATAAAGATGGAAAAGATAAAGGAGTATAATTATTGGATTCTAATAGGGCAAGCATTTAATTTATGCTACAAGGATGTTTATGACTAAAGCACAAGGATAAGCCTTCAATCAACAAAAGGGTTTCTACAATGGAGGAAGGTGAGAATTCTTGCCAATGTGCCGGTTGAAGCAAGTTGTAAGATATCATTAATGGCCAACATGGAGGCATGGACCATTTTGAAAAATCAGCCATATATCAGTATCTTGCAACACCTAAGGGCACAGTGGATTGCATTTGAATGACCAAAAAAACCAGCCCAAGGCCTTGTCAAAGGGCATAAAGATCGACAAAGTTGGGATGTGAGTTATTTTGTTTTTTGTGCATTATTTATTTCAAGAATGTTTATGGCTTTGTAAAACAAGTGATAGGTAGTGTCAATTCCCTGATGTGAGAATGGCACTAGTGCCATTCTCCTCATTACCAAGTCATGTTTTTGACATGGTAATGGGAGAATGGCATTAGTGCCATTCTTCTCTCTATTACATGATTTGGATTAGAAGAATGTCTAAGACAATTTTGGTTATTTTCTAGAATTTTGTAGGAGTTGCTAGCATGTCGATGGGCATGAAATCTGCACAACCAAGGACACATGCATGGTCACATACAATGATGACATCTACGAATATTGGATTAGGATTTTGACCTTGGTGAAGCAAGGTGATCTTGAGGGTCAAAATCCCATAATAACATATATGAGGTGTCTTCTAGGATTAGAAGATGACGATGTATGTGTACTTCAAGCAGAGATTGAGTCTAAATAAATTGTCTTGGTCAGGTCAAGCAAAGACAAGGACTCCATTGAAATGTCTCAACGAGCGACGGAGATTAAGCATGATAGAGAATTGAAAGAAGTGCTCATCAAGGAGTTCAACTTATGCCACCCTGGGTTTGATGGAGAGACCGTTGCCACTCCATCATAGTATGTATTGCTATCATTTTGGACAATGACAAAGTTGGTAAATCTCAAGGAATCAATGGTAGAGGCTCAATTTTGGCACAGAGCATTTGTGAATGTTATCCATGAATCAAAGAGCGCACAAAAGGGTTTGTTTGAGACCTTATATATTTTTTCATTTGTAAGCTCACATGATGGGTTTGATGGATTTGAGCACCTGTTAGAAAACACAAGGGCATACACAATAATTGAGGACACTATTCTTTATTCTGATGAAGATGATGGGTATTTAAAAGAGGCTGTTGTGAAGCATGGCATCATCAAGGAGTGCATCAGGTGATATTATAGCAGGGAACATGAAGTCGTTGTTGACGTCTTTACTAATGGAGGTGTGGCATTATAGGCATTATCAAGCAAAAGAAAAGTGATCGCATTGGTGAAGAAATCCCAATATTCAATAGAGGTCAAGGCTATGTGTGTGGCACATGCATCAGATAATCCCCATATTAAGATTTGATCTAGTATTGAGAGGCCTCTCAAGACATGTAGAGCTAATTTACCTATAGATGAAGGAATTGGTTACCACCACTTTGAATTCTCTTCCTATATTATATCTTGGTTTTCATACCTCGTTGAATTTGTCATTGAGTGGGGGTGCCAATCCTCTCTCTTTTCACGAGTTGGTAGGATTCTTGTTATTGTAGGAAGAGCAAACCAGGAAGGGCATGGCCACATGGGTTGGGGAGCATGCCATGCTCTCAAAATTCAAGCCCAAAGGAAAAGGGCAGCAAAAACAACATTCAAATCAACCTACACATCAGCATTAAGCTGATTCCATACAACCCTCTCACAAGGCTAAAGGTGATGCAGAGAAGCCAAAGAGAAAGGGTATTTGTCACCACTGCAAGAAATCGAGTCACTACATTGGTGAATCCAAGAAGAGAATAGCAAAGGAGAAGAAAAAGGATTTGGGTATGGCTGTCTCAGATGTATCAGCCCCTAGTGCACATGAAGGAGCAGATGTTACAGTCAACTTTGTGAAAGAGGAATATGTCTTTTTATCTTGCATTTCATGTTTTCAAGTGGCTGGTCCAAATACTATAGCCACTCTTGAGGATGACTCTTATGCTTTCCTAACTTGCAGCTAATTTCCAGATTCTTGCAGGTGCATTTTGCTCCTTCAGTTCTTTTCCTTTCTATCAAAAGGTTTATCATTCCTCACATTCAGTCATGCAAGACCTCAAAGGCAGCTTGGGATATTTTAGAGAGCATGTTTGCATCCAGAAATGATACCCGGGTCTCTTTCCTGAAGAGAGAGCTATCTCACACACATATGGATGAGGGTGATTCCATGAATGCTCACCTCACCAAGCTTCAAGATTTGAGGGAACAATTGCTAAATATAGATGAGATCATTCCTGATTTGCAACGTTTAACTAAAGTAGAACTTGAAGCTATCCCAAAGATTACATTGGAAGATTTGGATCAAGAAGATCTGTAGCTACTCATTTATTCCTTGTGTTGTATACAGTTTCAAAAGAATTTTAGCAATATAATAATATCACTTTTATTGATTTTTTTGATTTCACATACTCTCATTATATTAGAGAGATTGAATATGTGGTATGACAAAATTGTGTGATATAATGACATGGGAAATGGCACTACTGTCATTCTCCTAATCCACGGTTATATATAAGAGGTACTAATGGCATTCTATGTGACCCCATATGGAGAATGGCACTAGTCTCTCTGTAATGCTTTCAACTAACATAGATTCAAGAAAGGAGCATAACAGTATTACCATTTCTACATAACCTCAAAGAGAGAATGGCACCTTGTGCCATTCTCTCTTTGATTTGAAAGCATTACAGAGATTAAAAATTATATAGTATTAACTATTCTATCAAAGTTTGGATTTGAGTGGTTTCTACAAATCTACTGGAGCCTTGAGAATAGCACTAGTTTCACTCTCCCAATAAGATTATAGGCATTCTCCATGTCATCATTTGGAGAATGGCACTTGTGTTATTCACTCTATGGGGTTGTGAATATTTTATGTTCCTTTGTCCACTTGTGTGCTTTGATTGTAACAAAGAGAATAAAACTATAATACAATATCTATGCTTTCAGATCAGGCATTCTACGTTTCTTTTGGGACATGGGGAGAGGCACTAGTGCTATTCTCTCCTCCCAATGAGGATATAAAGCAAGGCACTAGTGGCATTCTCCATAACCTTATAGGAAAACTAGCACTAGCACCACCCCAAGAGAAGAATGGCACTAGTGCCATTCTCCCTATTAGTTGAGAGAGAAAGGCTACACTATTTGCATTCTCTATGGACCTTTAGATAGATTGGCACTAGTGCCATTCCCCAATAAGACAATGGAATTAGTGATGGTGATGGATAATGGTCGTACTTAATAGTTCTTTATTGGTTTCGTATGCTTTTGTGCTTTGACATTGTTGAATACAATCTAAAGAATGAAAATATATCTGTTATGCTCAACTTTCATAGGTACCAATGATGCATGGAAGGATATGGGGACATCAAATATAGAGGACAACATACCATTGAAAACGGGGATCATCAACGATGAGATGGATAGAAGAGGTATAGAAGAAAACATAACATAAAAAATGGAGACAATTGTAAGGAATATCATTAATCCTATACTTTTAGAAGAGAACATGGATGAACGTACTGACTCAACATTGGGGACAAGACTAGATAATCGTATTGTTGGTTACAAACATGTATGAAAATGTAGCACCTAAAAATTTGGATGAGTCAGAAGCCAACAACTTCAAGGAGAATTTGGATCTACATCCACATACAATTTCTTTGGATATGCCATGAACAAGAGTAATATTAGACCTGCCTCAATTGGCTATAGACCTACGGTACAAAGATTGCTATACCAAGAAACACATTGCGAAGGCCTACATAAACCAACTACTACAAAATGCGTATTTTTAATGAAGGTACAAATGTCAAAGTTTTATTTTACTTTATCTCAAGTTAGTATAACTATTGTTGCAACTAATTGAAATTTTATTTTGTAGAGATAAACGTTCAAATCATGCTTGAGTAGGTACACACCAGAACAAGATCCATTTGGACCACCAAAGGTACATATTCTTATCAACAAAGTGCTTTGGATAAAAAATGTGACTTTCGAGGTGCATGGGTGTTGCAACCATTACACGTGCTACCTTGGGCTTGTTTGTGCATGACTCCATGAAGAGAGGGGCTACTATTCTCCATTATGGAGGTGACAAGTACTCCTATAGAGACTAGAAAGAATTATGTAGAATTCATCCATAGCTAAAGAAGTACTCCATCCAAGAGGACCCTACTGTCCCTATGATGGATATGGTGCATATTGTTGGTGATGTTCAATATTGTAATGTGGCAAGGTTTATCAAAGGCAATAGAAATACCAATGCAAAGCCAAAAATTTGTTATGTATTTTCCCCTGACGTTCCACCTTGGTCTGACCCCATAATGAACATAGATATTGCAGAATATGGTCACATTTGTATTGAATCCATAGATGACATACATGGAAGAGAGGAGCTATTTGTAGACTATGAGTTTTGAATAACAACATTGTATTTCTTTATGCATTCATTACTGATGGAAATTACTAATGGCACTGGTGCCATTCTCCCAGCTAGGGCTAGAAATTGGGAGTTTCTTTGGAATCATGTTCTCACTCAAATGGGTTTGGAAGTTTATTATTTTGATGATGATAACATGGTTTAGGCACTGATATTCTATTTATTATTTGAGAATGTAGTTGATATTTTATACTTTATGAATGGCAATCTAGTCTATTTTCACATATCTCTCATGTTTTTTCATGGAGAAATGCTATAATTTCTTCCAAAACTACCATTTTAGGAATTGGGTTTTTCTCGAATTATCTAATACGGTCTTTAAATCATGAAACCTAATCACCTCTAGTCACTCATTACCATGCAAGGTAGTACTGTCCCTTGAATTAAAGTTACTCATTACCATGCAAGGTAGTACTGTCACCTTGAATTAATCAAAATTCAGGCCAACCACCATAGTGGCTCTCACCTTGACAGTCCCTTGTAGTTGGGCTACAAACTTAAGCCTCTGCTATTGCATTCCCTTCATTGTTTTGTCTTCTATACCTCTCGATTGTTTATTTCTTCCTTGCACTCGAACTGCAAACTAAAGCCTCCACTATTTCATTTCCTTCATAGTTTTATCTTCTATCCCTCTCGAGCATTTCTTTCTCCTTTGCACTCTTCCTACAACATCTATCCCCTCTTGTAATGGATCCCCTTGGACACACCGAGCTCCAAAACATGTCTACATAGTTTGAAAGCTCCTTGCATGATCTTTCCTCCCCCTTGCACACTCCGCGAGCTCCTCACACAATCTTTTCTCCCCCTCTGTAGCACAGTGTGAGAGCCTCTCCTCCCTTAATCTTGAAATCATGACATCTGGAAGCTCCTCACTGTTTTTCAAAATCTCAATTTGGATGCTTTCAGCAACTTCACCAAGCTGGTATAAGAGGTGAACATGAAGAAGGGACAAAACGTGAAGGAGGGACAAATAGTCTGTCAAGGTTAGAAGATTACCATCACTGAAAGCATTATTGAAAATGTGCTAGGCTTATGTAGAGAATGTCATTTGCCATTGCCAAGTAGATCAAATGTGCCTACTTGCTACAGCTATCTATGATGAGAAAGTAGAGCTGCAGCTCAATTTTATCATTTGGGCAAAAAATGCAAAAGACAAGAAGCTTGAATTAAAGAAGGCCAACTGATTGCAAGAAAAAGAAGCCTAAAGGAAGGAACCATGCCCCTTTAGGAAAGGAGCAAGAAGGGCCAACCCTGCCACCAAGAAGCTCAAAGCAAGGAAAGAGGAAGTGACATGAAGGGAGGGGTTGGGCCCTTGATGGAAGGAACCAACCCCCTTCAAGAAAGGAGTAAGGAGGGCCAATACTACAATTAGGGAGCTCAAAAAGGCAACTTGATCAAAGCAATGTGGAGCCTTTGAGATGTAATCTGAAGGAGAGGAGTCTTTGAGATGTAATCTATGCAATGTGTATGTAATCTATTGAATTATTAATTTTCTCCAGAGTTTACTTGGGCAATGACTATATTACGATAACACTTTGTAGCAATGCAATTCATTCTAGTATAATAGCACTCAGCTCAGAGGTTGGTTGTGCACTAGGATATTAATTACCACTAGGATAGTGGCTTGCTACTATTATTATTATTACAAGATAAGATGAATGGCATACAATTCATCCATTTAGGAATTGTGGATTTGTGAATTAGTTATGGAATTTCCTATTTATCAATGTAAGTGCAGTTGTTAAGATATATATATATATATATATATATATATACACATATAATAATATATGTATATGTATATATATGCAATAAATTATAATATTTCCAAAGTAATTGAAGTGATGTTTTCTCAGCTATGTGACTAGATAGTGTCCTTTGATAGACCAAGGACCATAATGTGAGATGAATCATTTTGATGAAACGGAGTAGAAGATTTAAAATAAAGTGGTTGGATAATGCTAATGAGAGAGCAAGATATGTCTCTATGATGATGGTAGCACTTAGTATGGTAAGAGAATGCTCTGAGTCTATTGGAAAGTGTCAAGACATGCGAAGGACCCATACTATCAGATCAAATATATGCATATATCTATCTATATGTCTATATATATCCAATTTTATAGATGAAGTGATTGAAATGATGTTGTATAAAGCTCCAAAGTGATTGAAGTGATCCTTTGCTAGGACAAGGACCATAATGTCAGACGAAAGATTTTGAATATCTATATACATCTATATGTCTATATATTATAGAAATATTGCTGAAATTTTCATGCTCTTCGATACAAACCAATGAAGAAACAAAAAAGGAACATACTAGATGGAAAGCCACGGTGGCAATGACATTTCTTCAGCCTATTTTCCTACAAAAGATGAAGCCATTTTGCAATGGGTCCCTTGGTAACCCAAGATTGTCGTACAAGAGAATGATCGATTGGAGGATGTACTAAGTGTTCCACAACATCGACCCAAGATTGTCATTCAAAAGATGGATCGATTGCAGGAGGATCTATGGGAAGGCCTTCAATATTATAAGGACCCATAGTTTGTGAAGTACATTGCTAGAGGCTCCCACTATGCTCTATGTCGTGCCACTATCTTGAAAGCCTTTTGTGAATATAAAGTTCTTCATAGATGCCCTCCTTAAAAATTACGTCTCAGACATGCGTGGATACTTTGGGATCGTAGCCTTGAAGCCCCAAACTTTGTGGACATGGAGCTGGGGATGGCATGGTGTTTTTGCTTTAGGTCTAGTTTGAACCTTTTGCTAATGCATGTTATGTTTGCAAAAGTACCTTGCATTATGCCAGGAATTGTCCTAGACAAATGGCAAATTTTTTATTCACTCAAGGTGATGAATCTAATGCAGAGGTGCACAATGAGTTGGAAGAATAATTGGAGCAAATAAATGAAGATTCCATTCCTGCTGAAGGGTCGGTGGTTGATTGAGGTAAAGATGAGATACAAGAGAAAATGTGTGACACAGATAAAAAGGGTGATGGCTAGAGGGTGGTTGGAAAGGGGAAGGTCAAGGGGATTGTGTCTAATAGATCATTGGCATCTAACAGAGGTGCACATTTGCCAAAAATGGTTCAAGTATCCCTGGAAAGAGAGGCATCGAGAGATGTATCCGATAGTTTGGCAGCCTAGTTTCCCATAGAGGGACGTTGAGGTATATGTGGTTCCCGTGTCTAGCTTGAAATGGTAGGAAGCAGTTGATTATGAAGAAATGCCAAATGCGAGTGGCAAGAAAAGAATTCTGGAGGAGAAATCGGAAGAGAAGGCAGTGTTGGGTGAAGTTGTTCACAACAGACAATTGCATGGCAATAGATCAATGGACAAAAGACTCATGGATGTTGTGAGAGGCTCTACTCATGGTAAGGAGAATAGGTTTAGTTTTCTTTGGGATGCTTCACTTGATCTCTTGGAGCTTTGGCTACTCTATTTTTTTGTTTTCATCTGTCTTTTTTTATATTTCAACTTCAACCTCAGAACCACTTTTTCATTTTGAGTGAAACCAATTCAAAATGTATAAGAGTAAATCTTGGATATACATTACTCGAGTCTTTTTTTGGGGTCGACCACCCCTCTAGTACTAGTCTCCAGTGCCATGGTTGGTTGCACACTAGGATATTAATAACTACCAGTGTGGTGGTTTGCTTCTATTATTACTAGTATTATTCTACTCGCACATTATCTTTGCATATCTTTGCTAGAGTTCCAACATGCTAACAGAGAAGATACCCACCTCAGTTGAATGATGAGAGGTGGACATGTCAGGTTGTATGAAAGAAGAACGAGAAGGCTTTAAACTCTCTCCCTATTTAAGTGCAATGCAGACACAACTAAGAGCCCATTCTGAAATCTAGCCTCAAAACCCTATGTACACCGATCCACCTACTGCAAATCTATGGCATACCCAAAAGACTTTGGAATGCTCATTTTTTATCTGAGAACAAAGTTGGATGACCTTCTCATAGAACTAGGCCCAAAGAAGAGGGATGATAATAGCTATAAGGAGGGCATGCTTCACACAATTGGCTATATGACTTGGAGTCGGTAAAGACAGTGAATATTAATTTCCTTGGCTATTGTCTTTCCTACTCTTTTAAGGTACTTATCAAGCTCATGATGTAGGTTTCTTTTGGCAATACATGATGATGGCGTGAAGTTGTATAGAGCACTAATACCAGGATGAAGAGGACCCTGAGTGAAAGGAGGAGTTACTATGGGCGTACAAGTTGGTAGAGGCAAGCAAGAAGTTGGTGGTCCAAGTGTGTAATGAGATTTGCCATAGTGCATCAGACTGGCCTAAAGAGTTGGGAGATGCTTGCTATAGAGAGGTTGATAAGATAGTCAAGAGTTTAGAAGTTTTCTAAGCCATAAAATGTCATTATATTTTTGAAAAAGTAAAAAATATTGTAGGCATTTCTTGGACTTGTGGACTTTCTTGGACCACCATCATCCATGATTTATGGTGCTCATAATACTTGATTTTGTGTCGATGTACTTCCATGTTAATACTTAAATTTCTTAAGTAGCCCAGTGTATGAAATCTAATAGTTAAAGATAACTAGCCTAAAGGCGATGCACTTTTCAACAAATTTTAGGATAGCACGGCGGTAGTGCAGGATAAGTGGTTGCCAACACGGTGGTGGTTTGCATACTAGGATATTAACAGCCACCAGTGAGGTGGTTTGCTTCTATTATTACAAGATAAATGGCATACAATTCATTTGTTTAGGATTTGTGGATTTGTTATGGGATTTAATAAAACTAGCACGGTGGTTGTTTGGGATATACTAAAAATAAGCGTGGGATTTATCATTTGGGATTTACAAAAACAAGCATGGTGAATACTTTGGGATTTACTAAAAGAAGTGTAGTCTCAAATACATTTTTCATTTTCCAAGATAAGTGGACTATTGTTTTCTTACAATGAGACTACATTTTCTTAGTACTATCTTAGTCGTCCTCATCCACCACTCCAAGACAACCCTTACTATTGCCCTTATTTCATTGTGGCACAGATTGCCTATGGAACTTAATAGCTCTTACTAGATGAGAGTACAAAAATGTTTGTGGACTCTTATGTAGCAGTTTGTAATTGTGATCTCTTGGATGTTTTTTTGTACCAAAAAGCTCCAACTACTACATCCCACTTCTCATAGGTTGTTCCCCAATTATCCTTAAACGCTTCCTCAACCTTGTGCTTAGGTTTTGTGTACTATAATAGAAAGTATGGGTCATCTTCCTCATTCTCCCTAGAGGCAGCAACAACTGCAAAGTTATCCCCCTCTACTAGATAGTTAGTGAGGTCATCAAAACTCTCCCAAAATCGTGGCAAGTCGTTGTTTGTATCTCCACTATTTGTTACTCCATCTGAACGTACAGGAAAAACTTGAACTCGCTCCCATGTCTTCATAGTTGCAATGTTCTCACAATTGTCATGATTCCCTATGATGCACGCACTGCAAAACAAGAAAGTTTTCTTATTTTAATTAGGTGGTTGTTTGAAAAGACCCGTATGCTTTGAAGACCACGAACTCCTTTAATTTTCTCACAATGGTTCTAGCTTCTCCTTTGCACTTCATCCACTTTCACTTCATGGAGCACTCTATGTATTACACTATTGTTAAGGCTTTGTTTGTTGTATGTTGAATGCACACCTATGGAGAGGTTGGTTGTAAGCCATGCTATAGCATCATGGCCATCATTGAGATTTTCTTAAGGGCATGTTAATTGGTGTTTAAATAGAGGTTGTTTAATAACAACACCACATCCATCACGTTCACCCTTGCCATGGCTAGACCCAAAGAAATTTCACATTATGTCTATACAGCATCATGGCCATCATTGAGATTTTCTTAAGGGCATGTTAATTGGTGTTTAAATAGAGGTTGTTTAATAACAACACCACATCCATCATGTTCACCCTTGCCATGGCTAGACCTAAAGAAATTCCACATCATGTCTAGACCGGTCAGGGATTTGAACCTTGAGACAAAGTAGAATCTATGAGCTGATTTGCATTGAGAGGTAGCACCATCTGACCACACCCAATGTTCTTTTATATGGGGACTTTTTTTAAAAATCCATTTCCAATGCAGTAGAAAAGCATGCTACACAAATAAGGTGTCATGTTCCCTATTATCTAAAATGTAGAAATGGTATGTGCGTTGCACTGACTTGGACTCCTATGAGTTAGCAAGCAAATTGGCATCAGTCATAGAAGAATCAAGCAAATGATTATATGCGATATGCATAATAATTATTATCTGCTTGTTGTACCAGTGAGCACTTTGTATCTCATCTTGTTCTTAAAATGAATAATTTTCAGCAAGGCACATCCTGATTCCTGAACTGCTTATCCTATGAGACGAGCTAGCCATGAAATTATGAAGCACATATTTTGGGATGGATTGAACCACATGGCCTATAAGCTCCCTTGGCTGAGTGCTCTTATACGATGATAGTAGCCATCTCTTTTTATTAGATCCTTCAACATTGACATTTTCAAATCTCCTCCATTTTAGAGTAACATGGTTGTCTTCCCTCATTTCATTTGGACAAACATGAAATGACTTCTTCTTCATCTTTAGACTGCAATCCTTGCATGTGCCATGAATGCATTCAATGTGGTGTACTGTGTTTTGTCTTATGTTAGTAGTGCAAAAAGGGGACTCACTACATCACTATTCTATTGTTCCTGCATGTTGGGTTAGCAAACAGAGTTGTATCTCAAATTTATGAATCAGAATCCTAACGTTTCAATTGGCCAGAGGAGCTTTGAGCATTGTAAGCCCTGGTATGTCAGGAAACTCAAAGACAAGAATTATTGTTATTGCAAAACACACATAGACTTTGACTTGGCCTAGCAAGCTATGAATGACTTGAGATCTAGTCGTGTTAGAGCATTGCTCCATGGGATCAATGCCCATGTCTCCCTGATGAATGCACAATCTATAGGGTATCTAGATTCTCATCATGTGTTGCAAGGGAGAGCAAGTTTTGTAGCCTACTGTCTCGGTTGAAGCCAATGGTTTGTCCAAAGGGAGACCGTGAAAACACGGTCTAATTAAAGTTTATAATCAATCCAAATTGAAATAATCATCTAATAATTGAAGTAATCAAGTTACTAGAAGCAAAACGCCATTCTAGTTTAGGACAGTCACAATCTCAACTATAGGTGGAATGGTAAAGGACAGTCACAATCTCAATCACCAGGTTAGTTTAGGGCACGTTTAGGATAGTCAAACACCAGGTTGGTTTAGGACACATTTAGGACAGCCATGATTTCAACTATCGAGCTGGTTTAGGACAATCATAATTTCAACCACCGAGCTAGTTTAGCCAAACAGTCTCAACTTCACCTATTAGAAAATAACAAGTATATTGCTTTTTATTTCTGATTTTCACAATTAGAAAACAACATTTTACAATCAGAAAATAACAATATATTGCTTTTTAATTCTGAATCTCACATTTTCAATCAGTATAACCGATGTTTGTTTTGAACCAGCACCGGGATGGTTTAGGATAATCACATTATGTCCAAGCCATCCTAGTCTAGAAATTAAGTGGTATATGATTCGAATAGTAGGAAATTAAATTTAACTAATTTAAGTACTAAGAAACAAAATAATTTCAATCACCGGGACATCAACAACTAATGTATGTTCAGCTGCACTGGTTTAAGACAATCGCATAACTAGTGATTAAGTTAAAGCAGCCACAGTCGACTACATGACGTTCCAACTGCTAGGCTTTTTAGTAAAATAACAATATATTATTTTTCTGTTGCAAAATATATTGCTATTGATTTTTGCTCAACCATGCTACCAGGCTGGTCAACAACTAATGCTTGTTCAACCATGCTGGTTCATGTCAATCACATAACTGGTGATTAGCTGAAGTAGTCACGGTTGCATGATGTTCCAACCATCAGGCTGGTTTAGTAAAATAACAATATATTGCTAGTCTGTTGCAAAATATATTGTTGTTACTTTTTGCTCAAACATGCCACCGGCTTGATCAACAACTAATGTCTGTTCAACCATGCTGGTTCAGGATAACCACATAACTAGTGATTAAGCTAAACTAGCCTATGGTTGCATGATGTTCCAACCACTAAGCTGGTTTATTAGTCCAAGCTTGGTTCAAGAAATGAAACAAGTAAACTATACCAAATCTCAATCACAAATAACTATCAAGCTAGTTTGGGCACCCAGTACTGACTTGTGTTGTATCAAGCATGTGTATGATGTGCTCCTCAAACACCTTGTGTCCCATCTGCTTTTTATAGATGTCATTTCTATTTGGAGAAACTCTTACATTTTCATGCCAAAACATCATCACTATAGCAATGACTTCTGCACTTAGGCTGTCTCTTCTTTCCTTGTGTTCCATTGCAGCCCACAAACTTCTTGGATAGAGATGATCGTGCATTGCTTCTACTCTACGTTCAACTGTTGGAGCCATGTTGCTCCTTTTGATCGACAACATCTTTGACATTGTGCATCCAAGCCATTTCTCCTTTGTTTTAGGGGACACCAACATAGCTAATGTCTCCCTCTTTGTAGCTAGTTGATCTAAGCTGTGCACCCGTTTCACTTTTTGTAGGCCATTTCTCATGTTAGATAGCATCACGTCTTGGGCATGCATCTCTCGAGGTGTTGGTAGGGTTGTTACTCTACGAACTTTAGGGTGCATGCTAAATCTTGTGAAGACTCAAGATTGGTATTCACTTGAATGGCCTACCTTGAATGCTCCCGGGAACCAATCATGACACCACAGCTCCCGTTCTTTGCTCCGATGGTAATGATCAAATGCGTGCATCTGCAACCACTTCATGCTATTGCTGCTGCTACTCTATAAGCAGTCTTCTTTCTTATCGTTATAGAACCCTTCACAAATTTTGCAAAAGTGTCTTACATTGTCGTTTCAATTCCGTGCCATTGCTTTCCTTAACCCGTAAGGGTGGAAGCACGTTTGGTCGGTTTGCTTTTTGTGCTCAAAAGCATGTGCTAAAAGAACACAATTTTAGTACTTTTCAAGAGGTGCTTACTTGTGACATATCCACCAACCATGTAAATTATGATTGGGCATTTTCCACGTGTTCCATGACACTCATAAGCTTGTAAGATTTCATGATACGACCACTTCCATTGTAACTGCTGCTTCATCCCTTGCATGTTGTCTCCCTTGTCCCCCACACAAGTCCTCCATATTAGTTGAATCCTCTCCCTAGCAGCAGGTCTTGAGCTCCCAACTCAACTCAATCATCTCCCTGGTAGGTCCTCAGCTCAGCTCAATCCTCTCTCTAATAGGTCCTAAACACAGCTCAATCCTCTCCTTGGCAAGTCTAGCTCTCTTCTCTTTCCCCTCCCAGGTTCTCTACCTTGAGGTGTTGCTCTGTTGTGCACTACTTCTCTAGAGATTGTCGCCTTTTGCTCTCTCTCGCAGGTCTTGAGCTCAGCTCAATCCTCTCCCTCGTAGGTTCTAAGATCTACCTCCATTTACTTTTCCTCGTAGGTCCTCTAGCTTAGCTGTTGTAGCTCTCACTCTCTTTTTTACTGCATGTCTTTGCCTCTTTGAGCGGTTGCAAGAAGAATGTCACAATCATCCACAAACCTGCAAGCCAAGAGATTCTATCGCACTGCTGCATATTTTCATGATGTTTATGGTCTTAGCATGGTTGGGAAGAACCTGCGGAGGCTTATAGATGTTGGCCTTTTGGGAAGAGAATGGCTCACTTTGTTCCGTCAGCCACAAAAGTTAAAGGACTACAAGGCCAAAAGTACTTGGGACCCAAACCTTCTATAAGAGGCTCTGGACCTTCACTTTTTAGGTTTACCAGGAGGCACCCCCCAATATGTAGTTTGGGATTGCATTTGCTCGGGGTTTTGCCCTAGAGAATTGCAAGGCTACAAAAAATGCCACTACAAAGAATGATTTCACTATCAGCAGGGCTGAATTCGCTGAAAGTGTGGTTTGTATGGTCCAACAACAAGGTAACCTCCAGTAAAAAATTGAACGATTCCAACAAAGGAATAATCTGTCAGCTAACCCCTCCAAAATAACAATGGAGGAAGATGTCAAAAAGTGCCTTGAGGTATAGGGAGGGGCAATTGCAGCGGCACTCTATTTGCCACAGTCTTCATTTGCCCAAATCTCACATGGCCATGGCACACATCTGTAAACTACACAATGCTCGAGCTGGTCAATAGTGAAAAAATCCTACATGCTGCCAAGATGAGACTTGACCAGGAAAGTCAAGGGGTGGATGCAGCTGTAAATGTAATAGATAAGGCCAAGAAAGATAGGCTATGCCAAGAGAATTTGTCGGTAGTAGTACATACATTGAGGAGAAAGCTCCAAGCAACACAAAATGAAATATCAGTTTAGGCTCCTTCAATTGACCTGGAGCATTTCACAAAACTGCAGATAGACGTTGCCTCATTGACAACAGACACATTGGAGATCCTTAGATTCAAAGTAGAAGCCCCAAATTTTTAGGAGAGCATACCTGATTTAAAGGTAAGGCTATATAAAATTTATCATACACTTTGCATCAATCCTTAAGTTTTTTTGCGATGTTTCCAAAGTCCATTGTGTTTTAAACCTGACTTCATTTTTGTTGTTTCGACATGGAAGCACAATTATGTGAAAGTCTGCTGTCTTTCAGAGGAGACAGTGAAACAATATTATTTTGCCAAAAAACTGATGGAAAGAGTTTAGTCCAACCAACCTCTTTTTATTTTCCCATCTCCACCAACGATTTCCAGTACAGAAAATGAGGGTTCAATGTGTCTTACAATTGCACAGCCCTGTGGTGGATGTATCTTTATTATTGATAGAAAAGAAATTATTATGGTGTGTGTGCTTGTGTATGGAAATCCTTACCACCAGTTTTGTTTTGTAAATCTATGTTTGGAAGACACACATTGTAGGGTGGTTGGTTGCTTGGAAAAAATCCCCACAATAGTGAAATCAATGGTTTTAGGCTCATCAATTGGTATGCCTCACTCCCTATTTTATTTGGCCTTTATGTATTGCATATATGCTTTGTGACTGGTTGCCCACTGCTTTATTTTTTTATTTCTGTAATGATTTACATGTGCTTTTCAGTGGTTTGACAATCCTTTACTAATGCTTTGTGACTGCTTTACAACTGCTTTCTCTTTTAAAGCTGTTGTCCATGTAAACAGTCATTGCTTTCAGTATGCTTTGGCACTGCTTTGTGACTTCTTTGTCTTTCTCTTTTAAAACTATTGTCCATGTAAACAATCATTGCTTTCAGTATGCTTTGGCACTACTTTGTGACTACTTGCTTTTGTGAGTGCTTTTGCATTGCTTGTGATGGTTTGGTAGTGCTTTGGTATTGCTTGTTCTCACTGGTTTTTTTTGCAGTTGTAGAGTTGCAGTTGTAGACTGCTTAACATGGAATATGCAAAGTACTCTACATGTGCTTTTTAGTGGTTTGACAATGCTTTGTGCTACTTTACAACTGCTTACCAGTGCTTTGTGACTGCTTTACAACTACTTTCTCTTTTTAAATTGTTTTCCATGTAAATAGTCATTGCTTTTTGTATGCTTTTGGCACTGCTTGCTTTTGTAAGTGCTTTTGCAATGCTTTAGCACCACTTGTGACTAGTTTGGTAGTGCTTTAGCACTACTTTCTGACTGCTTATTCACTGCTTTGCATTTGTAGACTGCTTTACATGGAATATGCAAAGTACTCTACATGTGCTTTGTAAGTCACACTGCTTTGTATGTGTGCTTGTCAATGCTTATCAGTGCTTTATGATTGCTTTCCATGTAAACAATCTCATTGCTTTTAGTATGCTTTGCTTTTGTGAGTGCTTTTGCACTACTTTAGCATTGCTTCTGATTGGTTTGGTAGTGCTTTGGCACTACTTTCTGATTGCTTGTAGTGTGGCCTCAGTGGTGATTCACGTGTCGTGGGGTAGTTGAAGATATGCCGATGGAGCTTCCACTCCTGGCTACTCCTTGTGGGAGCAATGCATAGCACAACCCGTCTGCAAGTGTCATTCAAGCAGCCTTCGGATTGTTGCAATGCGGTTTCATGCGAGGAAGAGGGAAGGGGAAGAGAGGAGGGAAGACAAAGAAGGAGGGAGAAGGGAGGAGGAGGAAGGGAAGAAGGAGAAGGGGGTGAAGGGGGATAGACTGACAACCACAAAGGCACTACAATGGAAACAAGAGAACACCCAAAACACTCTCTTGGAAGAGAAGAGGGAGCTTGTATTCAAACTTGTGCAAACAACAATCAAGACCAAAGTCAAACTTTTGGCCTTTTATACAAGTCACCTTTTGAAGGGAGGGCCAACCCTTTTCCTTTTTAGCATTCTCCCTCACTTTACAACCATGGGGTCTTGGGCTTGTAGGGCACCAAAGCATATTGCTATTCTTACCGACTCTCCCTACTAGCGGAAATAGCGCTTGTGTTAACCATATTAAAGTGCTTGGGACAAACCTAGTGTTAGGAGGTGGTCCTAACCAGTTCCCAAATAGCAGTTGTGTTAGCCTCGCCACTCCTAGGCTTGGGTGATTTGGGGCTCAAACTCCTTGAGCACCCTCACACCTTCAGCTGTTTGTGGTCATGCATGATGCATGAGACTCAAACCTGGAGTGGCGAGACTCAGTTTCGTCGGGACACTCAATGGTAACCCTATCTCGGGATGATATTTGGGGAACAAACTCCTTGAGTTTGAGTTGTCTTCTTTCATTGCTATTTCCATTGGCCCTTGTTCCAACACCTCCTTGTTCTATGCGGGGGCAGCTGGAACATACAACCTGTGCATGTTGCCTGGAATCTTTGGACTTTTGGGTAGGCTTAGGGTATTTGGGGATCAAACTCCCTGAGTTTTTCCTATTGAAGTAGATCATTTGGCTTTGTCACCTTTACTCATTGATTACCCTACATTTGGCGGTTGTACTCTGTGGATGTTAACATGCCTCCTTTCCTGTTGTTGATCCGTCCTTAGGTCAATCGCGCTGGAGGAGGGTGGTGGAGAGGACTGACTATAGGGGCATAGCGGTCCAGCTGCCTGGACATGAGGCGAGCAAGGTATGATCGGTACTTCAAAAAATGGGTGACATGCATATCCTCGTAAGTGCAAAGGTGATGCCCATGGAGGTTGCGGACACATAGGTAGGGATGGAGGTCTTGTTGGGGTTGAAGACAATCTGGTTGGTCAGATTGTGAATGTGGTCATCGATGGGGTGGCTATGGGCATGAAGATGGCGAAGGAGTAAGAGGATGAGGCGATTGAAGTGGATGGCGACGGCGACAACTAGATCTAGAGCTGTAGCTATCGTTGAATGACTAGAGGCGAAAGAAAAAACCTTCCTATGTCATTTTCTTTGAGAAGTTATACTTTAAAAAATTATACAACACATTGGGGTCCTATTGTTGGAGAGTTCGAAAGGCGGCCCAAGTCCAACATCGTTCCATGGGCATGTAGAGTGGGTGGACTCGATGATCGATAGGCGCGCTGTGGTAGTAGTGCCAAAATTTCTCCAGCTTCAAAAAGAGGAGCCTCCAATTGGGATGAAGACCGGCATCTGCATCGATCACGAGGATGGGGGTGTCGGGGATGAGGTTGTATCCGTCTCTTGTGCACTTGGGATGCACTTGCTACTAGGTGTCGAATGACTATGTTATGAACTGTGAGAGGGAGTACCTCCAAAATTTTGTAGAACTGAAGGTTGGAGCCCTTGAGCTGGCGCTTCCAATGGTGCATGAGCACACTATCTGGCAACTCTTGGAAGGATTACAGGTCTGGACGCCAATGAATATCTTCAAGAGGAGACCTTGGCGGGGATGGTGGAGCTTTGTCATTAGCAAGCGACATTGGCTCTGTCTCTGGGGGGCCTATAGGAGTTGCAGCATCGGTGCTTTGTACAAAATGTGCTGCTTTGAGTAGCGTGTTGAATGCCTCGTCAGTGAGGTCGATTGAAGTGGTGGAGGTGATGGACGGGGAGGGTCAGTGCTATGCAGTGGTGGTGTTGGAGGCATTGGATGAGTACTCAGGTAGTGTTGTCCGAAGGAGAGGAGGTTGGGTAGCTTATTGGGTGGGTTGGGCGAGATCTCGTGGAGGCAGGGATGGAATATCTATAGGGGGCAGTGGTATGAAAGAGGGTGATTGCATTTTGTTCTTTGTCCTTAGATATTTCTTTAGGGTATGCTATGTGAATTGTTTCAAAATTGCTCACCAAGGACTCAAGTGAGTCTTGGAGAGCTTGTAGCACCTGATTAAAGAGTATTATTACTCTAAGGGGACGGTAGGTGGTGGTTTGGTAGGTTACAAGGTGTCCTTGAGCTTGGATTGTGGAGACTCGACCGTAGGTCTGCATCCAAGTTATGTTTGCATGCAGACTTTTTGGAGTATGGATCCATGGTGTGAGTTCCTTGGGTTTTGCAAGTTGCATCACTTCATCATCCGTAGGATAATTAAGGGACTCAGTGATGATGTGGTACCAGCCTTGAAAATTGAGAAGAATGGGATGGGAGGATAGGGTTTGGCGATTGGAGGGGTAAAGAAGAGATAGGGAGGTGGTGGGCTAAAGGTCAAGAGAAAAATACGACATTGCTAAGATGGGGCAGCAGTGGTCGAGATTACGACAGAGGATGGTTTGAAGGGCGTTGGGCGGTAGTGGAGTAGTGAGGTCTAGGTGGAAGGTGAGGTTTTGTGCGTGGAGTGAATCGAAGTGCATTTGGAGGGTTTGGGTGATGGTGCATGGTGAAAGTGTATACGTGGCTAACTGTGTAGACACCTCTTGGTACATCGTGAACTCCTGCTACTCATGGTCTTCCAACCCTGACTCCTCTGAGTGGCCAGTGGCGTGCTATCTTTTGATCTCTTCTTGGAGGGAGACCGTGAGGCTCCTCTCTGGTGCCAAGAGATCTTGTAGGGAGCGGATCTGTTGGTCATGGGTCTCCTAGGTGCAGGCGTATCACTGCTCTGCTTGTGCTTATTGCTCCAACACCATGCACATGGCTGATTCTATCTTTTTTACCTGTTCCATAAACGTCTGGACCAAGGATTCGTTGGTGGTGAGGTCATCTTTGACTTTTGTCAGAGTGAGCTCGAGCTCTTCCACCTTAGCCCGGTACTCTTCGGCTCAATGTAGTGCGACCTGGCCCGTTGCTTGCGCTATAACCATGGTCAACTGGCTTTCTTATACCGAGAGCTAGGCTTGGATGAGGTTGGAGGAGAGTTGTGAGGCTTGCTCTTGCCTCCTTTGTAGGATCGTGCGGGTGACTTACGGCAGTTGTGTCATGGCTTCAAAGAGGTTCATCTCCATGACATCGGCATGTGACATCTGTTCTGCTGTCATATGGCTATAGCCTCCCATTGCCCTGTACTGGGGCACACTGCAAAATTGTATGGCCTCTGCTAGGCCTGCCCATGGTGTGGAAGAGGTGCCTGTGGTGAAGGATGTTGTCTCTTGAGGTGTGGTGGAGACTGAGATGAAGGGTGCAGCAAGGATTGTCGGCATAGTTTCGACTCCTGTATGGAGACCAATTTTGATGGTGTCATCGCCTTGGAGGTCTTCAATGAGAATAGGCCCTCCTTGCACCTGTTTGCCCTTATCCTGAGGACCTAGCCACTGCATGCATAGTTGTCGTTGCACAAATTTGTGCAACTGGATTTCCTCATATTGGTTGAGCAGCTGACTTGGTTTCGGTTGCACTTGGGTGACCAGAGTGGCACTTGACATTGTCCTCGCTCTCTTGGGCCTGGTTTCTATCTCTTTTTGCTTGGTATATACCGGATCGATGGCGGATTTCTCGGTGAGTTCGAAGCCGATGGGCGGATGCTAACTTTTGAGGTAATAGAGGACCGACATATACAGCATTGGATTACCGATGACATCCCCATGGGTGCTGAGGGCATCTCTCATCTAGCTGCAGTAGTAGTCAGCCCAATTCGTATGCTGCATGTTCACCATTCGCAGCAAGATATTAGGCACCATGGATTGATGATGATCCATGTGCTTCACTTGGGTGAGCCATTGCAGGGCTCTTGCTGGGTGCTCTACCTCAGGCTTGTAGATGGTGTTGAGCTGGATGCGGCCTCTGCACTTGTGGCGGTCATAGGGACAGACCTTCTTTAGGGAGTCGAGGCTCTTCTTTTGCTTGGAATATTTTTTTGCCACCATTGGAAGGTTGAATACTGCCCGTACCATGTTCTGATTGATTCGCTAGTGGTGGGGGTTGCCTACTGCATCTCTCAAGACATTGATGGTGGTGTTGTTGTCGTATGTCTTGAGGAATTCTGCGAGTAGCTTCATGTTTAGGTGGCATGGGAAGCGGTCTGCTACTCTTTATAAGCCTGAAAAGTTAAGGGCTTCCACGATTGTTGGGTCCTAGAGACCGGCGTATGTTGCTATGGTGTGGCAGTGGAGGGTGTAGTCCCAACCCTCAAAGGCGAAGTGCGACTGGATCATGCAAGCATTTAGCTCTTGGAGCCATGCTTCTCCCAACAGTGAGTGCGCTTGTGAATGCATGATCTTATATTCCCCAATGGTGGGCACCGAGGTGCACTCCTGCGTTTTCATGGGGGTTGTGCCTGCCATGCTAGCTCTTCTTGTGTCACGTGTTTGGTGGAGGTTTCTTCGTGTTGTAAGTCCTCCAAGGGTATTTCATCTGGCATTCGAATTGTGGCCGAAGGAGTGCTCTGGGAATCTGAGGGGCCCATGGCCTCTGGAATAGGGTGAGGGTGGAGATCTAGGTGAGTCTCGAATTCGAAAAAGTCATGTTTAGACTCCATGGCAAACAGAAGTGGAAGTTGCGTGATGAGGGAATCGGTGGATGAGGAGGAATAGGAGGACATCAATTTGCTAGTGGAGGTGGAGAAGAAGTGGGAAGGAAACTGTCAAATTTTTGGATAAATTTTGACAGAGTTTGGCTGCAACAGCTATGGCAAATGACTCAATGGGGTAGGCCTGCCTTTATAGATTTCTATCCCCTCAACCTGCGAGATAGTGGTATGGTGATGGTCAGTGTTGAATTTGATGGTGACGGTCGGTGATGAATTTGATGGCGATGGTCAGCAGTGCTGTGTTGGATGGTGATGATCGATGCAAAGTCTGTTAGGCCACAGCCAATGCGGTACCCAAATGGCAAACGAGGCGGTGCTGTGTTGGATGGTGATGACTCGATGCCGATCGTGATCATGACGATCGACGGCGACCATTGATGGTGAATGCTTCAACGATGGTCGGTGGAATAGTGACTATGGAAAATTGGAAAAAAGAGAAGGAAGGGGGAGTGGGGTGGGTGAAACATGGGCGGAGCAGAGTGCACTTGTGTTGTGTGACGTGACACTGAGGTCAGCATGCGAGAACATGAGCACTTATAAAAAAATGCAAGAGCGGGAACCCTAGTCACCTAGTGCTGACTGTGTGTGTGCA
Organism: Dipteris shenzhenensis; assembly: GCF_047967505.1. Lineage (NCBI taxonomy): Eukaryota > Viridiplantae > Streptophyta > Polypodiopsida > Gleicheniales > Dipteridaceae > Dipteris > Dipteris shenzhenensis. The sequence goes on along the minus strand of NC_141597.1, from coordinate 59,943,640 downwards.
TGTGGTGTGCTCAGTAGGGACTAGTGTGCTGCTGGTGTGTCAGGTGAGATGACTACCGTATTGACTCACGTAGACCTAGATGTGATGGTTATGATGAATGCGGTGGAGGCAGATGCCGTTCTATAGCATAGCGAGTAAGGAGCCATGTAGAGTACATGTCCAACTTGTTCTTTACCTTGGAGGCTAGAGGCACTTTGTGTCTGACTTTGTTACTGTAGTGGGCTTTGAAGTTGAGTGTCTAGCCCCAAGGAGAGGTTCTTGTGTAACTCGTGGGATCTCTTAACTGGGAGTGACTGAGTTGGACCACTCATGGCACCATTGCATATTCGGTACCTTGAGGCTAGCCTATTGTATCCAAATTGTTGGCAAGTTCTTATGGTGTTGTATCTTGTGAGAACACAAGTTCTTGTGGTACTGCCCTCGTTGCTTTCGAGGTTTGCAATGCCTTCTTTTAGATCTAGGTGACTCTGTTGCCTTGGCCATTCGAGCTGTTGGTGATGCATGGTGGTGGATGAGGTACGAGCATTGGACGTGGCTTCCTCCAAGTAGTGCTTGTGCGTGGGGGAAGCGATCTCGAGGTGGCTGGAGCAACTGCTGCTATGTTACCATTCTCTAGGCATCGGTTGCGATAGAAGTGACGTTGGGCAGTGAGGATAGCATCTTGTACTTGCAGCTCTTGAATTTCTTGAATGGAGGATGGTGGCATGGGTTGAGCATGCCAGGGCCTTGGTTTACCACTGCGGTGAGCTTTGTGCTCCTTTCGAGTTGGTTTCTGGGGCGGTGTGCTAGGTCATCCGGTTGTCTTTGCTGCATCGCTTCATTGTCATGAATCGGCGAGGTTGAAACCGAAGAGGGGGGGCTTGGTCTGCACAGCAGGACTACTACCATTTGACCACCATTGGTAAGCGAAGCAGTTCGGGTGTGCTAGTTGACTTGGCAATTGATGGCATAGCACTAGGTTCTTCCTAGAATATAATCTATTCTTTGGTGGCTTGTGTAGGGAGAACATAAAAGCGTATATCCATAGCTTGGCGAACAACCATTAGACTTAGATTTACATAACCCAAGGTTTGTAGAAGTTGGCCGTTTATAGCTCTTATTGAGGCAATAGTGAGGGTTAGGGGTACCTGTAGCTTTTCCCATACCTCTCAAGAGATGAAATTGTGGCTCGCTCTTGAGTCCACGAGTGCTTTGATGCGCATGTGCGGTACCTGTAACTAAACAAGCAACCTGGTTGGCTCTATTGTTAGCTCATCTGTTAGTTGAATCTATTCAATCATTGCCTTACAGAGGGTCATTTTTCTACACTATCGAGTCTTAGCATCACGGATTCTGGCTTCCTCGATGGCCTGGTGCTTCATCCTGGCCACCTCTGCCTTGAGCTCTTTTTCTCTATGCACAGCTTGAAGGGTACGAATAGTGAGTGGTCCGTAGTATCTTTTCAATTTGCCTCTGTATAGGTAGCCATCCATTTCCATCCCATCAAGGGTGGCTATTCGGCACGCCCCTTGGGGGGTGATCTCAACTACACGGTAAGGACCCATACCTCGGTACTTAAGCTTACGTTTGGTGTTGCAGACACTGTACAGGAGTGCCAAGTCTCCTTCTACTAGGTCCTTGTTCTTGAGAGTGCGATCAAACCATTTTTTAAGTCGGGCCTTTTCTACTTGGAGAGCATAGGCTGCTTGCAACCTTGTCTCCTCTAGCTTTTCAAGGTCAACTAGCCTTTCGGCTAGCGCATTTTTTGTGAGTCTTTCCCTTATGGCAAGATGAAGGCTAGGCACTACATACTCCATTGGCATTACTGCCTCTACACCAAAGGCTAACTTGAAGGGGGTACAATGTGTTACCACCTTGTAGGAGGTCCTGTAGGCCCATAAGCTGCTATGAGCTTATGTGCCTAGTCAGTACGGCTGGCTTCTACTGTACATGTGATAATCTTACAGCAAGTTTTGTTGGAGCTTTCGGCCAAGCCATTTGCTCTGGGGTAATATAGTGTTGACTTCCTATGAATGATCAAGATTGCTACAGTTTCATTGAGGAAGTAGGTTCCTCGATTGCTAAGTAACTCCAACGAGCATCCAAACCGCGTGATGACTTGTTCATATAAGAACTTGGCAGTGGATCTTGCATCTGCCTTTACCGTAGCCCTTCCTTCTACCCACTTGGTGAAGTAGTCGGTGGCTAGGATGATGTATCTAGCCCCGGTCCCCTTAGCAGCTGGGCTTATGGGACCAATGAAATCGATGCCCCACTTCTCGAAGGGTTGGTTAGCCAGGATCCCAGTTAGGGGCATCATGTCTGCCTTGTTGGGATTTGTATGCACTAGTAGGGGTCACATCGTTTGATGAATTCGGTCGCATCTCCAAAGAGTGTTGGCCACCAAAGACTAGCTTGCAACACCTTACGTGATGTAACCTCAACGGCGACGAAATAACCTCTTGCAATTCCTGAGTAGGCTTCTTCAAGCACCTTGATGTATTCATGTTCACATACACACCTTCGTAGTATACCATCCTTACCCATGCGGTAGAGTTGGCCTGCTATCAGCTTATATGGCGTTGCATCCTTAATGAGTTTACGAGCTCTATCCTTCTTAAGGTCTTGGCTTAGGGGTAGCCAATCAACATCCACCTAGTGATGCATCCAATCATGTAGGGTTTGTTGACCAAGTACAATAGTGCTTGATGGTCCATGAAGAAGATAAGCTTGTTAGCTAACAAGTAGTGCCTGAATTTCCTGACTGCATAGACCATGGAAAGACCCTCTCTCTGGTGGTAGTGTAGTTAACTTCAGCCTCATTTAGTTGATGGCTTGCAAAGTTACCGGGTAATCCAAATTATGCTCTCGAGCTGAGCTAACATACATCCAATGGCAAAGTCAGAGGCATTAATGTGGACGTGAAATATTAAATTCCAATCGGGAGACCTTAGTACTGGGGTGGTGGCTAGAGCTAGATTGAGGGTTTCAAAGGATGTTTGACATTCTTCAGTCCACTCAAAGGATACTAGCAGTTTGTATAACGGGCAGGCTATGTTAGCGTAGAACAAAATAAATCTCTAGTAATAGCCCGTATGGCCAGTAAATCATTGGATTCCCTTAGCATTGGTGGGGGGCAGTAACTCCAAAATGAGTTTGATTTTATTGTGGTCCATAGAGATTCCATTCCGAGACACTATGTGACCCAAGATGACACCATGTTTGACCCAAAAATGACACTTATGTGGGTTGAGGGATATGCGGTATAAGAGGCACTTCTTGAGGACGAGCCTGCGACACTTCAGGTGATCATCCCATTTCAAGTTCATGCAGATATCATCCAAGAACACTTCCACAAATTCCCTCAAGTATTCTTTGAATGCTATGATCATCATACATTGAAAAGTAGCTAGGGCATTGGTTAAACCAAAGATCATAACCCTAGTTGCATACACTCCCCATTTAATTGCAAAGGCGGTCTTATGTTGATCTTGGGGGGAGATTGAGACTTGGTTGTAACTTGAAAATCCATCTAGGAAGCTATATGCTTCCTTTCTGACTACCCTTTCTAGAACATGTTCCATAAATGGCAAGGGGTAGTGGTCACGTCTCTTGGCCGTGTTAACTTTCTTCAAATCCATGCATACTTTGATTTTTCCATTCTTCTTTAGGACTATAATGATGGGTGATACCCAGTCTGTATGCTCGATCTCGTAAATGAATCTGACATCTATGAGTTTCTAGATTTCTTCCCTCACTATGAGTGCATATTTAGGATTCATAGGATAGGGGTGTTGTTATACTGGCTAGGCATCATTTATCATGGGGATTGTATGCTGCACTACTATGGTAGGTACTCCCTTCATGTCCACGTACTTCCAGGCCATGCAATCCTTATATTCCGGAAGGAGAGCTATTAAGGCATTCTCCTCATTTGGAGTGACGTCATCGGCGACAAATACAGGTTGTGGGTCCTGGCCTTTCGGGGCTAAGTTTACTCCCTTGGGGCTGGTCCAGCATATCCTTGAGAACAACCATCCTCTTGAGTTCTTTTGGCCTGTTGGTATAAGATCTTGCGAACCTGAATAGTATAGGCCTTGTAGTGGGCTGGCATTTGCCGTAGGTCTTCTTTATCCACAATCTCCTTATTATTTGCCGAGGCAATGGACTTTTTGGCCTTTACCTTACCTTTGGATGTAGAGGATTTGGGACCTAAAGGGGGCTCTTCCCTTGTACTTATAGAGCTGACAGGTGTGGTTACCTTACTCACCCTGTTTCCCCAGTTAGAGGAGAACTCATGGTGGGCGGTCATGGTGCCTATGTAGGTCAACCAGTGAAGATCTGATTTTACACTTATTGTTCCCTTGCTTACCTCTCGTGGTTTGAGCACATTGAACATCCTCAGGGAAATGACCAGGGTCAAAGACCCTCGAGCTCTGGGGTGGTGATTTGAAACCCTACTCTTTCTGGAACATCTATGCTGGCTAGGATGTGCATCTAGTTCAGCGAGAATTCTGGCTCGGGGAGGGGTGCATACCATAAGTAATTAGACTCCTTCTTATCCTCTCCCTTGTCACACAGTTGGAATAGCTTCACAGAGGTGGTTTGGATGGTGGTGTTGGACTCCGTAGAAAAGAGGTGTCTTGACAATGGGTGGGCCTTGTAGGAATGTAGGTCCACTCTTATGGTTTGCTCCTCATGCCGTAAGTAGATATTATCATTATGCCAGTCATGGGCATTTGTAAGAATGGTCTACCCAGGATTGCTTCATATTTGGGTTGTCGTGTGAAGTCCATGACCACAAACTTAACAGGGTATGTAAATCCAAACACATTAATGTTGATGCCAGTCAGTACTCCCAGAGGTTCAGTGGTTCCTCCATTAGCTAGCTTCACTACCAGATGGGTCTGCTCGAGTGCGGGCTTTCCCCACTTTTCCCAGCATTCCTTGGTGCAGACATTCACTCCTGCTTCCCCATCCAGGATGGCTTCTAGCTTCTAGTTCTAGTAGACTATGGGGATTGAGCATTTGTGTCGTCACCCTTGAAATACTGGCCTAGCTTGTTGATGGGAATCTTGGGTAGGTTGGGCCCCTTATCTAGCATCGATTGGTTGGGCTTAGGGCTGGCAAGGGTTGGGGGTAGGAACAACCTATTCATCCAATTGGATAGATCATGCCATAGGATGGGATTTCCTCTTAGCGAAGATGCAATCGGCATTTTCACTTCTGTAGATAGGAAGGCAACCATCCCAGCACTATTGCAGGGTTTCGGTGAAGCTTCTTCCTCCATGGACAACACATCATCGAAGCCGTATAGGTCTCCTTCATCTTGGAGATTCTGCAGCATTGGGTTCTCTTGGAACATCTTCTGCATCAAATCTGGAGCTTCCGACTACTCCAAGCTGAGGTGTTCTTCTTACTCCACTCTTTCTAAGACCTCGAGAGATTTCGCTCCTCGATGCCCCATCAGGTGGGTTGGATGGATAGTATTTGATCCCCTACTGGCCTTTAGTCGATGCTCAAACTTATCCTGGCACTCATGTACCAAGTTCTAGGCATCCTTTATGTATTGCAGGGAAGAATCTCATTAGAGGCGATGGAAGAATCTCGAGACCGGGCACCAGGGATACCTTACCGTTCTTGGTGAGCTTCCTTATGGCCTTGCTTTATTTTAAACAAAAAATATGCAATTTAATAACCTAGATTAGCAACTAATTGGTTTTCGAGTGGAGCTTCAATGAAAGTAGCCCCATGAGATGGTCCTACAAAAATAAAAAATACATCAAAGGCCAAATAGACAATAAAATCATAGTCCATGCTTGGACTTTGACTACATGATCCTATAATACATAAATCAGTTATAGAAATATATTTAAGACCTTGCAGACTTCTTGAGATTGAAAGCATTTATAAAATGAAATAATTCCACTTATATTATGGACATATGGCTACTCTTCTTACCATTCAAAGAAGTTTGATGAGTTTGCGCTGGTGTAGGGGGAGAACTGGTAGTAGCTAATATTCTACACCAACAGGAGCCATAGGACATGCTTTCTCTTGAGAGCACACCCCATAATTTCTTTGTTTTCCTTTCGAATTATCCATTTTCTAAATCCATAAAGCCAATAGGCACAACATATGCATGAATTAGCGCATATGAAGAATTTACATTAACAAACGTGCAAATTTACATCAACAAATGCATACTATGAATGCTAATCTGGACCATTGAATCCCACAATCATTCAGTCAAGTGCATGCTCAAATAATTTCAAATGAGAAAAATTATAAATGGTATGATCATCTTTTCATCCATATTTATCAATGCAATTTAAAGCATAAGTGGCATATTTATTTTCCAATTAAAGTGTGTTCATATTACAATAATGAAGTTTGAAATTATAAAAGACCACAAGGGACAACAATAAAAACAATAGCTACCTGGAATCAATATGAGCCAAAATAAGGCACAACAAGGCAAGGTACAAAATGTGGACATGAGCTAGACATGCGTACAATCTAGTGCCACAACTGCTAGACACAAAACAAAAAAACACCATTAGCATTAGGTTGGCTAGGATATACATCACATACATTAGGTTTTAGAAATGCAAAAAATACAATCCCTTGACTCATATTGAGATGCATTAAAGCTGTCAATAATTGACATTAAATCTCAATTGTTGACATCTATAATGATCCCTCGTCCTCTCTTACCATATTGACCATTTGTTTTCCCTAGTTCTACAATCATTTCAGGATTTCCAAGCAATCAAAATCAATGGCAAAGTGCACAACACCTACAATCATATGGGATGTCATGCAGTACCCATTGAACAGTAAATAGCTCTTTACAAAGGACCATCTGAGTGGATATACTTCCTTATGATCCTATAAGTTGATATGTACTTGGGCATCTTGAGTGAAAGAGACCCATTATTAGTAAAGCAAAAGGTTTAATTGGCAAGTACTAGGCCTAGCATCTTGCATCCTCTCAAGGTTCCAATAGTTTAGCCTAGTGATTTGTGCAATATCTTCAATGCTTGTGACATTGACAAATTGAGGAGATACCTCGTTTTGGGAAGGGTCCAAAAAAAAAAACACAAAAGCTCAAAGCTTCATATATCTCCATGTGAGATCCATCTCGAAAGCCTCTCTCTCTCATTTTACCTTCTTCTTCTTCCTCCATGCCTCGCAAATCCAAAACCCCCATCCCCCTTCTTGCCTTCAACCTCCTAGCTTGACCATGAGTGTTTGAAAGGGTTGACAACTCAAAGAAGTATCTATAGACACCAACCCCAAAGGAGAGGGAAGAATGGGATCCAAAAGGTTCCCCTCCCCCTTTGCAACCCAAATTACTCCCACTAATGGTACTACAACTAGAGGTTACCTTAGGATTGCAATAAAATGTTGAGTCACTTTTGAATGTGAGCCAAAGCAAAATAACAATGAATTACTATGCCAAAAGCAACCTCAAATATGCAATCTAAAACAAGAGCCATTGTGGCCACAGATGACCCCTTGTTGCATCAGAATATAACCATTAAAATGCCCAAAAATGGACAACATATGTAGCAGCAAATGCATCATAAATATAAAATAGTCAATATCACAAAAATGTGGATAGCATTTAGTTCTTGATCCCATTGAGATGGACATACATGTTGATGATGAGTAAATGTGTGGACGTCGAAACTCTCACTACCACTGATGCTATCACATGAATTAAAAATGATAGTTTTTAGCTTGTCACATTTTTATGCTGCTCTCATTGTGTGGCATGCCGGTTTACAAAAAGTGGCACCATGCCTAACTTTTGTGACCTTTTATACAAGGGATAAGGTCAAATTTTGACAATCATTTACATAACGGCAGATTTCACCATTTGAAAATACCTGTGTTTATGCTATAATTGCTGTTGTTGATACTACTATTGCTGTTGTATATTTCTCCATATTCCTACAAGCCTTGTTTCCCTTACCTAGACCAGTTTCAAACCAAGTCCAAAATGCTTCTTGGGCTCTCCGATCTTAGAAGTGCATGACTTTTTGCAGCTGTGCATCAGAACCTAGAAGTATGGAAGCCAGCAAATGGAGTGAAGGGCCACATCCTAGGTTAGACTTGCATTTCATTAAATACAACAAAACTAAAATGTGTGAGTTAATAATGCTCTTTGAACTAAACACATACTGGATGGAAGCAACCGTTACAAATAAATAAAGTAGGCACAAGAAAAATAAACACAACCCCATTATGAAGAGAGAGCCCAACGTACCACAAATACAACAAGGGTAAAAGACCCATTGTTCGGAAGGTAACTTGTATGGTCTGAATTTCTCTCTTGTAAATCTTATTCTGAGTTATGAGCTTGTTTTTTTGAAATGAAAAACCTGAAGGTTTCCCACTTGCAACATGAAATGCCTTTTCATAGCACCAACAAGCTGCTCTTGGACATCCTTTGAGAGATTTGCACATAACTCCACCTGTACAATCAAACATATTTTTTTAAAAGGTCCACAACAAGGCTAACTCAGAGAAGCACCAAGGAGAGATGTAAGCTCACCAAGTTGAAATGCGTCCAATATCTTGGCAAGGAAGCCATTTCAAGTTTTTTGAAATCTACGTTTTGCATAAGCCATAGATAGCATTAAATCATCAGATAAGTAGAGGAAGGTACCCTAAAAGTGGAAGTAACATAATCATGGGAATGTTCATAATCCTTGCTCAAAAAGGGAGCTCTAGTACAAAGTTTGAACAAAATTGGGACTGTAAAACGTTATTAGATATCTGCAAGCCAAGGAGCATGGCATGGAAACCTTATTATGAAGGAGGGAGGTAGGATCTTTGCCTTAGAAGGTTGGAATTATGTGATTCTTTACACACCAAGAAATCAAATGATGCAAATTATAGTACACCACAATGGACACTGAGATCCATATACCACATCGTCGGATCAGCACCAAATTTTGCAAGGTTATTAAAACAAGTTGTTTTAATGTCCTTGCAAAGTTTAAGGTGCATCGGATTCCGCATGTTACACCGGAGAACAAGAATGCCCATATTTGCATGTGGATGCTATGTATGTGAAGGAAAAATGCAGATTGGACATCCACATCCGTATATCCCACCATCGGATCAACACCAAACTTTGCAAGGGTCTTAACAAAATTGCTTTTAATGTCCTTCCAAAATATCAGGTGGATTGGATGTTTTTTGTGCCACTGGGAGCAAGAATGCACATATTCGCAAGTGCTACGCGATATGAAGGAAAAATGTGCAAGGGACATCGACATTGTAAGGTGCATCAGATGCTGGATGTGCCACTGGTGTGTTAGATATCAATGCTCCACTCTCGTGTAACTACGCGGGAACCAGCTAACTCTACTTGTAAGCCCCCCATATGAGGAGAAGGCATTTGAGTAGCTCGGTTATCTGGTAGGTCCTAGTTTGGACACCAGATGGGGGCCATGTGTGGCCTGATGGTTGGACGGCTTCAAATAGAGTTGGCACACTGCCAACTAGGCTACATGCAAGTGCGGGAAGGCATCCCTTGATTGACCGCACTGAGGGTAGATGGACCATTTCTCGGGGTAGCCCATTCTTGGGTTGCGAGGCCCGTTTGGAGCCTCAGATGATCTCGGATGGCTCTGGGCCGAATGGAGTCTGTAGGTCAGTTGCTCTGTTTTGTGCACCGGTTCTATCGTATGGTCGGTGGCCTATTTCGGGACCGACCCCCAGTCGACCATTTTGGGTGGACTGGGTCAGTCACCCAATTGAGCCTAACTGACTATGACTGGTGGCTATATAAGAGCAAGCCCGTGAAGCCCATTTCATCACTGGCTACAACAACCTTGATTCCTTAGCATCCAACCTCCATCTTCTACTATTTCTAGCATGCCATTGAAGCTTCTTTCATAGGAGCGCACGGTTGGGAGGTAGCGCCATCTATTGTATCAGTTCTACAGTAATCAAATTTTTTATTCTCCATACTATCTTGTTTTCTCTCTTGCGTATGAGATCCTGTTATCTGTTGAGCACAGACATTGTATTATTTTCTTACATGGTATCAGAGCCTGGACTCTAGTAAGAAGATTTGGTAGTGTGTTTTCTGTTTGCGAGCAGATTGTGAGAGATGGCCCAGCCCACAAGACTACGAATCCCACCGTTCGGTGAAAGCGAAAAGTTGGACGGCTCTAACTATTCACTCTGGAAGTTCAAGATGAAGACCATCCTAAGCGCATATGAGCTTTAGGACACTACTACTGGGGTGGATGTGAGGCCGGTTGCGAGACCGGATCTAACCAATGCAAGACAATAGATAGTACCAGCTGCAGATGAGATTCTTGCGTGGACAAGAAGAAATGCAGATGCACTATGTTCTATTGTTTGCAGTCTTAGTGATTCCATCATGGCGTTAATTCAACATGTCACCACAGTGGAGGAGGCATGGACAGTCTTGAAAAATCAGTACGAGACCACGAATCAGATGCGGATTCAGAATCTAGAGACTCAACTCACGAACGAGAAGTTGTCTGAGTCTGAAGCGGCAGAGAAGTTCATCTCCAGGGTGAAGAATCTGTGCGATCAGATGACTGCGATTGGCATCACCATCATCAATGAGAATCTAGCCCGAAGGTGCATATGGATTCTCCCACCAAAGTACGACAGTCTTGTTATGGTTCTGAATATGCAGAACAAAAATCCGCCCCTCAACTTTGAGGATTTCAACACGATGCTTTTGGAGAGGAGGAGATGCATCAAGAGACGAGGACTGGAGAAGATTCGGCTTTCTAGACCGGATCAAAGAAAGGTAAGGGTAAGGACTCTGGTAACCCATCTTCTTCTGATGATAAAAAGAGAAAGAAGAAGATCAAGTGCTTCTATTGCAACAAGGAAAGGCACAAGCAGAATGAGTGTCAAAAGAAGATTACAGATGAGAATAACGGAGTAAAGAAAGAGTCCAGCAACAGCGCGTAGGCAGTACCAGTAGAGCTGTTCATCGCAATTGGGGAGATTTGCACGGAGGCAGTTCATGTACCTACGAATGAACTGTGGATCATTGACAGTGGTGCATCGCGCCACATGACCATGTTGGAATATCTCAAGGTGTATGCCTCAGGCACACCTTGGTTTCTATGTGTGAGTGCTAAAGGCACAGTTAGGTGCCCATAAGCACAATTAGGTGGTGGAAAGCCACATAGGATGATTGAGAGAATCTAGGAGTAGATTGAGGAGATGATTGTGGAGCTCTGAAGTCATCAGTGATGTCAGTGAGCATGTAAGAGGTGCCTACATAAGGACCTCACTCTTCTTCATTCTATATGCAAGTATTCTGAATTTGTGTCCATTCTACTCTTTCCTTTCAGTTTACCAACATGGTATCAGAGCCATTTGATCCCCCTTGATCCCATTTCTGCCACATCATCATCTTCTTCTTCACCATCTCTTCCTCTTCTTCCTAAAATTTGCTGAAGCCTGTTCTCCGTTTCTTTGCCATTCTCCACGTCCTTCCTGCTGGAGATACACCTCGAAGGGGCGAACCCCTAACTGCAAGGAATCAACGAATTATCGCCTCTGCTCATCGCTATTTCATGCAGATCGTCGACCCTTCTTCCTGCGTTTTCTCTCAGAATGCTCCATGCTTCTCTAATTCCTTTTAGAGGGAGCTTGTCCAAGCTTGATTTACCTGTGCAACACACAGCCGGACATCAATTTTGCAACTGGTGTACTAAGCAGGTTTTCCAATAAGCCCCGAGAGAACCATTGGAGGGCAGGGATGTGGGCGCTGAAATACATCAAAGGCACACTTGATTATGGCATCACGTATACCAAGGGCAACATCTTGACTGGATTCTGTGACTCAGATTGGGCAGGAGACGTGGATAGTAGGAGATCAATGATAGGGTACTGTTTCTCACTTAGATCTGGAGTTGTATCATGGGTCAGCAAGAAGCAACACCCAGAGTTGCTCTTTCTTCTACCGAGGTCGAGTACAAATCAGCATGCTTTACTTCTTGCGAGGTAGTGTGGTTGAGGAGGATTTTGGGGAACATGGGTGCAGTGCAGAACAAGCCTACACAGTTATCATGTGACAATCAGAGTTGCATGGTGATTGCAAAGAACCCGGTGTTCCATGCTCGCACAAAACACATTGAGATTCAATATCACTTTGTATGCGAGCTCATCATGGATGGAGAGGTCGACTTGGTGTACTGTCCGACTACAGAGAATGCTGCAGACATCTTCACGAAGGCTCTTGGAAGAGACTTGCTGGAGAGGCATCTTCATCGACTTGGCATTGGGCCGAAAAAGTAAGTTCACTTGTAGGTGGACATTGAGGGGGGGTGTTAGATATCAATGCTCCACTCTCTTGTAACTACATGGGAACCAGCTAACTCTACTTGTAAGCCCCCCATATGAGGAGAAGGCATTTGAGTAGCTCGGTTATCCAGTAGGTCCTAGTTTGGACACCAGATGAGGGCCATGTGTGGCTTGATGGTTGGATGGCTTCAGATAGAGTTGGCACACCACCAACTAGGCTACATGTAAGTGCGGGAAGGCATCCCTTGACTGACCGCACTGAGGGTAGATAGAGCATTTCCTGCGGCAGCCCACTCTCGAGTTGTGGGGCCCGTTTGGAGCCTCACAGATCTTGGATAGCTCTGGGCCGAATGGAGTCCGTAGGTCAGTTGCTTTGTTTTGCGCACCGGTTCTATTGTATGGCCGATGGTGGCCTATTTCGGGACTGAACCCCAGTTGACCATTTTGGGCAGACTAGGTCGGTCACCCAATTGAGCCTAACCGTCTATGACTGGTCGCTATATAAGAGCAAGCCCGTGAAGCCCATTTCATCACTGGCTACAGCAACCCTGATTCCTTAGCATCCAGCCTCCGTCTTCTACTGTTTCTAGCATGCCATCAAAGCTTCTTTCATAGGAGCGCACGGTTGAGAGGCAGCGCCATCTATTGTATCAGTTCTACAGTAATCAAATTTTTGATTCTCCATACTATCTTGTTTTCTCTCTTGCGTATGAGATCCTGTTATCTGTTGAGCACAGACGTTGTATGATTTTCTTACATGGGGAACAAGAATGCTCATATTCGCATGTGGATCCTATGTAGGTGAAGGAAAAATGCACAATGGACATCCGCATCCATATATCCCACCGTCAGATCAGCACTAAACTTTGCAAGGGACTTGAAAAAAATGGTTTTAATGTCCTTCCAAAGTATCAGGTGGATTGGATGCCGGATGTGACACCATGGAACAAGAATGCACATATTTGCATGTGGATACTATGCAATATGAAGGAAAAATGTGCAACGGACACCAACATCCATATATTCCACCATCGGATCAGCACCAAACTTTGCAAGGGTCTTAAAACAAGTGGTTTTAATGTCCTTGAAAAGTGTAAGGTGCATCGGATGCCAGATGTGCCAGAAGGAAAAATGCACAATGGACATCTACATCCATATATCCCACAGTTGGATTAGCACCAAACTTTGCAAGGGTCTTGAAAAAATTGGTTTCAATGTCCTTCCAAAGTATCAGGTGGATCGGATGCTGTATGTGACACCATGGAACAAGAATGCACATATTTGCACGTGGATGCTACGTAATATGAAGGAAAAATGTGCAACGGATATCGACATCCGTATATTCCGCCATCGGATTAGCACCAAACTTTGCAAGGGTCTTAAAACAAGTGTTTTTAATGTCCTTGCAAAGTGTAGTGCATTGGATGCCGGATGTGCCACCAGGGAACAAGAATGCTCATATTTACATGTGGATGCTATGTATATGAAGGAAACAAGCACAATGGACATCGACATCCATGTACCACACCGTCATCAAACTTTGCAAGGGTCTTAAAACAAGTTGTTTTAATGTCCTTACAAAGTGTAAGGTGCATTGGATGTTGGATGTGACACCTGGGAGTTTAGAATGCCCATATTTGCATATGGGTGCTATGTATGTGAAGGAACAATGCACAATGGACATCCGCATCTGTATATCCCACCATTGGATCAGCTCCAAACTTTGCAAGGGTCTTTGTTTTTTAAATTTTCATGGCTAGAAGCACACCGATGCATGTATTTCAATGCTCATGCATGATGCATGGTGAACAACTAGGAAATATCCATTCCAAGTCATGCAATTGATATTAGATGGGCATGATACTTTGCATAGGCATTGAAATTGCCTTGTTTAAGGCTTGTGCAAAGTATCACTCCGAAAAAATACCATTTTTATGGTTAGAAGCACACCAATGCATGTTTTTCAATGCTCATGCATGATGCATGGTGAAGAACTAGGAATTATCCATTCCAAGCCATGAAAATGACATGAGATGGTCATGATACTTTGCACAGGCCATGAAATCACCTATTTTAAGGCTTTTACAAAGTTTGATGTCCATAAAATACCATTTTCATGGTTGCTAGAAGCACATCAATGCATGTTTTTCAACACTCATGCATGATGCATGGTGAAAAACTAGGAAATATCCATTCCAAGCCATGCAAATGACATCAACTGGCTATGATACTTTGCGCAGATATTAAAATTACCGAGTTTAAGGCTTGATCAAAGTATTTTTTCCATCAAATACCATTTTCAAGGCTACAAGCACACCGATGCATGTTTTTTAATACTAATGCATGATGCATGGTGAAAAACTAGGAAATATCCATTCCATGCCATGAAAATGACACCAAATGGCCATGATACTTTGCACAAGACTTGAACTTACCCATTTTACTGCTTGCACAAAGTATGATGCTTATCAAATGTCATTTGCAGGGCTAAAGTTGACAGATGCATGTTTTTCAATGACTGGTGCGAAACTAGGAAATATCCAATGAAAATGACATCGAATGGCCATGATTCTTTGCATAGGACTTAAAATCACCTGGTTTGAGGCTTTTGAAAAATATCATGCACATCTAATACCATATGCATGGCTAGAAGTACAACGATGTATGTTTTAAAGGGTGCAAGGTGTGGTAAAAAAGGAGACATGATAAAAAAAGTCAACACACACCCTAAAACAGGACCTCCCAAGCTACAAGATTTTGTAATCCAATGAAAGTCATCATTTATTAAACCTAGTAAGAACCTAGAAGTGAGAGATAGGAAATGCAAAAACAAAGGAAAACTTTGTTTTCATGTATAGGTGCCGGTACATACCAACTCAGATAAACTTTTAAAAAGCAAACCCAAATGCCTCTTTTTTTGCCACACCTCTCTTGTTTGAGAGTTTTCCAACTTTTTTCCTCTTCCTCATGACCTTTCCACCATCTCCCTACCCTCCCTTGCCATCCCTACATCACCCACACCACTGTTGGCCCACTCCCCTCTGGTCCAAGCTTGAAGAAGAAGATTTCTATTTTGGGAACTAAGGAAGTGGATGATATCTTGAGTGGTTTTTCTTCAAATTTATTCTTCTAGGTAAGCTTCCCAACCCTTTCATCTGCATTAGAATAATCTTTAGAATTTGCATTGTGTGTTTACATGTTTCTTATGTCTTTGTGGTCGCACAAAATGCAAATATGAGATTTTTCTATAGCCCAGGGAAGATGCTGCCAAAATTTTCCAATTACTTACTTGCTTGATATGATTGCATCCTGTTGCTTGCTTGCTTGACTTCGTTGCTTTGTTGGTATCTTGCTGTCTTGTTTGTGTTCTTTCATTTCTCTTGTTTGTTTTGATTACTTTGTTCCTCATGAGAAATGGCAATCAAGAATTTGCTGCCATTTCTTCATAAGAAAGGGCAGTCAAGAATTGGCTGCCATTTGGTGTTGCCAATTATTGCTAAGAAATGGAAGACAATAAAACGTTGCCATTTTTTATTGCCATTTCTTCCAAAGAAATGGCAGTTCAAGAACTAGTTGCCATTTCTAACTGCCATTTTTGCAAAAAATATGGCAATTTGAGAAGTTGTTGCCATTTCATACATAAGAAATGGCAAAATTGAAAATTCTGTGCCATTTGCTATTGCCATTTCTACCTAGTTTTGTAGTAGTGTAGTGGGAATAGCGCTTGTGTTAACCATATTAAAGCGCTTGGGTCAACCATTGTTAGGAAATGGTCCTAACCGGTTCCCAAATAGCGCTTGTGTTAGCCTCGCCACTCCTAGGCTTAGGTGATTTGGGGCTCAAACTCCCTGGGCACCCTCACACCTTCACTTGTTTGTGGTCATGCATGATGCATGAGACTCAAACTTGGAGTGGTGAGACTTAGCTTCATTGGGACACTCTACGGTAACATTGTCTCGGGATGATATTTGGGGAACAAACTCCTTGAGTTTGAGTTGTCTTCTTTCATGGCTATTTTCATTGGCATCGCTATTTCTTGTGGATGTGGAGCTGAATAGTGCAAGGCGCATGCACTCTTCGTGGCTCAGAAGTGTGCATCTCCTTGTTCCAACACCTCCTTGTTCCAGGCGGGGGTAGCTGGAACGTACAACCTGTGCACATTGCCTGGAATCTTTGGACTTTTGAGCGGGCTTAGGGTATTTGGGGATCAAACTCCCTAAGTTTGTCCTGTTGAAGTCGATCATTCGGCTTGGTCACCTTTACTCATTGATTACCTTGCATTTGGTGGTTGTACTCTGTGGATGTTAACACTGCTTCATTGCTTTGCATTGAAGATTGATTTACATGGAATATGCAAAAGTACTCTACATGTGCTTTGTGGGTCTCACCACTTTAGAACTACTTTGTATGTGTGCTTGTCAATGCTTAGCAGTGCTTTGTGACTTCTTTACAATTGCTTTCTCTTTTAAAACTACTTTCCATGTAAACAGTGATTGCTTTCACTATGCTTTGGCATTGCTTGTGATGACTGGTTTGGTAGTGCTTTGGCACTACTTTCTAATTGCTTACTCATTGCTTTGCATTTTTAGACTGCTTTACATGGAATATGCAAAGTACTCTACATGTGCTGTGTAGGTCTCACTGCTTTAGCACTGCTTTGTATGTGTGCTTGTCAATCCTTAGTAGTTCTTTGTGATTGCTTTACAACTTCTTTCTCTTTTAAAACTGCTTTGCATGTAAACCGTCATCGCTTTCAATATGCTTTGGCGCTGCTTTATGACTAATTGCTTTTGTGAGTGCTTTTGCGGTGCTTTAGCACTATTTGTGATTGACTGGTTTGGTAGTGCTTTTTGGCACTACTTTCTGACTACTTGTTCACTACTTTGCATTTGTAGACTGCTTTACATGGAATATGCAAAGTACTCTACATGTACTTTGTGGTTCTCATTGCTTTAGCACTGCTTTATATGTGTGCTTGTCAATGCTTAGTAGTGCCCTATGGCTACTTTACCAACTGCTTTAATTTTTGAAACCACCTTCCATGTAAATAGTCACTGCTTTGAAAATGCTTTGGCACTACTTTCTGACAGCTTGATTTGTGAGTTCTTTTGTGATTGGTTTAGTAATTCTTAAGCACTGGGTTAAGATTTTTCTTTGCTTTCCTTCAAAAAGCTTGATTTGTCAAGAATAATCTCTACACGAGTGGAAGCAGTAAGACATTAGGGAATACACTGGATATAAGAACTTGGAGATGAAATATAGACAATGTCAGAAACCAGATTTGACTCTTACAGCTCACAAACAACTTAATGCATTTCCACATTGTAAAAGAATTAAAGGTCACAGACCATTCCAAGCAATAACAAATTACTCAACTCTTGAGGGTTTTCTATACACAGTCACACTTTGAAGAACTGCATAGAAGATGGAGTAGAATCCTTCATATATTGATATACCTTGCTTTCCCCAAAGCAAAAGAAACCTCTTCACACATGGGTATTTCGACATTTGTTAAGTGTGCCTTTGTTAACTTCATCACAGGGTATTGAATTTCACTCTATGTATATCCAGTTTTCTCAATTCCAATGGGTTCACAAACACCTATTTCCAATTTCAAGGAGCAAGTCAAATACCAATTACCTGTTGGCCACAATTGATGCTAGGGGCAAGATTGTAATACATGTAGACTTGGGTAAGTGTGAAGGGTCTGCTTTGTGACAGTTTTCAGGGAATGCTTTGTATATTTTTTCATAGTGCTTTGTTTCTACATTGTCTATGCATGACTACATGATTACTAAATGTGTTCTTGCATTAGTTTGCATGTGTTTTTTCCATCGGGATAAAATCTCTATTTGAAATTTGTCATGTTCTATGGATGCAGTCTTTGTTGATAATTTAGGTAGAATCGTGAGACAATCTTGGAGTACTTGGACCTGAACATGCATTTATTAGTGGTGAGCTTGCACCTTTCTGGGCAGCACAGCCCATGAGAATATTCTTGGCCTCAACCCAGAGCCTAAGCCCCATTCTAAAGTTTTTTTTTGATAATGAACAAGTGAGGTCATCAGAAAAGGTCAGAAGAGAACCTGATTATATGTTTATTGGCCATCGACAATTGCCATTCATTAGACCCCATCTTCTCACAAATAGATGCTAAGGTGCTACATGTAGATCCTCCACTCACACATGAAGAACCAATCGATCTAGAGATGCCATTCTTTATGGCTGATCTCAAGTGGGATAATGAACTTGAAGAAGGTACCCATACCAATGATGACTCAAATTTTCCTTAAGACCTTGAAACAGAGGCTGAGAATGCTGAAATTAAAGATCAAATATTTGATAATGACTTAGTCATTTTGCATGCCCTAATGGCAGTCGAATTCCCAAAAGTTGAACCTCCAAAGTTGAATAACAGCAGAAGATCCCACAAGAAAGCTAAAGGAGGAAATCATAGAAAATCCAAGGCCGAACACTTCAATGAATTTGAACAAGTCTAAACAAGGATCGTCGAATTGTACCTTGCAAAGCCAGCTCCCTCAAAATTAGAACCACCACCTCTTGAATGGTCCCCTGAGGGACTGGAAGGAGTATGCGCAGCTAATGAACCCTTACTTGGAAACACCTTACCAGTGGAAAAGTTACCCCACAGTTCCCAACGTAAGAAGTTTTGGAAATATAAGCCACATGTGCAGATGAAGCTCGATCAAGAGACTTCAGAAAAAGAAAGTAAAAAAGAGCCTAACAAATTGGTAAATACAACTATGCCACCCAATACACATGGCACATGTCAAGCTAGTTCAACACCATCAGAGGCCGATCTTCGAGAAGTGCTGGAATACTTCAAGAATTACACAAGTGGCAGTGTGCCAATAGCAATGCCAAGACCACTAAGATAATTTGAAGTTCAAGAAACCGATAGCATTGAAGAAACTCCAATCTATGAGGGACCGACAAAAACATGCACAATAAACCTCACCCTTGAAGGGGAGGAAGAAAAATTGGTTTTCATTGGGAAACAACTTTGAAAAGAAGATAAAACTAAACTCAAAGCACTCCTAATGGAATACCGTGACTGCCTAGCATGGTCATACAAAGAGATGAAAGAAATTTCAGCAGACATGGCAGTACACATGGCACCTATAAGGGAAGGTGCTCACCCTAAGGTATGTGGACCTTATTGCACAAATCCTAAGTATGGCACCATGGTTTATGAGACGAGTTGGAAAAACTCCTAGATGCCGAGATAGAGCACACTGATTTGGTTTCACCCATTGTCATTGTGCCTAAACGCAATAAGAATCTTAGAATATGCGTAAACTTAAAAAATATGAATGCCACAATTAGGGATCACTATCCCCTACCCTTAACAGAAACAGTGTTGGAAAAGGTGGCAGGCTCCGAAATATATAGCTTCTTGGATGGCTTTAGTGGCTATAACCAAGTGCAACTTGCTCCTAAAGACCAATCAAAAATAGCATTTACTACAAAATGGGGTACTTTTGCATATACAGTCATGCCATTCGGCCTTTGTAATGCCTTGGCCACATTCCAGTGAGTCATGTTCACAGCTTTCAAGTCATTTCTGAATAAGTTTTTATAGGTGTTCTTAGATGATTTGTGCATCCATTCAAACAAACAAGACCACTTCAAATGTCTTGAAGTAGTACTAATCAAATGCAAGGAGTATGCCATATCCCTAAATCCAACAAAATGCCAGTTCATGGTCACCCATGGACTTGTTTTGGGACACATCGTCTCTCAACATGGGATTGCAACTGACATGGACAAAATCAAAATCATCATGGAATTGCCTCCTCCTACAAATTCCAAAGGTGTATAGGTCTTTATGGGACATGCCGGCTATTATAGAAGATTTATACTGCAATATGCCATGATAGCTAGACCACTTTACAAATTATTAGTAGAATTCTTATGGACCGAAGAGTGCGATCAATCCTTTGAGCTTTTAAAGTGGCGCCTAATCACAGCACCCATCCTTATATCTCCCAATTGGGATATTGATTTTCATGTTCATACTGATGGATCCAAGTATGCAATTGGGAGTGTGCTTTGTCAATCTAGTGAACATAAGAAAGACTACCCATTCTACTTCGCTAGTTGACAACTCAATGATGCAGAGACTATACCACCACAGAAAGAGAAGCCCTAGAAATGGTGTATAGTGTAAAGAAATTTTGGCACCATCTACTGGAAAATGACTTTGTCTTCTACACCGACCATCAAGCATTGCTTTATCTTATGAACCATCTATGTACAATAGGAAGAATAACCAGATGGATCGTCTTGCTTCAAGAATTCCACTTCAAAATAGTGGTCCACAAAGGTGTCCAACACTACATTGCCAATCACATGTCTCGAGTCAAGTCGAAAGAAGAAGCCACTGGAGTAGAAGACGACTTACCAGATGCCACACTATTTCAAATAGATGTTGTTCCAGAGTGGTGTGGAGATATCATTGGGTACTTGATGGTAGGAAGACCACCCCTTGAAATGAAAGCAATAGATGCCAAAAAATTGATTCTAAAGGCTGCACCCTATCAACTCATTGCAGAATAACTGTATAAGATGGGCAAGGACTAGATATTAAGAAGATGTGTAATGCCTCATGAGATCATGCCAATCCTGAGTGAAGTCCATGAAGGCATTGCAGGAGGACACTTCCAAGGGGAAGCCACACTAAGAAAAGTTCTCCTCGCAGGCTACTGGTGGCCAACACTATGGGCAGATGCCTATGAATATGTAAAAGGCTATGATGTATGCCAACGGACTACTAAACCACAACACAAAGACTTCAATCCCCTAACAACAATTGTTGCACAAAAACCATTTGAAAAATGGGGGATTGACTATGTGGGTCCCATACATCCAACAACAAAAGGGACATAGGCACGCTACATCATTGTGCCCACTGATTACTTTACAAAATGGGCTGAAGCTAAAGTAGTCAAAAAGGCAGATGCCAGAAGCATAGCACGATTCTTATACAAAAATGTGATCACCTGATTCGGATGCCCCATTGAAATTGTGTCGGATAGAGGCACACATTTTGTCAATGAGGTAATCCAAGAACCCTTGTCTGGCTTCATGGTAATCCATAGAAAAAGCACACCCTACTACCCCCAAGGGAATGGACAGGCCAAATCCACTAACAAAATAATATGTACTATCCTCACCAAGGTAGTAAAACCACAACATTCCGATTGGGTAGAGAAATTGAATGTAGCCTTATGGGCATATAGAACCACACTCAAGGTTAGTACAAGGAACACACCTTTTCAATTGGTGTATGGCTTGAAGCTGTGGTCCCACTAGAATTTTTTGTTGAATCTCAAATCTGAGCATGCTATAAGAAAGATCTTGAAATTTTGAATAATTTTCCTTTTTAAACCACCTCAACTCAATTTATGCATCAAAAGTTATGCCCCTTCAAAGTTTTGGCTCTCAAGTGGTGAAGCCTAATCCAAAAACAAACAAAAAAAAAGAGCCACGTGGCATTTTGCTTCCAAAGTGCCATGTGGAATCATATTAGACACGTGTCTAATGTTATGCCACGTGGCACTTTGGCGGCTAAAATGCCACGTGGCCTTTTTTTTGGGGGGGGTAGTCTTCATCGCTCCAAAGCTAAAAGAAGGGGCATAACTTTTGATGCATGACTCGGATTGAGGCAGTTCAAAAATGAGAATTACTCAAAATTTTAAGATCTTTCTCATTGCATGCTCAGTTTTAAAATTTGGTGACAAATAATAGGTCCTTTTTAAACTATTAGTGGCCACACATGTGGTCCATAAGCAATGCCAAGTAGAGGGGGGCCTGAATCCTCTCTCCTCCTAGCCATGCTACCTCTATCACTCTCCAAAAAGGCTGGAAAGATTATGGGAGAGGCTTCACAAGTACTTTTAACTATACCCAAGCACCCCATGCTTATGCGATTAGTCTTTCCTTCATCCACATGTCATATAGTGTATGCTTGAGGCATTATTCCTTATCTTATTATCCACACATATAAATCCTTATCTTATTAACCACACATATATATCCTTAAGGGCTTTGTGCCACACAACCCATATTCCAAACCCCCCTCCCTTATGGGCCAAACTCTTGAAACATCATCTTGGCCTTGAAATACAGGATCTTGGCACCACAAATTTTACTCCCCACAAAGGTCAATCCATTACATGGATACAAGAGTTCTCTTCAGTTTCAATTTCTAGTCTATTCCTCCACAATCATTCATGTCTGAAGTTTGCTTCATTATAAGTTATCTCAAGTTTCAACTTCACGTGGCAAAATATTTTTTGAGTGGTTTATTTTCAAGATATGGACAAGATTCATGCCAATCCTTAAACATGAAGGTGAGACTTAATATAGTCATGTGTTTGGGAAAGAGGGCAAAGACATGGGGAGAGACTAAGAGAACACCATAGTGCAATAACACTCACAAAGAAGGCTAAATAATTTCTTTCTATGGGATGTGATGTAGAGACAGAGAGAGAGAGAGAGACACACACACACACACACACACATAGAGTCATAGTGCAATAACATTAACAAGAAAAACTAATAATCTATTTCAATGGAAAGGTGAGAGAGAGAGAGAGAGCATAATATCAATTACAATAAAAACTAATTAATTTCAAGGGAAATGTGACAAAGGGACATATATATATATATATATAGAGAGAGAGAGAGAGAGACAGAGAGAGAGAGAGAGAACATAAAATCAATTACAATAAAAACTAATTTATTTCAAGGGAATGTGACAAAGGGACATATATATATATATATATATATATAGAGAGAGAGAGAGAGAGTAAAAATTTATTTCACTATGTGTGTGTGATAAGAAAGACTAAAAATTTATTTCAATGTGTGTGTGTGTGTGTGAGAGAGAGAGAGAGAGAGAGGAAAGGAGATGGGGAAGAAGAGAAAAGAAAGGGTCTGGGGGGGAGGGAGTTGAAGAGAGAGAGAGAGAGAGAGAGAGAGAGAGAGAGAGAGAGAATGCTCACCAATTTTGTACAAGCTTGCCAAAAAATGCACCCTTGCATCAGCTCTCTCTCCACCTCAAGGTAAGAGTTCCTCTCTTCCACTTGTATTTTAAGTTTGTTTGGTTTATTTGTCTACCTCTCCTCTTGTTTCCCTTCCTCTACTTTCCCTTTCCCTTCCTTTCTCTAAAGTTACTCTCCTCCTTTCCTTTTCTTTCTCTCAAGGAAGAAACAATACATGAAAAACAATCATGAAAGAGAAGAGTATGAAAGCTCTGCCTATTGTTTTCGTGCTTTCTCCTTGTTTGTAGGCTTCTCTTTGTCTCCTCAATCCGTATCCTTTGGAATGTTGCTTCTCCAAACTCCTCCTTTCACTAATTTGTTTTCTTAAAATGGTATGCTTCCTCTCTTTTATAGGGCAATAAACACGAAACACCTCCTCTTCCGAGCAGGATCATCTGGTGGTGCTAGGACACGTGCTTTCTAGGTAAGAATGTGCTTCCTCTCTTTCCTGTTTTTCTTTTTGTGAATACATTTAAATCCCTATAGCTAGTGCCTTAAGTGCTAGCTGCAAAGATGGGCGTAGGAACTCTCCTCTCTTTTCTCTCTTTTTCCCCAGCTTATTTTTCCTTCTCTCTCTTTTCCTCTCTTATTTCCTCTCCTCTTATATTCCCTTCTTTCTCATATCCTCTATTATTTTCTCTCCTCTTATTTCCTCTTCTCTTATTTCCTCTCTTATTTTCTCTCCTCTCTTCCCCTCTCTTTTCCCTCCTTCTCCCCTCTCTTTTCCTCTCTTTCTCTCTTTTTTCCTCTCATTTCCCTCGTCTCTTTCCTCCTTTCCCTCCTCTCTTTTCTCTCTCTTTCCCTCCTCTCTTCTCTTCTCTCTTTCTGCCTCTTTTCCATCCTCTCTTTTCCCTTCTTTTCCCTCCTCTCTTTTCCCTCCCCTCTTTTCACTCCTCCCTTTCTCTCTTATTTTATCTTCTCTTATTTCCTCTCTTTCTCTATTTTTTCCTCTCCTTCCCTCCTCTCTTTATCTCCTCTCTTTCTCTGTTTTTTCAAAAATTGTATTGTTTCTGATTAAAGTTATCAAGTATTTTGCATTGTGAGTTAACCGAGAGCACATTTGGTGATCCTACTCAACGCTCAAAGTCAAAACTAGAGAAGACTGGTGCAGAAAGGTGACAGAAAACAATCGGACAACATTCGGATTCAACACAGAGAGAGGTGACGAGAAGATAGCTTCGCCACAAAAAAGAAACAAAGATGACAACTACAAACTATAAGATAAGGAAAGCACAGAAAGCATAAGATGATTGTTGGTACTATGACAACAGCAACTCAAAGTCCAAAAAAGAGCAACAACAATATGACTTCATTCCACTACACAGAGAGTCGCAAACAAGCCAAAGAACAACACAACTCTAGAAGTGGACGAGCTGATAATCAACAAGCAAAAGAAGAGGAAGGGCAATCCAACAATGATCTGACAAGCAATCAAAGAGTAGTTTAGTCAACACTATCAGAAGATGAGCAAAGAATCCAAGCCACTGAAAGAAAGAAGCACGAAGTTGAAGAATCTTGCTGCAACATTTCCAAAGCACAATGGACAAGCTAAAACAGCTCTGTGAAGGTGTTATAAATGTACTGAGCAACTATCTCAAGCAACAACCTACAACCAGGCAGAACAACGTCTGACACGATAATAGTCACTGACGATAGAGTGTAAGAAAAAGACACAAAGTCAGTAAGATTGGTGATCATCAGCACCAACAAATTGCTATAAAGGCAACACAACAAGAATCCCATTGTCATCTCCAAATAGCATGGGTATTAGAATAACTGACTGAAGGAAAAGTAATTCCAACTTCTATATAGTTCATGGAGGCACTCCAAGCAAATGTCGAAAGCAACTGAAGGCCCACCGTCACCAAACCGAATAGGAGGAATCTACTTCAAAAGGAATAGAGCTAGAGCTGAGGCTGACAGTCAGATAGATCAAGATCTTGACAACAACTTCCATGATTATGATTATATCCCAAGTGGGGACAGTTCCTTAACAAATTTAGCTCACAGCTCAGAAATTCAAGAAGCTATAGCTAAACTTGAGGTGTTGCCTATTTCAACACCTCATGAGACATTCCTCAAAACCACAGTGGGAACACATATAGCCTTAGGCTTATTCATTGCATCCCAAAGACAAATCAACTTCCATGCCTTACCACCTCAGCCAAAAAACAAGGCACCTGTCCTCTAAGCTGTCAGGATGCGAACCCCTTAGTCAAAGTAGCAAAGTTAGAAGGAAAGAAAGGACAAGATCTATATCCTCATATTAGATAGTTCAAGACTTGTTGGACGGCTAGCAAATTTGGAACTCTACCTAATGCAGTAAAGAAAGAGCAATTTGTAGCTACTCCTGAAGGTAAGGCCATGACTTGGTTTATGCAATATGGTCTTGCAAATTTTGTAGATTATGATGCCTTGAAAATTCTCATTCCTAAGTAGATTTAGAAAAGAAAAAGCACCAGAAGCAGTTCTAAAGAAGCTTCAGTATATCAAATAGAAAGACCTATTGGTGGAGGACTATGCACGAAAATTCAGAAATCTAAATCAAAGGCTAACTATCCCTCAAAGGTCTACAGATAGCCAAGGAGCTCACACCACTGCTCCTGCGAACTCCCTCCCCTCCCTTGTTCCCGTCTACCCCCCCCTTGCGCTGCGCGGCCCTCCCCTCCCCCTCCTCCCTCACTGTCGCTGCATACGCAGCCCTCTGCCCCCCTCTCCTCCCCCTCCACCCGTCGCCCCCCCACTCTGCTCCTCCCCTCTCCACTCTCTGCTCCCTCCTGCTTCCCTGCCCCCCCTGCCCCGCTCTCAGCTCCACCACCCGCCTCCCCCCCCTCGCATTGCGTTACCACCCCCGCCTTTTCTCCCCCTCATTCCTCGCCTCTCCTCCCCACCCCCTCTCGTGCGGCGCTGCCACACCTCCCCCTTTCCCCTTTCTCTCACCCTCCCTATGCTGCGCTGCCCCCCCCTTTTTCTCCTACTCCTTCCCTCTGCCACCCGCACCTTTGTCACCACCTCTCCCCCCCTGCTTCCCCGTACCTCTCCATCCCTCCCTCTTCCCTCCCTCACCTCCGTACCAACCCCCCATCCTCGTCTCTTTCGTATCCTTCTCTTTCCCTCGACTTTGGAGCGGTCGCAGTTTGTCAGTGCGGTATGGCGGCCTAACACTGATAGAGCACCAGATCTCCTTGGTGAAGCAGGCCACCACGGACTTCTCCGAGACATCAGTTTATGGGAGAGTCATTGGCTACGCACCTTCACGAGCAGACATTAGGGACTAGTTGCAGTCCACCCTCTACCTTGAGGATAGCCACATTGAGGAGGTTGAACTCATGGGACGCTGTATCTTCTGGCTCAAGCTCTCCTCAGCACAGGCTACGAGCAATATAGTTAGGCGATCCCCTACTTCTGTGGGTGGGAAGATCATCCTTATGGTCCCATGGTACAGGGGTTTCAGCATAGCGGACTTCGATGCCCTCTTTCATATTCCTCGCCATCCAATTACCCTCATCTTCCTAGGTCTCGCAACCGAGCTTCGTCCAGTGATCAAGGACCTGGGTGTGCACTTTGACTGGCCTATGCAGGATACCTACGTTGATGCGGCGGTAGCCCAAGGGGTACCACGTGTCAAAGTGGCAATCCTCGATCCGCAAAGCATCCCCTCGGAGTTCAAGATCAAGACGGACGCAGGTGTGGTGATGCAGTGCATTCTGGTCACTGGTCGCCCAAATCAGTGTCTGAGATGCCATGGCTTTGGGCACTAGGCGCGCTCCTGCCCTCGATTCACGGGTACAAAACCTCAGAAGGCCCCCATCCAAGCAAATCAGGATCCCCCCCACCAGTCAGCGACACCCCCTCCCGAAGGGGAAGGCTATACGGAGGTCAAAAGAAAATGGAAGGGAAACAAAGCAGGACCAAAAAAGCCTGCCCATCCTCAGCAAGAGCCCCCCCTATGGTCACTACTCATCAGCAGCCCGATAAGAGGAAGGAGAAAGGGAAGGAGAAGATTAGCCAGCCTCCCCCTCATCCTTCACCCCGCCCTCCTTCCCCCCCCTCCTCCTCGGTCCCCCAACCTCCACCCCCTCCAGGATCCCCCCCAGCACCGGTGGTTTCCGCTCCCCTCTCTTCCTCGAGCATGATCTAGAGGGAACCCCCCTCTCCGCCTGAGCCACTTGTAGCCCCGAAGCCAGCACAGACCTCCCCCGTGCCTATCCCTCCTAGCTCTTCGACAGAGGGGAGAGGCCCTTTCCTGCAGAAGGCCAGCACCCCTCTCTCTGGTTCAGACTCCTCATCCTCATTCCCATGCCCAAGGGCTGCTCGTAGAGCTCTACCTTTGGAGTTATCGAGCAGGACCTTGGGATTATCTCGATGCAATGAGTATTAGCTGCTTCCCTGCATGCCTAGACATCAGCATCTTCTTCCTCCGCAAGGGGGCGGAGGGTAAGGTGTCCGTCCTTGCCCCTCACGATGGTCCTAGCTATTCCTTCGCTATCTCTAGTGAAGGGAATGAGCAATGGATGAATGAAAATGTTTGGGAGACGATACGAGATCAGTCCCAGGAGCAGGTGCAAGACTGGATCGTTAGCAGAGCAGCGGAGCTTCTTCAGCAACAGTGGAAGGAGGGTGACGTTCGTTTGAGATGGCGCCACAACGCCAAACGTTTTCGCCTCTTGGTCATTATTCAGCCACCTCTGGAGTGGGTCTACACGGAAGGGCTCCGCCCGTGGAGGACTTCAGAGGTAGCAGGCTTCTACAATATTTCCATGGCAGAGGCATCGAGCTGGTTAGAAAGAGCCTACCACCATGGGACGAAGGGCCTTCTCCCCTCTGTTGAAGGTTTTAGAGGATGGGTCTGATGATCCGGCCTCTCCTTCGAAACCCTCATAGAAGCGCCTTTGTCTGCACACTGGACATCCTCCGACCACCTCAACTTCGAGCGCAAGCAGACAGCTGTTTGTGGCCCACCTTCCCTCCTCATGAGTATACGCATTATCTCTTGGAATGTCAATGGGTTCCACTCATCAGGAACCCACGGCCTCAAGGAGATGGTGCTCATATAGGAGCTCTAGCTAGCCTTGGTGGAAGGGTAGATGTGCTCCTATTGCAGGAACACAAGCTTTCGGCTTCTCAAACCAGTATTTGTGGGAAGGTCCTCACAAGACGCTCCCACACCTACTGGGAACCTTTGATTGGTGAGCAGGGGAGGAGCGGGGGTGTTTGTACCTCCATCGACGCTTCTCTAGTTCAGCATGTGTATGGTTTTGGAACTTTGATCATAGGACATGTACTTTGGGTGGGCTTGAATATTGAGGGATCCCGTATCGGCATCCTCAATATCTATGCCCCGACCGATCTCAGACAGAGAGCCGCTTTTTGGAGATCCTTGATAGACTTGTTGCCAGAGATAGATTCTTGGATTGTAGGAGGGGACTTCAACAACCTTGAGACCCTAGAGGATCAGCAGGGACGGGGCCCAGAGTTCCTCGGTATAGCTCAGGCAGAGCAGGAAGATTGGGACTCCTTCCTTTTCATAGTGGGAGGACGGGATAGCTGGAGGGAGCCTTCCTTCCGCAGATGGACAGGGAGTCTGGACTTCTCTTGGGGTTACAGGAGGGAGGGAGGCAAACTTCTGGAGCAGCTGGACCGTTTCTATGTCAGCGATTGGGCGCTTGGCAGAGGTGGAAGTGAGGAGTGGTTCCAGGCACGACACTCTCAGACCATGCCCCAGTCATCCTAGTCCTGGACTCAGCCTCTCACTCCTCACCTCCACACTCATGCCGGATCCCAAACTCCATCTACTCCAGAGCAGCGGTGCGCAGCAGGATAGTGGACTTGTGGGAGCAGGATTGGGACCCCATCGGGGATATGGCAGCACATGTAGCTTAGGCACTCACTGAGTCTAGCCTCATCTGTCAACAGGAGGCGATTCAGGTCAGGTAGCAATGTTGGGCGAAGGAGAGGGGTCTTAGAAGAGATCTCGCCTCGATTCAGCAGATGCAACAGTCTTCTCCAAGCTCTGAGGAGCTCAGACAGCAGGAGGTTCGAGCCCGAGCCATGCTAGAGGAGATCACCCAGCGATGCTCAGAGTTCTCGTTTCATGCTTCCAAGTCCTTCTGGGCTAGGAAAGGCAATAGGATGTGTAGAGAGTTCTTCAAGACTCATGGATAGAGGTCAGCAGGGGATAGTTCCAATCTCTTAGAGCACAGGATGGTAGTGTCAGGACAGATCCAGACGAGGTCCAGGACTTAGCGATAGATTTCTATAGGTCATTATTCCAGCAGGAGCCCCCAAACCCTCGTGGCCGCCTATGCATGAAGGAGGTGTGGAGGTCTACACCGTGGCTCGTGTAGCCTAGCATGAGTGACTCCCTTCTAGCCCCCTTCACCGTGGCGGAGATGCAGGATGCGGTGAGCGCCATTGATGGGTAGAAATGCCTAGGAGAGGATGGCCTCTCCAGAGCTTTCTTCACCATCTTTTGGGAGCAGATCCATCGGCCCTTGCTCGCAGCCTTCCAGCATATCTTCTCCATTGGACAGATGCCAGAGAGCCTTGCGACAGGCTTGATATGCCTCATCCCCAAAGGAGGGGACCGTCAGGATATCAGACAGTGGTGCCCTATCACCCTCCTCCCAACCGCGTACAAAATCCTCGCCAAGATGATCAGTAGCTGCATCCGCCCCCTGCTACACGACTTGATCCATGACACCCAGACCGGTTTTGTCCAAGATCGCAGCATTTTGGACAACATCTTCACTTTCTCAGAGGCAACGGAGTGGGCCCAACACAGTGGCCAGCACCTTGCCATACTCCTTCTCGACTTTGAGACGGCATACGATAGGGTAGACTGGTCCTTCTTGGAAGGTAAACTCTCTCGGTTTGGTTGACCGGATGAGTGGATCAGAGGTATTGCTAGCCTCTACAGATCGGCCTCCAGCCGCGTTATCATCAGTGCAGGATGGGGGAGAGATTCACCCTCAAGCGCTCAGTGCATCAGGGCTGTCCGCTAGCGCCCTACCTCTTCCTATTTTTTGCGGAGGCCAAGACCCACTTCGTATGAGCCCGTACCACTGGTCTTCGCGGGATGCGTCTCCCTATTCGAGATGATGTAGAACTTCTGGACTTCGAGTATGCAGATGACATAGCCCTATATGTGCAGGATGATATCGAGTCACTGGAGTGAGTGAGACTATCCCTACAGGTTTTTTGTCTAGCTGCTGGGGCAAAAATCAATTGGCATAAGTTAGTTGGTTTTCTTACGAATCCGGGAGCCAGCTCATAGTGGGGTATTTTCCTAGGGTTTTGCTGGATCCCTAGAGGACAGACGACATGTTACCTGGGATTCCAGGTAGGCTTGGACATCACGCCGGCTCAACAATTCTTGCCAGTCCTAGCCTCCATACGATGGAAGCTAGCCTTCTAGGGCACGGCTCGGCTATCCTTGGCAGGCAGGGCCCTTGTGGTCAACCAGGTCCTTCTTGCCACTGCTTGGTATGTGGCCTCTTGCTAGTGTTTCTTGAGATCATGTGTAGCCCAGTTGAGGAGACTGGTGTGGAACTTCTTCTGGTCTGGTTCAGATGGTTCCGGCACCACTAGAGCTCGGGTCGCCTGGCAGACGGTCATTCTCCCCCAGACAGAGGCCCCAGACAGAGGGTGGCCTTAGCATCATAGATCCAGAACTACAGAGTCAGGCACTACTTGGCAAGTTAGTCATCTGCGGTCTGACCCCAGGAGGGCACACGTGGAAGCTCTTGCTTCAACATGGTCTCAGCGCATGTACCCCCCAGAGAGGGGGTGATTGGCAACCATCTATCCGGTGGATCTTCACTTTTGCCCCATTGCCTCAGCCCCATTCCCCCTTCCTCCATAGCCTTGTCTCGGTCTGGACGAAGTTGCGACACAGCCTCTCCCAGGTTCCCCCTAGCTGCCGAGAGGAGATAGATAGACAGCCCCTGATTTGGAGCAGCCAGGTGACAAATGATACAGGTCGCCATCTTGGAGAGAGATCCCATATCCCTTGGGTGCTCTGGGCATGTGGGCTCACGCGCTCGTTGGAGGGACGTCTACAGCCAGTTGAGCCTAGGTGAGTTGGCAGCAGTAGTAGGTATGACATGTGGGATCTAGGCCGGTGAGCTGAGATCGATTCTGCCATTCCTGCAGGTGGGAGGATTCCCATGGTCACCGGATAGCTCTTCCTGGGAGATGAGAGGTGGCTAGGACAATTCACTCCACGGGGCATTCCTTTGGTGGTTGCATGCCTTTTCTCAGACTCCTCGATCCACTTCTTCTCCGTCACCGATGGTAGCCGCCTTTAGAGCAGAGAGGCCGTGATCGACCCCCAGCTTCCCTGGCAGTGCCTTTGCATCGTAGGGCTACAAGGGAAAATGTGGCATATAGACCCCCTGATTATGCAGGACCAGGACTGGAGACTTTGGATATGGTAGGGCTGTTCCTTGACAGAGGTGGAGTGGGACCCAAGGGAGTGGCACTGGCCACCATTGGAGACCTCAGAGCACCCCACCCCCTTCTTCTCTTATAGTGCGCATACTAGTAGGCATGCTCTTGGGGCTCTCCAGCACGGGCTACCCACATAGGCACATAGTTGTTATGCCCAGAAGATATCTCTGGTCTTTCTTCGCACTTTCTGGAAGACTCTTTGGGCTAGCTGGCGGCCGAGGAAGATCTCTTACTTTATTTGGATGGTGGCACACAAGCGGCTACCAGTTGGCAGCTGGCTGAGGTAGATGGGGCAGGAGGGGCACTACTAGATGTGTGTTCAGGAGGAGGAGTCCCTGAAGCACTGCCTTTGGAGCTGCTCGCATGCATAGACAGTGTGGAAGGGAGTCATGGGGATCTTAGCGAGGGCTGCACCTGAGCTAGGACCGATCACTTGGGGAGCTGTTTACTGGTGCAGCACTGAGATGGGACATCACTTGGCTTATGAGTTCTCTAGGCAGGATCCCATCTTCTTCATCACGCAAGCCACCTGGGCATACATGGACAGCTTCCCTTGGCATCTAACAGAGACAGATGCAGGAGCGATGGCTCGGCACCCAATTTGGGAGATCATAGGGAGCATTACAGGCTAGCATATCTAGACTTCCAGATGCGCACAGACCATAGGAGATCAGGCTTCTTCGGCTACCCAGACCCTAGCAGACATTTGGAGCACGATCATTCACATGCTCAAGGGTCAGTGGGATCAGATTCAAGGGGAGTCCTGGGCAGGGAAGGAAAAGAGACGGTGCTTCCTTCACGATTGGGACCACTGGGAGTTGTTCTTCCAGCACTCAGCTCAGAGTCTTCAGTGGCATTATGCCCCTCCACCGTGGTTGTTTGTTCACTCTCCGATGATTATGCCCTGAGAGGCTTGTAATTAGCATTTTGGCTCCTTGGGCTATATCCATTTTGTGATTGCAGCTCGCTGAACACCTATTTCATTAATTTTGGACTTTTTCTATTGTTTTTGGAAGAAGCCCAAAAATCCTTTCCAAATGAAAACTTTACTTTGTGAAAATATCCTTCCCAAATCAAAATTTTACTTTCTGAAAATATTCTTCCCAAATCAAAAGTTCACTTTGTGGCACTATCATATTCACATAAAAATATTGTTTTTTCAATCTATACTTTTGCACCAACATGCAAGAATTTGAAATAATCCTATATTAGAAATTCTAGCTATATCTAAGTTATTTGTTAATTTAATTATTTTTAATATTTTTCCTTGACATGATAAATTTATAAATCCATGAAAGGAGACTTAAATATTTCATGAAAATAACATTGTCACTCGCAATATGCACAAAATTTTTAAAACTTTTGATAAATAGAAAAAAGACATGATGCCATAAGACCCAAGTTTTGTATTGAATCAAAGAGGTATAATAGCAATTATAGCTATTATTATATGATTACATTGAGAGATGTTGCTCTCAGCTAGAGTCTTTATATCCAAAATGATATAGATTGAACATATGTTTACAATTTTAAATTGTTGCTCTTAAAGAGCCTCAATTCGTGCCATCTGCATAATTTGACTCCCCATTGTCTTATTGCTCAATGTCACGACAGTCCCTTGCCAGGTGCCATCTGCATAATTTGACTCCCACTTGTCTTGCCAAGCCTTGCCCCTTGGGTGCATTGACTCCCCATTGTCTTATTACTCAATGCGATAGGCCCTTGCTAGGTGCCATCTGCACCAGCTCCCTATTTTCTTGCCAAGCCTTGACCCTTGGGTGACATCCAGTGCAAAATACAAGTGCCATCTGCATTAACTCCCACAAGTTGTCTTGCCAAGCCTTGCCCCTTGGGTGCATTAACTCCCCATTGTCTTATTGCTCAATGTGATAGTCCCTTGCCAGGTGCCATCTGCATTAACTCCCTGTTGTCTTGGCAAGCCTTGACCCTTGGGTGACATCCAGTGCATATTTTGACTCTCATTTGACATAGGAGGTAATGACTCTAATTATAATTGTCTTGGATTGGCTTCTTGCCTAGTACCCAAATAAAATCCTTCAATGGACTTCAATACAAAGCTTTAATCATCGACATTCTTCATTTGCATTGTCTCCTTCTACTTCCTCCATGGCGAGCATCCTTAAATATTTGTGTATATGCAAAATAGTTTGCTATGGTATTTTTATTTTTCCTTCTACCTCATATCCCATGCACTTCTTTGATTTCTTTGCCCTTGAATGCCAAGACACTATGATTGTCTCCGTCAAAACTTGAGAGACCGCTTCATCATTTGGGACCCACTCCTTCATTATACAATTAGTATACAATGTGTTGTTATCCATATTCTCCTTCCTGCCCTTTGGCTCATACCATACTGCTGTAAATGTTGTAGCTCTCCCTTGGTCATCTCTTTGCACATCAACTACTTTTGCAACCCAAAACTTCACATTCTCATATTCATCATCCGATGGCCAAACCACAACAAAACAATCGACCTCTATATCTACTTGTGGCATAAACTCTCTCTTCTTCGGTCCACAATATGGACGTGGGAGTAATGATACAAATTCATTTTCAAAGACTGGAGCTAGGCGCAAATCGTTATGAACATTTGGCCAAAACATATTGCATTCTTCCTTGACATCCTTTGAGCCTCGCATTCTCTCAAGGTCCTTTATTAAATTTCGTGTCTTGTTAATTACAGTGGTAGTGTGTTCTCTCCAAGTAGGCTTCGAATCAGGATATCTCCGGAGCATTTCCTCTTTGTATGTAATAAATGCTTTTAATCTTTCTATTTCATAGTTAGACCTCTCATTGAATTCTTGTATAGGAGCCCATGTTGGATACCTTTCCTTGCTGGGAATTGAAGTTAAGAGACTGTAAGGTTCTTCGGGTTCCCATTTTG
Organism: Dipteris shenzhenensis; assembly: GCF_047967505.1. NCBI lineage: Eukaryota > Viridiplantae > Streptophyta > Polypodiopsida > Gleicheniales > Dipteridaceae > Dipteris > Dipteris shenzhenensis. Next base: position 59,908,915 of record NC_141597.1, on the reverse strand, counting down.
CATCATGAGAATACTGTTGCCATTGCATTACAGGTTTTTCATCTTTTAAAAAAAAATGAAAGTAGTGTGGATTGGTATGACCTGTCAATGCATCACCACCCGTTTGTATGAAAGGTAGAATGAAGCTCTTCCAATCATACATTCTTTCGAGCCTCTCACATATTGTACTTTCCTTACGACCACCAACTTGCCTGCCACATCTTCTTACCAAGTCATCTATTGTCTCCACATCCTTGCATTTAAGCTCCCTTGATACTGTGCTAAAAACCTGATCGATATCCTCATGTGTATGCCCAACATACAAAAATCCACATTCGACCTCATTGAAGATTCGATGAGCAACTAGCATGGAGCAGAATGCAAACATGAGTACATTCTTATTTTCTCGCCAGTAATTATCAGCTTGTATTCTCAAAGTCGGTGGTAGGCGACCTTTTTCTGCATGTACATTGTGAATTGCCTTCATAATAGATGTTACAACTTGATTGCTATCATGTAGATGCAAGGAATCAATCCATATATCTGCAAAGAACTTAATTCCATGCACTAAAACTCCACATAGATGTGTCTTTAGAAAGTGCTTTCCTTGTAATTTAGGTGGAATGGCAACAAAATGAGGCAATGTTGTTCCCATGCCATCTACAATAAGGCACATGTAGTCATCGGGATGCGAAATAGCTTGCTCCTTCCAAAATGCATATTTTTGTCTGGAATGTCGAATAAGGTCATGATGAGATTTTCGGTTTTTTTTGTATAATTCCCTTTGATTTGGACATGTTGCACTCTCAATCGCTCGCTTTAAATCATCACAGACATTGCACTTTGACATTTTTTGCCTCCTTGGGATTTTAAGATATCCAAAGTTCTTCTTCCAAAGAGTATACAAAGTATGAGAAGAAGCTACGGCATCCCCTCTTTGCCTTTGCTTTTCTGCAATAGAGTCAAATACTTCGAGCTTTGTCAAGCCCATTGGAAGGTGCATTTCAGTGATCGCGTCACTGTTAGGGAGTTTGGTAGATATATGGGGTTGAGGTAAAGCATTTTCATGTATGAAGTCTTGCAAAATTGCTGCTACCCTAACAGTTGAGATTCTTGATTTGGACCTTCCTCTATTACTGTGAATGCTAAATTTATTGCCGCACTTTGCCTTGGTGACTAAATCCCAATATGTACCATAGGATAATCCAGTAATATTGCGATATGCCTTATTGCAAATCCTTTTTCCATTTACGAGAGGTTTTACCTTTTGTCTTGAACTTAGCCTTTTATTGCCATTCTGAAGAAAGCAAGAGAGACATGTGAGAAGGTATTCATTTCTTTCACTTCCTCTTCTTTGCCACACGTGTCCTCTACATTCCCTAATGTCTGCAAGATCAATGAAGTGCATACATCTTCGCTTGCAACATAGATATCCCAATGCATTTAACATGTTCTCCTCCTTCATTACTCTCTTCCTCTTTGGTTGCTTTTGTGGATCTGCATGGATTCACTTTCTCTTCGTGCATATGTATGACCGTTTTCGTTCCTCGTGCATGTTGTTTTCTGTATTTATGCACTTCTTCTCCTCACATTTGTTTGTAACCAAGCATCCATGATTGGTCGTTGCATCCTTGGCCATATCACAATCAAAGTTAAATATTGAATAATCCTCTGTTGATCTCATCCTCGTTTTTAACATACTCTTAGAACCATTCAATGAATTCAATATTCTATGAGAGTATTGAGAACCTTGAAACTCTTCCACTCCTGAGAGAACATCACTCATTGGGACATCTTGCATGGCTTTCACAAATCCACAAGCTTGATTGACACCAGGTTTGTTAATATGCATGAACTCATCCACACTTTACAAGACATCCCTATTGAAACCTTTGCCCTTCTCACTGTGCACTTTGTATTCTTGATAATGTGTGTTGCATAAGTCTCATCTTTGTCCCACGCTATAAATGATTTGTTGGATGTATTGTAGGGCATAACATCTCCAAGTGTTTCCATATCTCCACATTTATACTTTAGCTCAACATGTGCGCTAAGAATCTTTGATACAGTAACTGCCACCTTATCTTCGCCAAGTCTTCGAAAGTGGCAAACTGAATTGGGATCACTATCATGGATTGTAGCAAATGCAACTACTTCTCTTTTGCTACATAAAATCACATCCATCCCTGGAACAAAATCTATAGCCATCTCCTTTGTGAGAGTCCTTCGCAAGCAAGCTGCAGTAGCAACAATTACATAAATATTAGTCTATTTTTAATAATCTACTCATTTATTATAATTTTTAATTAGTACTTAATTTATTGGTGGGAGAAGTTATCCGATCAAGTACTAATCAGATGGACACACCAAGTTATCCTTTGCATGATCGATCGATCATTAAATATTATTTTTGCTCTAGTGTCATGCATATCCGTAAAAAAACACAAGCCTGCTAGGTATGTTATCCGATCAAGCACTTATGGGATGGGTGTGCCACTTTGCATGTAAGTCAATTCCACCTAGTTGAAGGTGTGTGCAAAGTATTATGCCCATCGGATATGCTTTGCATTGTCGATCAAGCATAAAACACCGTTTTTGCCTTAGTGTCAAGCACATTTGTAAAAAAACACGGTCCTAAGTGTGTCAATCAAACAAGTACTTATCGGATCGGGGCTCCAGTTTGCACGCAAGTCCGTTTCAACTAGGTTGAGATGCGTGCAAAGTATTGTCACCATCGGATATGCTCTGCATGGTCGATTATGCATTATACAACATTTTTCCCGTAGTGATATGCACATCTGCAAAAAAACACGCCCTTAGGTATGTTATCTGACCAAGTACTTATCAAATGGGTGTGCCTCTTTGAGAAAATTTCAATACCACCTAGGTTAAGGCATAAGAAAAGTATTGTTCCCATCAGATATGCTTTGCATGGTCGATCGAGCATTAAATACCATTTTTGCCTTAGTGTCATGCATATCCGTGAAAAACCGGCTACTAGATGTGTTATCCGATCAAGTACTTATGAGATGGGAATGCCACTTTGCATGTAAGTCAATTACACCTAGTTGAAGGTGTGTGAAAAGTATTCTACCCATCGGATATGCTTTGCAATGTGGATCAAGCATAAACACCGTTTTTGCCTTAGTGTCATAAACAACCATATAAAAACACAGCCCTAGGTGTGTTATTCAAACAAGTACTTATCGGATGGGGGCTCCACTTTGCACACAAGACGGTTTCAACTACATTGAGGTGCGTGCAAAGTATTGTCACCATCGAATATGCTTTGCATGGTCGATCACGCATTATACACCATTTTTTCCCGAGTGATATGCACATCCGCAAAAAATCACGCCCTTAGGTGTGTTATCTGACCAAGTACTTATCAGATGGGTGTGCCTCTTTGAGAACATTCCAATACCACCTAGGTTGAGGCATACAAAAAGTGTTGTGCCCATCGGATATCCTTTGCATGATCGATCGAGCAATAAATACTATTTTTGCTCTAGTGTCATGCACATCCGGAAAAAAAACACGCTGCTAGGTATGTTATCCGATCAAGCACTTATGGGATGGGAGTGCCGCTTTGCATGTAAGTCAATTCCACCTAGTTGAAGGTGTGTGAAAAGTATTGTGCCCATCGGATATGCTTTGAATTGTCGATCAAGCATAAAACAACGTTTTTGCCTTAGTGTCATGCACAACCATGAAAAAACACGATCCTAGGTGTGTTAATCAAATAAGTACTTATCGGATGGGGGCTCCACGTTGCACGCAAGTCCGTTTCAACTAAGTTGAGGTGCATGCAAAGTATTGTCACCATCATATGATTTGCATGGTCGATCACGCATTATACACTATTTTTCCCTAGTGATATGCACATCCACAAAAAAACACACCCTTAGGTGTGTTGTCTAACCAAGTACTTATCGGATGGGTGTGCCTCTTTGAGAACATTTCAATACCAACTAGGTTGCAGTGTAGGAAAATTATTGTGCCCATCGGATATCCTTTGCATGGTCGATCGAGCATTAAATACTATTTTTGCTCTAGTGTCATGCACATCCGTAAAAAAAACACGCTGCTAGGTATGTTATCCGATCAAGCACTTATGGGATGGGTGTGCCACTTTTAATGTAAGTCAATTCCACCTAGTTGAAGGTGTGTGCAAAGTATTGTGCCCATCGAATATGCTTTGCATTATTGATCAAGCATAAAACACCGTTTTTGGCTTAGTGTCATGCACAATGGTCCTAAGTGTGTTAATCAAACAAGTACTTATCGGATGGGGGCTCCAATTTGCACGCAAGTCCATTTCAACTAGGTTGAGATGCGTACAAAGTATTGTCACCATTGGATATGGGTCGATTATGCATTATACAACGTTTTTCCCGAAGTGATATGCACATCCGCAAAAAAACATGCCCTTAGGTGTGTTATCTGACCAAAGACTTATCGGATGGGTGTGCCTCTTTAAGAACATTTCAATACCACCTAGGTTAAGGCGTAGGAAAAGTATTGTGCCCATCGGATATGCTTTACATGGTTGATCGAGCATTAAATACCATTTTTGCCTTAGTATCATGCACATCCGTTAAAAAACACGCTGCTAGGTGTGTTATCCGATCAAGTACTTATGTGATGGGAATGCCACTTTGCATGTAAGTCAATTCCACCTAGTTGAAGGTGTGTTCAAGGTATTGTGCCCATCGGATATGCTTTGCATTGTCGATCAAGCATAAAACACCATTTTTGCCTTAGTGTCATGCATAACCATATAAAAACACGGCCATAGGTGTGTTATTCAAACAAGTACTTATCGGATGGGGGCTCCACTTTGCACAGAAGTCCGTTTCAACTATGTTGAGGTGTGTGCAAAGTAATGTCACCATCGGATATGCTTTGCATGGTCGATCACACATTATACACCATTTTTTCCTGAGTGATATGCACATCCGCAAAAAAACACGCCCTTAGGTGTGTTACCTGACCAAGTACTTATCGAATGGGTGTGCGTCTTTGAGAATGTTTCAATACCACCTAGGTTGCAGTGTAGGAAAAGTATTGCATCCATCGGATATCCTTTGCATGGTCAATCGAGCATTAAATACCATTTTTGCTCATGTCATGCACATCCGTAAAAAAAACACGTTGCTAGGTATGTTATCCAATCAAGCACTTATGGGCTGGGTGTGCCACTTTGCATGTAAGTCAATTCCACCTAGTTGAAGGTGTGTGCAAAGTATTGTGCCCATTGGATATGCTTTGCATTGTCGATCAAGCATAAAACACCATTTTTGGCTTAGTGTCATGCACAACCATGAAAAAACATAGTCCTAAGTGTGTTAATCAAAAAAGTACTTATCGGATGGGGGCTCCAGTTTGCATGCAAGTCCGTTGAAACTAGGTTGAGATGCGGGCCAAGTATTTTCACCATCAGATATGCTCTGCATGGTCGATTACACATTATACAACGTTTTTCCCGTAGTGATATGCACATCCACAAAAAAACACGCCCTTAGGTATGTTATCTGACCAAGTACTTATCGGATGGGTGTGCCTCTTTAAGAACATTTCAATACCACCTAAGTTAAGGTGTCGAAAAAGTATTGTGCCTATCAGATATGATTTGCATGGTCGATCGAGCATTAAATACCATTTCTGCCTTAGTGTCATGCACATCTGTTAAAAAACACGCTGCTAGGTGTGTTATCCGATCAAGTACTTATGCGATGGGAATGCCACTTTGTATGTAAGTCACTTCCACGTAGTTGAAGGTGTGTGCCCTTAGGTATTGTGCCCATCGGATATGCTTTGCATTGTCGATCAAGCATAAAACACCGTTTTTGCCTTAGTGTCATGCACAACCATATAAAAACACGGCCATAGGTGTGTTATTAAAACAAGTACTTATCGGATGGGGGCTCCACTTTGCACGCAAGTCCGTTTCAACTACTTTGAGGTGCGTGCAAAGTATTGTCACCATCAGATATGCTTTCCATGGTCGATCACACATTATACACCATTTTTTCCCGAGTGATATGCACATCCGCAAAAAAACACGCCCTTAGGTGTGTTATCTGACCAAGTACTTATCGGATGGGTGTGCCTCTTTGAGAACATTTCAATACCACCTAGGTTGCAGTGTAGGAAAAGTATTGTGCCCATCGGATATCCTTTGCATGGTTGATCGAGCATTAAATACTATTTTTGCTCTAGTGTCATGCACATCCGTAAAAAAAACACTCTGCTAGGTATGTTATCCGATCAAGCACTTATGGGATGGGTGTTCCACTTTGCATGTAAGTCAATTCCACCTAGTTGAAGGTGTGTGCAAACTATTGTGCCCATCAGATATGCTTTCCATTGTCGATCAAGCATAAAACACCGTTTTTGGCTTAGTGTCATGCACAACCATGAAAAAACACGGTCCTAAGTGTGTTAATCAAACAAGTACTTATCGGATGGGGGCTCTAGTTTGCACGCAAGTCCGTTTCAACTGGGTTGAGATGCGTGCAAAGTATTGTCACCATCGGATATGCTCTGCATGGTCGATTACGCATTATACAACATTTTTCCCATAGTGATATGCACATCCGCAAAAAAACATGCCCTTAGGTATGTTATCTGACCAAGTACTTATCGCATGGGTGTGCCTCTTTAAGAACATTTCAATACCACATAGTTTAAGGCATAGGAAAAGTATTGTGCCCATCGGATATGCTTTGCATGGTCGATCGAGCATTAAATACCATTTTTGCCTTAGTGTCATGCACATCCGTTAAAAAACACGCTGCTAGGTGTGTTATCCAATCAAGTACTTATGCAATGGGAATGCCACTTTGCAGGTAAGTCAATTCCACCTATTTAAAGGTGTGTGCAAGGTATTGTGCCCATCGGATATGCTTTGCATTGTTGATCAAGCATAAAACACTGTTTTTGCCTTAGTGTCATGCACAACCAAATAAAAACATGGCCGTAGGTGTGTTATTCAAACAAGTACTTATTGGATGGGGGCTCCACTTTGCACACAAGTCCCTTTCAACTACATTGAGGTGCATGCAAAGTATTGTCACCATCGAATATGCTTTGCATGGTCGATCACGCATTATACACCATTTTTTCCCGAGTGATATGCACATCCACAAAAAAACATGCCCTTAGGTGTGTTATCTGACCAAGTACTTATCGGATGGGTGTGCCTCTTTGAGAACATTCCAATACCACCTAGGTTGAGGCATACAAAAAGTGTTGTGTCCATCGGATATCCTTTGCATGATCGATTGAGCACGAAATACTATTTTTGCTCTAGTGTCATGCACATCTGTAAAAAAACACGCTGCTAGGTATGTTATCAGAGCAAGCACTTATGGGATGGGAGTGCCACTTTGCATGTAAGTCAATTCCACCTAGTTGAAGGTGTGTGCAAAGTATTGTGCCCATCGGATATGCTTTGCATTGTCGATCAAGCATAAAACAATGTTTTTGCCTTAGTGTCATGCACAACCATGAAAAAACACGGTCCTAGGTGTGTTAATCAAACAAGTACTTATCGGATGGGGGCTCCACCTTGCACGCAAGTCTGTTTCAAATACGTTGAGGTGGGCACAAAGTATTGTCACCATCGGACATGATTTGCATGGTTGATCAGGCATTATACACCGTTTTTTCCCTAGTCATATGCACATCTGTAAAAAAACACGCCCTTAGGTGTATTATCTGACCAAGTACTTATCGGATGGGTGTGCCTGTTTGAGAACATTTCAATACCACCTAGGTTGCAGTGTAGGAAAAGTATTGTGCCCATCGGATATCCTTTGCATGGTCGATCGAGCATTAAATACTATTTTTACTCTAGTGTCATGCACATCCGTAAAAAAAACTCGCTGCTAGGTATGTTATTCGATCAAGCACTTCTGGGATGGGTGTGCCACTTTGCATGTAAGTCAATTCCACCTAGTTGAAGGTGTGTGCAAAGTATTATGCCCATCGGATATGCTTTGCATTGTCAATCAAGCATAAAACACCGTTTTTGCCTTAGTGTCATGCACAACCATGAAAAAACACGGTCCTAAGTGTGTTAATCAAACAAGTACTTATCGGATGGGGGCTCTAGTTTGCACGCAAGTCCGTTTCAACTAGGTTGAGATGCGTGCAAAGTATTTTCACCATCGGATATGATCTGTATGGTCAATTACGCATTATACAACGTTTTTCTCGTAGTGATATGCACATCTGCAAAAGAACACGCCCTTAGGTATGTTATCTGACCAAGTACTTATCGAATGGGTGTGCCTCTTTGAGAAAATTTCAATACCACCTAGGTTAAGGCGCGAAAAGTATTGTTCCCATCGGATATGCTTGGCATGGTCGATCGAGCATTAAATACCATTTTTGCCTCAGTGTCAGGCATATCCGTAAAAAAACAGGCTGCTAGGTGTGTTATCTGATCAAGTACTTATGAGATGGGAATGCCACTTTGCATGTAAGTCAATTCCACCTACTTAAAGGTGTGTGAAAAGTATTCTACCCATCGGATATGATTTGCAATGTGGATCAAGCATAAAACACCGTTTTTGCCTTAGTGTCATAAACAACCATATAAAAACACAGCCCTAGGTGTGTTATTCAAACAAGTACTTATCGGATGGGGGCTCCACTTTGCACACAAGATCGTTTCAACTACATTGAGGTGCGTGCAAAGTATTGTCACCATCGGATATGCTTTGCATGGTCGATCATGCATTATACACCATTTTTTCCCGAGTGATATGCACATGTGTAAAAAACATGCCCTTAGGTGTGTTATCTGACCAAGTGCTTATCGGATGGGTGTGCCTCTTTGAGAACATTCTAATACCACCTAGGTTGAGGTGTACAAAAAGTGTTGTGCCCATCGGATATCCTTTGCATGATCGATCGAGCAATAAATACTATTTTTGCTCTAGTGTCATGCACATCCGTAAAAAAAACATGCTGCTAGGTATGTTATCCGATCAAGCACTTATGGGATGGGAGTGCCACTTTGCATGTAAGTTAATTCCACCTAGTTGAAGGTGTATGCAAAGTATTATGCCCATCCGATATGCTTTGCATTGTGGATCAAGCATAAAACACCGTTTTTGCCTTAGTGTCATGCACAACCATGAAAAAACACGGTCCTAAGTGTGTTAATCAAACAAGTACTTATCGGATGGGGGCTCCAGTTTGCACGCAAGTTTGTTTCAACTAGGTTGAGATGCGTGCAAAGTATTGTCACCATCGGATATGATTTGCATGGTCCATTATGCATTATACAACGTTTTTCCCGTAGTGATGCACATCTGCAAAAAAACACGCCCTTAGGTATGTTATCTGACCAAGTACTTATCGAATGGGTGTGCCTCTTTGAGAAAATTTCAATACCACCTAGGTTAAGGCGTACGAAAAGTATTGTTCCCATCAGATATGCTTTGCATGGTCGATCGAGCATTAAATACCATTTTTGCCTTAGTGTCATGCATATCCGTAAAAAAACACGCTGCTAGGTGTGTTATCCGATCAACACTTATGAGATGGGAATGCCACTTTGCATGTAAGTCAATTCCACCTAGTTAAAGGTGTGTGAAAAGTATTCTACCCATCAGATATGCTTTGCAATGTGGATCAAGCATAAAACACCGTTTTTGCCTTAGTGTCATAAACAACCATATAAAAACACAGCCCTAGGTTTGTTATTCAAATAAGTACTTATCGGATGGGGGCTTCACTTCGCACACAAGACTGTTTCAACTACATTGAGGTGCGTGCAAAGTATTGTCACCATCGGATATGCTTTGCATGGTCGATCATGCATTATACACCATTTTTTCCCGAGTGATATGCACATCCGTAAAAAAACACGCCCTTAGGTGTGTTATCTAACCAAGTACTTATCGGATGGGTGTGCCTCTTTGAGAACATTCCAATACCACCTAGGTTGAGGTGTACAAAAAGTGTTGTGCCCATTAGATATCCTTTTCATGATCGATCGAGCAATAAATACTATTTTTGCTCTAGTGCCATGCACATCCGTAAAAAAAAACACGTTGTTAGGTATGTTATCCGATCAAGCACTTATGGGATGGGAGTGCCACTTTGCATGTAAGTCAATTTCACCTAGTTGAAGGTGTGTGAAAAGTATTGTGCCCATCGGATATGCTTTGAATTGTCGATCAAGCATAAAACAACGTTTTTGCCTTAGTGTCATGCACAACCATGAAAAAACACGGTCCTAGGTGTGTTAATCAAATAAGTACTTATCGGATGGGGGCTCCACTTTGCATGCAAGTCTGTTTCAACTACGTTGAGGTGCATGCAAAGTAATGTCACCATCCGGATATGCTTTGCATGGTCGATCACGCATTATACACCATTTTTTCCTAGGTGATATGCACATCCTTAAAAAAACATGCCCTTAGGTGTGTTATCTAACCAAGTACTTATCGGATGGGTGTGCGTCTTTGAGAACATTTCAATACCACCTAGGTTGCAGTGTAGGAAAAGTATTATGCCCATCGGATATCCTTTGCATGGTCGATCGAGCATTAAATACTATTTTTGCTTGTGTCATGCACATCCGTAAAAAAAACACGCTGCTAGGTATGTTATCTAGTCAAGCACTTATGGGATGGGTGTGCCACTTTGCATGTAAGTCAATTCCACCTAGTTGAAGGTGTGTGCAAAGTATTGTGCCCATCGGATATTCTTTGCATTGTCGATCAAGCATAAAACACCGTTTTTAGCTTAGTGTCATGCACAACCATGAAAAAACACGGTCCTAAGTGTGTTAATCAAACAAGTACTTAGGGGATGGGGGCTCCAATTTGCACACAAGTCCATCGCAACTAGGTTGAGATGCATGCAAAGTATTTTCACCATCGGATATGCTCTGCATGGTCGATTACGCATTATACAACGTTTTTCCCGAAGTGATATGCACATCCGTAAAAAAACATGCCCTTAGGTATGTTATCTGACCAAAGACTTATTGGATGGGTGTGCCTCTTTAAGAACATCTCTATATCACCTAGGTTAAGGCTTAGCAAAAGTATTGTGCCCATCAGATATGCTTTGCATGGTCGATCGAGCATTAAATACCATTTTTGCCTTAGTGTCATGCACATCTGTTAAAAAACACGCTGCTAGGTGTGTTATCCGATCAAGTACTTATGTGATGGGAATGCCACTTTGTATGTAAGTCAATTCCACCTAGTTAAAGGTGTGTGCTTTGCATTGTCGATCAAGCATAAAACACCGTTTTTGCCTTAGTGTCATGCACAACCATATAATAACACAGCCATAGGTGTGTTATTCAAACAAGTACTTATCGGATGGGGGCTCCACTTTGCACACATATTTGTTTCAACTACATTGAGGTGCGTGCAAAGTATTGTCACCATCAGATATGCTTTGCATGGTGGATCATGCATTATACACCATTTTTTCCCGAGTGATATGCACATCCGCAAAAAAACACGCCCTTAGGTGCGTTATCTGACCAAGTACTTATCGGATGGGTGTGCCTCTTTGAGAACATTTCAATACCACCTAGGTTGTAGTGTAGGAAAAGTATTGTGCCCATCGGATATCCTTTGCATGGTCGATCGAGCATTAAATACTATTTTTGCTCTAGTGTCATGCACATTCATAAAAAAAACATGCTGCTAGGTATGTTATCCAATCAAGCACTTATGGGATGGGTGTGCCACTTTGCATGTAAGTGAATTCCAATTAGTTGAAGGTGTGTGCAAAGTATTGTGCCCATCAGATATGCTTTCCATTGTCGATCAAGCATAAAACACCGTTTTTGCCTTAGTGTCATGCACAACCATGAAAAAACACGGTCCTAAGTGTGTTAATCAAACAAGTACTTATCAGATGGGGGCTCTAGTTTGCACGGAACTCCATTTCAACTAGGTTGAGATGCATGCAAAGTATTGTCACCATCGAATATGCTCTGCATGGTCGATTACGCATTATACAACATTTTTCCCGTAGTGATATGCATATCCGCAAAAAAACACGCCCTTAGGTATGTTATCTGACCAAGTACTTATCGCATGGGTGTGCCTCTTTAAGAACATTTCAATACCACCTAGGTTAAGGTGTAGGAAAAGTATTGTGCCCATGGGATATGCTTTGCATGGTCGATCGAGCATTAAATACCATTTTTGCCTTAGTGTCTTGCACATCCGTTAAAAAACACACTGCTAGGTGTGTTATCTGATCAAGTACTTATGCGATGGGAATGCCACTTTGCACGTAAGTCAATTCCACCTAGTTGAAGCTGTGTGCAAGATATTGTGCCCATCAGATATGCTTTGCATTGTCGATCAAGCATAAAACACTGTTTTTGCCTTAGTGTCACGCACAACCAAATAAAAACATGGCCGTAGGTGTGTTATTCAAACAAGTACTTATCGGATGGGGGCTCCACTTTGCACACAAGTCCCTTTCAACTACATTGAGGTGCATGCAAAGTATTGTCACCATCGAATATGCTTTGCAGGGTCGATCACGCATTATACACCATTTTTTCCCGAGTGATATGCACATCCGTAAAAAAACATGCCCTTAGGTGTGTTATCTGACCAAGTACTTATCGGATGGGTGTGCCTCTTTGAGAACATTTCAATACCACCTAGGTTGCGGTGTAGGAAAAGTATTGTGCCAATCGGATATCCTTTGCATGCATTAAATACTATTTTTGCTCTAGTGTCATGCACATCCGTAAGAAAAACACGCTGCTAGATATGTTATCCGATCAAGCAGTTATGGGATGGGTGTGCCACTTTGCATGTAAGTCAATTCCACCTAGTTGAAGGTGTGTGCAAAGTATTGTGCCCATCGCATATGCTTTGCATTGTCGATCAAGCATAAAACACCGTTTTTGGCTTAGTGTCATGCACAACCATGAAAAAACACGGTCCTAAGTGTGTTAATCAAAGTATTGTCAGCATCGGATATGCTTTGCATGGTCGATCACGCATTATACACCATTTTTTTTCGAGTGATAAGCACATCCGCAAAAACACACACCCTTAGGTGTGTTATCTAACCAAGTACTTATCGTATGGGTGTGCCTCTTTGAGAACATTCCAATACCACCTAGGTTGAGGCATACAAAAAGTGTTGTGCCCATCGGATATCCTTTGCATGATTGATCGAGCAATAAATACTATTTTTGCTCTAGTGTCATGCACATTCGTAAAAAAACACGCTGCTAGGTATGTTATCCAATCAAGCACCTATGGGATGGGAGTGCCACTTTGCATGTAAGTCAATTCCACCTAGTTGAAGGTGTGTGCAAAGTATTGTGCCCATCGGATATGCTTTCCATTGTCGATCAAGCATAAAACAACGTTTTTACCTTAGTGTCATGCACAACCATGAAAAAACACGGTCCTAGGTGTGTTAATCAAACAAGTACTTATCGGATGGGGGCTCCACTTTGCACGCAAGTCCGTTTCAACTATGTTGAGGTGTGCGCAAAGTATTGTCACCATCGGATATGATTTGCATGGTCGATCACGCATTATATACCGTTTTTTCCCAAGTGATATGCACATCCGCAAAAAAACATGCCCTTAGGTGTGTTATCTGAGCAAGTACTTATTGAATGGGTGTGCCTCTTTGAGAACATTTCAATACCACCTAGGTTGTAGTGTAGGAAAAGTATTGCACCCATCAGATAGCCTTTGCATGGTCGATCGAGCATTAAATACTGTTTTTGCTCTAGTGTCAAGCACATCTGTAAAAGAAACACGCTGCTAGGTATGTTATCCGATCAAGCACTTATGGGATGGGAATGCCACTTTGCATGTAAGTCAATTCCACCTAGTTGAAGGTGTGTGCAAAGTATTGTTCCCATCGGATATGCTTTGCATTGTCGATGAAGCATAAAACAACGTTTTGGCCTTAGTGTCATGCACAACCATGAAAAAACACGGTCCTACGTGTGTTAATCAAACAAGTACTTATCGGATGGGGGCTCCACTTTGCACGCAAGTCCGTTTCAACTACATTGAGGTGTGTGCAAAGTATTTCTATTTGAGGTCCTTTTCCAAGTTTCTCAAATGCCAATACATATCAAGGAGGATCCATGTAGCATTCACCATGTATGATACCGCACAAAACAATGGAACCCTCCTCAAATGTTGGTTGTGTATTGTTGGCCAAGTGAACTTTTGCATCTCCTTGAGATTCATGATGATAACGTGATATGCTTGGCATGGTCGATTACGCATTATACACCGTTTTTTCCCTATTGATATGCACATCCACAAAAAAACACGCCCTTAGGTGTGTTATCTGACCAAGTACTTATCGGATGGGTGTGCCTCTTTGAGAAAATTTCAATACCACCTAGGTTGTGGTGCAGGAAAAGTGTTGTGCCCATCGGATATTCTTTGCATGGTCGATCGAGCATTAAATACTATTTTTGCTCTAGTGTCATGCACATCCGTAAAAAAACACGCTGTAGGTATATTATCCAATCAAGCACTTTCGGGATGGACTTGCCACTTTGCATGTAAGTCAATTCCACCTAGTTGAAGGTGTGCACAAAGTATTGTGCCCATCGGATATGCTTTGCATTGTTGATCAAGCATAAAACACCGTTTTGCCTTAGTGTCAAGCACATTTGTAAAAAACACGATCCTAGGTGTGGTATCGGATCAAGTACTTATCTAACCGACACGCCACTTTTCATGCAACTCAATAACACCTAGGTTGAGGTGGGTGCAAAGTATTGTGCCCATTGGATGTACTTTGCATGATATATCACGTATTAAACTCCGTTTGTGCCTCAATGTCATGCACAACTATAAAAAAACACGCTTTTAGGTGTGTTATCCGACCAACTGCTTATCAGATGGGTGTACCACTTTGCATGAAATGCAATACCATAATTGTTGAGACTCATGCAAAGTATTGTGCCCATCGGATATGCTTTGCATTGTCGAACAAGCATTAAACACTGTTTTGGCCTTAGTGTCATACACAACCATCAAAAAACGCGGTCCTAGATGTGTTATTCGACTAAGTACTTATGGGATGGGCACACCACTTTGCATGTAAGTCAACAATACCTAGGTTGAGATGTGTGCAAAGTATTGTGATGATCAAATATGCGTTGCATTGTCGATTAAGGATAAATCAACATTTTTGCCTTAGTCTCATGGACAACAACCAATAAAAAACATGGTCCTAGGTGTGATATTCTAAAAAGTACTTGTCAGATGGGGGAGCCACTTTGCAAGAAAGTCAATTTCAACTAGGTTGATGTGTGTGCACAGTATTATGTCTATCGGTTATGCTTTGCATGGGGGATCACACATTATACACCATTTCCCCCCTAGTGTTATGCACATCCGTCAAAGAACACGCTCTTAATAGGTATATTATCATACCAAGTACTTATTGAATGGGCATTCCACTTTGCATGGAATACCATACCATCGCTTTTGAGGCACGTGCAAAGTATTGTGCCCATCGGATATGCTTTACATGGTAGATTGAGTATTAAATACCGTTTTTGGCCTTGGTCTATTTTTCAAACACGATCCTAGGTGTATTTTTCAAACATGTACTTATCGGATGGGAATGCCACTTTGCACACAAGTCAATACTGCCTAGGTTGAGGAACGTGCAAAGTCTTGTGTCCATTGGATATGCATAAAACAACGTTTTTGCCTTAGTGTCATGCACAACCATGAAAAAACACGGTCCTACGTGTGTTAATCAAACAAGTACATATCGGATGGGGGCTCCACTTTTCACGCAAGTCCGTTTCAACTACGTTGAGGTGCGTGCAAAGTATTGTCACCATTGGATATGCTTGGCATGGTCGATCATGCATTATACACCGTTTTTTCCCTATTGATATGCACATCCGCAAAAAAACACGCTCTTAGGTGTGTTATCTGACCAAGTACTTATCGGATGGGTGTGCCTCTTTGAGAACATTTCAATACCACCTAGGTTGCGGTGTAGGAAAAGTGTTGTGCCCATCGGATATCCTTTGCATGGTCAATCGAGCATTAAATACTATTTTTGCTCTAGTGTCATGCACATCCGTTAAAAAACACGCTGGTAGGTATATTATCCGATCAAGCACTTATGGGATGGACTTGCCACTTTGCATGTAAGTCAATTCCACCTAGTTGAAGGTGTGTGCAAAGTATTGTGCCCATCGGATATGCTTTGCCAATAGCCTCCCATAAGGAAATTCGTCATTCTAAACTTCCATGCTTGGAAGTTGTTCTTGTCAAGCTTTTTAGTGACAATCTGTGAAAGAGAATCAGACGCCATTATAGAACACTGCAAAATATTCTGTCACTGCAAAAAAACACAGCTTTTGCCTCACACGAGCAAATGTGCAAAACTGACGAAAGTGGTATTTGACCACACAATCACTTCCTAGTGACGATTTTGCATTAATAGGCAATAAGGATGATTCTGTAACTCCCAGTATCTCTGCGCATAGGCATACGATGCAATTTCTGCGATAACTTTTCACCGACCTGCAGAGCAGTGGTCGCACAGTAAAAAAAAGGCCTTTTTCTCAGTGCTTGCAGAGAACTTCTGCCTCCAAAATGGGCCCCGAAATGGCCTCCCGTAGCATATATTGCCCTCAAAACATCGTTTTTGCCTTAGTGTCAAGCACATTTGTAAAAAAACACGATCCTAGGTGTGGTATCGGATCAAGTACTTATCTAACTGACACGCCACTTTTCATGCAACTCAATAACACCTAGGTTGAGGTGGGTGCAAAGTATTGTGCCCATCGGATGTACTTTGCATGATATATCACGTATTAAACTCCGTTTGTGCCTCAATGTCATGCACAACCATAAAAAAACACGCTTTTAGGTGTGTTATCCGACCAACTGCTTATCAGATGGGTGTACCACTTTGCATGCAATGCAATACCACAATTGTTGAGACTCATGCAAAGTATTGTGCCCATCGGATATGCTTTGCATTGTTGAACAAGCATTAAACACTGTTTTGGCCTTAGTGTCATGCACAACCATCAAAAAACGTGGTCCTAGATGTGTTATTCGACTAAGTACTTATGGGATGGGCACGGCATTTTGCATGTAAGTCAATAATACCTAGGTTGAGATGTGTGCAAAGTATTGTGATGATCAGATATGCGTTGCATTGTCGATTAAGCATAAATCAACGTTTTTGCCTTAGTCTCATGGACAACAACCAATAAAAAACATGGTCCTAGGTGTGATATTCTAAAAAGTACTTGTCAGATGGGGGAGCCACTTTGCAAGAAAGTCAATTTCAACTAGGTTGATGTGCGTGCATAGTATTGTGTCTATCGATTATGCTTTGCATGGGGGATCACACATTATACACCATTTTCCCCCTAATGTTATGCACATCCGTCAAAGAACACGTTCTTAATAGGTATATTATCATACCAAGTACTTATTGAATGGGCGTTCCACTTTGCATGGAATACCATACCACCGCTTTTGATGCACATGCAAAGTATTGTGCCCATCAGATATGCTTTACATGGTAGATTGAGTATTAAATACCGTTTTTGGCCTTGGTGTATTTTTCAAACACGATCCTAGGTGTATTTTTCAAACAAGTACTTATCGGATGGGGATGCCACTTTGCACACGAGTCAATACTGCCTAGGTTGAGGAACGTGCAAAGTCTTGTGTCCATTGGATATGCTTTGCATAGTCGATCGCACATTATACACCATTTTGTTCCTAGTGTTATGCACAATCGTCATAAAATACGTTTGGAGGTGTGTTATCCAAATAAGTACTTATGGGATGGGTGCACCACTTTGTATGCAAGTCAATACAACCTAGGTTGAGGCGTGTACAAAGTTTTGTGCCCATCGTAGAAATGTAGATGCGATAATATTAGAAAATTCTCGGTATGTGTATATGTGTGTGTGTGTGTGGCAAACAATTTGGATACAACAAAGTAAACACCTAGTGCACAAATTATGCACTTCATACCTTGAGTAAATAAGCGGGGGTGGCAAGCGGGGGCAGTATGACCACAATAGGATCGCTTTGACACCTGTGATTTTGCCCACATGTAAATTTGCAAATAGTATAAAAAATCATATAATAATACATTAATAGTTTGCAAATGTGTATAGCAAGTGAGTAATGGGAAGTGGAAGTGGGAGTGAGGAGGGAGGAGTGGAATGGGAGAGGGAAGTAATAGGGGTGTATGATAATAAGTATAAAAAATAGTATAATAATATATTAATAGTTTTCAAATGGCAAGTGAGTAATGGGAAGTGGAAGTGAGAGTGGGGAGGGAAGAATGGAATGGGAGAGGGGAAGGTAATAGGGGAGTAGGATAATAAGGGAGTGAAATGAGTGAGGGGAGTTAATAGGGGATGAAAAAGAGGAGGGTGAGATGGGGAAATATGGGATTTTGGGAAATGGGAGGAGTATGGGACATGGTGGAAATGTGGGATGGGAGTGGTGGCAATGGGGGAGGAAGAAGAAATGGATGGAGGGAGGGCTAATGGAAGATTGGGATGAGGGATGGGGGTCCAATGGGAGAGGGGGAGTAATGGGAGCCAATGGGAGAGGGGATAAAGGAAAAGCCAATAGGAGAGAGGGGAGGAATGGAAAGCCAATAGGAGAGGAGGAGGAAAACCTAATTTTTCTTATATATAGTCTTCCTTCTTCATTCATTCTCCCCTCATTTCATTCATTGAAGCAAGAAAGCAAGGACGATCAAGAAAGCAAGGAGGGAAGAGCAAGAAAGCAAGAAAGAGCAAACTTACAAACTTTTTTAAGGTACTTGTAAATTTTTTTGATTAATTCTTTATCTAGATTTTTTTTTTAAAATTTGAAGAGAGAGAAACTAGAGAGAGAGGAACTAGAGAGAGAGGTTCGCCAGGAGGGGAGGAGAAGGAGAGGGTGGAGAGGGGGGAGGGGAGACGATGGAGAGGGGGGAGGGGAGGGAGGGGCAGGGGGCAGGGTGGAGGGAGGGAGAGGGGGGGGGAGGGGAGCCGCGTAGGGAGGGGGGGCGAGGGAGGGGCGAGGGCGAGGGCAGGGTCGAGGGAGGGAGGGAGGGGGGGCTCCAGGGGGAGGGGAGGGAGGGGGTGGCAGGCGGGGGGCAGGGGAAGGGGGTGGCAGGCGGGGGCGAGGGCGAGCGGCAGGGGGGGCGAGGGCGGGAGGGGCGGGGGTGTCGGGTAGGGAGGGGGGCAGGGGCGGGGGGAGGGGGTGGCAAGCGGGGGCGGGGGCGGGGGCAGGGGGCGAGAGGGGCGGGGTGCCGGGGGCAGGGGGAGGGAGTGGTGAGTGGCAGCGGGGGCGGGGCCGAGAGGGACGGGGGTGCCGGGTAGGGAGGGGGGCGGGGGCAGGGGGAGGGGGTGGCAAGCGGGGG
This sequence comes from Dipteris shenzhenensis, assembly GCF_047967505.1. Lineage (NCBI taxonomy): Eukaryota > Viridiplantae > Streptophyta > Polypodiopsida > Gleicheniales > Dipteridaceae > Dipteris > Dipteris shenzhenensis. Next base: position 59,889,523 of record NC_141597.1, on the reverse strand, counting down.
CAGTGGTGCCGGGTAGGGAGGGGGGGGAGGGAGGGGCGGAGGCAAGGGCCGGGTCTAGAGAGGGGCGAGGGGGGGGTCTGGCGGCCACGACCGCCAGGGGGGTGGAGGGTCGAGGGAGGGAGGGAGGGGGGGTCTGGCAACCGCGGCCACCAGGACCCCTGGAGGGGGGAGGGGAGGGAGTGGGGGGGGTTGGGGTCGAGGGAGGGGGGGGTTGGGGTCGAGGGAGGGAGGGGGGAGGAGGGTCTGGCGGCCGCGGCCGCCAGGACCCCTGGAGGGGGGGGGAGGGGAGGGAGGGGGTGGGGGGGGGTTGGGGTCGAGGGAGGGAGGGGGGCGAGGGGGGGTCTGGCAGCCGAGGCCGCCAGGACCCCTGGAGGGGGGAGGGGAGGGAGGGGTGGGGGGGGTTGGGGTCGAGGGAGGGAGGGGAGGGGGGTCTGGCAGCCACGGCCGCTAGGACCCCTGGAGGGGGGAGGGGGTGGGGGGGAGTTGGGGTCGAGGGAGGGAGGGGGGTCTCACAGCCGCGGTCGCCAGGGGGGTGGGGGGGGTTGGGGTCGAGGGAGGGAGAGGGGGGGGGTCTGGCGGCTGCGGTCGCCAGGACTCCTGGAGGGGGGAGGGGAGGGAGGGGGTGGGGGGGGGGCTGGGGTTGAGGGAGGGAGGGGGGGTCTGGTGGCCGTGGTCGCCAGGGGGGGTGGGGGGGTTGGGGTCGAGGGAGGGAGGGGGGGTCTGGCGGCCGCGGCCGCCAGGACCCCTGGAGGGGGGAGGGGGTGGGGGGGAGTTGGGGTCGAGGGAGGGAGGGGGGGTTTGGTGGCCGCAGCCGCCAGGGGGGGTGGGGGGGGTTGGGGTCGAGGGAGGGAGGGGGGGGTCTGGTGGCCGCGGCCACTAGGACCCCTGGAGGGGGGAGGGGAGGGAGGGGGTGGGAGGGAGTTGGGGTCGAGGGAGGGAGGGGGCGGGGGGGTCTGGCAGCCACGGCCACCAAGACACCGTGGAGGGAGGGGGGAGGGGAGGGAGCAGGTGGGGGGGGTTGGCGTCGAGGGAGGGAGGGGGTGGGGGGGGGGTTGGGGTCGAGGGAGGGAGGGAGGGATAGGGGGTGGGGGGGGTTGGCGTCGAGGGAGGGAGGGGGTTGGGGGGGTTGGGGTCGAGGGAGGGAGGGGGGGAGGAGGCAGGAGGGGAGTGGAAGGAGAGAGAGGGAAGAGGAGGGAGGGGAGAGAGAGGGAGAGAGAGAGAGGGAGGGGAGAGGAGGGAGCGGAAGGAGAGAGAGGGGAGAGGAGGGAGGGGAGGGAGAGAGAGAGTGAGGGGAGGGAGAGAGAGTGAGGGGGGAAGGTATGGGAGAGAGAGAGAGTGAGGGAGAGAGAAGTGAGGGAGTAGAGGGAGAGAGAGAGAGAGAGTGAGGGAGAGAGAAGCGAGGAAGTAGAGGGAGAGAGGTCGAATTCTTACAAGAGCGACAAATAAGATTTGACTTAGGAAAAGAATGAAAGGGACTTATGAGAAGAAAGTATCAAGAAGAATGTTGAACACAAATTTGAATTCTTACAACTAAGAGTAGAACTATCACGAGCAAGAGCGACAAATAAGATTCTTGCTCAAATAAGATTTGACTTACTATCACGAGCAAGAGTGACAAATAAGATTTGACTTACGAGAAGAATGAAAGGGACTTACGAGAAGAAAGTATCAAGAAGAATGTTGAACACAAATTTGAATTCAAAAGGAATGTACGAGAAGAAAGTATAAGAAGAATGTTGAACACAAATTTGAATTCAAATTTATAATGAATTCAAATTTCCCTCTCTTTTTTGAAAATTCAAATTTATGCGTCGGAGGAGTGGGCTTGTTTTTCTTATATATACTCTTATTTCCATTCATTCATTCTCACTCTCTCCTCATTTCATTGAAGCAACCAAGAGCTGAAGAGAAAGGATAAGCGGAGCCTTACTTTTTTCACTTTTTCCAGGTACTTGCTTTCTTTTTCATTCGTCTTGTAATTCTTTTTCTTTACTTACAATTCTTTTTCAATTAGTTTCTTGTTAAAGTTTTTGAGTTCTATTTCTTAAAATTCGTCTTGTAATTCTTTTTCTTTACTTACAATTCTTTTTCAATTAGTTTATTGTTAAAGTTTTTGAGGAGGGGGTTTTTTAGAAGGCATTACAATTCTTTTTAAATTAGTTTCTTATTTGAGTTTTTGAGTTCTATTTTAATTAGTTTCTTATTTATATTTGAGTCTGTAAATTTGAGAAATGAGAGAGAATAGGGAGGGAGAGAAAGAGAGAGGAGAGAGGGAAAGAGAGAAATTAAGACAGAGAAGAGGAGCTCTTGGCGGCCGTGGCCGCCAAAGGGAGAGAGAGAATGAGAAATGAGAGGAGTAGGGAGGGAGAGAAAGAGAGAGAGGAGAGAGGGAGAGGGAGAGAGAGATTCACAGAGAGAAGAGGGGCTCCTTAAATGAGAGAGAAGAGTAGGGAGGGAAAGAAAGAGAGAGGAGAGAGGGGGAGAGAGATTAAGAGAGAGAAGAGGGTCTCCTGGCGGCCGCTGCTAAAAGAGTAGGGAGGGAAAGAAAGAGAGGGAGGGAGAGGGAGAGAGAGAGAAAGAAGAGAAGAGGGAGACTTGGGGAGAGAGAAAGAGAGAGAGAGAGAGAGAGAGAGAGAGAGAGAGAGAGAGAGAGGGAGAAAGAGGGAATGAAACTTCTATGCTAGAGGGAGGGAGAGAGTAGGGACGGAGAGGGAGAGAGAGAGAGAGAAGAGACGAGGGAGACTTAAGGAGAGAGAAAGAGAGAGAGGGAGAGAGAGAGAGCGAGAGAGAAAGAGAGACAGAGTGAGGTGAGAGAGAAGAGAGGAGGGAGACTTAGGGAGAGAGAGATAAAGAGAGAGGGAGAGAGAATGAAACTTCTAGCGGCCGTGGCCGCCAAGAGAGGGAGGTAGAGAGAGAGAGAGAGAGAGAGAGAGACTTCTCGTGGCCGTGGCCACCAAGGGAGGGAGGGAGGGAGGGCCGCCAAGAGAGGGAGGTAGAGAGAGAGAGAGAGAGAGAGAGAGAGAGAGAGAGAGAGAGAGAGAGAGAGAGAGAGAGAGAGAGTTCTCGCGGCCGTGGCCACCAAGGAAGGGAGGGAGGGAGGGAGGGAGGAAGGCTGAGAGAGATTAAGAGAGAGAATTCAGAGAGAGAGAGAGACATAGAGAGGGAAAGAATGACAAATCCTAGCGGCCAAGAGGATAGAGGTAGGGAGGTAGAGAGGGTAAGAGAGAGAGAGAGAGAGGGAGAGAGAGAGAAGAGGAGAGAGAGAGAGAGGAGAGAGATGGAGAGAGAGAGAAATAATTACAAATCCTAGGGAGAGAGAGAGAGAGATAAAGAGAGAGAATGAAAAATCTTAGCCGCCATGGGAGGGAGAGAAAGAGAGACTTGAGATAAACTAAGAGAGAGAATGAGTGGGATGAGGACAGAGAGGGAAACACATAAGAGTTGTCAGAGAGAGAGAGAGAGATTAAGAGAGAGAATGAGGTGTCTTGACTATGGCTACAGAGAGATTTAGGAGTCGAGAGAGAGAGAGAGAGAGAAAGTAAAGAGAGTTTTATATATTTACATGGTTTATATTATACTTTTACAAAATTATAAAAGAGTGAATTTATGGTTTGTTTTGAAGATGAGATAATATTTTTATATATATTCATCTTTTAAATTGAAAAATGTTAACTTTTCTTTAGATACTTGTTCTTCATTTCTCTCACATGCAAGTTTAGCCTCTACATCAAAACCCCTTCTTTTGCATATTTAAGCCTCTTAAACCCCAGCACATTAAAATGAACACAGAAAAAGAAATTATTTATTGCTTTTCTTCGCTTCGACGGTTGGTTTAGAATAGTTTAGCATAGATTAGATTTCCTTAGAGGAGAGACAATTCTCCAAGTTGCCAATCGAAGCCATGCTTAAATTTTTCTAACTAGTTCCTAATCGTTGTCAGTCCCTTCGCTCACATGCGGTTTAACGCTCATAACATGTTATTAAATAAAACACTTATTTCATTAATATTTAATGGTGTTAGTAAACACCTTCAAAAGTTAAGCCTGAGATTTTCAAGACTACATAAGTTACATGAAAAAATAAGATTCGGTTGTTGTAAACTCTCTTAATATTTAATGGTGTTAATAAACACCTTCAAAAGTTAAGCCTGAGATTTTCAAGACTACAGCCATTCAATTTGATGAATTTTCTATTTTCAAGTCCTTAGCCTAAATTCAACCCATTCAAGAGCTGAGCTCATCTCTTCCTCATCGATGTAGTTAAAATTATAGAAGAGAAGGATTGATGAATTTTCTCCTGCATAACACTTTGTTTATTCCTAATGGCTTGTGCTTCCTCGGGGGAAAATCTTCCATAACGAGCCACACGCAAAGATATCTCACTTTGAAAGTCTATCAACTCTCTCCTATATGATTGCAATTTATCTATTTCAGTAGTAGCCATACTTATTTTTCTTTCCTCTTCCTTCTCTAAGCCCTTCTGACAAGCAAAGTCATCCTTCTCGTACTGGGTTAATGGAGCTGGATTTTGCTTTCTCTCCTCTCTCTTTCCTTGGTTCTCGGCAATCCATTCTTTGAGCTAATGGCTTGCTCGACAGAATCGATTACCTTAAAAAGATCCATAATGGCTGCAAGATGAAAGGAGTATGCTTGAGAAGAGGAGGTAAGGTTGCGGGCAAGATGGAAGGAGCAAGCTTGAGGAGAGGAGTAAGGTAAGAAGAGTAAAGTGGAAGAAGTGTGGAGAGGAGTAAGGTAAGAAGAGTAAAGTGGAAGAAGTTTTTGCTGCGGGTGAGATATAGAAGACGAACGAGGTGAGGAAGGTAACGAGAGTGAGGAAAGATATAGAAGACGAACGAGGTGAGGAAGGTAACTAGAGGAGGTAAGGCAAGATGAAAGGAGTATACTTGAGAAGAGGAGGCAAGGCCGCGGGCAAGATGGAAGGAGCAAGCTTGAGGAGAGGAGTAAGGTAAGAAGAGCAAAGTGGAAGAAGTGTTTGCTGCGGGTGAGATATAGAAGATGAACGACTACTAGGGAATTTATAGAACTACAGATGCAAGACCGTAATGCGAGATGACTAGATGCAAGATCGTAATGCGAGACATTATAAAATAAAATGATGGGATGCAAGACCGTAATGGGAGACATTTGAGACATGTAAGATAGTGATAGTACATTGAAATCTATAAAATAAAATGATGGAACACAAGAATGATATAATTAATAGAATCTCATCATGAGATATTCTTTTAATATAATATAAGTTAGTAATTATTAGAATCTCATCATGAGATATTCTTTTAATATAATATAAGTTAGACTTGCTGTACATAATAAATGATAGATTTTGAGTACATTGAAATCTATAAAATAAAGTGATAGAACATAAGAATGAATTCTTTTAATATAATATAAGTTAGACTTGCTGTACATAATAAATGATAGATTTTGAGTACATTGAAATCTATGAAATAAAGTGATGGAACATAAGAATGATATAATTATTAGATTCTCATCATAAGATATTTATTGTACATAATATATTAGACTTTCAAAAAAGTAAAACCTAATGTATTGTAATGAATAAATATCATAAAATATCCTAATGTATTGCAACATTTAACATAAGTTTTAAAAACACTATCATTAATCAATACAAACAAGATAAAAATCTTCAAGGACTCATGTTTCTTTCTACATGTTTTACAACTGAATAGAGTCTGATGAGTCCTCTTGAGGCTATGATTCTCTAAGAGTACATTGAGTCTCTACTTGTGTGGATGGTGTACATTGAGATTCTACTTCTGGTGCAATCGGGATAGACTTAATCTCTTCCTCCTTTACAAGATGTGATGTTGTAGATGCACATTGAGTCTCCACTTCTTGTGTAGGAAGAATGCATTGAGTCTCTAATTCAAGTGTAGACTGTAATGCTTCTACTTGAGGCTGTGATACAGAAGGAGACTGAATTGTCTCTTCTTTTTCTTTGGCTCCCTCAGGTTCTTCATTGAGTCCATCATGTTGTTTCCCAATGATAGCAGTTAGATAGTGAATAGTCTTAGCCACAAAATCTTGTAGCTCGAGCTTGGTATATGCTTCTATGGAGACATGTTCAAAAATTTCATTGAGATACAACATGAAGTTGTAGGCAATTCTCCACCCACTACTAAACATGTCTTTTTGCTCCACTGCGAGGCGTGTCTGGAAATTTGGTTGGTCTTGATGCTCCCTGATTTTCATAATCGCAGAAACTAACTTGTTTGCAGACCTGTCCATCATGACATATGACAAAGTGAATTTGTGTAGTAAATAGTAAGATGCATGTTCATAATGATATGATAAAAGAACACTTACCTGAACACCCCGTGAAAGCCTGTAAATGAGTTGACAAACCAACAATGGTTGTCATCAAGGTCCCATACTATCAGGCTCCAATGTGAACTACATCACCAATAAAGAGCGATAAGATTTATCACAATATTAAGTATTAATTGACACAATATTATAAATAAGAGAGTAAAAGAAAGATTGAGAGCATAATTACTTCTCATAGTATGGCATAAAGACAAGTAGTATGCCATCCAAGTCTAAAGGTTGTAGAATTGAACAAACATCATCTACTGTCTTCTTGGTATCACTAAGTACAGCTGAAAGAAGAGAATCGAGCATACAGATGCAATTCTGTACTGATCTAGGAAAATGAGATATAATGGTACTGCAGCAATAAATAAACAAATGTTAGAAGCAGATTGAATCAAATGATTGAAGTATCAAGTCAAGAGATGTTCATATCAAACCTGAGGATGGCCATCATGACTTTGTCATTAGCCTCTTTCAAAGGGTCGAAGAGGATTGTAACTTCCTCGCTACCAAAAGTCAAAACACGAGGTTGCTTGCTAATGATGACCTTAACCTCAGAAGAGCTCCCCATTTCGTCCAATACAGTGGTTACATTAGGACAACTTATGGGCGTAGCAACCAATGTTTCCTCTGGATGCTTCACCACGTTATCAATAAATGCCTTAATGATAGATGACATAAATGCATATAGATGCAAGTCTGTATATGTGGACAATGAGGTTTCACCGCCTCTCAAATTAAAAATTTGAGGAAGGAGCAAAAAACAGTTATATCCAACTCTCCACCCACAACTGTGGTCATCATTCTGCTTCGCTACGGGGCATGTTACATACTCTATTTGATCTTCCAAGTCACCCTCCATTTGCATAAGTGCATCTATAGCACTTACCAACTTTCGAGCAGATCTACACATCAAAATAGAAAACATAAATGAATGTGCGCATTGCATAGGATGCATCTCATTGACATAATTATGACACAAGTAGGTTATACTTACTCTGACACACTACCATGGATAGATGCTATTGAATTGACAAAGAAGCATTGCCTGGCTAAGATGTCCACAATTACCAAGCTCCAATGCAAGCTGCATTATCAATTAAGAATAATTATTATTTGATATAATACTCCACAATGTAAGAGATAAGCTAGGTAGGGATTGATACTCACTCCTCGTGATATGCGGTAAAGATAACTCACGCTACAGTCAAATCAATAGGTTGCAACCACTTAAAAACATCATCTATGGTCTTCTGCTTATTGCTAAGTACACTAGAAACAAGAGGATCGACCATATATGCACATCTTTGTATATATAGCGGAAGCTGTTGTAAAACCATATTGCAATAAAAAGAAAAGAATATTAGTTCATTTGATCCAATGGAAATACAAAAGCATAAAGTCAGTAAAAAGTTTGTGTCAAACCTGAGGATGGCTATTATAACCTTGTCATTGACCTCTTTCTTGAAGTTTATGAGGATTGAAATGTCCTCTTCATCGAATATAAAAGTAAGAGGTTGTTCTCGAACTTGAAACCTAACTTGAAATGACTTCTCCATTTGCTGCAATGTATGATTATTTTCTAGAGTCATCCGACGGATAGCCAGAGCAGCTTTGCTTTCTTGAGATGAGCTTTCTATATTCTCTGCTCCAGCTATGTCCTCCTCATCCTCCTCCTCTCCCTTCTCCTATAAAAGGATAAAATAATTATTAGATTCAAAATTTTAAATTAATTATAAATTTAGAAAGACCTTTAAATGAATCAAGAAAATTAAACATAAGTCTTCATACCTCTACATATCTTCGTGGTCTTTTTATGTAACCTTCAGAGGCAAGGTCAGTGTCATATCCATCTTCTTCTGCTTCCTTGCTATCGCTGGTGTCCTCACTATTATATCCAGAGCTTTGATCATTTTCATCATCTTTCTTGCTCTCATCATACATGATCATCTCTATGTCATCCTCTTCATGTGAGATCGGACCTTTCTTATCAAACTTTATTGTGAGAGCAGCCACGGTATCAAGGTATTCCAAGCAAGCAGGGCTCTCAATAATATTTACATTGTGTCCTTTTCTGATAAGAGCTTCAAACAGATGTCCCATTCGGCACAATGTGACTTCCCATCCGGACGGTAGCAAAAATTCCATCATACTAATTAAAAGATCAGCACTTTTTGCTGGCCTTTCATAGTGATTTGCATTGCGATGGAGGGGACTTGGAGCTTCATGCTCTTCCAGCAGTAGTTGCAATCTCTTTGCATTCCCTCTTATATTGTTTTGTAAGGAGTGATCATTGTAAGGGCTCTTCATGCACAAGAAAAAGGTTTCTAGACTCTGTATCTTGAGACCGCATTCTCTTTTGTCCCTTTTTCTTGAGTATATCCCATTGTAAATCTTGAGCTCATTGCCATATTGTTTTTCTAGGGTAGCAGACATTTGTTCCTTGTCATCTTTATCAGCAAATATGACTATATTACATTGTCCCACTCTACCAATGGTGGTATGTAATATTCTGTCAAGGAGTTGACGGATGTCATCCGGTGATATTTCATAGACAAAGAAAAGCTGAGGTCTCTCCCAAGCAGTGTCGTCGGACAAAAAATCACTCAATGAAACTCCCTTGCACTCAACACTCTTTCCAGACTCTGAAATGATTTCATGTATGAAATAAAAGCCCTTGTTCAAAGTTTTTTCTTTTCTCAGAGTGTGGTTATTGATGACTTTTTGTGCATATGCATACACATTTTCCGGAATGTCACTTCTCATAGAGGGAGTAATTTCAGATCCATCATCTTCTACCTTCACCCATTTATGTGCCCAAGCCTTCTGTTTAGCTGACAGTAAAGCTGATGCCATCTGCCTCACAATGTTATGATCAATTTTACATTGGCTAATTGGAATTTCTCCCAATAAATATTCAATTGCACTCTTTACTACATCACGCTTGACCTGTTGGATGATGCAATCTTCCATGCAATGATCTTTATCCTTTTTGCCAAAAAACCATTCTTTGGACATTAATTTCTCTGCAGCAAGACTTGCGTATTTGTCTGGTAGGTTTCTTAAAGGCCTCCACATCCGAGCTATCATCTCTTTTTTCTCAATCTTCTTTGCCTTCTCTTTAATCAATGATGGAGCCTCATATGTAACATCTCCTTTCTCACATGCAAGACACACGTCTTTGATCTGATGAAAAACTTCATTACTATGGAAAAGTATGCTTGTGTAGTCTTGATACCTATCCCTTACTGTCTTGAAGCTTGTAATCACCTCTGCTCTTTCCTGCTTTCCCCTTGGTACAATGGCACTCAAGCATGTGTAGAAGTCAACAAGATTATCCGCTTCCACTTTAGTTGCAGTTCTTTTGAGAGTGGTCAAAGGAGAATTAAAAGTTTTTTATATGGTCCTAGCTTTGAGCAACATCTCTGAAGTGGAGGTGATTTTTCGTAGTGCATAAATGTCATGATTAAGTCTTTTCGACTCAATCAAATATTTTTTCTCGTTCTTGAAGATACAGATGCATGCAGAATAGTAGTGAAATTGAGGCACACTCGCAAAGGTTTGATAAGTAATTTCTCCTTTCTTGTATGCATCTCTAGAGCGCTCATTACAAGCATAGGCATAGTGCTGACCATCTATTGCCTCAAATGTACAATGAGCTAAGAAATTTCTCTTGGCATCCCTTATATGTCGTTCTGGATCATTCACTGAACTCTGTCCTTCTTGAAGTGAGGGAACTTGTTTTCCGAGGAACTTCGTGAATTGCATCTCAAAATCTATAGGCTGAGAGAAATTGATGGATTGACTATAATCTCCCATGACTGGCCAAAATGTTCTTGGATGGAGTACCAAATTAGAAACAACTGGTTTTTTTCCATCAATCAAAGCGTGAAAAATCTTTTCAGCATAGGCTGTATCTAAGGTCCTACTCTGTTGGTGAAGACACTTGCTTTGACCACTATTGAAGCATGTATAACTTGAGTCTTCTGGCCCCATATATATCCTAGATCCTCATCTGTCATAGCCTCATTCAAGCGAAGATTTAGGTTCTTCATTGATAACATTTCTGCTTCTAGATCTGACTCCATTTCAAGACCCTCCGCATCCTCTTCATGTTCTTCCTCTTCTCTTCTTTGCCCTTTCTTTGTATATGAACGATCTCTTTTTCCAGTTATAGGACTTGGAATTGTAGCTCGTGAAGTACTTGCCTTTTGCATTTGACGTCGAGGTTTATTTTTTAGGGGCTCAATGTGAACTGCTTTAGATCGCCTTACTTCTTCTTCTATTGCCTCAACTTTAGGTATACTTAAGGGCTTCACTTGTTCTATTATTCCATCAACTTCATGAGTTACACCATCTAAGTGAGTAATACCATGAACAAGAGATGTGTGTGCATGTCCTGTCTTATCTGATGCATGTCGTGTCTCACTCAATTCAATTCCTGTCTGAGATGCATGTGCATGTCCGGTCTCCACCAATTCAATTCCTGTCTCAGATGTAGATCCCTTGTAAACATCCACGTGTACAAGACCCTCATCCATTGCTACAATGTGTTCTGTCTCATCCACTCCACTTCCTCTCTCATTTGTATTACCATGAACCAGGTCTACATGGCGTGTCTCATCACTTCCTTTCTCATGTGTGGATTCTTGCACCTTAGGTCCCTCCAATGAAGTTGAACCTTGTTGGATGACACCCTGAAAGTATTCAAGGATAATCTTTGACTGCATTTTTCTTGCTTCCTCAATGGGAAATTCCTCCCACACATGTTGAAGGATCTCCAATGCAGGAACCAATTCAGGAAATCTAGGTGCTTTTGGCGGCGGCATCACAAAGTGCATTGCATCTTTCTTAGAAAGAAGAAACGATCTGTTGCTCATTCTTGACTTTGTGTAAATCATCATTGTACTGCTGTCTTTTTCAATTTTTATTCTTACTAAGGTGCCCCCTTGAATCAAATTGCTCTTTGAGAAAGATACATCTGATGCCCACTCATCTTTCTCCAACTCTCTCTTTGTCATCACTAGAATGAGATTTCCTTTACTTAAGACCAAGAACCATGCTTTCTTTGTTGTGTCAACAACTGTCCAGTTTGTGAAGTCCTTTGGGGCATAAGTTCTTCCATTGTATTTCAGTGTCATACCATTGACAAATGCTGTAGCCTCAAGATCCATCCTATATTCAAGCACAACACAAATTTTAAGTACTTTGACAAACTACAATTACTTTGAAAAATCAAAAGTACAATGAGTCCCATTAATACACCTCAAGTTTTTATTCTTCCCAATCATATAAGTATCAATTTGATGCTTTGGGAATAGCCTAAAAGGCTTTACAAGGCTTAGAGCATAAATGCTTTGGGAATAGCCTAAAAGGCTTTACAAGGCTTAGAGCATAAATGTGAAAAAAAATAAGGATTTACAATGATCTCTGAATACAAATTTGAAGTCTGTCATATATAAGTGCAAAATGCTCTGTCAACTCCCGCAACTGATATAAGTGTAAAATGCTCTGTCAACTTCCACAACTGTAATCTGTCATGTCCACTGATACAACTTTCAATCATCTTGAAAGTTTAAAAACCTTAATCGTTGCTTAAATGGTAGGGTTGTTGTGACTGTGAAACCGAATGTGAACGAATGGACTGACTCCGATTAGGAACTAGTCGGGAAATTTTGAGCATGGCTTTGATTGGTTTTTTTGGAGTTCTCTCCTCTAAGGACAAACTAATCTATGCTAATCTAGACTACACCAACCGTCGAAGCGAAGAAAAGCAAGAAATAATTTCTTTTCCATTGTTCTTTTTAATATCCTTAGGTTGCGAATTAAAAGCAAAAAATAATCTATTTTCCATTATTATTTTTAATACACTAAGGTTGTGAGTTTAAAAAAGATAAAATTTATATTTTATCTTTTTTAAACTCACACCCCTTTCTCTCTCTCTCCCCCCCTTATCTCCCCCCCCTTCTCTCTCGCTGCCGCCCCCATCCTCCCACCCCACCTTCCCCATTCTCACTCCCACGCCCACGTCCATTCTTTCACCTTCCCCATTCCCACTCCCTCTCCCACTCCCATCCTCCCACCCCTTTCTCTCTCTCTCCCCCCCCATTCTCTCTCGCTGCCGCGGCAGTGGCCCCCCCCCTTTTCTCTCTCTCCCTTCCCCTTCTCATTTTAAAAAAGATAAAATTTATATTTTCAAAAACTAATTTACTTACAACTCATAAGAATTGAACATTCACATTAATAAGAAGTTAAAATCTTAATAAATTTGAATTTAAATAATAAAAACTATAAAGTAGTTTAACTTAAAGTTTATGAAAAAATAACGTAAAATAAAGAAAACAAGACTTAAAATTAAAAATTTAATATTTACCTACATTCACATTAATAAGAAGTTAAAATCTTAATAAATTTGAATTTAAATAATAAAAACTATAAAGTAGTTTAACTTAAAGTTTATGAAAAAATAACGTAAAATAAAGAAAACAAGACTTAAAATTAAAAATTTAATATTTACCTAGAAGAATATATTAATTCTCCCTAAAAAGAAATAAATTAAAGTAATAATAACGAATGTAAGTTAAACTACTTTTAAAATTTTAATTTAAAATGTAATAAAATTAAAATTATACTTTTTATATTCCAAAACAAAATGCATTATAGTCTAAATTAAACTAGTAAATTGAAAATGAAAGTGAAACTCATTTTAAATTCAAAAACAACTTTAAACCCAGAGTCTCCCAAGAGCCTTACAAGCTTCATTTTTAATACCAAAAGAAGAAAATATAGTCCAAATTTATTCTAGGCATTTTTTGATCGATAACCTTCCTCTTGGCACCCTTTGAAAGACTACTTCATTTTTGTGTTTCCAAATATGCATCAACACTAATGCTCTTACTATTTGAAGCATCTGATATATCAGTTCATTCTGACCCTTTCTATCACCCAAAAGAATAGTTTTCCACTTCAACTTCACTTCCACGTGCAATCCATTCAACTTTTTCTCCTTTTCTTTCCAAATCTCCCATGAGATAGGACACTCCCACAACAAGTGCATATGGGTTTCTCTAAAGCCATTACGGAGAGGACAGGAAGGTGGGCCTCTAGGATTCCGTTTGGAAATCCTTGCCCTTACTAAGACTTTACCCACAACTACACTCCAAAGTAGACAATTTATTTTAAAGGAGGTGGTCTCTTTTCACACCCTCCTCAACCACAAATCCCTTGTAGTTACTCTATCTAATGGAGCATGAAATTTCCATTAACTCTTTGCCAATAAAGCAATGGCATTTTATTGCTTCTCTTTAAAGTTCTACAGAGTTAGTTTGGTAAAATCCTTACCCATGTTCCCAAAAAACCTTTTGAAGTCATTGGTCTCTGCATAGAAGTGGCTTGTCAGCTAGTTGTCCTTAATTCTTCCTATTACCTCCTACATTAGAAGTGCCTCACATCTGTTAAGCCCATAGATTCTAGTTAGCTACTCATGCTCTATCCATTTGCTTCCTCTGAAATCCCATATTTGTCTAAAGGAAATTGGACCTTTTTATACATCCGAGCAAGTAGTCTTATATGTGACTCAATGTAGGCAGGGCCTTCCTCAAAGGCTCAATTGGACATCCACAATGATATTCCTAATAATGTGTCCCCGTGGAGGGATCTGAGCCCTCCCTCAGCCCTCCCCAATTATAGCCTATTACTTTAGCTCTCCATAATTGGAGAATCCTTGAGAGAATCTCTGACTGAGGGATTCTAAAAGAACATTCTGTGAGTACTACATCCTGCCATGGCAAATGATCCCTCGGGGTGCGTTCATGCAAATCAAGCTGCGAGCCATTTTTGCCCAAGGTTGATTACTTCCCATTTGCAACAAACTTTTAGTGCATAAGGCATCAATCTTTGCTTTCATCCTAGTCAGCAGGCCTAGTCCTCCCTCATCTCTTTAAGTGAATAGCAAATCTAATCTGAAGGCATGCCACCTTAAACAATTGTTCAAAAAGGAAAATATGGAAAGAACATAAACTAGCAGTGACTCCAAAATGTGCTTTGCTACTATTAACCTTCATGTTAGGGATAGTGGCTTGCCAGACCACTAATCAAACTTGGCTTAGATTTTTTAAAATGCCCAGTTAAACAGATTCTTCAAATTAACTCCGACTCCCAGTGGGTAGCCTAAGTATCGACACTTGGGGGAATCCAATTGAACTCAAATCTATCTGTCTAATTTGGATGCTTTGCCCATGCCAGCTAGAGTGCTTCTATTTTCCTATTGTTGACTTTTGACCCTGAGAGATCAACGAATTCATTGAATATCTCCACACATTTCTTACCATTTTCTTTTGTCCATTTGAGAAAACTCGTGTTATCATTTACAAAAAGATGAGTACCGTAAGCTGAGCTATTTGGCATTGTCAGACCCTTCAAATGACCTCTTCTCAGATGATGGTCTATTTGGCATAAGAGTGGCTCAGTGACTAGTGCAAAGAGTAGAGGTGCTAGTGGGCAACCTTGCCTCACTGACATTTGTAGTTCAAAGTTTTAATACTGGTATCCATTTACTGAAATTTTGGCTAAGGAATATTTTAACCATGCAACAGAAAGCCTCCCCAAAACTAATTGCTTGCATTGTGAGTAAGATAAAATCCCACATTATATGATCAAATGCTTTCTCTAAATCCATATTTAATATCACATAGTGTTTGTTTTGAACCATGGCATAGTCTATAACTAGCACTGCATTAAGAACGCCATCCTTTATGTTCCTTCCTCTAATGAATCCATATTGATTGTAGTGGATGATCTTGCCAAACAAAAACTTGATCCGATTAGCCAAGAGCTTGGCCGCTATCTTATACATCATATTGAGCATGGCCAACGGCCTCCATTGATTCGGACAGAGCTTATCATGACTTTTGGGGGTCAACTTTTTAATCCTCGTGTTCAGACTACGAGGCATTCTCCCCTTCATGCACAACCAATGAATCAATCTAGTGAACTCATTTTTGCAAATAGACCAGTAGTACTAATAGAATTTGGCTTGTATCCCATCTAGACCTTGCACCGTATCCTTTGGAAGATACATGCCTGAGTAAAGGGCCTCTGGAGTAGGAGGTCCTCATGTTGCTTGCCTCTCTTGGGCATGTCTCTTAAGAAAGAGTTCAATCTATCTTCAAAATTAGCGGATGGCTTCGGTTTAGAGCCTACTATATGTGCCATATAGCTAGCAAAAACCCATGCAATTCCTTGATCTCCATTGACCAAATCGCCTGACTCATCCTAAATTATTGAGATACATTCCCTTTGCTTTTTGTCTCTTATAGCATTGAAAAAGAGAGCACTTGTCTTGCCCCCATCTTCTAACCATCTGCGGGCAGCTTTAAGCCTTTCATGTTCGTGTGACCTTTGGAACACCTCTGTGGCACTTAGCAAGGCTGCCAAATACACGTCCTTCGGCGATTCTTGGATTGCCTACAGAAGAGCATTCCTTGCATCTCTTGCCAACCCATTCTGTTGTCTACATTTCCTAGCTTTGTTCTTTCCAAACTCTTTCGCCACCTTAGTTACTGCCTCCAAGTAGTTCAACCATTTCCTAAGAGGAATGCTTGGCCTTTCAGCAATAGAGAATCACCCCGCACTAACTTGAGCATCAAACTCTTTATTGCCAATCAATGACACATTGAGCTTAAACGGTAAACGTCACTTATTCACTGACATGTCACCCAACAGATCAAAGAGAATCATAAGGGGAAAATGATTAGAACAACACCTTACCTTGTATACACGGTATAATCCAATCACCGTTCTTGTTGAAATATATATCCTGTCAAGTCTGAGAGAGAGAGAGAGAGAGAGAGAGAGAGAGAGAGAGAGAGAGAGAGAGAGAGAGAGAGTACAAAGAGGAGAGGGGGAGAGTGAGAGCAGAGAGAGAAAGAGAGTACACATGCTCCCTGTTGTATACATATAGATGTGCAAACCGTGGGACTCCTTGTCTAGGTCCGTCAGGCAATAAATTCCCAACACAATGATATATGCTACCATGCACTCGAAAGGTTTGTACACCTCTATTTCTAGAAAAAATTCCATCGAGTTGAGCACCCAATGAAACAAAGGCCATCACACTATTATAAGCTCTTATGTTTCACTTAAATAGTTTACTTCTTGCATCATTGCCATTCAATAAAACTCTCAAATCCTCAAGTGGTTCCTCTAATGGAAATAGTGATACACATCCAACCTTACAACAGTGCTTTCCCACAACTTGATGCACATTTCCTCTTGTCTCTTGCTCCCACAATTGAGCATTGCAAAAATTGTAGAAGCGATTCATAGCTCCAAGCGACTAAAGAGTAGGAGCACAAAAGACCACTGGGTATAAAGATGGGTGTCCCACATCATCTCTCAAGGGAAATTGGCACAAAATAGAAAGGCATCCCTGTGCATTGAAAACCGCAGGCATGTTGTCAACAATGCATTGTCTTGCAACTAAACGTATGGAAGATCTAGTTGCAACTGGCCGAACTCTTCTTATTACAGTTGGAGTATGTGTTTCATTCCTTTCTCCAAACGTATCCTGTCGCACATTGTGTGCACCATCAGGACAAAATTCCACAGTTGTCTCGATGTTTCTAGTAGCTTGTTTTATGAACATTGTTCTTTGCCTAGCAAAATCAGGACGTGACCCCTACATGTTGAATGTAACATTTTTCTCATATGAAGATGTATTAAATGTGAAACGCGTTCCACCATCTCCTGTAAACAAACACAACTATGTATATATTTCCCTCTCTCTCTCTCTCTATATATATATATATATAGTTGATTCTTTAAATAAATGCGTGAGTGTTACTCCGGAGATTCATGTGTGAATGTAGCGTTGCATTTATCTATAGTTATTTATTTTTTAATTTATGTGTACATATATAGGTACACACACACACACACACACACACATGTTTTCTATGTGTGTATGAATGTGGTGTTGCTATATTTGTAAGTTAATGTTTGTATTTGTTCATGTCTATATTACATGTTGCACCATATTTGCATGTGTGTGTATGTGTGTATGTGGCTATCTATCTATATAACTATCTATCTATTTAACAGACATATAGTTGATTCTTTGGATAAATGCATGAGTGTTTCTCCATTCATGTCTGAATGTAGTGTTGCTATATTTGTGTGTCTATACATTTATCTATAGTTATTTATTTTTTAATTTATGTGTGTACATATATAAGCACACACACACACACACATGTTTTCTATGTGTGTATGAATGTGGTGTAGCTATATTTGTAAGTTAATGCTTATATTTGTTCACGTCTGTATTATATTTTACACCGTATATAATATATTTGCATGTGTGTGTATCTGTGTGCATGCGCGTGCATGCACATGTGTGTTGATTAGTGAGTGTGTCTTTAAGTACATGTGAATGTAGGGTTGCTATGTTTTCATGTGTGCACATCTCTATCTGCATGAGCTTACATATATGCATCTTGACTCTCACCTACATGATTATAATCTACCACTCATCAAAAAAAATTTGTGTGTGTGTGTGTGTGTGTGTGTGTACCTATATATGTATACATATGTTTATATGTTAATTCTTTGGATGTGTGTGTGAATGTGGTGTTGCTATGTTTGTAAGTTAATGTTTTCATGTATTCACGTTTGTATTACACGTGGCAATATACTTGCATGTGTGTGTGTATGTGCGTGTTTATGGCATGTGTGTGTGTGTGTTGATTATTTGGACATATGAGTGAGTGTGCATCTAAGTATGTTTTCATGTGTGCACATTTGTATCTACGTTTTCATGTGTGCACATTTGTATCTACATGAGCTTACATATATGCATCTTGACTCTCACCTACATGATTATAATCTGCTACTCATCCATTTATTTTTATTTGAGACACATATGTATACATTTTTCTCTAGAGAATAACTATATTTTAACTTTAAAGTTTTGTTAAGATACAAACGAAAAGAGGATACAACACTTCAAAGTATTTAAATACACCACTCATCCATTCATTTTATTCGAGACATGTACACTTTTTCCATTAGACAACCACTTATGTTAAAACTTAAGATGAAGTTGAACAATTTGAAAGTGTTCTTCTTACAAAGGAAAAGTGGATACAAAACTTTGAATATTCCAATGATGAGGAAACTTTGACCTCCAATGCAATATCAATACATACGTATCAATTCAATTGTGATGGATTGCAACTTGGTCTAACTTCTGGCTCATATGTGTCATCAGAGCTGTCAACCTATTCAAACCAACTTTAAATGTTGACACCTTGCTGTGCAACAATTTCACTTGTTCCTTTAGGATATCTACCTGTAGCCTACATCCTTTATTACATATAATTGAACCTTCTCCACCCCTTCCGAGAAGATCCTACATGTACTCATTTGTGGCCTTTACGCCACTCTCGATTCGAGAAATCCTTGTGATGATAGTGTTAACAGACGTCCCTGTGTCCTCTCTCATTGCTCCATCACCTTTCGAATAGATTTTGCTCCATAAGGAGTTGAGATATGTTGCATTGATTGCATTAGCAGGTTCACATTATGCTCACACAATTCATGAATTGACTTCAAATGCTTTGTGATAGCAACAACATTTTGGCTTGAGGAAGGCCCCGCTCTTGTGGATCAACTCATTGTTCAAAGACTTTGATGTCCATCTAAACGTTTTGCAATAGCAATAGTGTTTTGTTTTGAAGAACTGTGTCTAGTTGCTTGCTTGGTTGCATAAGTGGAAGGCCCACCCCTTGCAAGTCGTTTCATTGCACGAAGGCCTTTTCATTCACACATAGATGCCACTATGATATCTGGAATGGCCTCTTCAGCTGGGACAATGACCAAAGTTATATTTGCAACTGCGTCCAAAATAACTTGTGAAAATCTTTGTATGTTGATGCATGTGATTGTGTGTGTGTGCGTGCGTGACTGCACTAATAGGTTTGCATTAACACTTTTCTCTTCATGAGCCTAATATACTAATACTATGGGTACTATGCATTATGCTAACATATAATTGCTAGGGGAGATAGGCCTAAAAGCATGCTTTAGTTTGCAAAAGACAGTGCTTGTTGGGCAAGAGTTCTTACAATTTAAAAAAAAAACGTGCATGTTTGGTTTTCTAATTGTATGCGTGTCATTGGTACATGTGTGCAGGCATATTAAAATGTGTGTCATGACCCCTACCTAAAGAAAATATTTCTTTAAAAGTTTGCACAAACAAATTCCTTGAGAAGCTTCAAAAACAATGTTATCTTTCAACACTCAACTTTCAATGTCACATCTAAGGTCTCCTACCCATAAAGAATGGTTTTTATAAATAAATTCAAGAGATAATTTGAGAAGCCTTTTAAAAAATTTACTCTAGTAACTTTCACCGCTCAACTTTGAATGCCACATCAAAGATCCCCTATCCATGAAGAATGGATTCTTTAAAAAAATTCAAGAGATAATTTGAGAAGCCTTTTAAAAAATTTACTCTAGAAGCTTTAAAAATCTATTTGGGAAAAAAATCAACATCACCAACCTGAAGTGTAAGTGGTGGAGGGGATGTCCCTGTAATGCAAATAGTTGGCGAGATGCCACCAATTGGACTGGACTACCTACAATAAAGAAGCCCATCTATGGACCGTTTTTAAACATATTAATCTCTTTATATCTTTGAAAAAAGTATGCCTTAAAAGAAACTCCAGCTATAGCCATCGTAGTACACATACACACACACAGAGAAGAAATTAAAGAGATAACTTGAGAAGCCTTTTTAAATGTCCCCTATCCATGAAGAATGGATTTTAAAAATACATCCAAGAGATAAATTGAAAGCCTTTAAAAAAATTTACTATATCAACTTTCAACACTGAACTTTCATTTGGTCAGATCTAAGGTCCCATACCCATCAATAATGTGTGTGTGTGTGTTGTGTTCACTGGTACCCATAAAGAAAAGAGCTTGAGCTTGAGAAGCCTCTTTTTTTAAAAGTGCTTTAAAAATAAATGTCTTTAGGAGCTTTTAAAATAAATTTTGCTTTCAACACTCAACTTTCATTCAATCTAATGTGTAGGCCGTATAAAAACAATCACCACCTTTTGAATTTTATCTTTTCCTCAGTACATGTGTGCAGTCATATTAAAATGTGCGTTGTGACCGCTACCCTTCAAGAAAAGAGTTCTTTAAAAAATTGCACAGTGTTAAATTTCAACACTCCAATGTCTCCTATCCATGAAGAAAGGATTTTTAAAATACATCCAAGAGATAACTTGAAAGCCTTTTTAAAAATTTACTATATCAACTTTCAACAAAACTTTCATTTGGTCGATCTAAGGTCCCCTACCCGTCAAGAATGTGTGTGTGTGTACCACGCATAAATTTGAAATAGAATTCCCTCCCTCTCTTCTTGAAGAGTCTTCTTTCTTAAATTATTATTAACTAATCCAACAAAAGTGAGAAGTTTCCCTATAAAATCAAAATGTTATGCATATTAAAAAGAAATGTCCCATCTACGAATTCTATTATTTCCTTAACCACCTCTATGAATCAGGAGTCCGCCCATAAATCCCACCATGGATTACTTGCATAAGACAACAGCTCTGACAGATGACAACTTTTTCCCATGTAGGATCCTTTTGAAGAATTTAGAGGTTGCCCAGCTTTTTGCCTCAGGATTAGCACCCAAAAAATACCGAATGCCAAGCATAAAGCTATAGCATCACCTGCAATTTCAACCAAGAGGGAAAAATTTCTCGAATGATGAGACTACAAGCTAGTCAATTGGAGAGAGAGGTTAATGAGGCTGTGAGTCACAGAATAAAAAGGAGGTGTAAACTACACAAGCATGGCGAGCTCCATATTGATCAAAACATTATTGGGACCGTGACAACAGAGCAAACGGAAATGATAGAGGATGAAGGATCGGAACTGATGTGGAAGAGGGAGCTTGGTTATGTGAATTCAGTCACTATAGATGTAGCGTTCTTGATTGAATCTCAGGGAGAGGAGGAACTAATTATTGGAGCTGTTAGGATCACTCAAATAGAGAAGGAACCAATATTGGGAAAAGTCCACATGTTTTGGAACCCCCTTTGGCACATATAACCTTTCTCCTCACCATAAGCTTCTCCTTTTTGGGCAGAGTCCACATTGCCATCGCCATCTATAGCTTCTTGCATTCTCCAAAGACTTTCATCTCCCTCCTTATCGCCATAGCTGATGATCTCACCTCCTCCTTGCTTCCCTCTTCCCAACAATACATTAGCTATCTTCCTCATCATTTCCATCTCTGTTGCTTTCTTCCATCGCCAACTTTCTTCTATCTCGACTATCTCCGAATCTGTACGTAACACCCCCTTGTTAAATGTAGCACCATTTCTATAAAGAGCTCTCTCTATAAAGAAAGTTTGAGAGCATCTTGCCGTTGTCCTTGCATTCCTACCTCTCCTATGCTCACAATCTTATCTTCTCATCTTGAATTCATTATGGATCTGACAGAAAAACTGCTTACAATCCAAGAATTCACACAGACTGATCCTCTTTTGCAGGCTTGTGAACACCTTGGATTGATCGTGTACTGATCGAACGATGTTATGCCATAGGAGTGCACGCAGCTTCATTTGTCTTGCCTTGGCAACCTGCAAAATTCAAACAATGCCGCATTTGTGCGGCATTGATCCTTCTTCTTGCTTCATGGATTAAGCACATCCAAAACAATCGAAGTCACTATGCGGGTGTGTGGATTTCTAGAGGGCCATTGTGAAGTCATTGCTCTTCCTCAAAGTCCCAACAACAAATTGCTTGTTCGAGCCCGCTTTCGAACCGTCTGGTGAGAGATCAGTTAGTCTAATGCTAGCAGAGCCATGTGCTGGTCAGTCGTCCTTGAATTCCATTGAACTATTTGCTTGTTTAAGCTTAAGCTCGTGGATTTGTTCAAATGAATGCCATCGTCCCTCATTGATGATCCCACTCCAATTCAGCTCAACTGTTTAATTGCTGATGTTTCATGGCGGATTTGTGGGAGGATGCAGTGATAATGCTCGGTTCTTCCTTCAAGCATTACTTGCTTCGGATTGCCAAATTCCAATTGCAGCAAGCATTATGAATTTTCGAAGGAAAATATTGAAAGAGTTTAGAATTGTAGATTTGATTTCGAGATCCCTGTCATACTCATTAGTGGTGCTCTGTGCATTGGGCTCTATGCCATTCTTCCATTGCTTCCCTCTGCTAGTCTGCTTGTAAGCAGTAAATGTGTAGCCTTGAAGAGCACAGGTTGGCAGCATCGATGTTGATCGGGCTCTTATCAGACACACACGAATGGATAGATACTTTAGATTTGAGAGTCGGATTTAGTGCTCAGGAGGTGGGTCGTGCCAGGTCGGTATAGCTCCATTTGGGATGCCTCTTTGTGCTCAAGATCATGGGGATGGCGACCAGAAGTTGCCCATCGATGGACGGCACGAAAGTAGTTCCAAATAGGACTGCCATGAGATCCAACAAAGGGAAAAGGTTGGCTCACTCAGTTGGGTTTCGTCCTTCTGGGATCGGCCTATTCGCTTTCCTCCGATTATGTGTGGTTTGCCACCTCGTTTCAGTATCGAAATGCTATGTGGACATGGCTCAAGTAGTTCTTACAGCTTTTGATGCTAGCATGTCAAAGTTTTAGCGGGAAGAGGATCATCAATGGAGGGCTAAAGACAAATGTTGGAAGGGAGAAGACTTGGTGTATTGAAAAGAAGAGCGTGGCGTCGTTAGTGGAGGGCTGAAGACAAATGTTGGAGGGGGGAAGACTTGGTGTATCGAAAAGGAGAGAGCAAGCGGGACAACGATGCAGTTGTGGACGTAGCATCGATTGAGTCAGCGATGGTGGGATAGGGAATCTCAACGTTGCTTCTCAATCGAGATCGTTAAATTCGCAGATGAATATTTCACCAAATCAAGATTGTACCTTTCCAATGTCGTTGCCTTTCTCGTCTCATAATAGACTCGAGCTTCCCTCTCTAATGTCGACAGCCTTTTGCACAGCAAACTCTAGCTTCCCTCTCCAACGTGACACCTTGCAATAGATATCTTGCAATAGACTTCCTGTAAACATCAAAGAATGCAACTGCCCTCCAAGATCAAAGATTTCCTGCTCCATGGTTTCGTGTGTTCTTGGAGTCTAACGTGTAATGGAAGGAGGGGCACGTGAAGAAAGGAGAGGCAAGCAAAGGAGAGGAAGGAGAGGGAAGAAGGAGAGGGTACCACTTGGCATAGCTCTTCAAGCGCCACGTGGAACCTCTCCTTAAAGTATAGTATAGATAGAGAACATAAGAACATAAGAAGCTCATAGGTTAGAATGTACTTCATTTGGTCAAGTTGACAATATTAAGGGGTGTTTAGTGTTAGAATTAGTGTTAGTTTGGGCCATTGTAATGAGTTTTAGGTTTAGGTCGATTAGTCTCTTTGTGAAGATCCTAACTCACTTTATCACTTTGTGTGAATTAAGCTTTTGGCCTTACATGAGGGGAGTGAATTATTTTGTCATTTAGCTTATACGACACCACCTTTATTAAAAGCATGTGATCATTTAATGGTTCATCCTCCTTTCTCTCCTCGCTTTTCACTTATCTATTTTTACCTTCCTTGCATTTTCTCTTTCCCTTTTCTTCCAATTTACGCCTTTCATTTTCCTTTTACAAGTTACTAGAAAATTTTATTGGCGTGCCTGAAGGGAGGATTAAGTAAAGGTGACACTCTAAGAAGCAAAAAAGCCCACATTTGTTTTTCTTAATTTTAAAAGCATGTAATCTCCAACCTTTCCTCCCTCTTTCTCTCTCTTTTTATTTTAAGGTAAGCACTCTCTCTCTCTCTCTCTCTCTCTCTCTCTCTCTCTCTCTCTCCTCCCTGGTGCAAGTCCAAGTCATCTCGCTCTCTCCCCCTCTTTTCCTTGCTACAGGGCAGGCCACTTGAACGCCGTTACATTTTCTCTAAATAGGGACTTAGTCATTGTGTCACCTTGGTGAAAGTAAGGTCATAGTGGTCACTTCAACATACATTCATCTTACAAAACACCACAATCAACAAATGTACAAACAATGATGGACTACTTTTGCTTCAACTTAGAATTCAAAGCACCAACAACTCTCTCTCTCTCCTCCCTGGTGCAAGTCCAAGTCATCTCGCTCTCTCCCCCTCTTTTCCTTGCTACAGGGCAGGCCACTTGAACGCCGTTACATTTTCTCTAAATAGGGACTTAGTCATTGTGTCACCTTGGTGAAAGTAAGGTCATAGTGGTCACTTCAACATACATTCATCTTACAAAACACCACAATCAACAAATGTACAAACAATGATGGACTACTTTTGCTTCAACTTAGAATTCAAAGAACCAACAACTTACGACTCTCATTTAGACCATATATGAAGAAACCTTAATAACCAAATAAGCAAGCAGGTACTTTGTTCATATACTGATAGACCATTCCATTGTATACATTTACACATAATGCACACTAACAATTACACCTACAATAACATTCCAAAAAGCAAGGCCTTAGTGAGATTCCCACCTGTTTTAAAAAGTAGAGGTTACAATTATTCATTTTTTTACAAAATGTTACTCTAGTAGCTCCACTCTTAAAAGTTGGTAGAATGGACACTCATCCTTGTTATTCTTTAAATGTAAAATATGAGCTTCCCTATAAGCAAGAACCTATTTTGGCCCCACTTTTGAGTCTTAGGGAAAACCCTCTCATGTTCTCAACACAGGTCTACTTGCCCTCACTTAAGGGGCCTACATTCAGGGAATGTGGATGATTTGAGAAAACAATACGATTGAGTTACAAAAGAAAAAGCTAGTCTCCACAAGGCTTTAACTTTGGGCTAGAATTGATAATTCTAAGTAAATTAGTTCTTTGCATAAGCCAATTTCTCAAGGGAAATGATTAATCAGCTCTTAGTACTCTTTCGTGATTGGGCTTTTAAGTTATATAGAGATCCAAATGGGATTAGATATATTGTGCGCTCAGTACTAAGCTCGTGCTAAGCATTGAGAGTTCACTAAGTAATACATAGGGTAGCACCATAGATGATTTTTTCAAGCTAGCTTCATTAAGAATCTAAACTTTTATATTGGCATTGAAAGTTTGTATGCTCTAATAAAAATAAACATTTGAAACATTCGCCAAGATTTGAAACTTTTCTGCAAAAAATTTCAAAGTTTCGCCAAGATTTACGTTTCTTCCTTCAAATTTGAAAATAAATGTATAAAAAATTACTACATTCTACCAATATTATGAAACTGAAAAAATTCGCTTGAAAACTTTTGCCAAGATTTTATATTAATATATAAGAATAGCTTTGATAAAAGCATCCCCAGATAGCACGTACATTCAACAAAACGGGTTTTCTTAGTATTATTGAAAATATACATATTTAAGAGGTATAATAAAGGTATGTAAATATGCCTTGAATGCACTCATGTGCTATATTGGGTTTTTATATAGTGAACGCACTAGGGTTCCAAGAAACAAAACCATGATAACATGAGGATAGCTCCTCTGAATGAGATCAAGATCATTCATTACTAGCAGAACACATAAGGCTCTACTAGAAGAGCAAATCACTTCCTACTGGGGAGTGAACATCCACTAATCAAATGACCGACCCCCTTTGGATCAATTGTCAAAATTTGACTAATTAAATCACTTCCTAGTTCACCACTAGGAAGCACAAACTGGAATCTCAAAGCTAATCAAATAACCAACAATCTTGCCATAAGTTATCAAGAATCTTCTTGTTGTCTTTGAGGCAAAGCCAAAATGGTTATATGATCTTTGTGCCTATGCTTCTTTCCAAATGAGAGCAAAAGTTTGTGACAACTCCATGCCACTCTCGCATTAAATTGTTTCTTCTTGAGCTGTTCATTAAAATCTTCCTCTCCAAACATGTGATTTCAAGTTTTTCATGCAATTATAGAAATTTGTATACATAATTGAATTTTTCCATAAAAATTTAGATTGTTTGTTGCAAGTTTAGTGATTTTCACGTAAATTTCTATGTTCTAGAGTACTTTCCCTTGGCTTTTCCCCTTGTTTCTATTTTCTCAATCATTGTAGCTTTTTTTTTTGTGAGAAAATTAAAATTAGTATCAAACTTGAAGTACAAGAAAATGAAATGAAACTTTATAAGGTCAAGATAAAGAGCATCACTAAGAGTCCAAGAACTTGATTTTGACAAGGTACCTTACCTCTCGCATGTGTGAGACATCCCTCAGAGTACAAACCTGCAAACTTGGAATTTTGGATTGTGGGAACATCCTCTAGCATTCCCCACTCATACTTTTTGGGTATTCATTCATAAATCTCCTTTTCAATTTGGTAAGTAGCTATTGCATATTCCATTACTACTCCAGCATGAAGAATTGATTCATCTCCCATAGTATTTATGAAGGACAAATTGATGTAATGGGGTGTACCAAGGGTTGTGTCTTGGTTAGTGTGACCAGGTGTGATTGAGAGATTCATAGATATGGTGGCATGATTATAGAATCTTGGTGGCTTCTACTATGACATCATCTATGATGTTCACTAGATGTGTCTTGGTGCCTATATATTGGGCTCTCCACTCTTGAATAAACAATCTCCATTTGCTTCATTCCATTGTCTCCTTGCTATTGTTCCGTCAAGTGGTATCATAGCCGTGTCCACCCTCCTTGAGTCCTCTTTGATTCCCCTAGATTCTCCTAGATTCATCTTCCCCAAATGAAGTTTTCTCTTCCATCTTCCTTCTTGGGTTCTCCCAATCTAGGCGACCATTGCCTGAGTCCTTTTTGATGTAGCTTCCCCTTAATAGGATGCATGCCCACCTTGGAGGATTTCTGAAGCTAGTCCTATAGCCCGTGCTAACACAATACACAGTCCGTGCCATTTCATGTAATGCGATTCCTAGGCGAGGCTAGGCAACACCAACAGCTATCTACAGTTCAAATATGAAGGCAAATGCTCCAGTATTTGAGGTGTAATGATGAAAAAACCAATTGACTTTTGAGCTTCTGGCTATGGAGACTTGGCGTGACATTTTGCCCAAGCTTGGTACTGGTTCTTCTCTAGCAGTATATCTTTCATTGCATAGCAAAATCCCCTTCATTATTTGCTTATATAGCTTCAATTGCACCCTCCAACTTCAAACTATTCAATTTGGGGGTAACAGTGATTTTCTTCTAATGTGAATGATTTAATATTTTTAAGTGCTAGAAAGCTTCATCATTATCTCAATTATCTTTGGGCTTTTGGATGTTTGACCATTGAAAGTGATCTTTGGTAAATGCTCATGATGCATTTATGATATATTTTGAATTGATTGCTATCTTTGCAAGGGACTAGACACTGCCACATCAGTGGTAAGACCTTCCCTATGGCCTCCAAAACCAAGATAGATAAGTTTGAGGGAGAGGGTTTTCATACTTGGTAGACCAAACTGAAATTTATTCTCATGAAAAAGGGAATCTGGAATGTTGCTAATGCAAAGGAAAAGAGACCCAATACCAGGGAAGGAGAGGAGGTTTAAGTGTGGGTTAGTAGTAGTTTACTCAGCTGGAGACAAATGCTTCTTGGCTAATCTATCACCCATGGAAACCGGAGACCACCATCAACCCAAAAATAAATTCTACATGTCACACGTCTTTTAAAATTAAAAGATCACTTATATGCAAGAGATCTAGGCTAGTCTCGAAAAAGAACCAACAGCTTTTTGTGCCTAGTAGATACTTGCCATGCTTTCTAGAAACTTTTGCTAACCAAAGCTATAATGAGCTCCATCTATGGCATCTGGTTGAAGTATTCGAGCTTGTTGATGAGCTCCAACTATGGAACTTAATTGAGGTGCAATGTATGCTCATTTTTGTCACCACCCCTTTGCTTTCTTGTTACTAGATCTACTCGCTACTTGCTTTAATATGTTCTCACTCTTTGCTTGTTTACTTACTTTCTCTTAGCCTGTTGCCTCATTTGACCTCTCCTTTGTTGCTGATCTGTTCTCTTTGTTTTAAGTTTCATTGATAGCTCCATGTTTAAGGTAGCTTGTGATGGACATTCAAGCCCATGAGTGCATAAATCCAAATCCATAGGAAAGGACTCCATACCCCATCCAAATGGCTACGCAATAACAAAAACCATTCTCTATGTTGCAAACACTAAGACGAATGATGGGCATAAACGTAACCACTTCAGAGAGGGGAGAAATGACAGTATTTTATATCCAAGCCTTGAAAATAAGCAGGCAGAAGTCTGCTCCACACAAAACCTTTGTATAAGCCATTGTGCGCAATCTTGAATCCCACTACCACTACTTCCTTTGTTTAGTAAATATTTAATAACACATACTGTTATAGCAGTGGGTGGGGAGGCACATAGGGCATGCTTCATGGAATGGCTAAGAGTGAAGCGTGAATGATCTCCTTTGCTCGCCACATGGCACCCTTGCTTTTAGATATATAGACATGTAATATACATTTCATATAACCAAAAGTGACAAATCTGGAATTTAAAAAATGAGGGACACCAATACCAACTTAGCTCTACCTCAGGCAACATCATTAGCTAAACAAGATTCCTACTTCTCAAAGGCATGTGCTTTATCAACTTCTTGAAGTACACAAAATATCACACTCAGAACTCAAACAAGAATACAAAAAAGCCTCCAACATCATCAACTAAATGTTTCCTAGAAGACTCGTTTTGTTGCTTTACTTCTCAAAGGCATGTGCTTTATCAACAACCAAAACACATGATGCTTCATATATTGTACAACATCTTGTTCATCACATAGATCTCTAACTTCTAAATAGAAATATTCACATTCCAAACCCTTTAGAACCCTGCATGCATCAAACTATTCCCTAGCCCATAGATCCTTCACAAACTATAATGGCTCATTCCCCCTGGTGACATACAAGCTAAAGCAAGAACCATTACAACATCTCACTCATCATGTAGAGCTCCAACTTCTACATAGAAATAATCACATCCAAACCATTCACAACTCTTCATGCATAGAAATATTTCCTAGTCCCTAGATCTTTCATCAAACTATATGGCTCGTTCTCCTCATAGTGACATCCTTTTATAGCTAAAGATCTACCTCAAGGAACTAGATACTAGGAGCATGATCACTTCCCAAAGATTGAATGCAATAGCACCAACTACAATTGACATAGAATCTCATTTAAAGCTAGATCATAGAGGAAATAAAACAACCATCAACAATAGAAACATGAACTCCATCACTCAATGTAACAAAACTAGCTCCACAAGAGAAACCAAGCCACCGACAACCAAAATACATGCTACTTCATCTACTACAACAAAGCATTTGCCACAGAAGGAATTGAACCACCATCAACACAAATAAAAGTATCCTTCCCAATACATAGCTTCAAAAATAAGAATAGAGGCAACTTCTCCATCTCTATATCCAATATGAGAGCACCACAAGTGCTTGGGTGGTGGTAGGTACATTAAGGAATAAGTAAGATAGCACAAAAGGGGTTTTTTAATTTAAAAAAATTACACATTTTTTATAGAATTATGCTAACATAAGGGAATTCAAAATGGAATTTTAGAAAGTTAAAGAAAGTATTGAAGGATTAGGATAAAATACCTAAAAAAGAGTATCTATGTTAGTCCCTTGAATGCACTTGCTATGCAGGGTTCTTACCAGGTTAATCCCTCTAGCACTAGAGTCTTTTGGCATCAAAAGAGGAAAAGGAACCACCTTCTCTACCTATAAAGTAAAAAATTAATGGATCAAAATATATTTTACCTAGTACAAGTAGATACACAAGAATATCTCCACTTGGAACTCCAAAGTAATGGCAATCACATACTTCTTTCACACTAGAATTAGTGCCTACAAGAATTTGGCCAATGAAATGCAAGATCAAAAAAGATAGTCAACTTAGTTTAGACTTTTTTATAGAACGGTCACCTCCACTCAATAATGACCTAATAAACTTTACATTTGGGTAAACTTGTAACACTGTGACCTCCACAAGAATATGGCTAGTAAAGCTAAAGATTTCACAAATATATAAAGGGGTGACTTCTAATCAGCAATGATCTAGTAAATCTCCTTTAATTGCAACACTACTTAAGTCAATTCCACACCTTTCTTAAATGATTAATAGTGAAAATATGAATACATGTTACATGGATTGGAGTTTTTAATGATGAATTAAATAGAATAATTCACGAATCTATTGAATTCAACAAAGACTTCTTATACAAGATAGTGACCTTAACTCTTGACCAATTGAAGGTGTTCTCAACTCTTAAGCACTAGCAGCTCTTTTCTCTCCTTGAGTACTAGTATGTTCCATATTATTGTCTTTGCATGGGTAGTAAGAATAGTTCTGATGGGACTTAATTTTGATTTGCACCTCCTTAATTTTCCTCGTTTCCAATCTCCACATCCTGCAGCTTCACCTTAGAAGTTGATAATATATCTGAGGCATTCACTATGTAAAAACCCCACTACATCACATGTGTTCGACATGAGGATTTTTTAGTACCCCTTTTATATGTATATTTACTCCATAAGAAAGAAAGCCCGCTCTAGTGAACTCATGTGCTATCTTACATATTACTTAGTGAACTCCCTCGAATAATTGTTAAATGTTTGAAGATAAAAGAAAGCTATACCAAACATATTATAAATAGTCGCTAACCTTATTTCTTCTTTGAGTTTGATCAATTTTTTAGCTATCACAGGATGGCAATAGCTTTGGAAGAAAAAATCCTCTCAATCAAGAGAAATTTTATGTAAAACCTAGCTATTCTCTACATACAAAATAACAAAGAGTAACAAAATGAAATGTGAATTCTACTACAAGTTGCTAGATAAACTACAAATAGTTCATTTCTTTACTACATGTAAAGAAATCTGAGATCAAAGCTTCTACATGCATTGATCCTCGGAATCCCTACTACAGGACTTGTAGAAGGATTATTGTGATTACAAACAAAAAGCATCATGCTAAACCTATGAAGCTTGCTCTATCCTGTAAACCTCTACACCATGCCATATTAAATCCTTAGAGAGGAGATCCACCCTGATCACAGGATAAGCATTATGTAGATGTCTACTACCATACATCATGTGCAGGAATCTAGGAGATGCCCCATGCTGTAATCTCGCACCTTATCCTATGCACATGCAAAGTTTATTCTTCATGCAACATCCACATGCCATCTGGACTCAATCATGCTATGCAATGGTTTGTCTTTTCCAACACCCCCTTGAAATTGAAGCAGGGGGGAAACAAAACAATCGAGTAGTGAAAGTTCTATCCAATCTTTGGAGTCACAAGCAGAAAGTTCTCCACAACAAGGATGAAAAGAAAGTGGACCTCAAGGATTCTTCAATCACAAAAACAAGTGATAAAGATGCCAAAGTGGGCTTTAATAAAACACTATCTTCTACCAAAGGTGGAAATGCAGCTTAGCAACCAACACATGGTAATGGTTCTCAGAGCTCATAGGAAGCCTTTATTTATATGGACTCTACTATATTGCTGAGCTAAAAAACCCAGTCATCGTGATTGAACTCGGACCTGCAAACTCCTCAGTAATAGCATGTGCATAATCTTTGCTTTTGCCACCATCTTTGTTCTTTTTTCTAGTTTAATTCTGCTTTTGAAACAAAACTCTTCTTTGTGGCCTTTCTTGCCACAGATAATCTATGAAATCATTCCTTCATTGCATGTAAAGAAATATGAGATCAAAGCTTCTACATGCACTAATCCTCTGCATCCCTACAATGTCATGGCTTGTAGGAGGATTATTTATTACAAACAAAAAAGCATCATGCTAAACCTATAAAGCTTACTCTATCCTGTGAACCTCTAACCGCTCCATCTTAAAGAGGAGATCCATGCGTGTAGCTACAGCCAAACATCACATGCAGGAATCTAGGAGACACCCCATCTATAATCTTGCACCTTATCCTAAGTACATGCAAAGCTTAGGCTCCTTGCAATGTCCACATGCCATCTAGACTCAATCACCCCATGCAATGGTTTGCCTTTTCCAACAAGTTCTACTAAAAAAATAATTTGAGGTTTCCTAAAAGAGCCACCATATGAATAAGATATACAAAACAACATCATTATTAAACATAAGTGGTTTCGATAAAGTTGTATTCAATTATCTACATATACATAAAAGGATCTCCCTAATAAGAAAATTAACAAAACGATCATGAAAAAGGATAAACTTTTTTAATAATGCAAGGACAACGATTTAAATGTTCTTCATTAATTAAACAATTTAAAACATTAAAAATTCATGCTTTTATGACCAACTATAATGTATATGATATGGTAGTTAACAAAGTATATTAGAATAGCACTCCACCAAACACCAAAGAAAATATCCTTTTATGAAGCAATTTTTTAAACAATATTTGTTTCTTTAAAATCAATTGAATTGATATACATCAGCATTTTAAATTGAATGATTTAAATCCCTTGGAAATTCCTTGTGCAAAACCTTCTCATTTATATTACACTTCAGTAATCAAAACCTTCTCATTTATATTACACTTAAGTAATCACAACTTCAGACCAAAGTATTCGAAATGTCTTTATCACTAGCAAAAGACAAAAACCCACATGGTAAATAGAGTTCCAACTCTCCAAAAGGAAAAAAAATCATAAGGTTTTAGCAAAAAGATGAATCAATTTTAGCTAATTAAAAAAAAAAGAAGAATTAACTAACTTATAGTTCTACTAAAATATTAAATTATAACATGAACCATTATGTATTATTTGAAAATTACTTACTTGATGACATCATCAAGGGGTCAAAATAAAGAAAATACTCCCAAAAGACACAAAGTTCACAAAGTCTCATTAACTATAAAAGAAGATATTCCACACAAATACAAAACAAAATGTGCAATTATAAAAGAATTCATTGCAACTATCAACAAGATATTGCTTGGTTGATAAAATAACTATCCAAGAATTTTATTGATCAATTATCATAGTGGCGAAGCAGTAACTTCGATGAGTCCCTAGGCAAGCCATGGCTTGGTTAATGAGTTCATCACCTAATTGAAGACTGCTCAACATGTTACAAAATCATATACTTCAAGCTTTAGATGTGAGAGGAAAAAGTAGATTAATGGGGATATAAAACCAAGACCTAATTTTCCTTGGTTAATGGTGTCATCAGTCAAGGAATAGAGATCATTGACCAAGTGAAATGTTGAAGAATGTCTTTTTAGGATTGCACGTAAGAACACACCACTCAACATGTTACGAAATCATATACTTCAAGCTTTAGATGTGAGAGCAAAATGTAGATGGATGGGGATATAAGACCAAGCATGTAGGTTCTAACACCATTAAAAATTTCAAAAACTATGAATGAAGGAGGAAGTGCCAGGTTCTTTTGAGGTTATAGACAATAATACAAAATAAAGTATAGAAAAAGTAACCTTAAAAAAGACTAGTCTCTAAAAGTATGCACACTTTTCAACATCATATAGTCTTATTGAAATGGGGTTTTTACATAATGACCCCTGAGGCTTGAATTTATTTTAAAGCCATCAAGCCATTAGATAAGCCTTGAATATTTATGTGGATGATTATAACACATTACTAGTCAAGGCATTATCGATATTGAAAAGTGATTCTCATCGTATTCCAAATAAAAACTCAAGTGTTGCAATACAATAACATATTCTTGAGCATTTCATAGGCAATTTGAGCTTGAGGGCGTCACTCATAAATATGTAAACATAGCATGTGGGTTCAATAGAAGGAGTATTTAAAAAACCCCCTTTTAACACATTTTTCACATATGCAAGTGTTTAAATAAAGGGGGTATTCATAGATTGAATAGAAAAAGGGTGTGTTTTATTCATGATAATTTACAAATAAGGGTTTTAAAAATAGGGCTTGAGTGCACATGCTATAGAGGTTTAATACATAGTGACCCCCCCAAGAGTTTGAGCTCATCAATGCCCATATTAGAACCTTATTCACTAAGCTAGAGGAATTAGGCGGTTTCAGAAGACATATCTCAACATTTGTGGCACTACAATTGCTTTGAGTGAAGTCTTTGTAATTCCCTGATGGACTCCCAGCCAAATTATTGAGAAGGAAAGATCCCAAGGACGTTGATCCATGAGGACCCTCAACACATAGAATGGATGCTTTCATTGCAACACTTGATCAAGTTCTAGGGATCAAGCATCGTTTTGATTAGGGGCACAAGCATGTTCCCTATCCAATGTTCCCACAAATACATTTCCTTGTGATGAGATGGAGATTATATGGTACTAACCCTTATGGTAGAGGAGGAGAATCCTTGCCTCCTATTAGTAGAGTGATTTAATCATCACTTTTTTTCCCTAGTAGTGCATGATGGATAGCTACCAAAATTCAATTCTAGGTTACTTTTCTATAAGAAATTGATTTGGAGGCCAAATACATTATCTATACCCAATATTGGTTATGATCTTCAAGCAAGTTGTGAGCTAACACATCAAGTATTGCAACCGATTCTCTAGGTGTCGAGCAACTTAATGCAACATCTTGTAGGCCAAGTAAATTGTAAAAGAATATGGACTTTGATGTGAAACTCAATTCGAGTATAGCTAATCATTTTGTATTGAGATCCACTAAGCTCAACATCTGCATCAACTCAAATAGAAATGCCACAAAGCACCTAGATTTGCTAGATGCAAGGTTTTGTCACAATGTCTTTTCAAGCCAATGCCCTAATTGAGGGATCATGAAATTACCTCTAATATTTTCAATTGGAAAGAAACAAATCTACCCAACACTAACAAACAGCTTCCTTTAATAGTTGACTCCCCCAACTATATGACAACATATTATTATAAAAAAGAGCACATGAGTGTCAACAACTTTTTGGATAACTATGCCTTTATCTATAATGAAAGATAAATAATATCAATAAAAATAAGAGAAATTAATGCATTTTATTGGCAGACACATTTTAGTAGATGGAGAAATCATCACAATCCCTTCATTAGGACAATATAGTGGTGGAATACTTCAACAATACGCTAAATTGTTGAGCGATGGTCACAATAGTTAGTGAAAGAATATGAAGAGTTATGGATGCATTTATATCTGATATGTCAAGTGTTTGAATATAAATGGATAAATGCTTATTATTGATAGATGAAGTTTAAAATCAAGTATTCCAAGCTTGTAATATCCATCTTGACATAGAAAGTATAAGCAACTAGTAGTATAGCTTAGAAGAATGGTGATTGCACTCTTATGCCTCTAGATTCTAGAATAGGAACGGTGTAATGTTTTGGCCACCTATTTTGCCTATAGTTCTAGAAACAATTCTTGGCACTTTCATCTTATTTTAGTAACCCCAAGCTATGCATGGTTTAGAGGAAAAACAAACTTTGTATATAGATAAGCTGGAGCAACACTTAAGATGGATTTAAAAGCAGTGCATGAGAAGACCTCAATTTTGAAAACACCATAGTCTAATGAGCCTAGATTACTAGACAATCCTAATTCTCCCTCTAGCAGTCATGATTCCACCCTTAAAAATCTATGATTCCATGAGAAATGTTCCAAATCAATGCTTATGTAACTTTGTCCTAGAACATCATCCCTTGATCTCCTTAATCCAATATATTTACCACTTGAAACTATTGGAAGTCGAATCCATTTTTGTTTACTTTATGAACATGGGTGGGTTTAACAATTTGGCGAGAGATTTACCTAAAGACAATAAAGGTCGAGAAGGATTTTCATTGAGTACAAGCTATAGAAGGATGTTACCTATAGAAGGTTTTTAGCTAGAACAATGACCATCGTGCTTGGGGGTGTACTAGAAGTAAAGCCTACATCTGGGTGTGTTTCACGTCTATTTTAGAAATAATGTCTAGAATCCAACTTACAAATAGGGATTTTGAAATCACATGAGCACATAAAACTTTACGTTATTAGCTAATTTGATTATGTTGTCATGTGAGTAGTGAGAAATAACATTGTATTTTGCAATGATTTGGCAATAAAGAATTTGGTAGATAACTTCATACCAGTGGTATAATATATGGCTAGTATTTGTGCTTATATTGCACCTATGTTTTCTATATAGTCTATGAGTGCCTGTTGATATTTGGCCATTAGAGAGCGTACTTAGTAAGTCTCTCACACTGGTTTTGGGCTTCTAGGATGGCATTGCCATGATGGCATGGCTGCTTTGCCCAAACTTGAATTTGGTGGGGTAGGAAAGCTTCACTATGGTGGTCTCATTAATGTTATTTTGTATGTGTTTTAGGTGCTTAGAGATGTGATTTTGGTGCCGTTCCTTTATTTAATCTCCAGTTTTAAGGGGTACAAAAATTGTTGTGATTGTTGCATTGGTGTAGGGTTTCCATGATGACGTGTGGCCGTTGTGCCCAATCCTTGAATTGGTTGGGGTAGGAAAGTGTCAATATGGTGGTCTCATACTAAATGCTTAGATGTGTGATTATGGTGCTATTGCTCTACCCGATCTTTGATTTGGGTGGGTTATGAAAATCAGTGTGATGGCAATTCTATTTTTATTTATACATGAATTTTAAATGGTTTAGGTAGAACTTAGAACTAGAAACACATAAACTTGCCTATGATCTAACCATTCATGACTAAAATCATTGCATACGACCTTTTCACGGATCAAATCAAGTTTTAATCGGTAGTTCCAATGGAGAATCTACTACCATTTCAACCCAATCTCAGATTCCTTTTATCCATGTTCCCATAATGTGTTTGATGAGAACATGTACATGTTCACAATTTTCTCAGGTGTTTGCATGCTTGCTTCATTGGGTTTGCTTCAATGTATTGTCCAATACCATATTGATCATCTAGTACACATAATAGCAAGATCCATCCTTGTGACTTACAAATAATTTTTCTATTGAACATGAGTTGATATTTTCAAGGTACAAGATTGCTCTGGAAATTATGTGCACGAGATTAATGTTAGCTCAGTGACCAATTCTATGTGACATCAATTGACATCTACAATGTAAAATAATTAATTTTATTCAATTTTAGACACGTTTCATTTATTCATCCTTCATCTTATAGGAATTCCAATATATAAAAGATTGGACATTAATCCCACAAAAAGCTTGTAAACATCTTTCATTGTAAAAAATTCATTCTATCTTTTTAATTTCATTCACTTTATTATATGGCTAATTGGATGTCATAAATGAAGCGACATCTGATAGAATGAATGCAAACCTACTAGTGTAAAATGGAAACCTATAATTATGCTAATCAAGAAGGAAGAGGATGCACCATTGCATTTTTTTCTTGAGACTCCTTGGCTTGAGTCTTTCATTATGGTTTTTTCATTCTAACCAGTCCTCAAATTGGTTGGGGCAAGAGAAGCTACTAAAGAGACTTATTGGATTATGGTTTTATGATTTTCTTATAATCCATATGATACCTATGCTATTACTATTATGATGAATAGGAAGAGTATCTTTTACAAGGGTAGATATCTTGTCGAGATATATTTTACAAGGATAGATATCTTCTCGAGAAGAGGTTTAGGGCTAGCAAACTATGAAACCTATGCTATTACTATTGTGATGAATAGGAAGAGTATATTTTACAAGGGTATATATCTTGTCCAGAAGAGGTTTAGGGCTAGCAAACGAATCAAGTGGAAGTGGTTGTGGTGATCGAATTCAAGAGAACCTATCTGTTTCATGCATGTGAGAGTTCCTCCTATCCCTTAAGAGATTCATACACCTTTTCTCCTTCCCCATCTTACAACATCATTGGGTTAGTTTAGAGCACTGCTGCTCAACCATTGCCCAACAATTTAAGATCTTATTTGATGAAGGGGATTAGGAATTTGTATTATGATCCCAATACACAGGCTCTACTTTTTGGGTCAAGCACTACAAGAATGGTGGAGAAGAAAATAATGTATCTACATAGTTACCCTATAATTACGGGTCCATCGTAGAAGCTTAGAGGAGAAGAATTGTCTCTTGGTGTACCATTTTCCCTATTTGGGTTTTAAAATAAAGTTTGTTTGGCATCATCTAATTTAGTAGAAACTTGGAGCTATTGTGAATGTTACTCAAGATTTCTCTAAAATTCATTAGATGCATCTCTTCAAGTATCATTGATCGATAAAAGATCCAATAAAATTGAGGTATGAAGATAATAAACTGTTTGAATTTCCACCTTTGAAGTTTGAGCTTGGGCCAAAACACTTGAGTTGTGGTTCTATAGATTAACAGATAGTGGATTAATGAGTAGCACAAATAGATGAGTTTAGATACATAGCATTGATGCATTAGGCATGGTGATTATCACCTCATTTTTTAATGCTCCTTGGTTTGGAATTTCTCACCTACTGATCCTACATTTGGACCATTTGAAGTTGTATCATCAAAAAGAGCTTCTTGCAGTATAGTTTAGTGGAAAATCATTGGATGTTGAAAATCATACAAACAAGAAAATATTTGGTGGAGAAACAGAAGAAAAGGAGGTGGTACAAGAAGAAAATTTTAATGATACGGATTTAGAATATCCAAATGGGGGATTATTTATATGTGAAATTCAAAATAAAGGATCCCAAACAAATAAGTGTTGATACTCATCATGTCCAATGCATTAATGGCATGCATCGAAACTTTTATCTATTTGTGCTCCCCATTAATCTATAAATTTGTAAAACTCACACGATAGTTCCAAGTATGCAAAGGTGTAGAGAGCTCTATTCTAATGCAAAATCTATAACCCATTAGGTGCCAGACACTTTTTCCTTCTCTTCATGATATTTCATTTTCAATATTGAGAAACTATACCTTTAGTCTCAACCTCATCTAAGTTTTCCCCTAATAATGGGCAATGCCTTTCCTTGTATGCTCACTATTAATGGCCATCTATGATCTCAAGTCAAAAAGAAGGCAAGAAGGGAGGCATGTTTATAGGAGAGAAGGAGTGATAGAATGGAATTAATAGGAATTAGGGGCATAGAAAGAGTGGAAGAAGGGGAGATGGGAGAGAAACTACTATCAACACACATTTCATGAATTTTGAACTGTGAACTCTCCAAAAATCAACACACATTTCATTAATCTTGGACTATGAACTCTCCAAAATCATTTTGTAAGTACTTTTGGAAAGCAAAGACATGCCTATAAACCTATTTGGTGTAAATATGGGTGGACACAAGGTAATGGATGGATAAGAATTAAAAATTTTGATGGAGGGGGAAACCTTTATACTTTTTATACCCCATGGTATGGACAAGGTATTATAAAGAGTCTATTGGAAATGTACTTAATGTGAAAGATTTTTTAAAAATGAGAATTTTGATTCAATGGAATTCAGTAACGTCATCCATTGTTGGAAATTGATAAGTTAAAGACATAAATTAGAACTTCTCCCAATGGATAGTGGTTGCTTGTCTCGAAAGTAAAGTTGTGAAAGTGAAAGACTGTTGGTTACATTACCTACATTATTGTGTATGTGGGTTGGTCATTTTACTGGGATTAAAATAAAAACAATCTTTATTATGTGAAGAGAAGCTGTCTTTTTCACCATACTAGTCATAATAGCACAAAGGCCCATCTGCTCCACTTCCATCGATTTGTTTTTGCTTGTAAGTTAAAGGTAAGGGAATGCAATGTGCAATAGCACTTTGGGTCCCATGAAAAGTAAAGCAAATTTGAAGGGAGCATCTTGCCCATAGATTTAAATACATGGCTTCATGTGCTTCACTCCCTTAGATTGTTTTTTCCTTGTAATCTCAATCAAGGGCTCCCATTAACCTCACCTTGCTTCAGCAATTGCACATTGTCCTCAAGTTTTATCTAGCTGGCAAAAGGGTAAAGATGAACTTAGATATTTGTGTCCAGAAGTTTTTAAAAAACGAAATAGAAAAGCATGGGTCACTTAAATTGTCATGCTTTTCTATTTCATTTTTTAAACTTTTGGACACAAGATAACTTCGGTCACTTAAATTGTAAAGCTATTGATGTATTGAAAGCACAAACGAGAAGCAATTGAAGGCGGGATAGGTAGTGCCATGTGTCGATGGGATAGGACGCAGGTGATATCCACATGGTCGTAGGGATGAGCTAGGACAACAGTCAGAGGGATAACGGGGTCGGCGAGATAATGGTATAGCGACGGGCGTGGGGGTATCAAGATGGCAACGATCGTGGGAGTGAGGTTTCAGGTAATCATTGAATTGTTGAATTGTTTATTTCCCATCTTTCTAGTATAGCTGGTTCTGACCCCCCACCAGTCCCTCACTATGAGGATCAAGTATGGGAGTTTTTGGAACCTACACCAATTGTGGTGTCGCCTCATGAAGCCCTTTTTCTGCAGCGCCCTTTCACTTTGTATGAGATTAAATTTGTAGTTTTTTCTATGGCTCGAGACAATTTTGGGAAGTATGTGGGACTGATCTGACAAATCTCCTTAATTACTGTTGTTCCATTGGCCAGCTTCCTTCTTCGATTAATCAAGGTGTAATTAAGCTAGTTCCGAAATCTCAGATCGCCTGCTCCCTAAAGACTGGCGCCCTCTCACAATGCTCAACAGAGCATACAAAGTGTTGGCCAAAGCTTTGGCTAATCGGATTAAGTTTATGCTGCCCCGTTTGTTGCATCAACGGCAGTATGGCTTCATATCAGGATGAAGTATACACGATATCTCATGCTAGTTGTTGATTATGCGCTGCTGCAAAATAAAAAGTTTTTGCTACTGAATTTGGATCTTGAGAAAGCATATGATAGGGTTCGCTGGGACTTTATCCTTCATACGATGGCCAAGATAGGATTTGGGCAAGGTTTTTGCAATATGATGTCACCTTGTTTTCTAATGCTTCTGCATCGGTGGCAATCAATGGGTACCATTATGATAATTTTCCACTTCGACATTTGGTGAGACAAGGTTGCCCCTTGGCACCACTTTTATTTGCAATTATTACAGATCCGCTTCTACGTCAAATTGATGCCAAGCTTTCTGTGGGCTCTCTTCGTGGTCTTTCACTCCCTGATGGCTCGGTGTTTGCTGCTCAATTTTTTGCAGATGACAACACCAATGTCTTGGAGGCTGATCATGATAATTTGCAGCAACTTTTATGCATCTATGATGAGTTTTCTGCTGTTTCAGATTCCAATATTAACATGTCTAAGACTACGGTAACAACCCTGAATCGTGACCCTCCTCCGGACTGGCTGCTTGAATATGCATTTTCATACATTCCTCACGGAGTTGTGTTCAGATATTTGGGTTGCCCAATGGGTGTTTCAGTTTCTATGCAGCAAAGAATGCAATGGTGTCTAGATAAGTATGCTGCCAGATTTCATAAATGGCGAGAGAAGTCTCTGTCTTTGCTTGGGAGGCTTACTGTTCTCAAGCATATTATTACTCCCATGTTGGTATACTTATCTACTGTTTTACCTTTCTCTAAGGCTAGTTTTTCTCCCTTTGAGAGACTTACAAAAGATTTTATTTGGCAAACACAGTGGCACTCCATCCCCTGGGATGTGATTCACACACTGAAGCATGCAGGTGGTCTGGGCATTGAGTCTTTTAAAAGTATGTGTGATCGCCTGTGTTCGAAATGGGTCCTCAAGTTGTCATGTTCTCAGCCATGGGCGGGTTTTCAGTATGGGACACTATCTTGGTAGGAGGTCCTTCTCTCTGAGTATCCGGTTAAGTTGCCTCAGTCGGATATTTTCAGAAGACTTGTCATGGTTTGGCGCAAGCAGCTTGGATTGTGTGTTTGGCAAGGCACTAACCATTTGATGGGAGATGCCTCTTTGGCCCTGAATATTTGGATACATCATTTCCCGTTTGTTAATAATTTTGCACCTATTCAGTTACGGCCTCGCATGGCACGGCATTTAAATGCTCGTGGGCTTTGTCAATGGCGGGACCTGTGGGACTGGCATTCGCATTGCTGGCTCAAGTTACCTGATTTAGTTACTCAATACAATCTCTCTCCTCGGGAGGCTCATTTTGTTCAGCTTATTCTACAGCGGGTCCAGGACAATTGGCCTTCTGCTGTCACTCTGCTCCCGCAAGTAGGATTGCCTGGTTAGGGGAATGCTACTGGTAAGCAGCTGTCTAAGTTGTGTATACATGATTTCGATATTCAGTTCACTTCCAATGTTCCACTGGTAGCGAAGAAATCTTGGCAGCGTTGGGCTCCATGGGATTCTTTGCAGGTATGGGTTCATAGGCTGCATTCTGTTTGGAAAGCTTCACCTTCTACGCGCCTGAATTTTTTTATGCGGAGGGTAATTGTTGGGAAACTCTCTATGAAGGATAGATTATGTAAATGGCAACCTTTCTGTCCTGTCTGTCCATTTTGCCATGTTGCTTTGGAGACGCATTTCCATTTATTCTGGCAATGTATCGTGTCTCGAGGGTTGTGGGGAGACTTCGTAGTTGGCTTGGCAAAGCTCAAATTAATGTGGATCTTCGGTGGAAATTGCTCTCTCGGGTGATAAAGGGCGCCTCTCAGATTCACAGTTCTTTCTCTGGAGTATCATTCGTGGTGTGCTTTTTAGAGAGATCTGGAAGTTTCGCAATGCCAGTGTTTTTCACAGTTTGAGGCCACCTTCGTATTTCTTTCTCATTTTTCAAGTTTCTACCTTGGATGTACTTGATTATTTCAGTCATTCTCATCCTGTGTTACTCCCTGCGGTATTAGGCCTCACGGGTGTCATGTAACTTCAGCTTAGTTAATAAATTTTAATTTTTCACGCAAATTTTTTTTTGAAAAAGGCATCACGACTTGAAAGATGAAAGATGACGTAAGATTCCTAGGAAGCAGCCATGGAGTCCCGCTGGTCAAAAAGTTTGTGTGACCACGCCTGAGAACGACGACGGTTTTGCCCAGGAATCGCTCCATACGTTCAGTTTGGCGAGTAGCGAAAGCTGATACGCCCTGTTAAGCTTGAAGCTTACTGCGTTTCAACTTTGAACCTAATTTCCTAAAATTCAATTTACCAAATAGCCTCTTGAATTTGTGTGTTTAAGTCCAAACTTCGTCCTCGAGTCCAAGCTTTGGTAACATCACTCACGAGTCGCAACGGCAAAATGGTCTTCAAAAGATGATCGAATTCAGCATCGTCCCAGGAAAGCCATATGCCGAAAGCTCCATCACAAAAACGTCGACGCTATGCCTACTAAATTCATGGCTTGCGTATTGCCTTAAATTGCTTAAAGGTGGACGACGCTCGAAATTCGGGAATCCTTCGCGTGCGACGATGCGCACCATCGCATCAAAACCAACACGGTGCGTGTACGGTCTACCAATCACAACCGAGAGTGAACCACTACTGACGAGGAGAGAATCAAAGTGTGGACAACTTTTCAAGTTTCCGCAAAAGTTCGTGAATCGTGACCGGAAAATGCCGACGATGGGCGCGAAGAAAGAGACTAAACCACATAAAGGCTAATATTTGAGTGCGGATTTCGGCCTCACAGAAGATTTATGTGATTACCTTAGTATTTCATAGGCACGGCTCGTTATTCGAAAGCGTGCTAAATTTTCTTCAAAAATTATTTTATTATTTATAGAAGATTGATTCAAACACATAGTGAAACATATTTTATCTTTTCAAAATTCTAGAA
Source organism: Dipteris shenzhenensis (assembly GCF_047967505.1). Taxonomy (NCBI): domain Eukaryota; kingdom Viridiplantae; phylum Streptophyta; class Polypodiopsida; order Gleicheniales; family Dipteridaceae; genus Dipteris; species Dipteris shenzhenensis. The sequence goes on along the minus strand of NC_141597.1, from coordinate 59,845,486 downwards.
GTCTTTTAATTAAAGGAGCAATATTGGAGTGAGGAATTAGAAGAGATCATTTCACTTAGGACTCAAAGAAAGTGATTCAACTGATAAAAAAGAAATGTAAATGTCATGCTACCATTGTTTCTTCAAAAAATCATTACCAAGTAGTACTTCAACGGTAAGGAAAATTTCAATTGAATGATTGGAAAGAACTAGACTTTTTCGGCATTAGCAAATTATTTGGAAGAGTGCTACATTTTCTTCTTCTTTAATTTCTAAGATATTGGAAAACCCCTTGAAATACAAGAGAGGAGTGATTGCTCTTATAAAATTAATGAAATATTTTTGCTTTCCAAATTCTAGAAGTTTCGTGTTTTTTGCTAAAGTACTATGTTAAAGGCAATTGCAATAAAATTTGCTAGGTATTGCTTTAGTTCTATGAAAGAGAGTTTGTTTTCCTTTTCACAATATGTAGTGTCCACTAGTGTTAATTTTCTCCATCAAAACTATCAATGGCTCAAAAGTCCATTTGGGAAAATTGTTGAAGAGAACATGTGGTGGGCGAGAATTATAGAAACTTTGAGATTCATAGTAATTGAGAAAACCCATGGTGTTTTCATGCGCTCTGGCCCAACATGCCAATCATTAAAAGGGAAGGAGAGTTTTGAAGGAGATGTATGGGGCATGTAGGGCAAGGTCATCCACTTTCACTTTCTATTTCCTAATTCACTCATCCATCCACCCTTGCATTAATGCCCTTCCTTTCACCCCTCTCCTCTCTTTTAGTCATCTTCTCCCTTTCTAGGCCTCTCCCTTCCTCCACTCTCCATTGTTTCCATGCCTCTTGTTGTCCCCTCCCCTTCCCTTAGTTTGCATACCTTTTCTTCCTTTTCCTCTCCTCCCATTTAACCTGTCTTTTCCCTTCTAATAATCAATGCATTTTTCTTGTTGAAGCTACTCTATATCATCCCCTAAAAGTACTATGGTGGCTTTGCCAATGGTTCCCACCTAACACAATCATTTCAATCAAATTGATATTCCCCACAAGCTGGAGGATCCTAATTTCAATCTTAATATTGTGATTCCAAGCCTTTCTCCTTAAATTTATATCTCACTAGCACTAATCTTATCACATACCTTGTAGATCTACAAAGCATCTTGACACCATATAGTGCTTTAGTCATGTCCTTAGAGAAAAGCTATTGCTTGATGGTGCTATCCTTATAATCTCCTTTCTTAATAGACTTATTAAAATTTGAGCATGTGATCCCTTTACTAGTTGACATGCATAATTCACAAATTAAATAAAGATAACAAATTTTAAGTGCATGTACTCAGTCCATGGGAGGCATGGGTTGAAATAATTTACAACCAATCCTAGATTCATCCAAGGGGACATATTCTACGCAGGTTTAATGAAGGAAGAGGTGTGGAGAAGCTTAGCATAAGTAGTTTTTTGTCTCATTGGAGCTTGCTTATACTAACCAAGGAATAAGGCAATGGCTTGTAGGAGACTTACAACTACACCTCTACTCATGCAACTACAACTACACTTCTACTCATGCAAATCAAAATTGCCAAAATACACTTTGCTTGGAGGCAATGCCAAAAAATTACCAATTGGAATGGAACTTACACATGCACTTGAAAGTCCTAAATCAATGAACACAAATAGAAGATCAACAAGCATGGATTTAAGCCAAAAGGGATCAATGAAAAGCATCAATCTTTGCAAATTGTTGGCTAGAAAATATTGTAGTCCAATAGAGTTGTCCAACATGGCTCCTAGGTAGACTCTAAGTGCTCTCAAAGTGGGGCCTCACTAGAGTCCAACAACCCACTTCTGCTTGAGTGTAATTGTTAGCTTCAATTCCCATCCACAATTTAGGTCCCTCACTCTATATAAGATAACATGTGTGTTTCTTCCATCATAATAATTCCATATGTCATAATATCTTGGTATTCTAGACGTGCTGATGTCATGGATCATACACAAAATGATTCCCATTAAATATAATGGATTTCAAGCTTTTATTTGTCAACTTTATGAACTTCCAAATCCCACTCTTCTTATTGGTTTTGTTCATCCTTGTTTTCAAGACTTCTTGTCTTGGCTTTACTACTTATCATTCTCTTCATAACAGGATAGCTTTTCCATCAATGCCATGCTCTTCATTACCCATGGTTCAACTAGGGTCCTATGCTTTGTGAGCTTATGACTTGGGGTGGTCACTCATTATCTGTAAGTATAGCATGTGGGCTCAATAGGATGGGTTTTTTATTAGCAAAAATTCATAATTTTTTACATAAGCATACTTACAAAAGGGGTTCTAAAAATTGGGGCATCAATGAAAAACAATCATACGTTTGTATTAACAATGGGTTGATTTTAAAGCCCTAAAATTTACAAATAAGGGATTTAAATTTAATAAAACATCTTGAATGCACGTAATATAAAGGTCTTTAAGTAATGATCCCCCCAGTCTCATGATTAGTTGTTCCAAACTTTGAAAGCCCCCACTTTAACATTATAGATAGATCATCAATTAATGTTGTTTGGCATCTCATTTTCTTTTCAAAGTTTCACGCATGCAATCGTGCACATGCGATGTTTTCTCAATTTCTCAATTAGCAACAATTCTTCTTTTTCCATTATTCTTCTTATTTTTCCTTAGATGTATTCATAAACAAACATTTCATTAATTTTGGATTTATTTTATGGCTTTGGACAAATCGTAAAAATCCTTCCCAGATGGAAAGTTTACTTTTTGAAACGATCCCTTCCGAATCAAAAGTTTATTTTATGGCACTATCCTTTCCACAAAAAATGTTTATTTACTCACATAATACTTTTTTACTAAATATGGAAAAATTAGGAAATGTAATTCACATCTTACTCTAGTATAAATTTTTATTTTAAAAAAAATTCCTTTTAAAACTTAACTTATTAACAAGTGGGATTCACACTGCGGCTATTGATGGAGGGGAGGGAGGGGGAGAGAGAGAAAGCGAGGAGTTAAGAGAGAGAAGGGAAGGAAGGGGAAAGCGAGGTCACATTAAACCCTATTTTTCACCAAGTCTCATGGACAACAGTCAAAAACACGCTCGGAGGTGTGTTATTCAAATGCGCACATATCCAATTGGCATGATACTTTGTACACATATCAGTATCATGCCCATTAGATATGGTTTGCATGGTCAAAGTCTCATTACACGCTGCTTTTCACCAAGTCTCATGCACAACAGTCAAAAAACACGCTCGGAGGTGTGTTATTCGAGCATGCACATATCTGATGGGCACAATACCCTGCACACATGGCAATACCACCTACTTTGAATTGCATGCAAAGTATTGTGCCCATTAGATATGGTGTACATAATTTAAGTCATACTAAAGTGTGCTTTTCACCAAGTGTCATGCACAACCATCAAAAAACATGCTCGGAGGTGCGTTATTCAAACACGCACATGTATGATGGAAACCATACTTTGTACACACACCAATTCCACCTACCTTGATATTATTTCAAATTATCATGCCCATCAAATATGGCTTGCATAGCCAAAGTCGCATTATGCCCCGTTTTTCATCATCTCATGCACAACCATAAAAAAACATGCTTTGAGATGTGTTATTCCAATGTGCACATATCTGATGGGAACTATACATTGCACACACTTGAAAATCATCTATTTTGAGATATATGAAAAGTATCATGCCCATCGGATATGGTTTGCATAGTCAAAGGTGCATTAAATCGTGTTTTTCACCAAGTGTGATGCACAACCGTAAAAAAACATACTCTGAGGTACGTTATTGAAATGCGCACATGTGTGATGGGCATGATGCTTTGCACATGCATAAATCCCACCTATCTTGAGATGTGATCAAATTATCATGCTCATTAGATATGCTTTGCATGGTCAAAGTCGCATTACACCACGTTTTTCACTAAGTCTCATGCACAGCCATCAAAAACATGCTTTGAGGTGTGTGATTCGAATGCAGACATATCCAATGGGCACAATTCTTTGCACAAAAATCGATCCCATGTAACTTGGGAGTCTTGAAAAGTATCATGCACATCAAATATGGTTCGCATGGTCAAAGTCGCATTAGACCCTATTTTTCACCAAGTCTCATGCAAAACGTTCAAACAACAAGATTGGAGGTGCTTTATTCGAATGCACACATATTTGATGGGAGTGATACTTTGTATATGCATCAATCCCACCTACTTTGAGAGGCTTGCAAAGTATTGTGCCCATTGGGTATGGTTTGCATGGTGCAAGTCTCATGAAACCCTGTTTTTCACCAAGTCTATTGCACAAACATGCTCTGAGGTGTGTTATTCAACCATGCACATATCTGATGGGCAGGGATGTTTTTATCGAACTTATACTTAGATATTAATATAAGATCCTGGCAAAATTTTATCGAGCTAGTTTGTTTAGTTTCATAGTATCAATAGAACATATTACAATTTTATATATTTTCTTTTGAAATTTGAACAAAAGGTTGTAAATCCTGGCGGCACGATACTTTGCACTCTTACCTACTTTGAGGCATGTTCAAAGTATCATGACCATTGGATATGGTTTTCATGGTATCTGGGATTGATATGTGTGAAAAGTATTGTGCCCATCGAATATGTGTACGTTCGAATAAAACATATCGGAGCATGTTTTTTTATAGTTGTTCATGACACTTGGTGAAAAACATGGTCTAATGCAACTTTGACCATGCAAACCATATAAGATGGGAAGAATACTTTACACGTATCCCAATAAATATGGGATTGATGTGTACACAAAGTATTGTGTCCATCAGATATGTATACATTTGAATAAGACACCCCGCAACATGTTTTTTAATCGTTGTGCATCAGACTTGGTTAAAAACATTATATAATACGACTTCGACTGTGCAAAAGAAATCTGATGGGCATCATACTTTACATGAGACTCAAGATATGTGGGATTGATGCATGTTCATAGTATTCCATGGCCACCGGATATGTGTGCATCAGAATAACACAACTCGGAGCATGTGTTTTGATCACTGTGCAAGAGACTTGATGAAAAACGTGGTCTAATGCGATATCAATCATGAAAACCATATAAGATGGCAATGATAATTTGTAGGTGACTTAGCATATGTGAGATTGATGCATGTACACAGTATCATGCCCATCGGATATGTGCACGTTTGAATAAGACACCCTTGTGCATGTTTTTTGAACATTGTACATGAGACTAGGTAAAAATCATGATATAATGTGACTTCAACTATGGTGTCGGTTGGATATGTGGGCATGTTTTTTGGCCGTTGTGCATGACACTTGGTGAAAACATGGTCTAATGCAATTTTGACCATGCAAACCATATCCGATGGACATGACACTTTGCACGAGCCTTAAGGTATGTGGGATTGGCGCATGTGTAAATTATCATGGCTATTGGATATGTGTGCATTTGATTAACAAAAACCGGGGCGTGTTTTTTGACCATGCATGAGACTTGGTGAAAAACATGGTTTAATGTGATTTCCACCATGCAAACCATATCTAATACTTTGCACACATCTCACTATAGGTGAGTTTAATGTGTGTGCAAGTTATCATGGCCATCGAATATGTATGCATTGAAATAACACAACTCCAAGGGTGTTTTCTGAATGTTGTGCATGAGACTTGGTGAAAAACATGGTCTAATGCAACTTTGACTATGCAAACTATATCTGTACTATGCAAGTGATGGCTTTTAAGATAAAATACTTTGAAATCAATTTTGGAGGCTAATCTACAATTATAAGAAAGGGAGGACATGAGACTATTTTCCCAATGGTAAGGAATGGCCTCGTAGTAGTTTGCAATGTTTGTAGAGTATAGAAAATGGATTCTAGAAGAGATGCTGATAAGGAAGCCAAGATTTGAGTCTATTTTCCAAAGCATTTTGCTGTTGATATTAAGGAATCTTTTTACATGGTATGGAGGTTGTGGTTGTTAACTTGGGGGTTCACCTCAAAACATTTAGTGTACCATGTGCATTCAAAAGGAGGGGTAAAAAATCACATTTTGGGAAAATTTTAACAGGATTACAATAACAAGAAGGGTATTCTAATTCAAAATTAGAAAAAATACCGTTAGTTCATCAATAAAGAGGGGTGATTTTATTTGGGGGGAATTTCAGTTGAGGGGTTTTTTCAATACCCCTTGAACGCACGTAATACATATGGTTTTATAGTAGTACAACCCTTGAGGCCATTACCAATAATCATAGCTTGAAGAGATGAGGTTAGTAAGGAATGAAAGTACACAATTTACGCATTGCTAAGCCAACAAATTTGTGTCTATGTGCCTTGTATGTGCATGTTGATGGGAAAACTTCCCCAATATGTAAACTTGAAAAACGAATGATTGAGTTACAAATATTTATCATTGGATGAGTGAGTACACCTTGTAGGTATTTGTTGATAAAGGTCCACCATTCTCTGAGTTTTTTTTCTTTTTTGGGTCCAATCTACATCACTGCAGAGAAGATTGGACTCATCAAACTTGATAGAATTCAAGCCTCTCAATATGTCAAAAGTTGCATTGAACTTCGCTAGGGAAATCTATGCATCATCACATGCCACTGGATTTACTAGTAGCTCCATACTCTTGCGAGGATTTATAATAATTTCTAGACCAATTAAAGAGGAAAACATGCACAATACCACACACCTAAAAGAAGGGTTTGTGGATATACAAGTAGCCCCATACTATACATGGATTTATAAGAAGCTCCACATGCATTTTTTATCTCAGATTTAAATCATGTTGGTCTTTTTCTCACCCCTCATTGACCAATGACCAAATTCTTAGGTTGATCTATGTGCACAACGATCGTGGGAAGATACACTTCTTTGGCTGCCTAGTGTGTAGGATTTCCACAATCTCAGTTTGCAAAATAAGACGTTAAAGAAATAATGTCAAGGTTTTGTGCTAGGTGGGCAAAATCATATGGAGATGGGTGATTAAGCATATGACATGAATATAAGTATGCAAGAATGAAAAAGGAAATATAGAAAGCAAAAAGTACTTGTATTAAATAAAGAACACTCAGTTATAATAGTTGTAGCTACAAACTCAATGCTCAGACACTTTGTTGCTTGCCTTGATTGAGGCTCAACACTCATTCTGAATAGCTAGATTCAACTCCTTCGGGCCTATGCAGAATATCGAGAATAAATTATAGGGGACCTGGACAAGAAGTTGAGTGACTTTATTCTCCATCTCAATCTCACCCTCTAAGTACTTAGAGACTCAAGTGGTTGAGACCACTGCTACTGATTGGCTTCCCTATGTTGCCCTAAATTGGCCTTCCCTATTACTTGCAGTCACACCACTTCAACTATCAATGCTAGTGAATCTCTATCCAAATTGTCTTGATTAGAGAAAACTACATTTAACTTGCATGCATGGTTTCCACATTTGGCGGTCAAACTAGCATAACATGCATGCATAGTCTCAACTAAGGTTTAAAGCCAAAATTACCCGAGGCCAACATCTCACCTTAGCTTCGAAGAATTGCGTTGTGTCCTCACATCTGTCTTGGCTCATGGATGAGCCATTGTTCACATGTGGGAGGTTTTCTACTAGAAATCTCTAAGGTACAAGGCTGATCTTTCTTTTTTTTCAAACTTTTTTCTATTGCAAAGTCATTGGGGGTCACCTAGCGAGAGTTGGAGAATGTTTACTTCCACAAAGAGTCTTTTCTTCACATCATCTCTTGTTTTCTAGGTCAACCAATCTAGAACCTCATGAACATCCTGTTGCTTCATACCATTTGCGTCGCATTTCTTGGTCATTGTTTGCTTGGACGTAGCCATTTTTTGTGAGGTTCATGAAATTTTTTGTATATAGGTATCTTGCATGACCCATAACTTATGCATTGCTCAATGGAATTTGGCAAACTTTGTCTTCAAGTTATAGTACACATTTTGAACTTGAACATGAGACCAAATACGTTGAAAATGTGCAAAGATCTTTTAATAAATCCAACACTATTTATAATTTTGAATCGTTTCTTTTTTCATGCACTTGCTTGCTATATGGCTCATAAGCATGCCAAAGGTCATTGCATTTCATAATACATGGCATCAAACCCGATAGCGTACCCTTTGTCCTATTTGTGTTTTGAAGCATTTGAGCCCACATTGCCCTTGTTTGGGATATCCAATTCTCTTGACATGCATTGTTGGAGGTGCTGAAATTTTTTCTACCCCCGCGTATTTCAAATTTTCACACCTCTCGCCCATCAAATCTTGGAAGATTAAGTACCTGCAACTTGCCCCCACTGTGCAAACGTTGTGCAACCCGCATGCACCTTGACGTGACCTTGTGTAGACTTTGGTTTAGCATTGTCTTCTTTCGGATAAGTTTTCTATTCTTTGCTTGCAGAACATGAGTTGTGGTATCACGATTGGTGGGAGCATTCGAGGCAACAACATCAGTCCATTCAAGTGAATACGAGACTTGAATCTTCACAAGCTTTAGCCTACACCCTAAAGTTTGTAGAGTAACAACGCTACCACCACCTCAGGAGGTGCATGCCCAAGAAGCGATGCTCTCTAACCTAAGAAATGGCCTATAGAAAGTGAAAGGGGTGCACAACTTAGATCAACTAACTGCAAAGAAGGTGACATTAGCTAAGTTGGTGTCCCTTGAAACAAAGGAGAAATGGCTTGGGCGCACAATGTTGAAGATGCTTTCAATCAGAAGGACCAACGTGGCTCTAGCAATTGAACATAGAGTAGAAGCAATGCATGATCATCCCAATTTGAAAAGTCTATGGGCTTCAACAGAATGCAAGAAAAGGAGAGGCAGCCTAAGTACGAAAGTCATTGCTACAGTGATGACATTTTGGCATGAAAATACGAGAGTTTCTCCAAACAGAAAGGACATATGTAAAAAGTGGATGGGACACAAGGTGTTTGAGGAGCACATCATACACATGATTGATACAATGCAGGTCAGTGCTTCCTAAACTAGCTAAGTGGTTGTTTGTGATTGAGCTTTGGGATAGTTTACTTGCTTCATTTCTTAAACTAGGCTAGGACTAAATGTGATTGTCCTAAACCAGCCTGATGGTTGGAACATCATGCAACCATAGACTGGTTCAGCTCAATCACCAGTTATGTGATTGTCCTAAACTAACGTGGTTGCACAGACATTAGTTGTTGACCAACCCGGTGGCATGGTTGAGCAAAAATTAACAGCAATATATTTTACAATAGAAAAGTAATATATTGTTATTTTACTAAACCATCTTAGTGGTTGGAACATCATGCAACCATGGCTACTTCAGCTCAATCACCAGTTATGTGATTGTCCTGAACCAGCATGGTTGAATAGACATTAGCTAAAATGTGGCTGGTTTAGCTCAATCACCCTTGATTGTCCTAAACTAGTGTGGTTGAACAGACATTAGCCCAATGGCATGGTTGAGAAAAAATTAACAGCAATATAGAAATTCAAAAATGAAAAGCAATATACTTGTTATTGTCTAGTATGTGAAGTTGAGACCATTAGGCTGAACCAGCCCAGTGGTTGAAATTGTGACTATCCTAAACCAACCTGATAGTTGAAATTGTGACTATCCTAAATGTGTCCTAAACTGCTGAGAGGGATTAGAGAGGTGTGAGGGGGGATGGAGACAATTAGAGAGAGGAGATTGGAAGAGGGTAAGTGAGAGTGGAGAGAATGAAAAGAGGGTGGAACATAGGGAATGGGAAGTAGTGGAAGAGAGAGAATGTGGAGGGGTGAGGAAATGGGAATGAGATGGAATGTAAAGGAAGGGAATGACATACAAAGGGGAAAAAGGGGGGGGGTGACGGAATAAAGGGGGGGAATGACGGGAATGAGTGAGGAGGATATGAAAAAGAGAACACAAAGTAAGGGGGGAAAGAACTGAAAAGAGGAAGTGACAAAAAGAGAGGGGCTGGGATGGAAAGAGGGGAGGAGGAAAAGAGAGGGAAGGGGGAATGGACAAAAATAAGGGGGGAAGGTGGAGAAAGGGGGAGCTAATAGAAAAAAATCCTTCACGGAATTAAAGTAATGTGTTCTAAATCAGCCTGGTGAGATTGAAATTGTGAGTGTCCTAAACTAGCCCGCTGGTTGACTGTCCTAAATGTGTCCTAAACCAGCCGGTGATTGAAATTGTGACAGTCCTAAACCATCCCGATAGTTGAAATTGTGACTGTCCTAAACTAGCACAGTGGTTGAAAATTTTTTTGCTTCATTATATACTTTAATTAGACCGCATTTTGGCACATACTGTGTTTTGTCTTGTTTTAGTAGTGCAAAAAGGAGGCTCACTGTACTATTGTTCCATTTAAAAGAGGGCCCACTGTTCTATTTTTCTCGCATATTGGGTCAGCAAACAGAGTTGTATCTCAAGTTTATGGATCAAAATTTTGACATTTCAATTGGGCGGAGGAGATTTGAGCATTGTAAGCTAACATATCCATAATGTTCAAAGCTAACATATTTATAATATAGAAAGTTTAATAAATTATATTCCTATCATACCCTCATTTTTAGAATAAAAAATCCATTATATGGATCATAAGAATCCACAATTAGATAGATTTTGAACATTTGAAAAAGTAATCAGTGGCATATATATATTAATAATTGCTTTAGGATTATCTTATTATGCAATATTGGTGTGCTTGCATTAGAACAATACATATTTGTAATGGTACAAATTTAAGAGTGACACTGGTTCTCATTGGTTTTAATAAGAAATGTAGACACAAAAAGTTGTATTATATGTGCATATAATATAGTTCTCTTTGTCATCTACCATATTATTCATATCATAAAATTGAGGCTATTTAAATACAAAAAATGTAATTCTAGCTATAGCATGTTGTAGGACATCTTGGGCCCATCACAAATAGTGTAAGGAAGATCTAAATCAAAGTTTCAAGGAAATTTTTTTGATTGATTTGGTTTTAGGCAAAAAACAAACCCTTGGAAGAAGGAAAGGGGGGGGGGGAGGAGATGGTTTGTGTGGTGAGGAAGTGAAGATAGATGTGCCTGTAGGAGTAATAGAGGCCAAGTCTATGGAATCCGCTCCCACATTCATATCCAAAAGTAAAAATGGCCCCTTTTCTCCTCCCAAATGTCTGATTCCTAGCACTGCATCAATCATAAGTTTTTCTCTCGGACTTCGATTTGGATGGTTCTTATACCATTGATGAAGAGAGGAGCTATGACACGATAGGATAACAAATGATATTTTGAGTTTGGGACCAAAAGTTGTCATTGATTTATTATGGATTATAAGATAAATCAAATTGAATTTTCATGCAAATCTTGACTTAACACAGTATATTCAAATGATGCTCACACAAATCGTATTTAAATAACTAAATGTGTAACTTGAAATTGCACCAAATAATAACATCGTAATTACTTTAATCACAAAATTTTGAGGAACATACCAATTTAAGAACCACTTTGTGTGGGGGTTAAAGGCCATTGTACCTTAACCCCAGTTATGTACAATACTCAAACCCATATATATATGGATGAAATACAAGATTAGGTGTTTTGCACCCACCAAAAATTGTCTCTCAAGCTCCCTCTCACCCTCTCAGCTTCCATTGTGTCCTGACAACTGGTATCAGAGCCTAGCGGTAGAGCCTGGCGGTAGCATGAGTAGCCCGGTGCAGCCTCTAGCTCAGAGAGAGAGTGGTGCATCCCAAAGATCCTTATTTAGTAGGAGGAGCTACAAATTTTGGAGTTGCTATAGCACTTGGAGAGAAAGGGACAAAATCCTCTCGGGCATTTGTTTTGCTGGGTTGCAAAGTTGAAGGCGTGGGATATGAGCAAATCATCTTCTCAGACACACATATGTAGTGGCGCAAATATCTAGAGTTAGAGATAGAATTTTGACTTGAAGTCTTCAAGGAAGTTGTAGATCAGATTGAGAGCTACATTTTCACTTTTAACATCTTTGTCATGAATCCGAGTTTTCAGTGAAAAGTTACAGCTTTTGCAAAAAGTGAAGAAAGTCATTTCCTGTGAGGATTTCGTGTGTTGGATCTCCATATCCAAGCCACCATTTGCAGTTCTTACACTCCCAGTGGATCCAGAGTGGTCCAAAACTTCTACTTGAGAAACTGCTTCTGGTTCCATGAACTTTGAAAGCTGTGATGAATCTCTATCTACTCCAACATCTTCATTTCGCTAGTTCCTATGTGAGTGGGATCTCAACATCTGAGCCTCCATTTGCAGAGCTGTCTGTCCCATTGAATCCGGGACTACCTGAAACATATGTCTACAAAGCTGCTTGCCATTTCGTGAAGAATCGAGGGAGTTGTGATTCTCTGTGTTTTTTCATCGTCTCTTTGAAGGAAATTTCTCAAAGTTTCCAAGACCTTCTCATTGATTGCCATGCGGCATTTTGGCTAAGGTTAAGTTTCCTGAGGTTCATTTTTGCAAGTAAATGCAAGGCTTGACTAGCTCTTACTCCATCCTTGGATGATATTTTGGAGTTATGGCAGAAGAGAGATATTCATAGATTGTCTTGTTGAGTTTGATTATGTAGCGATGCCCATGTTTTGAGACATCCTAGGTTCTACTTTCACTAGTAGTCATTGCCGTAAGGCTATGATTTCTTGGATATTCCTTATGCATATCACTTTGGTTGTAGTCTGAGCCATGTGCGCTCATTTGTGGTTTGCATTGGGTTGCAGTGGATGCTTTACAGGCCATTTGGATGCATTGCGAACCTTGTTGGATGCGATGATAGGCCCAGATTGCCTTGTGGGATGCTTTATTAATGGATGTTTAGCACACTGATGCTATTTTATGCCAAGGGACAGCTTTGACATATTGCAGTGGATGCACAGGTTGTGCTATGATCTTTTGGATGAGACATTATTGATGCTTATGCCCATAGACAGTGTTTATGCTTGAGGCATTTGGCCCTTATTGGCATTATATTTGCCATTGTTTTGTTATTGTGGGTTGACATTTTCTTTTGGGCCAGATTTGCTCATATGGATGCATGTTATATGCACATGAGTCAGATGCATTTTGATGCTTTGAGCCTTGAGTTTTGGTGACACTATCCTTCATTAAAGTAGACATATTGGGTGCACCTGGTATTTGGTGTGATTTCTCTTTTGCAGGTACTAGCATTTGGGATTTTGTTTCATTTGCATCATGGCATCCTCTTCCATGTCTGAAAAGGAGTTTTTCAGCATTAAAAAGTTTGATAGGACAAACTTTTCTTTGTGGAAAGAACATATAAGGGATGTGCTTATTCACAAAAGATGCAGATTAAACCCTTGGTAGGGATTGAAGCTAAGCCTGCAGATATGTCTGAGGATGATTGGAATGAGTTAGATGCATTAGCAAAGTCTACTATTAGACTTCATCTTGCAGAGTCAATTTATTTCACAGTAGTAAATAAGCAGACTACGAAAGATTCGTGTAAGAAATTGTGTGCCACTTATGAGAAGGAAACTACCTCTAATAAAGTTTACCTCATGAAGAGGTTGTTTGAGCTGCAGATGAAGGAAGGGGTCTCCATTGCTTCTCACTTGAATGAATTCAATATTATTTTCAGCCAATTTCAGGCTCAGAAGATGAATTTTGATGCCGAGACTAAGGCAATATTTCTCTTATGTTCATTGCCATCCTCATGGGATACCTTCCGTACAACTGTCAGTAACTCTGCACCTGGTGGAGTACTGAAGTTTGATGATGTTGTGGGTAGCTTGTTGGCCGAGGAGATTAGATGGAAGTCTATGGATGGCAACAAGCAGGATTTAGCCTTAAATGTGTAAAGGGGCAGATCATAGTTCAGGGGGAAGTCCCAAGAAAGAGGGAAGTCTCGTAGCAAATCTAGGGCATGGAACATTGAGTGTTACCACTGTGGCAAGACGGGCCATATGAAAAAGGATTGCTACAAGCTAAAAAGAGAGCAAAAGGATAAGAAAAATAATGCAAATTGGGGTGCAAATAAGAAGGAAGAGAGTCCAAGGGAGGACAAAGAAAAAATGAAGATCAAGGAGATTGATGCAGTCACTGATGATAGTGACAATGATGTTCTCTTCATGTCTAGTCTACCTACAGACTTGCTCACCACTTCAGATGATGCATATTCCCAGGATTGGATTTTGGATTCTAGCTTCATTCCATGTTACTCCCCATAGGGAATGGTTCTCCACTTATGACAATGGAAAGACAGGTTGTGTGCATCTTGGAAATAACTATGCATGTGACATAGTGGGAGCAGGTGACATAAAGTTTTCTTTTGCAAATGGGTTTGCATTTGTTTTGAAAAATGTGAGACATGTGCCTAAGTTGACCAAGAGTCTTATTTCAGTGGGTCAGCTAGATGATGCTGGTTTTCAGACCACTTTTGGCTTTTAGAGTTGGAAAATTCATAAGGGCTTTATGGTTTTGGCCAGGGGTGCCAAGTGTGGGACTTTGTATCCCTTACATATTCGGGGGTGTCTGATCATGTTGTTGCAATAACTGAGTAGCCAAGTACTTCTTTGTGGCATTGCAAGTTGGGGCACATGAGCCAGAATGGAATGAAACTCTTATGCCATTTGGGTTATGCATCGCATTTGAGTTTTTCTAATTTTGAATTTTGTGAGCACTGTCTCTATGGGAAGTAGACTAAATCAGCCCATAAAAGAAGGGGAAAGAAAGAGCTTAAAAGGCTTGATTTGGTGCATTTAGACGTATGTGGTCCCATGTCTACACGGTCATTAGGCAGGGCTGAATACTATGTGACATTCATTGATGATGCAACTAGGAAAGTGTGGGCTTATGCTATAGCTCGGAAGAGCGATGTGTTTTAGGTATTTCAAAAATGGTTGGCTTTGGCTGAAAATCAGTTAGGTAGAACGTGTAAATGCCTACAGACTGATAATGGTGGAGAGTATATCACTCATGACTTTCAGTATTTTTGTGATACACATGGGATTAAGAGGGAGCTCACGTCCCCTCATACTCTAGAGCAAAATCCAGTTGCAGAACAGATGAACCGCACCATTCAGGAAAGGGTGCAATGTCTGCTTTCCAATGCAAGTCTGTCTGGTGGTTTTTGGGCTAAGGCAATGAAGATTGCAGTGCATGTGATCAATAGATCACCTAGCAGGAGTTTGGATGGTGGTATTACTGAAGAGGCATGGAGTGGCAAGAAACCCTCTTACTCTCATTTGCGTATATTTGGGTGTGAGGCATATGCACATGTGCCAAAAGAACTTTGGAAGAAGCTAGATACTAACTCTAGGAAATGCATCTTTCTGGGTTATGGTGAAAGTGGAGAGATGGGCTATCATCTCTGGGATTCAAAAGCAAAGAAAATCATACGAAGCCATGATGTGGTCTTCAATGAGAAGAAGATGCATAAGACACCCATGATGGATGTGGAAATGAGGAGAATCACTTTATCGGATGTGAATCCACCCACATATGTTGATAGATAGCAAGCTGTCCATGCACCGAATGTGTAGGAAATGGTGCCACCAAGTACTCCGATAGGTACACAATCAAGGGCAGATGATGGATCATCTATTAGTGGAATGATGAACCATATGTGGCTGATATGCAGGCGGGACAACAAGCTGAAATGCCCTTGAGAAGAACATCTAGAGTGTCTAAACCACCTAAGAGATTTGTTCCAGGGGTAGACTATGTGATGCTTATTGATTGTGGGGAGCCTTCTTGCTACAGAGAGGCTATGATGCGCGAGGATCAGCGCAAGTGGGAGTATTCTATGCAATTAGAGATGAGTTCACTCATAAAGAATAAGACTTGGGACTTGGTTTCTTTGCCACATGGAAAGAAAGCATTGCCATGTAAATGGGTCTACAAGATGAAGGTCACAGGTGATGATGTGCCTAAGTACAAGGCCCGTTTGGTTGCTAAAGGGTTCAAGCAAGAGAAGGGTGTGGACTTTGATGAGATATTCTCTCCGGTTGTGAAGATGGCCACACTTAGATGTATACTTAGACTTGTGGCAATATAGGATATGGAGCTTATGCAGATGGATGTCAAGACAGCTTTCTTGCATGGGGATTTGCATGAGGAAATTTACATGATATAGCTGGAAGGCTTTGAAGAAAAGGGCAAAGAGCATTTGGTTTGCAAGCTGAAAAAGAGTCTCTATGGCCTTAAGGAAGCCCCTAGAGAATGGTATCACAAGTTTGATGCTTTTATTCGGTCCTAGGGTTTCAGAAGAAGTGAGATTGATCACTGCCTCTACACTAAAAGGGCTCAAGATGATAGCCTGATATTCCTGGCACTTTATGTGGATGATATGTTATTGGCTAGCAAGAACACTTATGAGCTTGATGCATTGAAGGCCAAGTTGCATGAGGCCTTTGACATGAAGGATTTGGGACCTGCAGGTCATATTCTTGGTATGCGCATCACGTGACTGGAGTAGGAAACTCCTTTGGCTTTCATTGAAGGAGTATGTTACAAAAGTGTTCCATCGTTTCAATATGGAGGTAGGGAAGGCAGTAAGTACTCCATTGCCTCCATATGTAAAACTGAGTTAGGCAGATAGTCCCAAATCAAATGAGGAGAGGGCCATGATGGATAAGGTTCCTTATGCATCAACGGTTGGGAGTCTTATGTATGCTATGATAGCTACTAGACCAGACATTGCATTTGCAGTGGGAGTTGTTAGCCCCGATATATGGCTAATCCAGGAAAGAGGCATTGGGAGGCAGTTAAGTGCATCATGAGGTACATGAAAGGTACCAAGGAGGTGTGTATTTGCTTTGGTAGAGGAGAGATGTGTGTATTTGGGTACAAAGATTCCAACTATGTAGGGCATGTGGATAGCAGGAGATCCACTTCTGGTTATGTGTTCACTTTTGCAGGTGGTGCAGTGTCGTGGATGTCTCATGCACAAAACTGCATTGCTTTGTCTACCACAGAGGCCGAGTATGTTGCAGCCACAAAGGGTTGCAAGGAGGCTATATGGCTTGATTGGTTAGTGAGAGATTTGGGGATTCATACAAGTGTACCGACATTGCATAGTGATTCCATGAGTGCTATTCAGCTAGCATGGAATTCGGTCTTTCATGTAAAGACCAAACACATTGAGGTCAGGTACCATTTTATCAGGGAGGTACTTGAGGACAAGCGCATAGAGCTTGTCAAGGTTCATACAAGTGATGATAACGCTGCAGATATGCTGACAAAGGGTCTACCTAGTCAGTGGTTTGAGTATTCAAGTCGTGTATTGATGGGCATTGCATAGTATGCTCATTGGTTGTTCTCCCTTAAAGGCACATTGGCCTTTAAGTGGGAGGTTGTGGGGGTTAAAGGCCACTGTACCTTAATACCAGTTATGTACAATACTCAAACCCATATATATATGGATGAAATAGAAGATTAGGGTGTTCTGAGCCCACCAAAACTTGTGTCTCTCAAGCTCCCTCTCACCCTCTCAGCTTCCGTTGTGTCCTCACACTTTGCCCAAGGTAACAATACTAATTTATAGAAAAAACTTAGTTTAGAACTTGAATACAATATGAATAAATTTAAAGTCACCTTGTAGGAAGTTTCATTTTTAGCCTCCTAAATATGTTTTGTGTTTGGGCTCTCACTCTTTTGAAATTACGACCTTTTTCACAAAGGTACCATAGTCTAAAGTTAATCCAAACAATATCCCACACATTTTAGAGTCACATTAATTTTTCACTAAACTTACAAAAACCAACCCCAACCCCAACAAAATAGACTAGAGATGTTTTCATTTCTTTATTGAAGCAAAAAATGAGCCTTTGACTCCATTCATACATTGGTGTTCTTCCTTATAATAAAAAGGATACATTTATTGAGACCACATCTTCCTTCAAGGGGATACACATGTTACGTAATGATGTGTCTCCTATTGAGACCATAGAATCTTAATAACATGAATAGAAATGACAAAAATTCTCTTCACTAATAAGCCCATGTAATCTCAATAACATGAGTGGATCCTTCTCACCAACCACCTGATAGCCAAAAGAAGATGCTCTCATTCAATTTGAGCCCATAGTCACCAAACTACTAAAATTCATCAAGCTATTATTGATGAGACTCACCAATCCTCTAAAAGTGGTAATGAGCCAAAAACCTAAAAAAACATTGCAAGCTATTAAACTTGCAATTAAAACCAAACAAAAGAGAGACCTTTTTTGGACCAAGTATGGTGAAGTCCACCACTGAGGAAGTCTAAGTTCCTCCCATGATTTTCTTCACATAGACTGCAAGGTTCTCCGAGGTCCTAAGATATTGGGAGGTTAGGGAATCCAATTCATAAAATATAGCCTTGTAAGTGTATTCAATATGTAGCTTCTTTTCATGTGCATATATCTCATCGATTTGATTTGCAAACAAAAGAGCATCTATTCCTTCCATGCAAATGATGTTGAAGCCCTTGACAACTAGCCCCAAACTTATAGATAAGGTTCTCATAAACCTACTTTTCCTTTTTCATCTTCTTAAGGCCCCTTTCAACAAGCAAGATCTCGCAACTTATAGAAGTATCTCATGCATTGACTTGCTTCAACCCATCCTAAGTGTTGCAATCCATCTAAAAAGCACACTTCTTTGATGTGCTGATCCATGAAAAATATCATGGTTAAAATTCCAGTGATCATAATCCAAACATTTACACCTTTTTTAGTAGCTTAGTTGAAGTCCCTTCATCCATAGCACCACGAGCTCTCACATTCTAAACTGCCATGGTTTGCTCCTCTCTCTCATACAATATTCCATGCCTCCTTGTCCTAATCTGTTAGAATTATTGCCATAACTCTAGGCAGTGACCAATGTAATCCATAAGTGAGTTAGGGGCACTTTTTCCCTCACTAGAGGTTTTCCCCCCTAACCACAATTAGTGGGTTAGTGTGTTTTTGTCACTTAGACAAAACCACCTCCACTCTTGTATTTTCCTTATCTTATCTATTGCACTCTAAATTTTCTCTTGCTTGCTCTCTTGCATCTTGCTTGCTCCACTCTTGCATTAGAGCCACAAGCTCCTACTCCTACTTACTGCTCACATGCGGATCATCTCCTACGTGGTCACGTAGCCTGGAGCTCTAGTCGTTGTACCTGCTTGTCCATATGATTGTATGGAATTTTGTACCTACTGTAAAGAATAAGGGAGAGAGATAGGAGACTCTAGTTCAGCTTTCTTCACAACACACAAAAGAGAGAGGACACAAGGTTGGAGGGTGAAGCCTTTCTTCACTTTTGCACACAACAACAATTACAATAGAAGAGGGAAATACCCTATATGTCAAACCCTAGAATACGTGGTTCATATGTGAACCCAAACCAAAACATACGTGGTAGTCTAACTACACCACGAGTACAACTAACATAGGCGGTGACATAAATGATAGTCATCCCGGAGATATGTCGGGGATAGAGCTTGATATCTCAACACTCCCCCTCAAGCTCAAATCCATCTCACGTACACCAAGCAAGCTTCTAAATCTGCGAAGCTTCTCGGTACCCAATGCCTTCGTAAAGATATCAGCCACCTGCTCCTCAGTGCTGACATAGACAAGATCAATCTCACCAGCTAGAACCTTCTCTCTCACAAAGTGATAATGCACCTCAATGTGCTTCGTTCTAGCATGATAAACTGGGTTATTAGCAAGCATGATGCTGCTAATGTTGTCACAATGAATGACAACTGCTGCATGAACTGACTGTCCCATATCTGCAAGTAGCTTCCGTAACCAAGCTACCTCACATGCAGCCATTGCTGCACCCCTGTACTCAGCCTCTGTGCTCGACAAAGGCTGCTTCTTGCTGCTCCAACTGATGGCACCACTCCCAAGGGAAAACATAAAACCACTAGTAGATCTCCTGTCTGAGACACTACCAGCCCAGTCAGCATCTGTGTATCCATGTACCTGTAATGCACACCCAGCTTCATAAAACAGTCCATAATGCAATGTGGACTTCACATACCGCAGTATGCGCCTAGCCGCATCCAAATGTGGCTTCCTCGGTGCCTGCATAAACTGACTCACCAGCCCCACAGCATAGCTCAAATCTGGTCTGGTTATAGTCATGTAAATCAAGCTGCCTACTATGCACCTGTACATAGTAATATCTTCAAGAAGCTCACCTGTCTCTGCATTGAGCTTCACATTCTGCTCCAATGGAACAGAGATAGGCTTACAGCCTGTCATCCCATATTTGGACAACATGTCCAAACCGTATTGCCTTTGCAACAGCCATATCCCACTCAGGGATCTAATAACCTCAATGCCCAAGAAGTAACGCAGCTCTCCCAAATCCTTCATCTCAAATTTCTGCTTCAACAGCAGCTTCACTTCATTAATGTCTGCATCACTATCACCTGTAATAATCAAGTCATCAACATAGATGACTATAAGCACAATCCCTCTGTTTGTCCTTTTCACATAAAGTGAAAAATCTGAATTGGAAATCTGAAATCCAATAGTGACAAGATATTGCCCTATCTTGTCTGACCATGCCCTCGGCGCCTGTTTTAAGCCATACAAGGCTTTGCGCAACCTGCATACAAAATCGGGGTGTGACTTATCCTCATAACCTTCTGGCTGCATCATATAAACCTCTTCCTGCAAATCACCATGCAAGAAGGCATTTTTCACATCCATCTGATGCAAAGACCATCCTTTTGCAGCAGCCATAGCAATTACTGCTCTCACGTTTGCCATCCTTGCAACTGGGCTGAAAGTTTCCTCATAGTCAATTCCATATGTCTGCGCAAAACCTTTGGCAACCAATCTTGCCTTGTACCTGCTAACAGACCCATCAGCATTGTGCTTTACTTTGTAAACTCACTTGCAGCCAATAGCCTTCTTATCATGAGGCAAAGGCATCAAATCCCAAGTGTGATTTGCATCCAAGGCAGCCATCTCTTCATCCATAGCTGCTTCCCAATTTTTATGCCCTGCTGCATCCTCAAAACATGTGGGCTCTGGCTCCTCTAGAACCTTGACCATATAAGCATAGTGATGTGCTGTATACCCATCATATCTCACCCTGTCAACTGGATACTTAATACGAGTGGACCTCCGTACAACTGGATCAGTTGCAGGAGTCTTTAAATCATGCCTGCTTTTCCTTGCACCAGGTGTAACAACTGAAGGAATCCCAAGTTCCTCATCAAGGCTCATTTCAGAGCCGCTTGACTCTCCATCAACATGAGAGCTACCAGCAGACACATCAAACACTGGAGTATGGTCCACTTTTTCTTTTCCCTTATGTGATACCTGCACAACACTATCAGGACTGCCATGTGACGATTCACTAGATCTCAATCTCCCTGTCCATGCATTAGATCCACTAGTAGAGGACTCTCTGGGTCCACTCAAGGCTTGAGATTGCTGCTCTACATTTATTGCAGCATTCCCATTTCCTGCATCTGCATCTCCTACCATAACAGTTGGTGCATACCAGCTGCTCATTTCATCAAAAACAACATCTCTGCTCACTTGCATTTTGCGAGTGGAAGGGTTATAACAGCGATACCCTTTCTGGTGCTGAGCATATCCAATAAAGATGCATTTTTCTGCCTTTGGATCCAGCTTGGTTCTCTTCTCATCAGGAACATGAATGCAACCAAATACCTTCAAGTGAGAAATATCTGGTTTTTGGCCTGTATACATTTCTTCACTCAGGCATCATGCCATGGACAGCTGCAGTGGGAGTTCTGTTCATAATATAAACAGCAGTTGCTACTGCTTCAGCCCAAAAATAATCAGGCATGTTTTTCTCATTTAGGATCGCCCGTCCTACTTCTGCAATATGCCTGTTCTTCCTTTCTGCAACCCCATTCTGCTGAGGGGTAGACCTGCATGAGCACTTCCTTTGAATTCCCTGTTCTTTCAGATATTCACAAAATTCTTCTGAAAAGTACTCTCCCCCTCCATCAGATCTTAGCACTTTAATATGCACACCTTTCTCTTTTTCAACCATGGCCTTAAAAGCCTTGAAATGGCTGAACACTTCACTTTTGTGCTTCATAAAATAAATCCACACCTTCCTAGTGTAGTCATCAATAAACGTCACATAATAATGGCATCCACCAATAGAAGCAGCTTTGGTTGTCCAAACATCTGAATGGATCACTTCCAAAGGTCTAGAGTGCCTCTAATCATGAATGAGTGATACCAATTTAAAAGGGTTATATGCATAACACTTATATACGTGATAATTCAAAACTATAAAAGTGAGATTTAATGTGAAACTTGTTTTGGTAGTTGATATTAGGAGCACTTAATACCTTTTAGTTTTAGCCTTCATTGTGATGTGGTAACTTTCCCTTATGATATAATATTGTTATAGTTAAGATATGATGCTTTGTGGCTATTATGTGTAGTATATAAAGATGTTTATTTATGAAGTGTGACTTATAATGCAACACGCTAGGCTAACCACTCTTGTGAATTGATAAATTAATCTTGCCAAAATGATTTTTAAACAAATTTTTGTCACTGTTAGGTGTTTGATATACTTATAAACACTTTGTAAAAAATGCTAGTTTCTTGAAATCAATTTTATTTTCAGGCATGCTAGATAAAGTTTCAAATCTAAGAACTGTTTAGGGTGAAAGATTGTATTACCATACATTTGTGAGCATTTTGTAATCACATGTAATGGTTTTCTATGCTCCTTATATTTTTAGATAAGATTCCTATGAGTATACCTTAAGCTAAAGAGAGGAAATCACCAAAAAACACATCTACAACAAGTTGTGATTTTTTTGGCAAAACCTCTTATGTCCTTATGCTACCAAAGCAATGTAGGTTTGCAAATTGTAAACTAAAAAATTAAAAGTTGTAAATGTAAATTTTTACTTTGAAAATTGTAAATTGTGGTTTCCAAAGTATAAATTTAGAATTTAAAAAGTATAAAATCAAGTTTGCAAATTATAAGTTCAGATATGTGAGCTGTAAAAAGTAGAACTTTGTGGACTACAAATTCAAAATTTTGATATATAAATACAAAATTTTACAAATTGAAAATTTACCCTTGTGATTTTTCCTCGATATGTTGTTATCACAGTCTTTTTAATCTCATGAATCTTGGACTCTCTCTCGTCCTTGGACATGGAAGAATGCAATTTCTTGCATTGAACCACAAAGTCAGATTTCCATTTTCCCTTTCTGAACACACATAGTTAAACTTATAATGTGTTACTGGAACACAAAACAAAGCCACAAAAGAGAAAATATATAAACTAAAAAACTAATACTTATAGAAAATACCATCCTCCCAAGAATAGTTTGTATAAGGGGATACCACACCCTTCATCTACTTCCAACCTCTTTTTGTCTTGCCAACTCAATAGATTTTTTCTCCTCCTTACTCAAATCTTGAGTAAAATATTGAGCATCACAAGACACAAGTGTGCCTGTGTGGTACAAGTAATCCTTGAGATTAGTAACTATAATTGCATCTTCATTAATCCTGCAACCATTGACTTAAATGAATCAATATTTGTTTCATTTACTAGCATTTATCGTCTCATAGCAAGAAGGTTGAAATTAAATCTTTGTAGAGCAGCAACAAGCTTAAGTTCTCATCCTTTGCTTCTGGTTCAATAAATTGAGCTTGTACTAGATTTTTGCTTTGCTTCTGGTTCAATAAATTGAGCTTGTACTAAGCAAGTTAAATCTTTGTAGAGCAGCAACAAGCTTAAGTTCATCCTTTACTTGTGGTTAAATAAATTGAGCTTGTATTCTAATGTATCTGGACTTTTGATATTAGTGTAAATTTATTCTATGCTTTCCATCCAAAATGTTGTACGGTGATTTCCTCTCATACAAAGAACATTTTGCTTGATAGAGAGCTCCATGGTGTTCCAATTATCTCTGATTCAAACTCCCAACGTTCTCTTGTGACATCATCAACATCCTTGGAAGACCCATAAAGCATTTTGATAGAGAGAATAAAAGACCCTTTTGTAGGTATGTATCCCTCTATTTCAAATGCTCTTTTTTAAATGGTCAAATCATTTCTAATTTTATGCACAATAGGGTTTATAAGACAATGACACAAGGGGATTCGAGGAGGTGGAATTTCTTTTGTTATTGTAAGAAGGTCTAAAATATATGCACTTGATGGTCTCTCCACACACTCTAGAATGATATTCTCTACATCATCCTTAACTCCTGCTTTGTTGGATGGACCCTCTTTTTTTTTATCCTTGTCATCCCCAAGATCCTCAATGTCCTTTTCTAACTCAACCTGATCAATCTCCTTCAGTTCAATGTTAACCGCATATTCTTGCTTCTTTCTTTTTCCACCTTTCCTTGTGATAGGACTATACACATCACGTTTCTTTCTCTACACGTTTCAAGAAACTTGATTACAAACTTTGCAAAAATGTACATCATGAAATGCAACCATAGAATGATCAAACTTACTTGAGGCATTTCTTGCACAACTTCCAATCAGCTCACTTGCACAAAAAGAGAAACATATAACAAATCTTATTAGTTGAAAGGAAAGAGAAATGGCACATCTAGTTTTACAACGAAACTACCTACAAGATTTTTTTGTGATATTGCCACTCTTCTATTAACTTCCTTTGTGTTTGAGCTCGTTCCTCTATCACTGCAAATCGTAAGCTAGCGTGAGCTACCTTCAACTTCCTGAGACATTGTTGCCTACAAATCATGCCAGGTGAGAGTTGGTAACAAAATGTTTTCCCATGTATTTTGTCTGGTCTACTCAAAGGCTTCCTGTAACTACAACTCTGTGTCTTTCCTTTGATCATGCATCGCTTTGCTATGTTCTAAGTTTCTGCATTGTTAAAAGCACATTGGTGAGAAGACAAAGCCAGATTTTGGATTGTTGAACATGAAGTAAAGACTAGAAAGAATGGAACACTTTGTCAACAAGATCACTATAAATAAAAGAAGGAAAGCACAAGTCGAAAACATAATGTGTCTATGAAAATTTGCTTCAGCCCCCGTATCTCATATTAAAAGCATGAACATGTTTACCATTGTAGAGGCTTCAACCTTCAGCCTCCTATGAGAGACCTTCTATTATATCTATTTTTGCAATATCTATTTCTATATTATATGTCTCTCTAACTGTGTGTATAACTATGTGTGTTTTTGAAATGTATCTGTAATTTCTTTTAGTATCAGGATCCGTTTCATTTTTTAAGCAATGTTATCGAGGTGGCAAGCACCCCACATTGAGACTTCTTGCCAAAAGGTGTTTTGCAAGACCAAGGAGGACTTACACTCAAAGTATGGCTAGAGCTTGATGGGCCTAAACCCACGCCAACTCACGAGATTTGATGTTTCAAGCAGGTATCGGTTGACTATTTTTGTCCAACTCAGGCAGGGGAAAGATAAAATAAAGTGCCGGCATGTCAGGCCCCAGGTTTACCCCCAGCTATTAGAACTCCATTTGAAGGTTTATCAAGAACCTCCAATCAACATGGAGTTGTCCCTCTCATTTGCGAGAAGATTTGCTTTTGAGTATGGACAGGGTGGTTGTACAAACCAAGGCTTCATTGCATGGACAGAATTTGCTGAGAGCATAATTTCCCTAGTTCAACATCAAAACAAGCTCCAGCGAAAGATGGAAAAGTGGGTGAGCATGAATTTAAAGGAAGATAGTGACAGAAAATATACAAACCCTGTAGTTCCCGTATAGCTTCGCACGCAGGTGCTTATTTTTTCGAGCACTGAAGATGACAGATCCAAGAATTTAAAATCCATAGAATCACTATTGCAAGATAGACAAGAGAAGATAGCTCTAACAAGGGACAAATATGACAAGGCAACGGTCTTACTTGAAAAGGCAAAATGCCAGTTGTATGAAACTCGAGGCATGAGCACGCAGCAACCCAAAAGGGGAAGATGGACATGGATAGGTCCATGGAGGCATATGAGACTACAGTTGATGAATCAAAAAAATAGAAGCTGCATGTCAAAATAGAAACATTGAGATCCATGCTTTCCTACATGGAGGATGATAGCACCGGCAATGTTCAAGTGGTCATGGATGTTGTAGAGGCATGTTTCTCTCATATGCACAAACTTTCTTGCTTACAAGACTTTGAATTTTACAAATAGATGGGAGATGATTTCCAACAAATTGTGAACTTTGCAGGAAGAATTGCTCCAAAGGGGTGTGGAACTGAGGAAAGTTGAGGTGCATGTAGACTTTGTTGGGCATATGCTCAACAAGTATGGACCAAAGCCTCAACCATATTGTTTTCACCTGTCCCACATAATTATTTTGGATGACTCCTTATACAATATTTGTAGAAACCCATCCGAAACATGGAGCATACTTCAAAAGTTTGAGATGTCAGGTCTTGAATAAATGTGCTCCTATTTGCTAGATGATGTCGCACCGTGGCTATTTATCTGGCTTCAAATGGAGGATCGATAGTCCTACATAGCACCATTTAAGCATGACCTATCCCATATTATGGAGTCCATTGACATTTTGGAGTATATGGTTAAATACATCTGCTATTGGATTGAGTTATGAAGATGGAAGCAAAGGAATATAGTGGATACCAACTTCTTTTGTATATAAATATTCTCTTTAATAGAATTCATTCTTTTTGCTCCTATGTTGCCTGTTTGGAGATCGCAGACTCATTGGATTCTTTTTCTATTGCAAAATAGACTCATTTGAAGTGTTTTTATTTCAACTTTTGCTTCGTGTCTTCGTTTTTCCTTTTCATGTGTGCTCTTAACAACCTTCTTGGAATGCAATGACCAAAGAAGACTATCATTTGTGGAATAGTATAGCAAGCTAATGTTTCTCTCAATGCAATATTATTATAATATAATGTATGAGAAATGCCCTTGCTCTTTCAATGCAATGGTCTTGCACTTTTTAAATGGCAATATTATATTCAAGCTATTTCAAGATAATGTTATTGTTTAGCAAGGCAATGTTGCTATTATAGTGTAAGGTTATTATAATTAGTACAATGTCCTTGGAATGCACATAGCATGACAAGCTATCATCTTGTAATGCTATGTTGTCAGTTCCCTATCTTGTAGTGCTACTAGTGCTAATACTACCATTGGTAACAGCATTGAGCAACTCTAGTAGTAGCACTAGTAGCAGCACCAACCACTAGCAATAACACTAAATATTAGCAACATCCCTAACCACTAGTAGCAGCAACACCAACCACTAGTCGTAGCACTAACACCAGTACTAGAAGCAGCACCAACTATTAGCAACTATGCTAACAACAGCATTAGAATCGGCACCAAGAACTGCCAATAGCACTATAGCAACTACACCAACCACTACCAATAGCACTAACTACTAGTAGGAACAACGCTAACCACTAGTAGCATCCAATCACTATAAATATGTTCTAAAAAGATGGTAGCCATTCAGAGTATGAGAAAATAATCATCATAAAAAGGATGTAGGCCAAGATTATAGCAACACACACTACTATAGGGACAATATGTTTATCAGTGCAACTACTGTTAAATGATGTCAAGGAGTACGAGGATGCAAAGAAAAGGAACCATTGATAGTACGATGGATCTCAAATAAGCAGAAGAGGATGCGATTTGTAATACCATACTCCCACTGTGGACACACGATTTAGCATTCCAATCTACTATATATAGAGATTGACACTAAAAAATCTTGTCACTTAGAGAGGCAAAGACAAAATATCAAGACTATATCTAAAATCAGGCAAAATATCAAGACTATATCTAAAATCAAAAAATTAGAACTTTATCTAAAATTCAAATTTCAAGACAATGATTTTCTGTGTTCAACCAAGTGCAAATAGACCTCTCACATTTACATATCGAATGGAATGCTATTAATGTACTTCATCTGACAGGAAAAATATCTTCTTGTCACCATCCATAGATTCAGTCATTGGAAACTCTATAACTTTTACCAAGTGAGAGTACAGAAGAACCTCATGTTGAGTATCTAGAATGTTTTATATTTGTCAACTTCTCCTACTTTCACCTCCTAGAACACTCTTTTTATATTCCTTTCTATCTATGGGTAGGAGGCTTGAGCTCCACTTGAGCATTTTTCCTGAAGAAAACTCACTACATCAGCAGTACAAGTTAGCTTCCCTGGATTTACCTTCAATTTCTCATGTTAAACTTCTCTTCACAATAGCCTCTTCCCAATCATGCTCACCCTTTCCATGCCCAGAGCCAAAATAATTCCATGTCATCTTCAAGCTAGTTAGGGAAGGATACCCCCCGACAAAGAAAAAATATTGCTTCACTTTAAGTTGAGAAGCTACATCGTCTGACTAAACCCAATTTCTTTCAATGATAAACCCTGCCTCACCAACCAATTATGATGTAGCTTTAAACAATGTTGAACAAATAGAGTGGCATGCACCTTATCAACAGATATGTAGAAATGGATATCTTTTGGATCTTACCTCATGTCCAAGAATATGTTATTTGAACAAGTATAGTGACTTGGTTTGAAGGCAAGTCAATGGACTGTATCTCATTTTGTTCCTTGAATGAGTAGTTTTTAGCAAAGTCCACCACAGACACAACTACATCTTGAGGAAACCTTTGCAAACACTCTTTAAATTGTTCACTTTGACACTTGTAGATGAACTTCTTCAAGTGATTTTTAGACATCTGTAACAAAGCATTGCAGCTCATTTGCTTGATTGTAAGTACTTTTCTTCTCTTTGTCTCCCCTGTCTTACCAAGATTTACAAACATGTCCTCAAAAAACTTAACAGAAACATAGTGGGTAGAATCAACAATCTCTTATGGATAGGCTTTCATTTTTTTTTGCCCACAACTAGCACATTCCCGCATGAGGCATTCCAAGTGATGGAACATGCTTCCTCAATGTGTGTGGCACAACACACTTTCCCACCATGGTGTAACCCCACTGTATGTATGGTTAGAAGCATTGCAAACAGATACTTTATTGTCCCTTGCACATAGTTCACATCTGCATTTACAATCTACTCCATGGAAACCGTTGGTAGGATGCCACATGGAATTTATTGACTCTTTAAGGAAGGCCATTTGGACATGTTGAATGCAGCAACATGTATATCTATCCTTTGATTTACAAACAAAAAAAGGTTTCAAATGCTCAAATGAGCATTGTTAGATTGCGATATCTGGATCATGTTTCTTGAAATCAAGAGAGAACTCAACCTGCACATTGCACCATCAAATGTCATCAAAAATTTTAACTACAAATGTGGTCAGAAAGCATTGAAAAACACTAACAAGCAATGTCAAGTAGCCTAACAAGCAATATCAAGTAGCACTAAGAAGTAGTAACCATCACTATCAATTAATATTAAGTAGGACTAAGAAGCACTAACTACCACTAACAAGCACTGACAAGCACTAACAAGCAATATCAAGTGACACTAAGAAGCACTAACTAGCACAAACAATCACTAAGATGCACTAAAAACAATATCGAGTGGCACTAAGAAGCACTAACAAGAACTAACAAGGAATAGCACTATCAAGCACTAAGTGGAACTAAGATGCATTAACAAGCAGTATCAAGCAATATCAACTAGCACTGAGAAGCCTAACTAGCAATAATAAGCCATAACAAGCAATATCAACAAGAACTAAGAAGCACTAACTAGTCCTAACAAGCAATGTCAAGCAATATTAACTCATACTAAGAAGCGGTAACTAGTAGTAACAAGTAGTATGTGGAACTAAATAGTATGTCATGGCAATAACAAGCACTAACAAGCAATATGTGGAACTAAATAGTGTGTCACGGCACTAACATGAACCATGTGGAACTAAATAGTGTGTCATGGCACTAACAAGAACCAACAGGTAGTAAGAGGCAATAACAAGCACTAAGAAGCAATAGCAATATCACTATGAAGCACTAAGTTGAACAAACATGCACTAACAAGCAATATCAAGTAGCATTAAGAAGGACTAACTAGCACTGACAAGCAATAATAAGCCATATCAAGCAATAACAAGAAGCACTAAGAAGCATTAACAAGCATTGTGTGGAACTAAATAGTATGTCACTGAACTAACAAGTAGTACCAAGCAATCTGTGGCACTATCAAGCAGTAAGAAGAACTACTATGTAGGCATAATCAAGCAGTAAGAAGAACTAACAAGCACTGTGTGGAGCTAAATAGTTGTCACAGCACTAACAAGCTTTAACAAGCAATATCTGGCAGTATTAAGTACTAATAAGAACAAGTACACAACACTAACACAAGTACCATTAAGAACTAGTATCATCAATAACTAGTATGTGGTACCATCAAACAATATGATGTGATCAACTAGCACTAACAAAGCAATGTATGGTAGTTCAAGCAGCATGTGCCATGATAAGAATGAATATGTAACACTAACCATCACTAACAAGTCATATGTCAGTAAGTAGAAATAACTAGTAGTATGTCAATAACTAGAACTAACAAGTAGTATGTTAGTAAGTAGCAATCTATGGTAGTTCAAGTAGTATGTGTCACGATGAGAAGGAATATGTAACACTAACTAGCAACAACAAGTAGTATGTCAGTAGTATGTTGATAAGGATCTTGATGAGATAGTCACTTGGGGAACATCCAAAATATGGATAGGGTGTGCTACATATGGCTTTCTCCCTATCCGTTTGTGACGTACATCCTTTTTATTAGGTGAGACACGAATTTGCATTGACCAAAAGGAGGACACCAGGTTTTTCACCTCCTTTGTAATGGTGCTAGTACATGATTGCCATCAACATGTGGATAAGGGGAGACTTTGTTCATCGTTTAGAAGCAGTCTAGATTTGGATGCATATATATTCCTCCTATGAATATTCAAAATTATTGAGGTTGCTAAAATGTTTAGGTTGGGAGGTGGGCCATTTGTCCCATCATTCACTAACATCATCAAACTAGACCTCTGAAAAAATAGCTCATCCAAAGACTTTGGTTGCTTCACCATATCACATAAGAGAGGTACTTGAATATTAGCTTCATATTTTGTTTCTTGGAGTTGAGCGTCTTTCAAGATTGGATGATTTAGCAATCTATTTAATATGTCTCTTTTTGCTGCACTATTCATTCCTATTGTTTGTTCATTAAAAAAGTGTGCCATAGCTTGGCAGACTTTCTTTCTCTTTCTTTCATCACTACTAACATTGGACTCCTACACCTTTTCTTTGTTGCATTGTTCCCTTTTTCTCCTCGCTTCATATTCCCTTATCACGGTGCATTAGTCACAAACACACATTAGGGGAGAATTGGGGTCTCAAAAGGGCCTCATAAGGAATGGATTAAGAAATGGATTAGTCCTAATGAAAGGGCCAAGGTAGGTCCCAAAAAGTACTAACCCCCCCTCACCTAGGTGGGTTAAGCCCAAAAGTGACCCCACCTCTTACATAACTCTTACTCCTAGGTGGGAACCCAAAAATTCAAAGTTCAAAATTTAAATTTTGAATTCCCTCCCTCCTTCTCTCTCCTCCTTGCCTCCCTCCCCCTCCCTCCCTCCCCCTCCTCAATCCCTCCTCCCCCTCCCTCCCCTCTCCTCCACTCCCCCTCCCCCTCCTCACTCCCTCCTCCCCCTTCCTCCTCCTCCCTCTCCCTCCCTCCCTCCCTCCTCCATGCCTGCTCCTCCTACCCTCCCCCTCCCTCCCTCCTCCATGCCTGGTCCTCCTCCCCTCCCCCTCCCTCCTCCTCCACTGTTGCTCCTCCTCCCCCATCCCTCCTGCTCCTCCCTCCTCCCTCCCTCCTCCTCCACCCCTACTCCTCCTCACCCTCCACACCTGCTGGTCTGCCCCCCTTTCCTCCTCTTCAACTACTGGTCCTCCCTCCCCCATCCCTCCTCCTCCTCACCCTCCCTCTTCCTACGTGCTACTCCTTCAAGCATGCATCTCCACACCTTCTCCTTCTCTCACTCCTTTAGTCATGGCACCATTCGAGGACGTCTCCAATAGGTACTAGGTTCACTTAGAGTTGGAGGCTGAATATGCAAGCACATGTAGTCTAGGATTGAGGGGAGCTTCCAAAATCCACAGTCTTCGTTTGTAAATTCTTTTGTAAAGAAAGAAGCATCTTGACCTTTGGGCAGAAGGATCCTTGAATCCTTTAGATCCTGCAAACCAAAAGAGCCTCCTTTCCATACAATGCATGAGCTAGTTCGGTTTGTTGAAAATGGACATGCGGGGTTGCTTGGTTATTGCAATCGGTTAAATAATGCTTAGTCAATGGCTATGCAAGCAAGTGAGATGCGCAGAGCCCAAGCAAAGATGCTAGCACATTTAGAAAATAGCACCATTGTTGCAATGCATAACTCTATGCAGGATCTTCAAAGGAAGAACCAGGATCTTCATGATAATGCCAAAGCATTGGACTTGGAGCGAAATGCATTGGACTTGGAGCAACATAAATTAGAAGAGTCACTCTGTAAGCTAGCTGAGTCCAAGAAAGGCTTGGAAAGATCTATATACAATCAAGTTCGATGAGCCGTAGAGAAGGAACGATAGAAGGCAAAAGAACGAGTGCAAAAGATGAAAGAAACACCTTTGGGATTGAAGGAGAGGAAAAGAAGGTACTTACATAACATGGATGCATTGGCACCCATTGGTGGTGCTAGAAAGAGGAGAGGCCGGGCTACAAGGTTGGTTATCAATGTTTGGAAAGCATCCATAGGGAATCGAGGAGTCGCACATGGGTTGCAAGCTAGAGTAAGAGAAGGGAGCAGATGGGTCCAAAAGCTATGGTGTAATTGTATACAAATATGAAATAAATATATTGCTTATTTTAACCACCATTTGTGTACTCACTTTAATATCTTGCTTATTTTGACCACAATTTTTGTACTCACATGACGTTGGGAAAAGTGGGGACATGATGAAGGAGGGGGGAGAGAAGGGATGGGCATGGGGTGGGGCAAGGGGAGGGGGGGATGGGGGATATGGGGGAGGGCAACAGGTGTGGGTGGGGCAAGTAGGGGGAGGGCAATGGGGGGGGAGGGCAACGAGGGTGGGGGGTTGGAGGGGTTAGGGCAAGGGCAGGGGAGCATAATGAAACCCTAAACGTAATTAAAAGGAATGTCAAAACATGATGGGCCTATATAAAACGTTAAAAAAAATCCTTACTCTCATTATTTAATGGCAAGAGTGAAGAACACTGCTAGACCCACTAGATGCCGCCTCCACCCTTCGTCCTCTAGCTCCACCACCTCCATGGCATCTGTGCACACGAACCTATCCGTGTCTGGTGGTGCCTCCCCTGACTCTCATGAGCCCTCCCCCAACTCTCGTGAGGTCTCCTAGGACTCTCATGAGCCCTCCCCCAAGTCTCGTGAGCCCACTCCCCAGTCTCATGAGCCTTCTCCTCCTCCCAAATCCCGTGAGCCCACTCCCAAGCCCCAAGAGCATGAGCCTTTCCCTCGGCCTCATCTTGACCCTCAACCTTCCCCTCATCCTTCCCCTCCCCATGAGAGCACTCCCTCGATCGAACAAAATGTGTTCGATAACAACTTGGACATAGAGAGGCTTCCTGAGGGCCAACAGACTGCTAGGAAGAGCACAATCTTCCCTCTCCTCGTGATACAACCCATCGTAGAGATGATACCTGTGCCCATGAAGAGGGTAAATCAGACGCCGAGGAAATAGACAACTAGCCACGGTTTGCACAACAGAAGGCACTTCTACAAGCAAACAACTTCTCACAAGCTGCAAAGTCCACATCTCCATCGCCATTCCTCACACCTCACCTACAGACTGACAACTCCAACTCAATCGACTAACAGAGCCCTCAGATCCACATAGGGTAGTAGACATGCCATCCACAGTGCCCAGACAACATAATCTTAGAGATTTTGTACGATATATTCGCAAATTTTGATGAATCTCTTAATATTTTGCTGAAATTGCATAGATTCTAGGGAATCTTATCCCCAAGAAGAGTGACCACGATGCTGACATGTGGCACTCCCTTATGGTCTTGAATGTTGCCATATCACCAGTTGACCCCTTGGGCAATGTCATTGGCCTCATGCCATGTAGCACTGCTACCACGTCTGCACAGCCATCCTTTGGCCACATCACCATAGTTCCACATCATTGCCCTAGTTGGCAGCTTAGCCACACATGTCATCACCTATGCTTGCCTACCACATCATCATCTTGTGTGACACGTGGTACCTCTTCCAAGTCAAGACTCTAGGCCCCAAGTTCCATGTCATCAGTGGTTCCCATAGCTACCACCTCAGCAATCCTAGTCACCTACCACCTTACCTGCCTGCCATGTCAGTGGCCCAGTTATTAGCACTACCATGTGGTAGAGTCCCAGCCAATAGGCACAATTGCCTCTTCATAGGCACAATGCATTTCTACATGTGACCTTAGGATGCCACCTCATCATAGGACACCTCATCATTTTGACCACCCCTTGTGATCAAAGTTTGGCCTATTCTTTCGAGAGCCATAACTTTTGATCCACATGGAATTTGGGGGTGATCCCAAAAGAAAAAATGATCGCCATATCGTGATCTACATGTTGATCATCTTAGATATCTTATCTTACATTTCCACAAGTTAGTATCATTGAATCCTCATCATTGGAACCACCTTCTGTTCCATTGCAGCGTACCTAGCACTTAAAATGAATCAAGATAAAATTCATTTGCCGTATTTTGCACTTTGACATGTAGTCTAGCTATAGACTAGCACCACCATAGAGGAAAATCAACTCCACCAAGACAAGTAAGCCATTGCCACATTACCCAATTAGTTTCCATTGGTGTCAGTCCCATCGGATCTATCATCGGTGTACACACTCACACATCTAACACCCATTTAGTTCTCTTGGCATTTAGCATTTCATCATGATTGGTGACACTTGGCAAAGTGTTCTTTTTTAGATTCAGTATTGCTACATTCTTCTTGCATGCACACATGCCACCCATGTACAATCATATTTATTGACTATTTCTTGGCATTGGTTCCTACACGCATACATGTCAACCTTGTATAGCCTCTTGGCTACTCCCAACACATAGTTGTCATTAATTTACTATAGGTCTAATACTTGGCACACAAATGTTCTCACAAGACGGTTCAAATTTACATGTTTAGTGTAAGCCCCACAATGGCAGCTCTCACACAATGTTCTCATGGGTAGACACTCTCGGTGGTACATAAGTAATCCTCTTGCATAGAGCACCAGACCACCTCCAGCATGGAGCTACCCACATCACACAGTTGATGATACACCATTCATGACTCCCAATGAGTGGAAAGAGAACCTACTTCGACCATTCGTTGCCATAGGGTATGTACCAATTTATGATGTAGACTTGAGCCTCATAGATCTTCAGAGATCGGAAATAGATGTTTAAGATGTTAGCATGGGTCAGCCCGCAATTTTTTATCATGCACATTTGTTGGTAAGCCCTCAGCATGAGGCACATTTTGTAGTAAGCCCTCAATGCACAAGGCATACTTGACAGTAATCCCTCAGCACGAGGCAGTCCCATCTACATAGAATTATACTAGTGATGCACAACCATCACATTTATGCATGGATTTGACTCCATCTACTATCACATCAGATGCAAATACTTAGCAGGAGCTCTGTAGTGATCATATAGTTATTCAGTAGGTAAGTCCTCAATACAAGGCACTCACATCTCTAGGAGTATGCAAAGATACATGCAACAGTGCATTCATCTCTTCAGGTGGTTCCATTCCAGCGTCCATCTTTGATGCTTTCACCTTTGACATAAAGAATATCACATCGTTGGACATAGTTTCCATATTAGCACATCAGTCTATAAGACATTTCAACATTGTCTTAATCATGCCGAATTGCACCACCCTTGGATCTAGTTTTCACCACCACCTTAGATCAGCAAATCATTCCTCAGCATGAGGATATTTATGCATTAGTATGGTCCTGCCCAAGTGCAGTGGACATAATCAGGTTCATCCATAGTGCAACTTAGGGAGCCTCAATGTTTCAAAATGCACTTATGGATGTTGTATGCAATCCATACTTGATGCAGATTAGTGGTTGGATCTAGGACTATAGATCAATCTCAACATCGACATTCGGCACTGCATATGCCTCAAGGATGTCTTGTGATTTTTTAGTTGCAATTTAGGCTTCTAGGCCTTTATACTATCAGCTCCTTCTTGACAAGCTAGGACTATAGATCAATCTCGACATCAGCATTCGGCACTGCATATGCCTCAAGGATGTCTTGTGATTTTTTAGTTGCAATTTAGGCTTCTAGGCCTTTATACTATCAGCTCCTTCTTGACAAGCCTATGATAGATGCTACATCCCATGCTAATGGATGTTCAGCCATGCACTTATCAAATGACCTTTAGCTGATGATATTTGAGCATACAAGTTTAACAGGTTCTTATATCTTGTCTCCTCTTCATCAGCAAAGCAAAGTATCATACTTGCACCTTTGGGGGGACCCAGACTTTCAACCCCTGGATCACTCTATCCACATTGATTGTTCAGTCTTCTTTGACCCCGCATCATTTGATAGGGATTATAGCTCTACTATAGCATACCTCACACATTGCTATCAATTCTTTTGGGTTGGTGACACCCTCATATGTCACAACCTACTAGATTCTTTCTCTAGAGCTACACTGACTAGACTCACATCCAGATGCCTCTTCTACTGAGCAGCTGCACAGTCCACAGTGACTCATGACATATTCATCTTCGTGTTGAGATATGGTGCCATGAGCACATATTAGAGGCTAAGTTATGGTATAGGAAAGAATTAACGTAGCCACCCTAGGATGTGGACTACATGATGTGGAGATGTGGGTCAAGGATATCCACCACGAGAGATGTGGATCAGAGGATCCCACATGTGTTGACTATTTCAAAGGCTCTCTCTATATAAGAAGCCTATCTTTGTATTGTTCAAGTACACATTGCAATACATTGAGTGTTTGCTACCCTATGTCTCTCCTGTAGTGCTTTGATCCTACTTGATCCCTCACTTTATCACTTTGACATGTTCGGCATGGAGCCATACACACTATCATTCATGCACTCATCTTTTGATCAACCAATCTTTGATCGAGGTGGACTTTACCTTTTGCATATTTCCTTCCTCTTCCCATTTTCTTATCTTCTGGGTTTTATTCCCAAAGGTGAAGGATGACCCATAACTTAAGAGGGGGAAATGCATGTTATGTATAGGATCTCATAAGTTGTACTCATTGTGCATGCTTCCACCATGCAGTCACTTTGCTCACATACACACATACTACTCTGATTTCTTTTCAGTTTTCTTTTCCAATTTTGGATGCTATCATATTTTTTAGGGTACATTCAGCCCTAAACATTCATACACTAGGTCTTTCCAACCATAAACAGACAACAAGTACAAACACAAACAGTCAAATAATAGTCGGAGAGACAAATTGTGATAAAAATACAGTTTACATCAAAGAATAATCTTGAACATTAGAACTACAAAGTATCACGTTGGTTGGCAGAGTATGCCTCGAACAACTTCCAAAATTACAATGAAATCAAGGTCGCTTTTCTACAGTGGTTTTGTAAGGAGAAAATGATTCCATAGATGCTGGAGGTGTTGAGGATCTTGAGACAAGGTGATCAATATGTGGAGGACTACACAGCTTACTATCACCAACTTTTACAAAGGGTTCCAGTAGTTGAGGTGTTGAATGATTATTTTATCAGCAATCTCTAGCCAAGGACGTGGGACTGCAATGGCAATAGTGGACAAGGTCACTTTGCCCTTGAACAACCTGATCAATCAAGCAATCTAGGTGGGTGAAGCACTACAATGGGGAACAGCAAAGCACAGATGATCATCCAAGAGTAAGGGCAAATCCAAAAAGTAGTCTTCAAGAAAAAGATGAAGGGATAGTGATGAAGAGTCGGACGTTCGGCAGAAAGTTCATCGGAACAAAGCAATGATGAATCGGAGGAGAAGGAGAAAGAATCCTAAAAAGACATTGAAAGGAGAGAAGGATAACTCCATAGCATCCACAAGTCACTCAGCGGAGTGTCCCAATGCGGATCTTTGTGTGTGCACTACAGGAATCCGAGGCATTTCGCAATGGAGAGCATGATGAATCAGCAGTGGTGTGCGATTTGCCAGACTAATACACACACCACGGAGCATTACAACTACAACGGATGCGACCAACTTGCATTGGGCCAACCTCAATGGCCATAACTTCTAACTATGAGGCCTACAACAACTTA
Source organism: Dipteris shenzhenensis (assembly GCF_047967505.1). Classification (NCBI taxonomy): domain Eukaryota; kingdom Viridiplantae; phylum Streptophyta; class Polypodiopsida; order Gleicheniales; family Dipteridaceae; genus Dipteris; species Dipteris shenzhenensis. The sequence goes on along the minus strand of NC_141597.1, from coordinate 59,807,248 downwards.
TGTGCAGCAAGATGGTACCGTGGAAGTTCAAGAACAACCTCCATCCAAAGGTGGTGGTGGAGGATGTCGTGGTTGTGGACAAGGTGGCGGAGGACAAGATTCCATGAGTGGATGTGCTTCTTCTGCCTAGGTGGTTCTCACTGGTGGAATGAGTGCCTGAGGCTCAAGAATGGATTGCCAAAAGAAGGAACATCAGAAGATGGCCGAGAAGATTCCCAGCACATCTATGGTACAAATCGTGGAGAACGACCCAGCCTTTGCACCAGAGGTGAATGTGGTAACTCAATTAGGTAGAGTGATCCAGACCAAAGTCAAGAGGAAACCCACATTACTTCAATGGCCTATGTAAGAGGCGGTGCGATGGCAAGTGCTTGCAAGAAGATGCCCCAATGGAAGATAAGCCGATAGCTATTTCGAGAATAGGGAAAGTCTGCAAAGTCCAGCTTGAGGAGGTACCACATCCTATAGTCATGCACGCACCATACCATTCAAGAGGTCATTCCAAGAGCTCCAATGCAACTCCAAAACCAAGCTCTAGAGGAATGGTGAGGGCACACAGCCACCAAAACGGGTTCTGGCCTAGATAAACAAAGATGGTGTGGAAGACCTTCTAGAGGCACCTCGTTGGGACAATTGTTACAGTGGGTGCTACAATTTTATAAGAGACTCTTGTAGACACTGACCGGGTATCAGAGGTGGATGTCTTTGATGTGAAAAGAGTGGGAGAGAAGGAAGGATTCTCACTTGTAGCTTTCCCACATACACAATGGGGGAATATACACAAAGGTGGAGGCTGAAAACAGTTTTCCTCTTCTTAGTTGTGAAAGCCAAAAGAACTTTAAGTACAAAAGAATAGGTGAACCCTATATGTGGGTCCCAAACCAAACTCAACTAACTAAGGTGGCATACTAACTGAGCCACTAACTAGAGTACATAAAGATAGCTGTCATCCAGCTATTATTCATGGGTGGTGTACCAATCGCATGTACCAATCGCATCTGCAGCTAACAAGTCGGTGACATAAATGCACAACGGTCACCCTGGCATATCACGAGTGGAGATCGATATCTCAACACTCCCCCTCCAGCTCAATCCCAATTCCTACACACCAAGCAGGCCTCTAAACTTGTACAGCTTCTCTGCACCCAATGCCTTTGTGAATATGTCAGCTACCTGATCCTCTGTGCTGACATAAACTAGATCAATAAAACCTACTAAAACCTTCTCCCACACATAGTGATAATGCACCTCAATGTGCTTTGTTCTAGCATGATATACTGGGTTATTTGCCAAGTGTATACTACTCATGTTGTCACAATAAATGACAACTGGCCTGATGCATATCATAAAGTAGCTTATGCAACCAAGCTACCTCACATGCAGCCATTGATGCACCCTTGTACTCAGCGTCTATGCTCGATAAGGCAACTGTAGATCGTCTATTAGAAATACTACCAGCCCAACTAGCATCAGTGTATCCATGCAACTGTATTTGAACCCCAGTCTCATAAAATAGTCCATACTGCAATGTGGACTTCACATACCTCAGTATGCATCTAGCCACATCCAAATGTGGTTTCCTTGGAGCCTGCATAAACTGACTTATCCACTGGTAGATCGTCTATTAGAAATACTACCAGCCCAACTAGCATCAGTGTATCCATGCAACTGTATTTGAACCCCAGTCTCATAAAATAGTCCATACTGCAATGTGGACTTCACATACCTCAGTATGCATTTAGCCACATCCAAATGTGGTTTCCTTGGAGCCTGCATAAACTGACTTACCAACCCAACAACATAGCTCAAATCTGGCCTGGTAATAGTCATGTAAATCAAACTTCCTACTATGTGTCTGTACATAGTAGGGTCTTCCAAAAGCTCACCTACATCTGCACTCAACTTCACATTCTACTCCAAAGGAACTGAAATAGGCTTACAGCCTATCATTCCATATTTGGATAGCATGTCCAATCCATACTTCCTCTGCAAGAGCCATATCCCATTTGTGGATCTAATCACCTCAATGCCCAAGAAGAAATGCAACTCTCCCAAATCCTTCATCTCAAACTTCTGCTTTAATAACATTTTGACATATGATGTCACTACTGGAACCTACTTGTGCCTATATATTGGGCATACCTCTCATGAATAAACCATCTCCTTTTTCATCATCTTACTCTCTCCATCTTGTCTCGATGCTACTCCAACATGTGGTATCAGAGTTTGTATGATCCTCCTTGAGCTTCTACCCATGTGTGCCATGCATGTGTCATCACCTCCGTCATCTTCTTCATATTCTTTGCCATCTTCTTCTCCTCTTCTTGGCTAACCTTGGAGGGCTTCATCCATGAGATTTGCTTCACCATTGTTGCTATCCTCTTAGCTAGGCTTCCTTACTCGGGCGTTTCTTCTCAATGATGGATCTACAAAACGCACTGCTCTATCATCCCCGCATCACTGGAGTTGTGTCTCTATGCCAAAATTATGGTATCAAAGGGGGGAATCTCCCCACATCTTCAATTTAGAATTTTTGTGTGTGGTCAATAAGGGTTCTCTGCCTTGGGATTTCCTCCTCAAATAATTGTTAGTCTTATATTTTACCTTGCTGAATCTAAGGGTATTCCCATGCATAGTCATTGTCTATCTCCCAATTGTAAACCAAGAGTCCTAGGAGTGAGTCACAGGTTGGGGCCATGTGTGTTGCCACATGATGGTGGGCAAGCCATGGAGCATCCCATGTACTACTGCTAAGGGATGAGGTCATCAATTTGTGGGGGGGAATGAAGAACAAATTGATGTAATGGGATCATACCTAGGGTCCTAAGGTCTATGGTTGTGAGTGTGTGACCACATGGTGTGCCTGGTTGTGTCAGTAGGTGTGATTGAGTGAATCTAGGTGTGTGGTGTGTGATTGAGAGAATCATGGACCTGATTGAGAGATTTGTGGATCTAGATGCTCTACTGAGCTCACATATGATGTCACTACTGGAACCTACTTGTGCCTATATATTGGGCATACCTCTCATGAATAAACCATCTCCTTTTTCATCATCTTGCTCTCTCCATCTTATCTCCATGCTATTCCAACAACTTCTAAGAAGAGTTGTCTTAGCTTCTTCCACGTGCTACTCAGGCGGCTGCTGCTGCTATACATCCTCTTGATGAAGTCTAAAATTCCTCCGTGGGCTTGAGATTGGCCTGTTGTACTACCTCCTTATGCATCGACTCGCACTCGTGTTGCTTTCATGTCTCTACCTCCTCGTGCATGGGATTGGATTGGGCTCGGTCTGCTTTGATGTCCCTGCCTCCTCGTGCATGGGTTTGGGCTTTTTGGTAGCTCTACCTGGAAAGGATCAACTACGGCTTCTCCTTTAACATCCTTTATTGAGAATTGTTCCAGCAGGTCATCAACACCAACACCTTCTAGAATACCTTCTAGATTGCTAGCAATAGGGACATTTTTGTTGGCCTCCTCAACCTCTTGTTCAACCTGGATATATTCAAGGCCTTTTGAGCCCTCTCCTATATGGAATGTTCGGCCTAGTGCTGGAGAAGGGAAGAGACCTCTAACAGCTTCAAAATTGTCTTTTCTCTAAAGCTATTTCAGAGCCAAAACTATCCTCTTTCATCTGCAATCTAAAAAAAGTATTTTTTCAATCTTTTTTGTACTAATGCATTGAATTGGGAACTTCTTAAATAGTGTGCAATAAAGGTGCTTACAAATTCAATCTGTATCTCTGAAAAGTATGTGTCCATCATATATTTTGCACTTATTAGAGTCCTCCATCCACAAGAGAAAGGATCCTCTTATTGTGGTGTTTGTTTTATCAAAATAGAATGCTAAGATGTATATTGGACTACAAAGACTACCAAAATAAGAGAGAGATACAGATAAGTGACTAAGATTACTGTACCTGCAACAATGACATTTCTTGAATTGAATCTAACATCTTTAAATTTGGATTACGGAGGTCTAGTGCATCCATTAGTCTTTTGACGCGCTGCAATGGGAATGAAGGTTGAGGGAATGTATAATGTTAAATTCAATTGGGCAACAAAATATAGAATTCATACTTTTGCATGTAAAAGCAATATGGCTAACTTTTTAGGAGAAAACATAGAAAACACGTTTTGTAGCAAAAGTATGTGGAAGGCTATAAATCCTGGTGGGTACCTTTAAGGAGTTGAAGGTATAGCCTAACTTTTGTTGTATGTCTATATGCACCAAACTCGAGTGATTGCTACAAGAAAAATAACAAACATGAGGGGATTAGAGGTGTCAATACAATTTGAACATATCAAGATTTTTGTCAATAGAGGGTATTAGTGGAAAAGGTCATAGAACATACTTTGAACAATATGGGAGGAGAAGCATATCAACCACATTGATATTGCAAAAATGGAACCACTTGAAAATGCTTTTTGTTGATGTCTTGTTATCCTTCAACTTGAATGAAATAGCTGGATCAACTATATATACAATGTGCTGAAGGCTCTGGTGGATCTGACTTTTCAAAAAACTACAAAAACCACTTCACTTATCCTATGAAAAAGTGACTGCTACAAAGACATAAACACAATTGGCCTTGAAAGATATACTTAGTATAGAGCTGCAAGCATGATTGTGCAAGTGACATGGTTTTCTTTCTGTGCTAAAGCACTTATGCAATCTTGTGTCAAATCTCAGCTTATATCATCATTCACAGTCTTTATAGATATTTTGATCCTTAGTCCAAGTTGAAGTAGCTTTTGCTAAATTTGCAAGTGCCTCAGTAATGTCTGGGATTCCAAGACAAACACTGTTTCTTTAACTTGTTCCTTGATGGACTCTTCATATGCAACCTTGCCTTTGGTCTCATGTTACAAAAATTTATATCAATAGGATATCTCTCATTTTAAGATAATCCCAATCCTCTGCATTAAGGATCTTGTCATATCCATACTTACAAGTGTTTGGATTTTTTTTTTCATTATAGTCACCTTGTGTGCATGTGCTGCTACTAGCATTGTGTCTTGGAAAAACTCCATAAGCCACTTTTCAGTAGCTTCTTGGAGAGCAACTAGTGCAGTCCTTTGCCATCTGAAATCCACATTCCAGTTGATGCATATTGCCCTCACAAGCCTCTGGAATGGTGCCATGGGTGCTGCATACCCAATGGCTTTTTGAGCCTTCCTGATCTCCATCAAGATAGATCTACCTTGGCTCACTCTTTCCTTCCTGTTCCTTGCTAGCATATGCATAGGCTTCCCCTTCTTTGAGGATTTTGATCTTGATGGAGCTGTGGCAGCCTTGCAATGTCAGGTCCCTTATCTTTCTTCCTGGATGTTGCTTTTGTTCTTGCCATACTCTATTGTTGTCTTCTCCTAAACATCAAATTTAAATATAATAAAGAAATAAGCCACCCAAACATTTGCTTGAAAACACAATTTGGAGCAAAGATTTAAGGAAACTGATGACATCATCTTTTAGAGCAAATATATCTGTAGCATACTCCAACAGTATACTCCTAATTTTGATGTAACACGCTCTAGAATGCATATGTTTTCTGCTGCTAAGATAAATCCAAACATAACAAGAAATACTCCAAGAAAAAATTTGCTAGAAAATGCAATTTGGAGCAAAGATATGAAGAAACTGGTGAAATCGCGTTTTAGAGAAAATTTCTCTGCAGCATACTCTAATAAATCAATTTGATGTAGCATCCTCCTAAATTTATTGTAGCATACTCTAGAATGGAGATGAGATGTGCTTAACAAAAACAAGTCATATAGTGTCTTTGAGAGAAAGCTAGAGAAAGGCCATTTCATCTTAACAACAGGCAGAAAACAATGATTCCTTTATAGTTATGAAGGTAACATGAGCTTGATGGGTGACAAATTGCTTACCTTGTTTTGTGTCTCTTGATGACAGATAGGTCCAGGTGATGGTTTTGGATGGAGTTGGAGCTGCAGTGGGTTTGTGTGATGGAGCTAGTGAGGTTGGATAACACAAGATAGTAAGGAGGCAACTGAAACTAGAGATAGAGATGAAAAGAGAAGGGTAACTCTACTTAATGGTGGCTTGGTCTCAAAAAATGTGCAAGCAATGATTAGACTTAAATGCACGCGTACCTAGAAGATCATTTTTTGCATGTGTGGCTGATAGGACTGATGTGAATTGCATAGATAACTATGCCATCTCCTCTTATCTTCACTTTTCTCCATCCCTCCAATAGTTTTGATCTTCTTTCCTTTTCTCCAACACCACATCCTGATTTGTCCTGATTTGCATCTGGACAATATCATCATTGCCATCATCCCCACAATGCTGAGTCGAAATGTATCCATATAATCCATTGTTCCTGTCACCCACAAACCTCAATAGCATTGTCGTATTAGAAAATGGAGGGCTCAAATTTCTCAATGGGCATTTTGGGTAAATATGTCAATCGCACCATCAGTCGATATGCTAGGAGCCTACTCTTCTCATGTTTTCCTTTTGCTCATCATTTACAAGCAGAACCTTTCCTCTTTTCTATAGTGGTGCATATTCTTCTTCCAAATCAATGTGCAAATGGTGTACTCGCTTCTTTTGAGGTTCTTCTTCAGTAGTATGGTTGCACACATCCATTTTGTGAGGTTTCATTCTTCATCTCATCTGCTTTTTATAAAACTCATCATTTATCTTTCGTGGTAACCATTCAAATATTTGAAAAAACTAATTAGTGATGGATTCTTTATGAGAGGCCTCTAGAACACCGTCGAAAGAGATGTGGAATCTATATGGAGAGTTTAATGCAGTGTCTTCGTAGTTATTTAAAAGCACTTCTTTATTCCTCCCTGGACTGACACACTTGTATTCCTGATCTTACATATATCCATATTTTATTACTTTCTCCACATTTTAGAGTAGATATAAAAGAGAAAATTGTTAGATATTAATGCTTCACTCTCATGTAACTACATGGGAACCAGCTAACTCTACTTGTAAGCCCCCCATATGAGAAGAAGGCATTTGAGTAGCTCGGTTATCCGGTAGGTCCTGGTTTGGACACCAGATGGGGGCCATGTGTGGCCTGATGGCTCAACGGCTTTGGATAGAGTTGGCACACTGCCAACTAGGCTACATGCAAGTGCAGGAAGGCATCCCATGATTGACCGCACTGAGGGTAGACGAAGCATTTCCCGAGGTAGCCCACTCTCAAGTTGCAGGCCCCGTTTGGAGCCCCAGATGGCTCTGGGCTAAATGGAAACCGTAGGTGAGTTGCTCTATTCTGCACCACAGTTCTAATGTGTGGTCGATGACCTATTTCGAGACCGACCTCTAGTCGGCCGTTTTGGGCCGCCCGATCTCCCAATTAGGTCTAACCAACTATGACTGGTGGCTATATAAGAGCAAGCTCGTGAAGCCCATCATCATCATTGGCTATAGCAACCCTGCTTCCTTAGCATCCAGCCTCCGTCCTCTACTGTTTCTAGCACGCCATCAAAGCTTCTCACACAGAAGCGCATGGCTAGGAGGTAGCGCCATCTATTGTATCAGTTTTATAGTAATCAAATTTTTGATTCTCCATACTATTTGCTTTTCTCTCTTCCATACGAGATCCTGTTATCTGTTGAGCACAGATGTATTGTTTTTTTACATGGTATCAGAGCTTGGGCTCTAGCAAGAAGATTTGGTAGTGTGTTTCTGTTTGCAAGCAGATTGTGAGAGATGGCCCAACCCGCAAGACTGCGAATCCTATCGTTCGGCAAAAGCGAAAAGTTGGACGGCACTAACTATCCACTCTGGAAGTTTAAGATGAAGACCATCCTAAGTGCATACAAGCTTTGGGATACTGCTGTTGGGGTGGACGTGAAGTCAGTTGTGAGACCAAATCCAGCCAATGTAGGACAACAGATAGTACCAACTGCGGATCAAATTCTCATGTGGATAAGAAGAAATGCAGATGCGCTGTGTTCTATTGTCTGCAGTGTAAATGATTCTATCATGGCGTTAATTCATGATGTCACCACAGCGGAGGAGGCATGGATGGTCTTGAAAAATCAGTACGAGACCACGAATCAAACACGGATTCAGAATCTAGAGACTCAACTCACAAATGAGAAACTGTCTGAGTCTGAAACGGCAGAGAAGTTCATCACCAGGGTGAAGAATCTGTGCGATCAGATGACTGTGATTGGCATCACCATCACCAGTGAGAATCTAGCACGAGGGTGCATATAGATTCTCCCACCAAAATATGATGGTCTTGTTATGGAGCTGAATACGAAGAACATAAAGTTGCCCAACTTTGAGGATTTCAGCGCGATGCTTTTGGAGGAGGAGATGTGTCAAAAGATGAGGACTGGAGAAGATTTGGCTTTCTCGGTTGGATCAAAGAAAGGTAAGGGTAAGGACTCTGGTAACCCATTTTCTTCTGATGATAAAAAGAGAAAGAAGAAGATCAAGTTCTTCTATTGCAACAAGGTAGGGCACAAGCAGAACGAGTGCCAGAAGAAGATTGCACAAGAGAAGAATGGAGTAAAGAAAGAGTCCAGCAACAGTACGCGGGCAGTACCAGTAGAGCTGTTTGTAGCAATTAAGGAGATTTGCACAGAGGCAATTCATGTACCTACGAATGAACCTTGGATTATTGACAGTGGTGCATCGCGCCACATGACCAGTTGTAAGGATTGGTATACCTCTCTACATCCGGTAGGGAATGACATCCTAGTAGCAGTCGGCAATGATGCAAAATGTCAAGCAAAAGGAAAAGGTATGATTGCTCTCAAGTCAGATGGAGTTGTAAAATAGTTGTCCGATGTTCTTTATGTGCCAGATATCAAGAGGAACTTGTTGTCCGTTTCTACATGGATCGGGACCTCAAAGTTCACATGGTGTATAGATTTTGGATCTTCAAGGGAAGGTCATTGGTAAAGGTACACGATGCAACAACATCTACAAACTCTCAGCTTTCAATGCTCGGGCCGATGTGAGCAACACTAAGCTGTGGCATGAGAGGTTTGGTCATCTAAATCTTAGTTCTTTAAAGGAGATGCATAAAAGTGGAATGATTGTAGACCTACCAGAAATTACGGATCTGCCCAATGTATGTGAAGCTTGCATGATGGGCGAGTAGCATCGGCAGCCCTTTCCTAAAGAGGCCAGCAGGGCAAAGGCTCCTCTAGAGCTCGTTCACACGGACCTCCGCGAAAAGATGGAGACGGAAGCTTTGGGTGGTTCCTACTACTTCATGACACTGATCCACGACTACAGTAGAAGGATATGGATATACTTCATGAAGACTAAAGATGAGGCTTTTAGTAAGTTCAAAGAATGGCATGTAATGGTCGAGAAAGAAATGGGCAGGAAGGTGAAGAAGTTGAGATTAGACAGAGGTGGTGAGTTCACATTAAGTGAATTCCAAAGTTATTGCAAAAGTCACGGGATCAAGAGGCAGAAACTCCTTCCACATACATCACAGCAAAATGGAGTAGCAGAGCGCAAGATATGCATCATCTGCGAAATGGGCAGGAGTATGATGAAAGGGAAAGATTTGCCAAATACTTTCTGGGCTGAAGCATGTAACACGGAAATTTACATTCTGAATCCTAGCTACACAAAGGCTGTGAATGGGATGACTCCAATGCAGGCCTTTTCTGGTAAGAAACCTTCAGCTACACATTTCAGAGTTTTTGGATGTGACTGTTTTGTGCATGTCCCTGATGCTAACAAGACCAAATGGGAACCGAAGAGCCGAAAGTGTATTTTCTTGGGCTACAGTGAAGAGGAGAAGGGTTACCCTCTTTGAATAGCAATAAATGAAAGTAGCAATGAAGTGACAACAATGGTATTTTCATCGAAAAAGGACCTATGCCTTGTAGTGGCTGCTGTAAGAAGCTGGAATGGAACCGACAAGCTGATTGTCATTCCAACCTGAGATTCATCAAGGAAATCACATTGCCTAAATCCATAGGAAGAGTCCCCAAGAATCCATTCACTTGTGCGGTGACCATCATCGAGCTTATCCTCATGTCGGTCCCTTCAAAAATTTCAAAACGATGACCATCATCAAGCTTATTCTCACATCGATTCCATCAAAGCAGTGGAACACTTGAAACAGTTGAAATATTCGGGCATAGTTAAGGTTCATGGTATTCATGGGGATATCATGTGAGCAGAATTTGCTCCCAATCCATAACATGGGTTAGTTATGACCGCTTTCTTGGTTCCTACTAATGGTTACTCATATTACTATTGGCCCATGATCTTCCTAGGACTTATGCCTAACCAATGACTTAGGCTAAGTGCCAAAATACCCCTGAACACATATGCATGACAAAAAATCCACAAAAAGGTCTTGTACATGCACCCCCTAATTTACGGGTGCAATTTAAGAGGGGGTGTTAAGGATGGTGTAAATTGCATCATACCTATAGGGAAATAGGGGCAAACCCTAACCCTAAGGGGTACTCATGTATATATTCATATTTATGTTCAATACAAGAGTGTACAGGTAGTTATATCGTGTGCACTCCTCTCTCTCTCCCTCTATCACTTGCGCTATCAGGTTGGACTGTATCGGTCCATTAAAAGTCCTAACTCATCTAGGAAGAAATAGATACATCATCGTGATGATCCATTATATTACCAAGTGGGCTGAAGTAAAAGCCTTTTGGGACAACACAATCGAAAGCACAAAAAGGGTCTTGTATGAGAATATCATTTATAAATATGGATGCCCTATTGAAATCGTGTTGGACCAAGGATTCATTTCATCAGTTTAGTGATTGAGATCATGATGAATGAATTCCTCACCTATCACAAGAAATTGACTAATACCTAGGAGCAAATGGTCAAGCCAAAGAAATGAATAAGGCCCTCAAGATGATTCTCCACAAAACAATGAACGACCAACATAATCTCCAAACTATGCTATGGGCTTTCTATAACGCATTCAAAGTCACAAAAAACCGTAGTCCTTTCCTCGTACATGTGGTCTGTACCAATGAATTTCCATGTGTCGAGTATAAGGGTAGCCATTCATCATAATAATGGCCTAGACGAAGCCTCCAAAAATGTCTTGGATGGATTGTCCAAGAAAGACAAATTATGACTAAGGGTAGCATGGTCACAAATTTTAATTCAGCAAAGCAAAAAGGCATGGCCACATGACTACTACATCGAGAAGACAGGATTTAAAAGACTCGTGTTGTACAGTGCCCCACTAGGAGCAGTGAAGCAAAACCTCCATTAGGCATGGGTCAGCAGACCATATTGAATAAAGTACTTTGACATTAGGATCTTCATCTTGGAAGACTTAAATGAAAAGAATTGCAAAAATGAATAATGGGATGAATATATTTTTCTTTTTGCCACAATGAGAATTTATTGGAATATAGTTTGCTAGGGTAGCCACAAAGAGCCACCGATGGGTACAAATTCCAAGGGATCAAATCATGGTTAACAATGCAATTAGGCTAAATTATGATGAAGTAACCAATTGTTCCATGGTTTCCCACAACTGTGCATCATTATATGGGCACGATAATGATTGGGGATCTCATGATGAACAGGACAACAGTAAGGGTGTTGGCAAGCTTGCAAATAATGGGCGGATCAGAAAGAGAACCCTAAACACCCCACTACATAAGACTTTTCAAAAGTTTGGGCTCACTTCTCTTCATTTTATCTCTTTGTGCAAAAAATATTCTCCTCATGATTTCATTTTAAATTACAAACTTGGCACCAAAAAAGGTGACACGCTAGCACCCAAAAAGATGAAGGCGAACAAACCAAAGGGCCTAGACATCCATCCTTCCCCAACATGACATTGGCCTCTTATGGCAATAAGTCTACAACTCATGGAATTTCTTGAGTCCTTTCAACTCCCATGTACATTCCCCTTCAACTGAGATGCGACCTTAGGGACCATTAGCACATATGATACTATATCAAAAGACCTTCTAGGTGAAATGAAGGAAGTGGGTGATCAATGAGACCAAAGTCACCTTCTCCTTCCAATTTCCAAGCAAGGATTACTTGTCCAAGCAAGGATGACAAGTCCCAAGATTTGTCTACCTCTAAAGTGTATCTTTACCTTTTCCCTTTACCCCCTTTCTTCAATATGTAGCAAGTCATAAATCAATTTGGTTGCCTTTCAATCAATATTAATTAACCATAGACAAATGTTTTGGCCAAATGCAATTATGAAACACTCCATGATTTTGAACATTGTGACCATCCTATAGTAACTTATGAGGGCATCTTGCTAGCTCATCACATCTACAAGTCTAAATCTTCTAACCTAATTGAGCTTGAATATATGCTTGTTTAGTCTAGCTCATTTTCATGTGTGCACTTAGGATTCATCCACACTCAGCTAGTTTAGCCACATCATAAAGATATCATAGGCGCAAGATACTCATGTTTTTAACATGGTATTGGAGAAATTTCATTCATTCCATTGAGGCTTACCTTCCATCTTGTAGAGGATTTTTCTAGACATCCCAACATTTGGAGCTATGGGTTGAGAGATATTACATTCTAAGGCTTTATATACTCCTTGACTCTTCTAGTGAATGAGATACCTTATATGAGATATTAAATGTGTGTGTTCTTTGTGAGATTATGAGTGTTTGGGAGATTGTATATGTTTGAGAGATATTGTGAGTGTTTGAGAGATTGTATATGCTAGAGAGAGAGAGACAGATAAATAAATATATATATATATATTACTTCTTAATGACTTCGTGTACCTTGATTTTGACTTGTTGAGTACTTGCTTACTTGAGTGATGAGAGAGAAAGAGAGAGAGAGAGAGAGATACAACTATCTCCATATTGCCTATAGCCAAAGCCTCAACGAGAAGATAGCAAAAGCAACATCTAAAGCAACACAACCAAATCATAAAGCAATCTACAAGCCAAAAAGACTCTACTAATAAAATACAAAACAAGAAATTTGACCAAGCAATAGCACATATAGAAGCTACACTCTACAACAACCAATAGTAGCCAGCATCGACCCTCCACACTTGACAACCTAGAACAACTATAGAATTCCTACTAGAAAATGGACAAGAAAATCCTTGTGCTATCAATTCACCTTCAACATAGCATCCAAAAAAATTTATGGCATACAAAGAAGTATGCATATGCAAGACAAGAGACCTACCCATCTACAATGCACACTTATAGCAATGACCTTCTCCACTATGCTCAGCAATACATAGACAAAAAGAAAATAGACAACTCTAGCAACTAGTGCTCAATCCATGAATGTTGCACCAAGTGGTAGAAGGAGGCAGACCATGCCGACACAAGTCAACCCATCACACACGACATAGAGACACATAGAGAAATAAGAACATCTATAGCACTGAAATGGTACAAAAATCTCCTACAAGCTTCCAAAACCCACAAAGAATATAAGCCACATGGTTTGATGCCACGTGGTACATAGGGTGCCTCACATTTTAACACATGGCATATCCATGTGGTCGATAAGGTGATAACTAATCACACATACGTAGTACCACATAGTAGGAGGTCTTGCACAATCAATAGTGACATGTGGAACACAAAGCCACATCATCACCGTTGCATACACCTAATAATTTTCACACTTCACATGCACACCTAAACACCACACCATCATTTTGGCCCTTCTTCTTTATTAAAGTTTGACAAGCCATAACTTTTGATCCAAGACAAATTTCTGTGGTCCAAAAAGTCCAAAAAGGAAAAGAGATTGGTTTTTAGAAGCCTTCTCTTCAAAAAAGAAAAGTTATTGGTTCTTTGAGCTCTATATGCTGGACACTTCTACACCATTATATACAATTAGACAACACAATACTAAAATAATTCAAATGGCAAGAAATCTACAAATGGATTTAAAACCTCAATTATTGGGAATTCCATTGGGGAAGGGTTCCACACCTAGGCTACACAAATGAAGTAACAATTAATTCAAAAATGGCTATGGAAGATTTTAAAGAAAGATATACCTAGTGCAGCAAGTAAATTTTGGGAAGAGAAGGATGATGAATAGGAATTATAATCTCATTGGCTACACGTGGGTATAAGCCAATCCATCACATAGACTCCAAGGAACATGTGAAAGATGCACAGGATGAATTTAACACTATATTTACAATTAAAATCAAGTTATGTGCTCTTTGAATGAACTTCAATGATATGTTGGAATAGTTTGTGTGAACAAAATAAAAGATATTCATGAATCAACTAGAAGGAATAGATTCAAAGGCAGGAAAATGTTGCATTTGAAATCCTTCTAAAGGGTACGCCTAAAGAATACAATGCATTGACAACAACATTGAATAATAGTATTTATCTAACATTTGAGTGATGTGTATCATATCTACTTCAAAAAGAAAGGGAGGTAAAGGCGTTACAAAAACAAATAGCAATTATGAAGAACAGTCATTCTTCAACAAAGCAACTAATAAGAGTTACCATTGTAGAAGGATGAGTCACTATCAGAGTGAATGCAAATTCAATTGAACAAGCCAAAGGGTAGCCATTGCAAGAACTTGGGATACAAGCTATAATATTGTAGATTCAAGAACCAAAAATTCGGAGTCTTTATCAAGAAAAGAGGGGACCTACAATGATAGAATGTTCTCTGCGCTAGTTACAAGGGCAAACTTCACCATATTATCCCATGAATCTATAAAAAGGATGCCAAATGAGTAGACCAAACATTTTATCTCAAGTCACATCTTATCACCTAAGTAGCTATGTTGACATTAAGGGTAGAATAATGACATATTGTAATACCACACTTTACCACCTCAAGTAGGATGTTGTGTTTGAGGGAAATGATGGATGTTTTATGACACATACAACCACCTTGTAGTAGCCTATACATCAAGGCACCAAGGGGGGTATTGATGAAGATGTGGGGCTAGCACACTATTGCATGGCAAGGAGGCTTTATCCCACATGTGAGGAAACAATTCAAGGATCTACACTTATTTTAAAGGGAGGTCATTTTAATGCAATAACATATGCAATATCTCAAGTCTCTCTATAAGTATAAGGCTCAATGTTATAACCTAATATTGTTGAGTCTATGGTTATTTAGTCTAGATTTTCATCTTCTATGCACTTAAGATTCATCTACCTTAGATTAGCTTAGGCAAATCATAGTTCTAAGGTCCTCATGTTTAACAAATTACTCCTGACATAGCTATGGTGGTTTCAAGCTTAGGATGTCCTACCTTGGACTATTTAAAGGAAAAAATCAAACAATTTTGCACATTAAATGCTAATCTCTAAGGTACATCATTTTTCAATATTCTAATGAAGCATCATACATCTATGTTGTGCACATAATAATACCATTTTATTAAAGATCAGAGATATATAAGAGTGGCCATTAAGGTGTAGATCCACGAGCCCCAAAATTCAAGTAGCCTCAAAATCAAGTACTATGATCTTGACATTTTGTATGTATAGAATTTTGCCATTTTGAAATAAAAAATATGTTCAAAATTCCCAAAAACCTTAAGAACAATTGTAAACATGCCTATGCTTTGACAACTTTGCTAGACTTAAATTTTTTTAAAAGGGGTTTCTGGAGCATCTGTTGTAGTGTGGGACTGCCAGTAGTAATTGGCCTATTACCTATGGTAATTGGTCTATCATTAGTGGTAGTAGGCATTTTACCAATGGTAATAAGGTTATTATTGAACGAGAGTCCAACATTTTCTAGGTAATTGTAAATCGGAAGTTTTTCATCATGATTGTGTGTGTCATTTTGTGAAAAAGTTGTTCACTTATGTAAATCATGCAAAAAGTTTTGTGATCACGTAAATATGTAATCATGACTATATTAGTTGACAAGAATGAATATATGCATACCCCTTTAGGCTCTTTAGGGTTCTAGTTTCCAACCCTTGTGCATTTTTAGGACTCTTTCTATTAGTGCTATGCACATTTTGAACATGATGTTGAGATGAATCCTTCAACAATTATGCTCAGGAAAGGTGTCCCTATCAACTTATGCTCAACAGGTTATGCTCCATTTGTTCATGTTTTTCTTGTCTTCCATGATATAAGGCAAAGTGTCCTTGTCAACTTACTTTGCATTGAGCTTTCACACCAATGAGATCGTCTCCCTATTAGCTTACTTTGAATTGAGATTTCACTCACACCATGAGATCTTATCGCCTTGCACAATTGATTTCCTATCAAAGACAATTGCTTGCTCTTTGTTGAGAAAGCCAATACATGGGAAAATGTCCTTCTCTCTAATTAAACAAGGAAAAAATGTTCGCGTTTAAAAAATTTTCTTGATTGTTTTATTACACAACTACTTGCTTGAACAATTACCTAATTGGAAGACCCAGCAATATTTTTATAGGGTCCCTTTGTCAATTCCTTAATCATTTTTTCATTTACATGTTGCTATTTTTGCTCATATTCTAATTAATTGGTTTCACTTGTTGATTTGTTGGCAAAAAATGTGTTTCAATCTTACTACCTCTTGTTGTTTGACTAGGCACCTTAGCTTATGGCTTGTGTCTTTATGAGTTTAAGTGGCACTGTTCTTGGTGAATGTGGTTTATGATTAACTTACTATTGCAAGAATAGGTGCCCTACTAAGTACTCACATGTAACATGAATGATGTCACACTTGACTTTGCAAATTCGTAACTTCGCTACTTAGTGTTCATTTGCTTGGGAAGTCTTATATCATGATGGTGTTACTATCTCTTATTGGGATTCACACTTTTCCTACATACTTCTTTCGAATGTGCATAGATCTATTGCACATTACCTATGTAGAGAATGTCACTAATACCTAGTTTGTCTAGGCCTATTATTTACCATTCAAAGAATTAGATCCATGTTTTTAAATTTAATTCTTGTTTCAGTAAATTGCTTGTGATATGAGCATGCTTTGTCTTTTAGGTAAGTTCTTTCACCACAATTCTTATACCACTAAAGCTCAAGCATCGAATACTCCTTTGTGACCTCTACTTGGATACCAAGATAACTGTGCTTAGTTCCTTCTTTGGTACATAGAAAATGCTCTCGTGACTAGAAGAGTTACAACCAGTTTACAAGTCAAGTGTGTCTATACTTCAAATATGATGGAGCTATGCTTAGATTCAAAAGGCAAGAGTCTTGTTTTCTAATTTGGATTTCATCAATCTAACAAGTTATCAACGACTTCCTCACTTTATAGCCTATACCAGGGTTTGTCATCTAGATTTGTGTGGACTATTGTTGGACTCATTTATGAATTGGGGCTATATATGATTCATAACACCGCAATGAAGAGCATTCGTACATGAAGCCTCTTTCAATTTGTACACCTTAACCCCAACATTAGATGTTAAAGTCTTCAACACCTATTGCAAGCGAAGAGCCTTTTGCAAATCCCTACCACATTAAGACAAAAAATGTCATTGGTATTTCACATTTAATATCATCAATTTGTTTTCAAAGCTAACAATCTAACAAAAATGATGAAGTCTTGATAGTTTATTTGATAATGAATGTATACAGATCTTAACTCTTTGCATCAACAAAATCAAGGGATATTCTACCTTGTTATTGTCACTTGCACTTGTGATCAAACCAAGTTAATGAATGCCATGATCATAATGACAAAACCTGAAATCGATATCATACACTACTTTGTGCCCTTGGTATTTGTCCCTTACTACAACTGTCATCAAACATGGGAAAGGGAAGGAGAAATTGTGGGTGTATATGTATAAATGCCATGTTAAGGCCTTGGGATGTGCTCACATGAAATATAATAGAAGAAGTGAATTTGACACCAAGTGTATATACTAACAATATCCATATGAGATACATGATTGTACACAATATCAATCAAAACCAAATAATAAAAAACCCATATTAATAAACAAGTATCTGATCTATTCAACCTTATGCCACTCAAGACATTGTAATATCATGTAAAAAGCTTTCAAACATAGTGAGACTTGTAGGAATTTGTCATCCATTAAAAAATAAAGCTTGAGTGGAACAACGTTTACATCGAATTTATTATTCCTCTACTAAGGATTGAAAAGTATCATGATATGCTTCTAAGAGACTTTTTTAATCCTATGTCCAATGAGTAGTTATCCTTTTCTTCATGCAATAGTATTTTGGTTAGGTTGTTCAACTCGCTTAGAAAAGAAACACATTGAGCTTCGATAATCGTACGATCATCTAGAGGGGCAGAACCAAGTGCTAACAAATAATGTTAGGACTCATTAGTAAGGAGAGTATGTGGAAAAAGTCCTTACAATACTAAGGCTAGCTTATAATTCTAGGAAGTAATGGGAACAAAGTTTGGTGAGTTTGACTTTAAAAATAGATACATTGTCTATCAAGTTAGATTCCATTTAATATATGCCAAGACATGAATGAAAAAAATGCATTTTAAGACAAGAAGTCAATGAGACATAGTGCGTTAGCACAAAATATTTATTCCCATGAACTTAATGAGTATTCTAAAGTATTCCTATAGTATGCTTCTAAGTTTGGAAAAAGTCTTATGCTAAGGCACAAATGAAATAAACGCATTTTAAGACCAAAAGTTAATGAGGCACATTGTGCTAGCACAAAATCTTTACATTATGAACTGCATGAGTATTCTAACGTATTTCCTATAGTATTTCTCCTACTATTGTGGTCCATGAAAGATGACTCAAATGTTGAAATAATCTTTACCCAACTATACACCTAGCTTTCAGCTATTGTGTCCATGCCCGCATCTATTAGTAAGTAGAAGAAACATTGTTCAATTGATGTCCTAGTTTATAAAATGTTATCTTCCCTTGGGATGGAAAAGAAATAAGTGAGGTCATTACCATGACAAAAATATGCCCACATGTACTAGTAAGCATAAATAATATTGTTGAATTAATGTATCAATAGTTTATAAAATGGTATCTTCCCTTGGGTAGAAAAGAAGTAGGTGAGGTCATTACCCAGTCATTACTATTTGCAATCTCAACCTTTGATAAATATGCCTTATATATGATAGAAGACCATGTTTTGAAGTACCATTAAAGGAAAAAAAGATGTGGATATTTTAAACAACCTTATGACTAAGAAATGTAAAGTTCAAAGCCACCTTTCTTACATGCCATTTCAAGTATACGTAATAAAACAATGTTATCAAATGCTTGAGGAAAGGATGGTTTTAATATTGATTACGAGTCATTTCAAGTATCCTATTTCTATGGTTACAAAGAAAAGGAAACCTCTTTTATAATAAGTGGGCCTAGATACTTGAATTATGGAATTCCATGGTTTGGTCACGTGTAGTGTGTTTGTCTAGATTTCTCTACAAATTTTCATCCATCAACTTTGATGTTTTGTTTTGTTGTGAGTATGAAATTTGTGGGTGACTCTTTTTACCGTGGCTTTATACCTAGTTGGAGGGGGGGTTAATGATCAAAGACATGAACTAGGAAAACAAACTATATACTCAAAGCAATTGCTTACATTCGTGCACCATGTCACAGATGATGTTTTCATATCTAGAGATATGGTAGGTAGTGCTCAAATTTAGAGATGGTGAGTTGTGTGGATAAGGAGGGCATAGATTGAAGTTCAAAGACAAAGAAAAGATTTAGATGCTCCATTGGGCCCATTTGTTGAGAGACCATGCTCAACATCATGTGATTACATGTGCATAGCACTAACACATATAGAGTGCTATAAAGGAAAGGGTTAGATGCCCTAACCCTAACCCTAAATGGGTTTTGTCACTATTAAAGTAAAACTTTATCTCAATTGTATTTGTACCATAAGGAACGACCCTTTTGTGGATCTCATGTACAAAAATTGTACACCACATCCCATCTCTAACAAATACATTAAAAACATATTTTGGCAACTTAGAAAGTTAGCCATGAGTACAAAAGTCTTTTGGGGCACATAGTAAATGACACAAAATGTAAGTTGCATTTGCATAGAAAGTGAATGCCTTTATCGAAAAAGAAAAGCATGAAGAATGTGCCATTTCAAAATTTGGGGGTAGGCCTATTGCAACTTTTTGGTTAAAGTAGAATAGGATAGAAGCACTTAAAGCAAATTTGTGGAAAAACTTAATCAAAGTATAACCTAGCCTCCAAAGTGAGAGTTTTAAATGCTAACCAACACATGTTTTTGCACATGCGAGGAAGAAGACACATGTTTTTGCACATGCAACGAAGGCGACACATCACTGACCACTTAGAGAAAAACTCTATATAGTGCATGTACGCCTTGTGACATTATTGGTCTTGTACGTTGCCATGCCACCGTGCTATCTCGTAGGCACAATGACATGCAACACCCATTAATAAAAAGAAGTTGTACATGGGTTGCCACCGTTCTTTAATTGGACATGTGTCTCACGATATCCAAGCTCGAAGTTTTGCCCAAGATGCTTATCAAGTACCTCCATATTTTACATTGGGATGTGTAAAACTATACGTTCTCCAAGCTTTCCCACTATGTAAAATGAAATATGTTATGGATAATATTTGATGCAAATTTGACAAAGGGAATCCTCTTTATGCATTAGGTGATGTGTGAAACTACATATTCTCTAAGCTTTACCATGACATGAAATGATCTATGCTACGGATAACATTCAATGCAAAAAGCCAAAAAGAGAAGAGAATCCTTTTTAGTAGATGAGGAATCTATCTTTTAGCCAAGCAAAAACTAATCCTCTTTTAATTGATGGGATCCCATTCAAGCTTTGGTGAAAAAAAAGGGAAGTGCTCAAAATTTTGCCAAGGGACATGTGTCTCTCCTCCTTGTAATATAGAGGCTCAAAATTTTGCCCAACAATGCTTATCAAGCTTTCCCATGACGTGAAAAGATATATGTTATGGATAATATTCAATGCAAATTTGATTTAAAAAATCCTTGGTATGCATTAGGTGATGGATAAAACTACACATACATTCTCTATGACATGAAATGATATATCCTATGGATAACATTCAATGCAAAAAGGGAAAAAGACAACTGGTCCCATGCCCACCGGTCTAGGGCGGGGTGCCCCTCCATAAGACCACTGTGAGTGTGGGCTGGGTGTGTGAAAAATAAAACATTCAATGCAAAAAGGGAAAACGACAACCCTCTTTAGTAGATGAGGAATTACAAATCCTCTCTAATTGACATGATCCCATTCAAGATTTGGTGAAGAAAAGGGAAAAGTGAAGTGTATAATACATGTATTCCTTCTTACATTTCCTTTATTGGCACCATTTTAGCCACTGAATTACTAATCCTCGCTAATTGACGTGATCCCATTCAAGCTTTGGTGAAGAAAAGGGAAAAGTGAAGTGTAAAATACATCTATTCCTTCTTACATTTCCTTTATTGGCATCATTTTTTCATAAAGATATTGTATTTTTATGGGTCAATGAATTTATTTATTTAAGCATTGTTGCTATCATCATCTAGGTTCTTACTCTTGGTGTACTCCGCATGTCAAGGATTTGCAGCAATTCTTTGATTATTTTTGGATCGATGCCTCTAACCATGTAGGAGCCCACACACCCAATTTTCATGAGCAAAGGTCCCCTAAGAGAGGCCAAGCTTGCAAAGCCAAAAAAAGAACCTCTTTCGATTTTAAGACAAGGTTTTTAATATAATAGTAGACCCACATCTAGATTATGGAGTGGTGAAGCCTTTTTGGGCTAACTCCCCTTGTGTAATAGATGTACACTAGTTGGCAAAAATCCTTCTTTTGCCTCACGCGCATTGGGCATATGAGGTTCTAAGTACACCATTTTGCAAGGGGTGCCATGTATTATGGCAAGTAGTACTTGTGTGTTGTGGGGTCGGAGGCGACGATGTAGAAAACATGCTCTTAGACCAAGCTATTGCATTCATATGTGGAGGACCAAGGGTGTGAAGCGTGGGAAGCGGGATGTCTCATTGGCCATGATCGAAACAACAATGTGTCGGACATGGGGTCCGCAAAGGAATGGTAAGTCCAAGGAGGAAGGGTGATTAAGACTTGCTTTAGTTAGGATGCTTCGGATTATGGGCAAAACACGTAATTAAGGTGTGGATAAGAATGTTTTTACTGGATCGTCTTCTTCATTCTTCATCAAGATCCGGCATAGCCAGCAAAGCTTATCGCCTTCTAGCTACGCTCTCCTCCTCTTTATTCCTTTCCCAGTAGCTGACTCAGTTATTTCTCCTGCCTCAGCAGACCCTCGACAACGATCCCTACATCTTATCTCGAAAGCCAGCGGCCCCGCGAAAGAGGGGCATCCCTAAGGAATGGTTCCTTTGGCGTGTTAATGCGTCTGTCCGTGTTGAAGTCTTTGCGCAACGAGGGAGAAAGGAGACATATGTGCAATTTCCGTCAGTAAGGCTGCCAAAAGTTTTCGTGAATCTGAATATAGAAGATCGATCGCAATTCACGCATAGAGAAAAGAAAATCAAAGATACCGCGGGATCTTGTCGAGAACGGGCGGTGAGAAGAATTTTCAGGTGGATTTTCGACAGGAGAGCAAAACCGTGATACATTGCGCTTTCCGCGCGTCTTTGGATCTCTGTTGAGACGAACAGCGAATTCTGGATATTGTTAGACAACTTTTTACCTCGAGACGGTGATGTGCGACTGTCTGAGTTTCTTGACGGAACACCCTGTCATCCTCGAGGGGTGGACTGCGTGGAAACATGCTTTACTCCGCCTATTCAGTATTCGAGCATGGCCTCTCATCCTTCCTGGTGAGGAAGTCGAGCTCTTCAATGTTGCAAGGTTGGAGAGCCCGCGTTCGCCAGCGTTTGCCTCTTCTCCAAGTCGGCATGCCGGATCTCCTCTAAAGAATCGGAAGACAGCTTCCCGCTTATCGGCAAACGGCACGACCTGCACTGTGAAGACTAAGCAAGAAAAGAGCAAAGATCTGGGCGGAACCTGCAGCCGCAAACCTGCCAAATCGAGGAAGAAAGAAACCAAAAAATTAGAGGAGTCAAAGCTTAACGGTGCTCTACATGAAAGGTTTGCCGCCAATGGAGGAAACAATATCGCATCGCTGTTCACAAAGAAGGGTCTTAAAGGGATCAACCAAGATGCCATGCTTGTGTGGGAGGTATGCTCATAATAGAAGGAGAAGCAACCAATGAGTCTGGCAAATTTTCTCGTTTTGCCGTGTTGATCAGACGTGTGAGTATGAGAGCAAATGTCAGCACGCACCTTTGAAGCGAGATGATCTGATGAAACCCAAAAGTACTTTTTGAACTGGTGTAAACAACCTCGTGTGGTTGTCATGGGTTTAGAGATTGCATTTCTTGTTGCATTTTTCGGTGAATCCTTGTGAAGTCATTGCTGTGAATCTTTTGACGGTATCTTTCTTATTTCTTTGTTTATCATAGGGCTTTGCTTCTCGAGAGGACACAATCTTCTGCGGTGTTTTTGATGGTCATGGCCCACACGGGCATCTTGTTGCAAGGAACGTTCGAGACATACTACCCCTCAAGTTAGCATCTTGCTGGCAAGTTTTGCATCGTGCTGATGAAGGAGCCACCTTATCACCAGATGGTATGGAAAATGGTTCTGTCAATCAAACCGGAAATGGCTTTGTAGGAAGAGCTCCTGGAGATCCTCACTTGATTACCTCATGGAAAGAGTCTTTTCTGGACGCTTATAAGTTGATGGACAGAGAACTCCTAGTAGATGACAGTGTTGACTGCGTCTCGAGTGGGACTACCGCTGTTACTCTTGTGAAGCAGGTTTGCAGCCTGAATGTCTTTGCAATTAGGTGCCAATTTTCACTTCTCAGCCTTTTCTGAAAATTTTGATTTTTATCCAGGGCAATGATCTGATTGTTGGGAACGTTGGAGATTCACGAGCTGTTTTGGGAACAAGAGCTAATGATGACTCTCTATTAGCTTTACAGCTTACTGTTGATTTGAGGCCCAATTTACCTAGTACGTCTGGAATTCACTTCATATTGTGATATCGTCTGGAATTAATATTACGTTTCCTGTATGTATCCATCCATTACTTGTCTGAATGTGTGCTGCCTTGTGCAACTTTTCTTTCCCCTGATATTTTCGAGCAGAGGAGGCTGAGCGGATCAGGCGATGTAAAGGCCGTGTATTTGCATTGCGCGATGAACCTTCAGTGAAGAGAGTTTGGCTGCCACATCTTAATGCCCCTGGCTTAGCTATGGCAAGGGCACTGGGTGATTACTGTCTAAAGACATTTGGGGTGATATCGGTGCCTGAAGTCACCTATCGGCAGTTGACAGAGAAAGACGAATTCGTAGTCCTTGCAACAGATGGGGTGCTAAACCTATTCCTTATTGGTGCATTATAATTTGTTTCCCCCCCGTAGAAAAGCTGGACTGTAATAAACTTTTTCCAATTTGATAATGGAGGTTGTGTTGACTTGTTATAGACCTGAGCATCGTTTTTTGCTATTTTGCCTCCAGGTAT
This sequence comes from Dipteris shenzhenensis, assembly GCF_047967505.1. NCBI lineage: Eukaryota > Viridiplantae > Streptophyta > Polypodiopsida > Gleicheniales > Dipteridaceae > Dipteris > Dipteris shenzhenensis. Next base: position 59,782,831 of record NC_141597.1, on the reverse strand, counting down.
GGGATGTTTTGAGCAATGATCAAGTCGTTGAGATAGTAGCTTCAGCGCCTGTCAGGTCTGCTGCAGCAAAGGCAGTCGTAGACACTGCAGTGCATGTGTGGAGATCCAAGCATCCAACCTCAAAGGTGGATGATTGTGCCGTTGTCTGCTTGTTTTTGGATAATGTTACCATTGTATCCACTGATTTTGGCCCAAAGAAAGGTAAGGTTCTTTCCCAATGCAAAATTTCAGTTTTCTTATTTTCTGCACGACTCATATTCAGAACCTTACTTTTGGAAACCGAAAACGCCTATTTTTAAAGCCATACTTTTGTGTATATACACTGCACCATTCTGTGCATATGCAAGAACACAACAGGCTGCACCAGGCTGGCATTTTAAAATGTGCACATGCACACACACACACACGCGCATGCACACATGCACGTTTGTATCTAATATGATGCCAGATCCATGTTGTGTTTAGTATTCATTTATTGCAAATAGACAGTTTTTTTTTTTTGGGGGGGGGGGGGGGGTCATAAGATGTATTAGTTAAAACCTTTTGGGACAGTCCGGGTTTTTTGAAGTGTCGTTCCATTATTAATCAAGAGTAGAACAGGAAACTAAAAAGTACCTACGGACAAGGAAGGGTGGTTAGTGCTGGACAGAGTATCATGTGCCACAATGCTCATTTGTCAAGCCATCAGATGGGGAAGACAAAGTACATGCGAGGTTAGTCGGTGTATGCCATGGGCAACTGGAACACACTGATGACAGTGATTTTTGTTTCTAATCTTGGAGCTTGATCAGTTTGTGCATTGCAAAGGAGGGTTTCAGTGAGGTGGATTCACATATTCAATGACACACTGAGGTGAACAGCTCAATGAAAAGGTGTACCGACACCATATTCTTCCTCAAGGATTAACCTTGATCTCTACCAATTCCTTGATATAGAAAGAATATGAGTGCTAAAGAAAGCCTCCTTGATTTCAAAGAGATCTGCACCCTTGTACTTAACTCTATTCCTAAAATTAGCAGGGCCCTTTTCAATGTAATCACCAATTTTTTAATTTATATCATGTGCACCTTTTTTTAAGATTAATTTTTGAGCAGACCACCTCGAGTGCCTTGCTTTGCTTACGAGTCCTTACTTACGGACATTTAGCAGAGATTCTGATGATGATGTGACACAGTACTCTACGTTACAATACATCTTCAAGTGGGCTTCATCTTTCTGCTTAGGTTTTTGAGTACTTCAAATATGAGATGTGTAATGTATTTGCTATGGTTTTTCTGGCAGATCTTTCTAAAAATGAACAGAGTTGATATTCTTAAAAGGAAGCAGGCTTGTGCTTTAATATTGCAAACTTTGATGCAAAACTGATCCCTTGGTTGAGTACTGACATTTATTTTTGTTATTTCTTGGCAATGCGATTCTTGTGTTTCATAATTGAATGTTTTTCTGACTTTTCGACGTATGTTTTGGGTCTTTGTTAGTGGAAAGCTTGAACCCCTGCACAGCTGGATAGGGCATGGGGAAGAAGTAACGTTAAGCTGCTGACAAGTCATGGGCTATGGATCAATAGGAAGATGAGATTTAGTGACTCATCTCATTGTGACCTTGTAAGCCGTGGGCCCAAAACGTGTTTCATGTAATCGAAACAATAGGGGGTTCTGCAAGTCTTCGCAACATAAAATAATTATTCTGGAAACGAGGGATCAAACTCTACTTTGATGTCTTACCGGCAACATAAAATAATTATTCTGGAAACGAGGGATCAAACTCTACTTTGATGTCTTATCGTAGAGACACTCGTAGGATACAAATATCAAGAAATATTCCTGAAATGTGGAGAAACAATGCCAATGATCTCCTAACGAACCAATTGGCAGTAAAGAAAGGGGCCATGTTTCTAAGAGGTTCTAGAGTCTGGTGAAACCAGCACAGAATGCTAAGCATTGCTGTGCCTACTGAGTACTTTTACCTGTCCAGCTTTTGGTCTTGTTTCACACTCCTTTCATAGACGACGATGGTCCCCACACGCCCCCCTCTATGATGATGGTCCCCCCCCGCCCCCCTCTTCCCCCCCCCCCCCCTCTCTCTCTCGCGCGCGCTCTCTCTCTCTCTCTCCCCTTTTTCTCTTCATTTTGACCTATGTTTTTCTTTATCATTGACTACATTCAGCCTTACGAAGATATACACCATTTCCTCAAGGTTGGGTTTTGTGTATATCTAATTTAAGTGTGGTCTTGTAATTTCATATAGCTTCATACTTCAGTGGGGATGGCTTTGTAGCCGGTCATGCTCTTTTCTTGTAGTAGTTAGTATTAACTTGTAGGTGACTATAGTTTTACCCCCACCTTAACTACTGTGGAAAGCAAGGACCTCCATCATGGAACCATGACACAGAATGTCCTAATCCTGACGTAACTTAAATATGCTTGCCTTGAACAAAGGCTAAAGGACAAGGGAGCAGTATTTAATAGCAAAGCCCTGTAGTTCCCGCCTAGAAATGTCGGCCCACATGAAGGCTTAGGCCAATGTGTCAAATGGGAAGGGGAGGCCCTCCTTCAATAGGCTGATGCCTCTCATTGCTGACCTAGTATAGGTGTTCAGTCCGTCCCACCAGATTGCTGCTGAGGTGGTTGTCTGCCATGTGATTGCTGGTGCTGAACGCCCCCCCTGTAGTGATTGATCGTCCTAAGCTATGCAGATTGGTCATAGCAATTGTAGCGCATTCATGAAGGACACTTGGTGCCTAATACTTTGTTTATCTTGTTTGGCGACATGTGCAACAAGCCAAGCCCATAACCTTATGAGCTATTACTTTGCAATTGTCCTTGCTTTTGGTTGGCCTTGGGTGGAATGCTATCCATTGGGGTACTATTGCTAGCATATTGAATATTGGCATGTGCTTGTTTTGTTGTGGAATTGTTGAAAATGTTTGGGCTACAAATGGCAGAGTATTGACATCGCATTCGCGGCTATTTTGTTGCACAAATATGCTAAATTTGAGGAATGGACTTCAAGTTCAAATGAAAGTAGGCCCTTACTATCTTAGGGAAACACTACTATAGTTTCACAACAAACAGTAAACATGGTGTTAGAGTGTTGTTCTCCTTGTGTAGTGTGAGTTCTTGCACTTTTCAACATGGTATTAGAGCTTGTAGTTTATGTTGGAGTGGATGTGAGGTAGAGAGTGCTCTCCTCTTCCATTGAGATTGAATGTGGTGTAATGAAGCCCAAGTGCCATGATTATTTAAAGCATATGATCACTATAGATGACAAACAGAAGGACCTTTTGTTGAGTCTTAATAAATTATGAACATTTGTTGATATATGAGTATAAAACCATAAATGGACTTGAGCAAAAAAATCATAATCTTAGGGCAACCTAATAGGCTTTCCTATACCTGGTATTATGTTCAAGCTCATAATAGTAGTGGTATATAGTTTCTAAGGAACACATGATCTTCTCTTTTGTCATTTGTTTGTGTGAGTATGCCATCTATTCAATCAGGTGTTAAAATTAATGGTTGAGCTTGGAGTGGAGACAAAGAAAGACAATGTGAATGCTCTTTCATTCCACCGAGAGTGAATGTGAGGGAGCTTGCTCCCATTTTACTCGGATCTTGTTTGTTGTGCCAAAGAGTATCTAGCACGTGAAAGAGGATAGCATGACACCTTTTCCCCTTTCTAACTCTAATGGTCCAATGCTTTGCGGAGTATGTGAGGGGAGAGAGAGAGAGAGAGAGAGAATCTCCTTCATTCAATATTTGTGCCAAGTTGCACTTGGATCTTGTTTCATTGTGTGCACAACATGGGCTTTGTGAGAACACATAGTTGTGGAAGCTGCAAGTAAAGCATCCCTCAAGCAAGCTTGAAGGATGCGTAACATCCACAAGTGTAGCAAAGCTTTGGTAGAGAGGAGCTTGTGCATAAATTGGAGGGTAGCATAAAGTAGTAGCTTAACCAAGCATAAATAGGTGCAACTAGTAAGGGTGAAACAAGCTTAACAAGGAGGCAATACACTAAGCAAGCTCTACCATCATCAAAGCCAAAGGAAACTCTACAAGTTAGCAAAAGAGGCAAAGCACATAAGGCTCTTAGAGCCAATGCGCATTCTTTTAGTAGTGTGGCAAATAAAAGGTTTAAAGGATAGCAAGCATGAAAGTCATCATGTAGAGATGTCATGTAGAGAGCAATTATACAAGTATCCCAAGCTACTGCAAGTGGGTATAGCAAGGATTCCATAAGCAAATCACATACAGAGCCAACTCCAAAAGGAGCTTACGGTGTGGCATACACTAGCCAAGCTCATGCAAGGCAACTTAAGCAAACATGGAACAGTGCTGAGAAAAACAAATGGTAGGTTTCGTTGAATACATATAGCAAGGAGCATAAGATCCAATGGAATAGTGCTAAGAAAAAGCAAATGGTAAAGTTCCTAGATGTGTTAACAAAGTTGCTCATCATGGAAGAGATGACAAGCGATCAAACTAGAGCACCATGTATTGATTGAGCCTGTCAAAGCCATAACATGTAAATTGAGCAAATGCCAAGGGAAAGTGTTGCACATAGTAGCCATCTTGAAGCTATAGGCTAAGCCTTAGCTTACAACAACAAGGAATCAAGTAGTGTAGCTCCTTTAGATGGTGCAAGAAATAGTGGCAACAACCTCATTTAGGGGATCTTCACTTTAAGGCCATATAGCTACTTAAAAAACAAAACATGGTCCACTAGTAAAGCAATGGTATTTGTGCAAAGGATGCCTATATGTTAAGCAACAATGTGAACTATTGCCTAAGAACCGGTCACACAAGAAAAATATCCTTTGGCGTCAATGCATGGAAAGTTATATTATTTGAAGGTAGCAATACTTTTTCACTTTTATAAATGACACAACAAGAAAGTATTTGTTTAGTTCATAAAGAAGAGATTGCTCAAATAGTGAAGATCATGGTAGAAACTTATTCACATTGTTGAATTAAATGCTTGTGATTAGCAATGGAGGAGGATATTCCCTAATCTTAAAAATTCCATTACATGAGTCTCAAGCCTTTTTTAGTGTTGAGGGTCCCATGTCATGGACCTCAATCCTCTTCAATTCCTTAAAGAGGCAATTGACATGCACATATACTCCCTAGTAGAATGGAGTAGCAAAAAGGAAATATAGAGTCGTTGTACAACCAACACAGAATATGTTGGGCGAAAATAAAATTCCAAGGCCATCTTGGGAAAAATCATTTTGAAGAAACATTTGTCCTACTATTATTTTGCAAAATGTGACACCATAAGATGCATTCATAGGAATGAAAACCTCAACTGATCATTTGAGAGTATTTGGCTCTCTAGGTTATGCACATATTCTTGACGATGAACTCCAAAAAAGACTTGACATGTAAATGTGTCTTCGTAGGATATTCAAAGGAATCCAAAGCATTCAAATTGTATGATACAAGTAAGTGAAGTTCGAGACTCTCAAGAGATGATATCATTGATGAAACCTCATCATACTTTGATAGCCTATCGACCTACTACTTTTGTTTTTTATGTCCAATTTTATTTTCATGTACTACAAGCCTTCTTGAATGTGTTATGCATTGGTTTCTCTTAGGTTGCATAGGAGATTATGATAACATGCTTGATGACATCTTTTACACCATTTTGCAACCAATTTATAAATGTTTCATGTTCAAATCAAAATTACGCCTAGTCTTGAGAGATACTTTCTTGGACTTTATCCTAAGATAGGGTTCCCTACCTCAAAATATCCCTAGCACTTAAGAACATATTAGTTGGTTTGAACCATGCATATCTTTAGGATATTATCTCCCAAATATGACATAACTCAAGTCTTGACATTAGGACGCTGTTCTTGGCCATGTTACAAGCAAGAGTCCAATAGTTATAATTTTGTTGGCTTGGATTTCCATCCTAATCATATTCAAACTTCATCCCTCTTGATGCATCAAAATTGATTGTTTCCTTGGAGCATTGAAAATAAAGGTATTCACCTCTGTTTGCCAAAGCTCAAAGGGAAAACCAATGATAGTTTAAAAATAATGTCAAGGACACATATCCTGAATGTGTGTGTGCATGCATGTGCACACATTCACATGCACACATGCATATGCACGTGTGTATGTGTGTGTGTGATGCTAATAGTAAAAATACTAATGTAATTATGTATATTTGCAACATATGTAATATGAAGTGGCATGTATAATATAGACTACATGGGCTACGAACCCATGTTTGAGGTTGAAAGCTTACTCATGTGGCAGCCCCTCCATGTCGAAGGCCCCATGTGTGCATAGTGTGGATGAGAATAGTTCATGCACATGATAGTTTTACAAGAGGAAAGTAGAATGAGGTGGCAAGCATCTTTGTGCCGACCCTTTGCTTGTCCTTTGACATAGGCGTTAGTGTGCATTTTAACATAGAGGAAGGATCCAAGGAGGCAAATCATCCACTCTTGACCTAGGAGATAGGATCTTGATTTATGTAGAAAATGGGGCTAATGGTTGTCGCACCCCCTTGAGAGATACTAGGCAAAGACGCCAACATGGAAGATGCCCCCCCGCTGCCCACCCTTCTGCACATTTGCACATAGTATGATAAGAAATGAATGAAAATTTGGCTATTAAATGGGGGCCTCTTTCTTGATACAAAAATTCTCATACATTCTCACATCTATAGTCTTCCACATAGCCTCCTTGTACACAACATATTCAATGCAAAAATTCCTCCTACTCTATCAAAAAAGGAGACCTCTCTTACACATACAACCTCCCCTCTTGCCCCTCATTTCCCTTGTACATATCTTCATAGTCTTCCACATAACGTCCTTGTACATCTCGGTCTTAATGCAGTAATTCCTCTTACTTTATTCCATAAGGAGATCTCTCTTCCACACACACCCTCCCCTCTTGCCTCTCATTTCCCTTGTATACATCCTCATAGTCTTCCATATATCCTCCTTGTACATATCGGTCTTAATGCAATACCATAAGGAGACCTCTCTTCCATACACACCCTCCCCTCTTACCCCTCATTCCCTTCCCATGATGTCTCTCTTTTCTCTTCTATACCTCCCCATTGATTTATAGTTCCCATCTTCTCCTTACTCCCTTACTCCTTGTAATCATACCTCCACTCTTCCTAAGCATCTACCCATGATCGCTCCATCAATATTTTGTTCTTTCCATCATTGTGTTGCTCGTAAACAAGCTATAGTGTGCGCTAGATCCACCAAGGCCTTTCTACTCAAAAAACAAAGAAGAAGGGGATGGTACATGAGATATCTTCCATTTATGAAGTTACGAATTGACATCTGCACACAATAGATTTAAATGGTCATAGATAATTATAGAGTAAAGGGTGCTTGTGTTGATGGAGGAGGTTCTTGTAACATAGTGGTGCCTCACATTATGAAAAGACTTAATCTCTCATGCACAAGGAAATAGGCTACTTGCATTAAGGGAGTGGATGGTTTGAAGCTATCCACCCTCCTTGGAGCAATTGAGCACCTTCCCATAAAAGTGAATGGTATCACCACATCCCTAAATTTCTTTGTAGTTGGTATCAAAGATACAAGGAGAGGTTATCTAGTGATCATGGACCTTTCTTGGCTTAGGACAATTGATGCAATCACTTACTGGAGGACATGTTACGTATCCTTTGATCACTCCAAAGCGAAAATGCATGTGATACCTAGGGCAATTAGAGATTGAAAACAATGAAGGTATGCCTTCCTCTCCACAATTGCATCCACAAAAATATTTGAAGGCATGAGACATAAGAGGCAGATGTGTATATTATGGAAGTATCACCAACTTTGGATCAAGAGGAGATGGTGATAGCTCCCCCCGAACAACTTGATTCCATGCTTTCAAAACATCTCTCTCCAATTGAAAAGGTTGAATTTCAAGAAATGTTCAATAATTTCCTTAGCTTTTTTCTACTAGTTACCATCCCTTGAGAGAGGTAACTATAATTGAGAATAAGATCAATCTATTGACTTTGTGCTTGATTCGTGAACTTGAACATACTCATTACTTGTGTCTAAGCTTGGCTCATCCTGCCAACTTAGTTCACATATCGATGCATGGCTCATAAGCTGTGTGATCCTCTGGCACTTGCCATAAGTTTCCAAGTCGGTTTTGGATGTAATATTATTTCCTAGCTTTAGCAACACACACACACACACACACACACACACACACACACACACACACACACACACACACACACACACACACACACGCGCGCGCGCGCGCGCATGCACGCATGCATGCACGCATGAACGCACACATAACATAACACTTCTCTATAGTTATTAATGCCTTTAATCCTTACATTAGTCCTTATATTTCACCACTGTAAATCCCTTTAAGTCCATATATTTCACCACATTAATCCCTTTAATTTGTTCTTTGTTATTTAATTGCCCTTATATTTGTTTTGACTCTTTATATATGTACTCTCTTTCTAAAATAATGTAATTTCTTCCTTTTTGTTTTATCACTTTTTCCTTTGATATTAACTTATACACATACTTGTGTTTGGGTATAATTATATATATATATATATATTTACTCATTTTTAAATATTCCTAACCCCCTTTTTTCCCTCTTCATTTTATTTTTCCTTATTGGCTAATCATGGATTATTTTTTCATGTTAAACTTTTATATTGGCATCAAAAGTTTATATGACCCAATAAAAATAGAAATTTGAAACATTTGCCAAGATTTGAAGTTAAAAGTTTTGCCAAGATTTAATATTTTACTTACAAATTGAAAAGAAAATATATAATATTATATGATATTTTGTCAATATTGTGAAACTAAAAAAATTAGCTTCATAAACTTTTGCTGAGACTTAATTTCATTTATAGCAAATTTTTAATAAAAAATATTTTATCTAAGGATTTGTTGTATATTTATTTACAACATAAAAGGAAAAAACATTAAATAAGCATTACGAGCCCATCAAATACCTAGAGTGCTCTTAGTTTTTTCTTCATTCTTTCTCTTTTTTTATTATAAAAATTTCACTTTCTTTAAGATATTTAAAAAATAATAATTGGTTCCTTCGAAGAAGGTTGGGGACTACCCTCCTTATTTAACTCATGTAGCTCAGTTAGCTCATGAAGGTCCCCTCATTGTATCTCATTACACCTCATCTCATCTCATGGTGCCTTGGGGTGTGTGTGGTGACAAAATATGAAGAGGGGAGAGGAGAAGAGTGGAGATGAGGAGAGAGGGCACAGCTAGAGAGTACACCACAAATGACTAACTGTACACTAGATTTAGTTGAAAAAATAGAATATATACAAACCCTTTTAGGGTTAGGGTTAGGGGATCTAACCCTTTCCTTTATAGCACTCTATAAGGTTAGTGCTATGCACATATGATCACGTGATGGTGCTATGCACACATGATCAGATGATGTTGAGCATGAACTCTCAACACCTTCCTTCAAGATCAACATCATCAAGTAGGCCTTCCCTCAAGATGATGATTCTGGGGAATCGAAGAAGGATTGATCATTCCATCACACCCCTTTAAAGGGAATGTCCTTCCTTTGCGTCAAACCAAGAGCTAGTCGGTGTTTCTCGAATAGCTCTTTACCGAGTGGTTTGGTAAAGATGCCAAGTATTGTTCTTATACAAAGCATCCATTTCTTCATTCATAGCAGTTTGCCATTCTGGCTTGTCTACTGCGTCTTTGAAGTACATTGGCTCTTCTATAGCCATGATGGTAGTCATAAGAGCATAGTTGATGGTTTCCACCTGAATTGCTTTGCTTTTTGAGCATATGTCAATCTGGCTAGTGGTCTGCTTTCCCTAGTAGACCATCTGAGCTGCTGTGGCGCTGCTTGGGGTGTTGCTGGCAATTCTTGCTCTTCTTCATCAACCTATTCTGTAGATGACTGTGAAGTCGATGCTTCTATCTCCTGTGTAGGTGAGGTTTTCCATTCTGATTCCTCATCAAAGATTACATCTCTGAAGATAATGACTTTGCGATTGATGGGATCATACAATTTGTATGCTTTGCTTTCTTCACTGTAGCCAACCATGATGCATTTGCGTGACTTCACATCCAATTTCCTGCGATGATCATCATGTATGTGGGCATATGCTATGCAACCAAATATGCGGAGATGCCCAATGCGTGGCTTGTGTCCAATGAATGCTTCATAAGGAGTCATACCCTGTATCGGTTCGGTAGGAAGCCGATTAAGCAAGTAGTTAGCTATAGCTATTGCTTTTGCCCAATACTGATTCGGAAGATGTTTTTCACTAAGCATTGCTCTAGCACTGTCTGCTAAAGTCCCATTCTTCCTTTCAGCTATTGCATTCTGTTGAGGAGTATCTGCACATGTGAATTGTCTTCGAATGCCGTGATTTTTGCAAAAGTTCATGAACGCTGAAGACATGTATTCACCTCATCTGTCTGATCTCATGACCTTAATCTTTCTGCCTGTCTGGTTTTCTACCATGGCTTTGAATTCTTGAAATCTGGAAAACACTTCAGATTTCTCTTTCAGAAAGTAGACCCAACAATATCTGCTATAGTCGTCGATGAAGGTCAAGTAATAAAGTGAACCATTGATGCTGTGGGTCTGGGCATAACCCCATACATCTGTATGTATCAAATCAAGAATACCTCATGCACGAGAGGTACTTTTGACGAAGTTGGTTCACTTTTGTTTGCTGAAACAGCATGCTTCGCAAACTTTTCTAAGAAACTGTAGCTTCAGAATCCCAATCGCCATATTCTGATTCCTGAGATCTAATAAGTACTTGAAATTGACATGACCATATCTCTTGTGCCATTTTATAGATAGTGGCATCTGTTGCATTTGACTTGACATGGCATGCTTATCTGGTACTATAGCTAGCATTCTGTATAAGCGTCCTTCCTTGACACCTTTTGCTACTAGCTGACATCTTTTGGATTTGTCTCTGATAATGCATTCATCACCGTCGAATATGACTTTGTAGTTGTATTTTGTCATTTGACCCCCTAGCGTCTTTATTCCATCCAGGAGCTGAGAGGGGGTGTTAGAGGCCGACATCTCCTGATGTCACCTAGAGAGTGAGGGCCTTGCTTACGGATATGAATGAACCTGACATGACAACTTCGTAAAGTAAGGCTTATGAAGTAATGGAAGGATCCTCATGCAATACTATGTGTGTACAATAATGTGTGCATGGAATTTGGAAAAACCTTTCTTTCAAATCAAAATGAAGGTATCACGGCTTAGATTGGGAGGAGATGAGGAGTAATAGAAAACCAACATGAAGAGAATTCCCATCCGCATAGTGCACTATCAATAAATAAAGAGATCAAGAGACTTTTTTTCACTTGCATTCCACTGAACAGTTGCAGGGCTGCCTTGCCATGCCCATTCTGAGCACAACTAGCACTTATGTCACTTTAGGAGACCACATTCCACTATGACATCTCTAAGAACACTGCCCTTGCATCATTTAGGTTCACACACTTGCAATACATATGGACAAGGCCATTCCCCACAATAACATCTGACCCCCATCCATTGCCAGCAACAGTAGCATGGGTCACACGACCCTCTTTTAGGGATGTCATACAAGCACAAGCATCCACAATGCAGATGAAGGTGATCTTGTTTGGCATGAGACCTTCAACCTACATTTGGCCAAATAGTTGCAGAGATTCTTTGCCATGCCCTTTATGGGCACACACAGCAATCATGGCACTCCAAGAGATCATATCTCGCTGTTGCATGGATACACTGATGCTGATTGGGCTGGTAGTATTTCTGATAGATGATCTACCAGTGGATATGTGTTCTCTTTTGGGAGTGCTGCAATCACTTAGAGTAGCAAGAAACAGCCTATAGTTGCCTTGTCGAGCACATAGGCTGAGTACAGGGGTGCAACAATGGCTACATGTGAGGTAGCTTGGTTGCATAAGCTACTTTATGATATGCATCAGTCTACAGATGGGCCAATTGTCATTTATTGTGACAACATGAGCAGTATACACTTGGCAAATAACCTAGTCTATCATGCTAGAACAAAGCACATTGAGGTGCATTATCACTATGTGCAGAAGAAGGTTTTACTAGGTCTTATTGATCTAGTTTATGTCAACATAGAGGATCAGGTGGTTGACATATTTACAAAGACATTGGGTGCAGAGAAGCTGCGCAAGTTCAGAGACCTGCTTGGTGTGTAGGAATTGGGATTGAGCTCGAGGGGGAGTGTTGAGATATCGAGCTCCACTCATGATATGCCAGGGTGACCGTTGTGCATTTATGTCACCGACTTGCTAGCCGCAGATGCAGTTGGTACACCACCCATGAATAATAGTTGGATGACAGCTATCTTTATGTACTCTAGTTCATGGCTCAGTTAGTATGCCACCTTAGTTAGCTGAGTTTGGTTTGAGACCCACATATAGGATTCATCTATTCCTTTGTACGTAGAGTTCTTTTGGCTTTCACAACTAAGAAGAGGAAAACTATTTTCAGCCTCCACCTTTGTGTGTATTCCCCCATTGTATATGTAAGAAAGCCGCAAGTGAGACTCCTTCCTTCTCTCCCACTCTCTTCACATACGAGACGTGCACTCCTCACTCACAGATTTTCTTGATGGTCCAGATCTCAATGCATAAGTTTTAGTTCCCTTGAATATATATCACAACCAGCAAAGATGAGTTATATATTGCTCATGTCCATCATAGATATGCCAAGGATATCAATACCAAAAAGTTTTAGAATTACCTCTTGTAGTTGATTTCTTTCGCCTTAGTGCCATCTTGTTAGGATGAAAATGCTCACTACTATGAAACATGTATATACAAAATGTTTCAAATCCTTAAGATAGTAGAATATAAAATGCATAAGCATATATAAATGATTCAAACCCTTAAGATAGTGAAAATTTTAACCCTTAAGACAATTGAGATACATATCAATTTCTTGAAAGAAGTCCTCGATACTAGTCTCTTTAAATGAATGCTAATCCTAATTCAATAATAGGACTAGAGACTAATGGAGATGACCTATGAAAGCTTCGAATATATTTCGAACCATGGATCTTGCCAACATAACCACATGGCTCTAAGATAGCATTTCATCGTCTATACTAAGAAATTTGGTGCTCCAATAGATTTTTTAGATCTCTTTTACCCCATAGCCTTCTCTGATATGTGAGTAGGCTGTACATCTTAGGAGTACACACTGTCCATTTTCTATCTCCCGTGTGGGGCAAATTTTCATATGAAACCCCCCCTTTCTCTGGCATCCTTGGCTTCCCTTGGGAGACATTTTCACGATGGTAGCCCATATATGGTGAACATAGTTGGTAAAGGTAAAATATGCCTCCAAGCTAATAAGCTAAGAGAGCACATAATCCAATGCACGCTCCTTCTCCCTTAATACAAGAAGGAATCGCATTGTGAAGACACTAGGACTCCTAAATCTGTTGCATTAAGAGATCCTATTACTGCATAGTCTGTGTCTACTGGCAAAATATGCCTCCCACCTAGAGCACATAATGTGATGCATGTTCCTTCTCCCTGAATACAAGAAAGGCATCCCATTTTGAAGACTATGGGACTTCTAAATATAACATACAACAGCAAATAAATAATGACAATCTTTTGAAAGAATAGAAATCACAATCTTAAGCAGAGAAATACCAAGCATTGAGATAGACAAGAGTCACATGCACGACACCCAAAGAGAATTAGAATAGCACAAATCACTCACATTGCATGCATATGCAATAAATGCCTCTCGATCTATAAAAACTCAAAGGAAAAAAATGATAATAGAAATCTCAACATAATTGGAGCTTCTTCCAGAGAAAGCTTGAAAGACAAAAAGCATCATGCGCTATCTTCTAGCTCTATCATGTGCTTCTTATCTTTTTCCAACTCAAAACACTTGGTACTCTTTTCAGTCACCACAAAACTGCTGCGAAGTAGTAGCGCCTTCAAAATGGGAATAGCCTCACTCGTGCCAATCTCACCATTGGCATCCCTCAATAGTATTGGCCTTCTCGCCACCACAATGAGTACATTCCATTTCTTGACATGAAACCAAGGATGCCAGAGAAAGGGAATGTCTCAATTTCAGTTTCTGCGATTTCTGGCATCTATGAGACCAAACAAAGGGGGGGGGACAGCAGCCCCCCAGAGTCTGCGCTAGACTCTAGGGGGCTGCTGAGCCCCCCCCTTTTTTTTCATATGACTTGCTGAGAGAACTAACAGCGCGGATAGATTAACTACTATTAGCGATGATCCAGACTATCCATTTGGCTAGTATGGGTTGTAGTGCATCTGTCATTGCCTACAAGCTAGCCAAAGATTTGCTAAAGATTTGTCCAAATCAGTATGCTCTAGTGGTCAGTACTTTACCATTCTATCTTCTTGTCATTTGCGTACAGGTTCAAAGTCTCGGCCAAATGTCAGGTAGCCAATGTTGAAGAACCATGCCTAGTGAAACACACAAGGCCAGAATTCAGCCAACATGGCCTCACTTTGTGGCGCATCCATAGAGGTGGGACAAGTTCAGAATTTATGGCAATGGATAGCAACCTACAGTTCATGAAGGCCAGTCGAATAGAGAAGAAGCATTTTGGCAGAAGCATTTTGAAGTAAGTATCAATTCCTACATTGTATTAGGACTCATGCGGTAGCAAACGACAAGGCTTACAGTTGCGCCTTCCAGGGGGAGGATGAAGATCATGGCTTTGTAGTCGTGGCTTTCGAGTAAATCCCCTAATAGATCACATGATAATGCGATCTCTGGCATCTATGAAACTAAAAAAAGGGGGGGGGATCAGCTGTGTGAGTGCTAAGGAGGAGGAGGTGGAAACGTGGAAGGAGGGAGGAGAGAGCCAAGAGAGGGGGCGAAGGAGGGAGGAGAGAGGGAGGAGAGAGCCAAGAGAGGGGGCGAAGGATAAGGTGGTATTTGGTGGGGTTGGGCAATTGCGAAACGCAGGTGCGGAGCGGTGTGGTATTCGTTGCTGTCGGGGAAATTAGATTTTTGATATGGAAGATCTTGCAAAACTGCTTGCCTCTGAGAGATAAGCTTTCTCAATGGCTCAAGGGCAGTGGTTCTATTTGTGATTTGGTTTGTTAATAACTAGTTGGTGTTTCATGGTAGTATGCTGAAGGATAATTCCGTTGAGTTGATCAAAGCTTTTTATAGATTGTCAGATTGTGGCGGCAAGGCATAATCCACGTTCCTATAATAGCATGTTGCTTTTATGACTTAAGATTGTGGCATCCTGGCATAATCCAAGTTTCTGAAAGAATCTCGACCGCCACCTTTCTCACCATCATTCCACCTTTGCAGGATTGTAATGACGGTCACATGGCTAGATCTGATTGTTTCAATATTTGTACTCTACTTTCTCGTGACCACATACCTCGCATCCTCATACTACTCTCTTGTCCTTTTCTCTTCATTCTCTCCCACCATTACACTTTCTAAGTCTCTTTGGTTGCCTTCTAGCTTTGCATCACATTGCATTTCTCTCTTTCTCTTCATTCTCTCCCACCATTACTTTCTAAGTCTCTTTGGTTGCCTTCTAGCTTTGCATCACATTGCATCACATTGCATTGCCATGTTGGATCCCTCTGCTCTCAAGATTGTCTATATTCTCTGAGCTCCACTAATAACCAGTTTGACTGAAGCTCGGGGGGGTCACTATGTATAAACCCTCTATATCACGTGCATTCAAGGCCTATATTTAAAGTCCCTTATCTGTAAAAAATTTCATTAATAAAATGTACCCTTTTCTATACAAATCTGTAAATTTTTTCCAAAACTATTTTAAATAGTCCCTTATGTATATTTATTTTTGTAAATTTTAGAAATAAAAAAAATCCTTCTGTTGAACTCACGTGATAGGGTTACATATGATGAGTGACCCCCCCCAAGGACTGAAGCAAGGCTTAACATATATCTGTCTTTGGTACCTTTTGTTGTGTCATCCATAATGGCTATAGAAGAGGCTTCTATTGAATGGCTTATTGAAGGAACGAATCTATCACACTCTATCCCGCTCAAGAATGGAAGAAGGATTGTTAGTGCACATTTCCTTCAAAGCCTTCTTCCCCATACGCACAAGCTCATTTTCCTTAAGGTAGTAATTGAAGGTGAAGCAACAATGAAGGTAAAGGTTTCATCTGAGTGGGATATTGATGGTCAAGAGCATTACATACTGGATGCCTCCTTGACAAAAAGGTATGCTCCCATCCACAATACAATCATGGCAGCAAGTACTATTAGTGATCTTGAAGAGCCTCGTTCATTGCGTTGTGCTGCTAGTAGAGTTTACTTCGAAGAGTTTGGCAAAGAAGGAAAGAAAACCTCTCAACCATCTCATTATATGGATCTTGAAGAGTTAAGTCCCATTGAGAAGCCTGGTATGTACCACAATTCTTATAAGTTGAGGACTGATATTGACATTGAGATGATGTAGACTTCACACATTGACGTTGAAGGCTCAAATGAGGACTAGTCAAGAGATGAATGTCAGATTAGCAAAAGCATCATACCTTGGATCATGGAGAACAAGCAAGCCAATATACTCAAAACGCAGATTGCAAATATAAAGCAAAGGAAGCAAATCATTGAATTACCAAGGGTATACAATGGAAGTATGCTATTGGAATTTCCTCCAACTTTTGGAAACATCAATGGCATGAATGGCATGGAGCAAAAATTTGATGGCCACATATGGACCAAACCATCAACCACAAACATGGCTATCTCATGTACAGTAAGGCTTAGCTACTGTGTTGGCTCATTAGAATGCCATAGGATTACTTGCCCTTATTTTGCAAACAATAAGAAGTTTAACACATCCTTCTTTAGAGGCTACCTACAAAAGAAGATTGCTCTTGGACTCTTGACTGAAGAGGAGAGGAATAAGACTGTTTGTCACTATTGTCGTAAGCTTGCTTATTACATTAATACTTGTAATTGCATGGTATATTATGTAATTCCATTTGATGAAACAATGACTAGATTGATGGTCCATGTTGGTGACATCAGCACCCCGTGCAGCCAAGAACATCTAAGGCAATGATAGAGAAAACAAAGAAGCTTGTTGCAGAGGTTCTGGCATGCAAACATATCTATTACATCGTCATCCGTGTATTGGGATTGGATCCAAATCAACACATGCTTATTCATTAACCAACCCTTTCCACTATTGATGTTTCATCTGTCCTTAGTCGAAATCCATAGACCTGAATGCAAAATATAAACTTGCTTGGTGTTATGATAGCCCACTTTTTGATGTGACACTATTTTTGCATCGACATGCAATACATATTGCTCAAAATTTGTTGTGTTGAGTCAACACAATGTTCTTAATGCAGAACATTTTACTAATTTCTTTGGCCTTTTCAAATAATAGAACTACATGAAAATTGGCATACGCTTACTTGAAGTTTCATTAAACCTTTGTTGCCTTAGCAATAATCCATAGACTTGAATGCATAATACATATTTGCTGGTATTGTGATGGCTTATTTTTATATATGATATCATTTGATACTGACTTGCAATATAAATTACTTGGATTAATAGCTTTGTCCTTTTAGTTCCATAGAATTGCTAATTGCTTTGGTGTTTCTTAGGATAAATCCATAGATACAAGTTAAGTAATTACTTTGTTATTTTTTGATTAGTAGGCCTTTTCTTATGGGACTCTAAAAAAGCTCGCAAACTTTGATAAATTTCAAAAAAAGCTCACATTAAAAAGCTCACAATAAAATTTTCCCCATTACAACATTGAGCTAGCTACACCATTTGTTAATTTGAGTCCTTCTGATAGATTTCCCATTTGCTTGTGGGTGGTAGGTGGTTGACAATTTATTAAGAAGGAATGAAGATGTGTTTATGCAAGATCAAGTCGGTCTGAATTCAAATAGGAACTCCCCACATTACAAGCTACACTACTCACATGCATATTTGAATTGCAATAAGAACAATGGATGCCAAATAGAATTAAAAGCTATAGCTCCTAGTTTTTCCCTTCTACAAGGATTGACTCATTGCTTTGCATTGAGCTATTGCTTGACAAATCTTTTCTTACTACTTACTATCATATCGCTTCTAAAATTTATTCAAGATTTATGTTTGCAAATTGATTCTAAATGGATTGTTCAAGACAACAATGTAGGCCATTCAATTTGTACGTAGAGTAAAACCATCAATTATAATCACATAGAACAACATGAATGATTTTGGAAAGGTGGCCACCTAGTTGCAATTATCTCTTAGCAAAACAAATCCCAACGGCTTAAATAGATTGGTCGTCTTCTCAATGAATTACACACAGTAAAGGCAAACAAAATCTAGAATGGGCTTGATCTTTTAAAGAGAACCAATGCGCCTTTATAATATTCTTTCTTTACCCATGAACTCCACTAGCTGTTTTTGTGCCCATGACCATAGAAAGTAATAGCACTACAACAAGATGTTGTGGTCCACCTTTGAAATGGCTTCAATACTTACACACTAAGATTGAAGGAGAGATTCCATTTTGCAACCCACATTGGTGCCCACAAATAAAATACTTGCTTCTGGATTGACTAAATGAAATCCTCCTAGCCACAAATCGAGAATAGTCTCTCTCTCTCTCTATATATATATATATATATCATGGCATCAGAACCTCCTTTCATGGTGCCAAGCTCTAGGTAGCATTGCATTTTGTCTCTGTCTAGAGCAATGCTACTTAGACTCAACACAATGAAAGGAGACTCTAATACCATGATAGAATATATATATATATGTATGGATAGAGAGAGAGAGAGAGATGTGGAACACGCATGAGAGAAGGATGTCACTGAAAGAAACACAAAGTGTATTGATCACTAAGAGGATACAACTCACAAATTAATGTACAAGATTTTAAAGAGACAAATGGAAGAGTTGACTTGTCCTATGCTAAGCACTACACCTCGAAGTGTCTCACATGCACAGAGGTGGTTACAAGTAATTTCATTGTCTACATAAGTTAGAGGCCTAGCACAAATCTAAAACATTAGACAACCCACTCTACTTAGGTACACATAGGCCCAATGAAATTTGATGTTAGATGATCCATTTCTCAACATAACCAACTACCATATAGACTCTTTTCAAGATTTTTTCTTTGTGTTTTTGTTTCATGCTAAATGCATGTGATATTCATGATAAATACTACTTTAACAAGAAATGCCTGTGAGATTAATGTTAAATGCCACCTTAGCTCTCAAATTAGGTAGTTGGTAATGATAACATCTTACCCATAGCCATCAAATTTTCCTAATCTTTAGGCCTACTTCTTGCCAGTTGATTCATAATGTATGGTGGATGGAATACCCCTTATGCTCTTGCTTTGTGTAGTAGTTTCTAGCCTTATTCGGCTTTACCTCCATCTTGTATGCATTAATACATTTTCTATACATAGTCTAGGCTCCTTCATAAACTTCTATGTATGCATGTGTCTACCAACTTTTCCTCTAATGGAAAAGGCATGTATGTGCTACCAATTTACATGGATTCATGGTAGATGAGGCCAAGGCCAATTAGAATGCACGTGAGGACTACGTTCAATACTAGTGTTACAAAAAATATGATGGTGGGATGAGTTGGTACCCTAAGCAGCTTCTAGAATAGAACTTGGCTTGTCATTTCTTTCTCTTTGATTTTGTAGGTGGTATGGTCATTAGCTCTTAGATAGTGAAACTCACAAAAAATAAAAAAAGTATCATAAAACAAAGAATATAAGATAATTACTTAAAGTTAACCTTACCTTGGATCACATACATGACATGCCATTATATTCCAACCAATGAGTCAATGCGTGTGATCAAACTACACCCATGATAAATTAAGGTCACCATTCTCACTAGGACTCATGAATGTTCACAAGATCTACTCTTGATGCTTGCCCCCTTTCAGACATCTTGGATCCCAATCACTTCTCATCTAGTAGCTCCTATGTTAGAAGTCTACTACCATGAAAGTATTACTAATCTTTTCTTCAACAATAGGACTATTTTATTCTCCTCCTAGAAAAATTTGTCTCTTGTTCTCTTGAGAAACAATGCATCAAAGCTTGCAACAATATCATGAATGTGAAATAGATTGCGGGAAACATTATCCAAAATATATAGGTAGCAAGCATTTTACCTTTGATTCTCCAATGGTGGAATAACCACTCTAAGGAAGTTGTTAGATATTTTATCCCCAATAATTCCTTCATTTTTAAGGCCATCATTACCACACATCATGGAATTCCTTTGCCATCCTCATTTGATATTTGCCATAACCTTCATTTTTTCCACCTTCAAAACATTTGACACCAACTCTCTAGTTTTCTCTATCATTTCCAAGTTTAAGGTACTAGGTTGGAGATAATGAAGATGATCACCAGTATGAACCATTATAGCTATCAATGTTTCTTCGTGTGGCATTACATAATAAAACACACATTAATAGATGTCAACACAAGATGCAGGTCTTTTGCAATAGCGGCACACAATTTTAGTGTCTAACACCACATTCATCAGCCCCAATGCTATCATTTTTTGTAAAGAGACTTTGAATAAAAATTTGTTGTATTTCTTACTATTAATAAGGAAAAATCATCTAGTGGCATTCCAAATCCCCCACACAATCACTTAACGTCATAGTACATTGGTTAGATATATTTGCTGTCAATTTTGCTCCATACCATCCAGTTGTCATTATAATTTTTTAAAGCTGAGTGGAAATTCCATTTCCAAAACAAGATTTCCATTGTACTGCCTTAGTATCTCTTTCATTTGAACCCTGTACTTGATGTTTGAGATCCTAGTTTTTAACAATGCTCATTGCCATCCATGTCCTAATGAGAAGATGCACTTTCTTCAATGATCCCTTTGCATCATTCAATAACATAAGTTATTAGCCTTAAGAATTAATAGATAAGAGGAAGAAGGCTTTGAAGCAAAAATGAGCTTACAAGGAGTTTACCATCTCTCACGGGTATATAATGAGAGTATTTCACTCCATTGATCACTCATTCTACAGATGCTTCCTCCACATCCATGCTACAAACAAGATGAGGATGTAAGAAGCAATACTCAAATAGGTTCATAGTAAGGAAGAGGTTGCAAGTGTAGGTGATGCACACACTTTCTTGTAGAGAAGAGAGCTAGCAATAAAAAGTGTTTGGAAGTAAGACTCATAGACAATTGCAAAGGTAGATGCATGTTGGTATCAAGCAAATAGGGACTAAGGAAGAAGAATAGAAATAGGAGTCAGAATATAGGCTACTTGAGCCAGAAGAAACTGTAAAGTCAAGTGCTTACTAGTACTGAAAAAACATGGGATGAAGAATATGGAGGAATGGAAATGGGAGAGAGAGTATTTTAAAAGAATTTAGCCCCCGTAAAACAACTACTTTGAGTTGTCCAAATACAAACAAAAGAGCCATTTAAAGAAAGGGAAGAAATCCAAGAGATCTATCTTATACATTCTTTTCAATTTACAAGGATTTCTATGTCATTAATTCTATTAGGGATGTGAGAGGAGGCATTTAGACTAGAAAGGGAAGAAATCCAAGAGGTATATCTTCTACATTCACCTGTATTTACAAAAAATTCTATGGGAAGTCATGTCCATAGTCCCACTCTATCACTCATCTCATTAATTCTATTATTGACGTGATTTACCTTTTCCTTTCCATCTCCTCTTCCTTGGCTACTACTCGATCTGCTCTCCCATTCCCTCAGCCCCTCAATCCCACCCATGTCTCCACTCACCCTCTATCTCTCCCAAATTGTCCCTCACCCCTCTCGATAACTTATCCCTTCATGCCCTCTTTCTATCTATTCTATGTCTTTTCAAACCCCCCAACCTAATCCCACCCTAATCTTGCTCATATCACCCAACCCCACCCCCACCCTAAACCTTGGAACTTAGCACCTCCCCCTGCCCCTCTACCATTCCCTTTTCTGCCATTGGCTACATGCCATCATTCCTTGCCACCCGTCAGCCCCCAACTGTGTGTCCTAGGTCCCTACTAGAGAGCACACCACAAATGACTAATTGCACACTAGATTTAGTTGAAAAGAATAAACATATACAAACCCCTTTAGGTTTTTCAATCCTTTTTGTTTTAGCGCTCTTTTGGGTTAATGCTATGCACATATGATAACATGATGTTGAGATGAATCCTCAACACCTTCCCTCAAGATCAACATCATGAAGTAGGCCTTCCCTTAAGATGATGAATCTGAGGAATCGAACAAGAACTGAGCATTCCATTCCATCACACCTGTTTAATACTAATGCCCTTCCTCTTTGTTAAACCAAGAGCTTGTTGGTGTTTCTCAAAAATCTCTCCATATCTGTCCAATGGCATCTTGTATATTTTGTGATGCATGTCAATATAGCCCTTGCTCCTAGAGGGGACCTCTCTCAAGGATTCACCTTTACCAAAAAAAAAATACCATGTGCATTCAAAAGGAGAGGTATTTTAATTCAACTTTTAGAAAAATTTAACAGGATTACAATAACAAGAAGGGTTTTTTAATTCAATTTTAGAAAAAAACCCATTAGTTTATAAGTAAAGAGGGGTGATTTTATTGGGGTAAAAATTTTAGTTGAGGGGATTTTTTAATACCCCTTGAATGCACATGATACATAGGGTTTCTTAGTAGTGCACCTCTCGAGAGACCCCTCGAGGGCCATATCGTCACTTATATGTTCTAAAAGTTTAATTGTATTTTTCTAGATGTATCTCCATCCAACCACCGCAGTGGGGTATTGGAGCTATTTTGGTCCCAAACGAAGGAAAATATAGTCGTACTTCACTATACTGGAATTTTAGTCCTTGTTGCAATCAATCTTAAATGAGGGCAAAAGTATTTCAAGCCACCGGGGTGACTGGAGGCTTGGTGGTCCCATCCAGATAATCAATTACAATTCATCAAGTAGACATCGAGAAAAAGATATTACATCTACATCCAACAATAGGTTTATATAAAAATTAACAACAATTTATACTGAGAGCCTCATGGAGCAAAAATTGGAAAAAGAACTTACATTTATAAAAACTCTGCAACTGCTGAGAGCCTTAGAGGCCAAAAGTAATTACATCTAGTGAGCATATTCACTAAGGCATTGTTGCTGAGTGGTTTACATCAAAATTAACAAGATTTTATATAGAGAGCCTTACGGAGCAAAAATTGAACAAAAGAGATTACATTTGTAAAAACTCAACAATTGCTGAGAGTCTTGGAGACCAAAAGATTGTATCTTGCGAGCCAAAAGATCGTTGAGAGCCTTAGATGATGGAGAGGGGCTGTGAAAATCAGAGAGACCGTTTCGAAGCCTCCATAGGGCCTGCAAATTCATAAATAGGAGGAAAATAAAAAAGAAACACATTTGGCTCGAAATAATCCCATTCCTTAGGACAAGCAAAATGGAGATTCCAAAGGAATTAACATCTGATCAAGGCAAATTTCCATGCGTCGTTGACGTTCATCTAACAAACATGCAGATGGTTGCCAACCCGATCGAGTGCTTTGGACAATCCAATCAAATCTCTTTCTTCTTCCGATTACGCTGTCCAATCGCCCACGACCACATCTAATCTTTGTCGTTATAATCACAATCACGGAGGTACTGTTCGTGTTGTTGTTCTGAGCATCTCTTGCAAATCCACCTTTGCACCATCAGTCATCCCGCTTTCTGTCAGTCAAAATTCGAGGCCGCTCAGGAGCTTGTCTTGTCTATTACTCCTAGGGACTCCCCCGAGCGCAGAAGCCATGGCGAATCCTGAAGGAGTCAATTTCATCACTGCCATGGCAGTGTCCGACGGCTTCATTCTCCTCTCCACTCTCTTCCACAGAACTGTCAATCACATCCTCAAGAAATGGAAGCAATCGAGCCGTAAGCTCGTTGCTCGCCCAACTCCATTAGCTACTACCGATACGTCGTACTTGAGCCTTAGTCCTCGTATAATTTCATATCCAAACCTTCTCCAAGCACCGAAACTGCAGCAGATATCAACAGTCGCCTCCCGTCCTCCCGCCTCAGTGTTGACGATCCCTCCATCAAGAAACGGCTTCACCTCCTCTCCATGTCTCTCTTCTCCCCTGCGTCGAATACAGGACATCAAGAGCAGAGTGTCAAGACAAAATACATTAATCCAAATCTGTAAACAATAATGCATAATAAGCGCATATTAGCACGCTCATTCAGTTGTTGTAATGCTCACGCAGTTGTAACTGATGCCTTCACTCTATTAGAGTGTTGGCTCCTTCAATAAACTTCACTCTCGTTTCCTGCATCTCCCGGTCTCGTCCCACTTTTCCATTCATTCCGATCTAGTATGCGCGTATACGTTCCTCTCTCCCTCTTCTTTGTACTCCACCTCTTCTCATGGTATCACTCGCTTGAGTGTTCGACCCCTGGTCCTTCTCTGATACACAACTTCATCACTTGCTTCAGTTTCTTCCCTAGTCCCACGAAATGGCCTCTTCCAGCACTGTCATAAAATGCCACTACGACATTGAAAGACTCAACAACTCCAACTATCGGTTGTGGGCAATCAAAATGGAGATGTTGCTGGTCCGCTCTGAACTTTGGGATGTCGTTGATGGAAGCTCGGTTAACCCTGGCGTAACTCTTCCTGCCATGCACAAGGCGTGGGAATTGGCAAATGCTAAGGCCAAATCCAATATCATTCTCCATTGTGGAGATACACAGGTACAACTCGTGCATGCACTCAAATCAGCAAAGAAAATCTGGGAAAAGCTCAAGAGCACGTATGATGATCAGGATATATCGACTCAAGTCAACGCACACAGGCGTCTCCTGAATCTCCAGTTGCATGAGTCAGACTCTGTCCTTGATTTCTTGTATCAATGGCAAACAGCCTTAGATGAAACCGTCAATGCCGGGCTGGTAATCTCCCCACTCCAACAAGTAACCATGCTCATCACGGCGTTGCCTGCATCATGGCGAGCGTTCATAACCACGCAGAGCTCTCTCACACAACTCACGCTTCCGACACTCTTAGGCATGATACTCCAAGAAGACCTCATGCGTCATCACACAGAATGCACGCCAAGAGCCAAACCGGACAAATGCACTCTTCATGCAAAGCAAGAATCCGAGGTTCCCTCGAAGACCTCGAAGGAGCTTTCAACACACAGGCTACGTTAACCCGGCTGGTACCTCGAGACAACAACAACCTCTACTTCCAACGCAAGCGGTACTCCATCAACAGTACTGAGGTTCCCTCGTTGGCCTTAACGCAAATTCCAGCGTCGCCCTCAATCATCTCGCCCTATGCGCCTCTACACCTCCTGTGCATTACTCAGCGGAGGGCGCCCGTCAAAGATGATCAAACCCATACCATGTGGAACCTGGACACCAGTGCGTCTCGCCACATGTTGTCTAAAAGACAGTAGTTCACCAACCTAATTCAGAAGTATGACGTGCCTCTCCCAGTGTACCTGGGTGACAACCGCTCCCTGGAAGCCGTTGGCCATGGCACAGTTGTCCTCCAATTAATCGATGCGCGCCACTTTGGACTGCGTAAGAACTTGATCTTTGTTGCCTCCTTCACAGCTCAAGGCTTTAACCTCGACTTCCAAGAATATCATTGCTTGATCAAACACAAAGACACTGGGTTTTGACCAGCCCAATGCAGACCAATTGATGGCCTCTACCCGATTGGGCACGGTCGCTCACCTCATCAAGACTAAACTGCTCAGGTTGTCAAAGCTGACACACGTCTGGCACCGCCGCTTAGAACACTTCAATTTCCAAGCCTTGTCTCGATTGGCGCGATCCCAATTGGTAACCGGCCTACAGACTCGTCTTTCAACACACGACCCATTCTGTGAGTCTTGTGTGCTAGGCAAACAACACTTGACAACCTTCTCTAGTCTTCACGGGACACGTGCCACCAGACTCCTCCAACTGGTGCAAACTCAATCGCTTGGGGGTTCAGTGTACTACATCATCTTTGTGGACGACTTTAGCTCCTACACCTATACGTATTTCCTCAAGCATAAAAGTGAAACACTTGAGAGATTCAAGGAGTACCACAAGATGGCAACAATGCAGACAGTGCACACGCTCCAGCTCCTCCGCACCGATGGTGGCGGTGAGTATTTCTCACATGCTTTTGATAAATATTGCAGAGATCAGGGAATAATTCACCAATCTTCAATTCCCGACACGCAGTCTCAAAATGGGATCTCTGAAAACAAAATACGCACACTCACCGAAGGTGGACGCACCCTACTTGCTGATTCAAAGCTTCCAAAGTCTTTTTGGAGCAAAGCCATGATGACAGCACCATATCTCCACAACATCGCAACTCTGTGTAGTAACACTGAGGGAACAACGCAGGTACCATTGTCGCCACAAACTGAATATGCTAACTCCTCAAGAGTTCGGAATAGATTGTGAATATCACAGGATGACATTTGCAGAAAGGAGGCCATTGCGCAGCATGGAGAATGCGAAATCAGGTGGATTTGGAGGAAGCGTGAATAACCATAAGACAAGTTCTGGTGAAGCCATCATCAGAAGCATGGAAGTTAGTAGCAAATGGGAATGAGAGAGGATTTTGGGATTAGACACAAGGCCAAATCCTCTCTCTCTCTCTCTCTCTCTCTCTCTCTCTCTCTTTCTTTCTCTCTCTCCATATATATATATATATATATATATCTATGTTCTTTCTTTTACTTTGTATCTGCTCTTATCTTTTGTCTTTAAAAACCCATTGTGTCTTTCGTTTACTAAATTAATAGGTTTTATGCTTTCGTTTAGTGTGTGCCTGTACTTATCTTTTATCTCTAAACCCATTGGGTCTGTCGTTTACTAAATTAATAGGTTTATGCTTTTTTATCTCTAAACCCATTGGGTCTTTCGTTTACTAAATTAATAGGTTTATGCTTTTGTTTACTTTGGATCTGTTCTCATCTTTTATCTCTAAAACCCATTGGATCTTTCCTTTACTTTAATAGGTTTATGCTGTCACTTAAACTAGTGAATTTTGTCTCTCTCTCTCTCTCTCTTCCCCCCCCTCTTCTTTATACCCCAATGGCATACCATCTCTATCCCATGCATTAAGTTTTTGTTTAAGGACTTGTTTAGGTGTCCATGCGTTAAATTTCTTTACATATCTGCTATGTGTGATTTTATGATCAAACACATTCCATTGATCAATTTTGAGGGATAATCATTTATGGAGTTAAAAATTCTCTAGCTTTTTCTAGAAATTTTACTTTCTAAAAATATTCTTCCCAAATCAAAAGTTCACTTTGTGGCACTATCATATTCACATAAAAATATTGTTTTTTCAATCTATACTTTTGCACCAACATGCAAGAATTTGAAATAATCCTATATTAGAAATTCTAGCTATGTCTAAGTTATTTGTTAATTTAATTATTTTTAATATTTTTCCTTGACGTTTTTCCTTGACATGATAAATTTATAAATCCATGAAAGGAGACTTAAATATTTCATGAAAATAACATTGTCACTCGCAATATGCACAAAATTTTTAAAACTTTTAATAAATAAAAAAAGACATGATGCCATAAGACCGAAGTTTTGTATTGAACCAAAGAGGTATAATAGCAATTATAGCTATTATTATATGATTACATTGAGAGATGTTACTCTCAGCTAGAGTCTTTATATCCAAAATGATATAGATTGAACATATGTTTATAATTTAAATTGTTGCTCTTAAAGAGCCTCAATTCGTGCCATCTGCATAATTTGACTCCCCATTGTCTTATTGCTCAATCTCATGACAGTCCCTTGCCAGGTGCCATCTGCATAATTTGACTCCCACTTGTCTTGCCAAGCCTTGCCCCTTGGGTGCATTGACTCCCCATTGTCTTATTGCTCAATGCAATAGTCCCTTGCCAGGTACCATCTGCATTAACTCCCTATTGTCTTGCTAAGCCTTGATCCTTGGGTGATATCCAGTGCAAAATACAGGTGCCATCTGCATTAACTCCCACAAGTTATCTTACTAAGCCTTGCCCCTTGGGTGCATTGACTCCCCATTGTCTTATTGCTCAATGTGATAGTCCCTTGCCAGGTGCCATCTGCATTAACTCCCTGTTGTCTTGGCAAGCCTTGACCCTTGGGTGACATCCAGTGCATATTTTGACTCTCATTTGACATAGGAGGTGATGGCTCTGATTATAATTATCTTGGATTGTCTTCTTGCCTAGTACCCAAATAAAATCCTTCAATGGACTTCAATACAAAGCTTTAATCATGGACATTCTTCATTTGCGATGTCTCCTTCTACTTCCTTCATGGCAAGCATCCTTAAAAATTCGTGTATATGCAAAATAGTTTGCTGTGGTATTTTTATTTTTCCTTCTACCTCATATCCCATGCGCTTCTTTGATTTCTTTGCCCTTGAATGCCAAGACACTATGATTGTCTCCGTCAAAACTTGAGAGACTGCTTCATCATTTGGGACCCACTCCTTCATTATACAATTAGTATACAATGTGTTGTTATCCATATTCTCCTTCTTGCCCTTTGGTTCATACCATACTGCTGTAAATGCTGTAGCTCTCCCTTGGTCATCTCTTTGCACATCAACTACTAATTTTGCAACCCAAAACTTCACATTCTCATATTCATCATCCGATGGCCGAACCACAACAAAACAATCGACCTCTATATCTACTTGTGGCATAAACTCTCTCTTCTTCGGTCCACAATATGGACGTGGGAGTAATGATACAAATTCATTTTCAAAGACTGGAGCTGGGTGCAAATCGTTATGAACATTTGGCCAAAACATATTGCATTCTTCCTTGACATCCTTTGAGCCTCGCATTCTCTCAAGGTCCTTTATTAAATTTCGTGTCTTGTTAATAACAGTGGTAGTGTGTTCTCTTCAATAGGCTTCGAATCAGGATATCTCCGGAGCATTTCCTCTTTGTATGTAATAAATGCTTTTAATCCTTCTATTTCACAGTTAGACCTCTCATTGAATTCTTGTATAGGAGCCCATGTTGGATACCTTTTCTTGCTAGGAATTAAAGTTAAGAGACTATAAGATTCTTCAGGTTCCCATTTTGTATCATGAGAATACTGTTGCCATTGCATTACGGGTTTTTCATCTTTAAAAAAAAAACGAAAGTAGTGTGGATTGGTATGACCTGTCAATGCATCACCACCCGTTTGTATGAAAGGTAGAATGAAGCTCTTCCAATCATACATTCTTTCGAGCCTCTCACATACTGTACTTTCCTTACGACCACCAACTTGCTTGCCACATCTTCTTACAAGTCATCTATTGTCTCCACATCCTTGCATTTAAGCTCCCTTGAGACTGTGCTAAAAACCTGATCGATATCCTCATGTGTATGCCCAACATACAAAAATCCACATTCGACCTCACTGAAGATTCGATGAGCAACTAGCATGGAGCAAAATGCAAACATGAGTACATTCTTATTTTCTCGCCAGCAATTATCAGCTTGTATTCTCAAAGTCAGTGGTAGGCGACCTTTTTATGAATGTACATTGTGAATTACCTTCATAATAGATGTTACAACTTGATTGCTATCATGTAGATGCAAGGAATCAATCCATATATCTACAAAGAACTTAATTCCATGCACTAACACTCCACATAGATGTGTCTTTA
The DNA here is from genome assembly GCF_047967505.1 of Dipteris shenzhenensis. NCBI lineage: Eukaryota > Viridiplantae > Streptophyta > Polypodiopsida > Gleicheniales > Dipteridaceae > Dipteris > Dipteris shenzhenensis. The sequence continues at coordinate 59,753,134 of NC_141597.1, read as the reverse complement.
AAAAGTGCTTTCCTTGTAATTTAGGTGGAGTGGCAACAAAACGAGGCAATGTTGTTGTATTCTGATCCATGCCATCTACAATAAGGTACATGTAGTCATCGGGATGCGAAATAGCTTGCTCCTTCCAAAATGCATATTTTTGTCTGGAATGTCGAATAAGGTCATGATGAGATTTTTGGTTTTTTTTGTATAATTCCCTTTGATTTGGACATATTGCACTCTCAATCGCTCGCTTTAAATCATCACAGACATTGCACTTTGACATTTTTTACCTCCTTGGGATTTTAACATATCCAAAGTTCTTCTTCCAAAGAGTATACAAAGTATGAGAAGAAGCTATGGCATCCCCTCTTTGCCTTTGCTTTTCTGCAATAGAATCAAATACTTCGAGCTTTGTCAAGCCCATTGGAAGGTGCATTTCAGTGATCGCATCACCGTTAGGGAGTTTGGTAGATATATGGGGTTGAGGTAAAGCATTTTCATGTATGAAGTCTTGCAAAATTGCTGCTGCCCTGACAGTTGAGATTCTTGATTTGGATCTTCCTCTATTACCGTGAATGCTAAATCTATTGCCGCCCTTTACCTTGGTGATAAATCCCAATATGTACCATGGGATAATCCAGTAATATTGCGATATGCCTTATTGCAAATCCTTTTTCCATTTACGAGAGGTTTTACCTTTTGTCTTGAACTTAGCCTTTTATTGCCATTCTTAAGAAAGCAAGAGAGACTTGTGAGAAGGTATTCATTTCTTTCGCTTCCTCTTCTTTGCCGCACGTGTTGAATAATCCTCTATTGATCTCATCCTCATTTTTAACATACTCTTAGGACCATTCAATGAATTCAATATTCTACGAGAGTATTGAGAACCTTGAAACTCTTCCACTCCTGAGAGAACATCACTCATTGGGACAGCTTGCATGGCTTTCACAAATCCACAAGCTTGATTGACACCAGGTTTGTTAATATGCATGAACTCATCCACACTTGACAAGACATCGCTATTGAAACCTTTGCCCTTCTCACTGTGCAAGAATTCATCCACCCCAGATAAGGCTTCGCTTCTAAACTCATTTTGTTTCTCGGAACCAATGAACTCATCCACTCCAGATAAGATGTCACTTCTATAATTGATTATATTGAAATCATCCACATTTGAAGTGATAGAGCCTGGCACATGGGCACGCTTTTTAGGTCCTTTGATATTGTAGTATACCTTGTCTTTATCATTGAAAACCATGTGCCTCTTTCTCATGTTTAAAAATTGCATGCTCCATCTCATATTCTTGCATACCTCATAGTAGGGATCACATAAGGATGTTATGTTATCAACCATACCATCATCAGTGACTTTTAAAATCCTCATCTGTGCAAATGACCATTGCTCCACTTGTTCAAATCCCAATACTTCACCTTCTGCTACAGTCTTATTTGCAAATGATCTCATTTGTAAAATGTCCCCTATAGTAAAATCCAAGGTGGTGCACTTTGTATTCTTGATAATGTCTGTTGCATAAGTCTCATCTTTGTCCCATGCTATAAATGATTTGTTGGATGTATTGTAGGGCATAACATCTCCAAGTGTTTCCATATCTCCACATTTATACTTTAGCTCAACATGTGCGCTAAGAATCTTTGATACAGTAACTGCCACCTTATCTTCGCCAAGTCTTCGAAAGTGGCAAACTGAATTGGGATCACTATCATGGATTGTAGCAAATGCAACTACTTCTCTTTTGCTACATAAAATCACATCCATCCCTAGAACAAAATCTATAGCCATCTCCTTTGTGAGAGTCCTTCGCAAGCAAGCTGTAGTAGCAACAATTACATAAATATTAGTCTCTTTTTAATAATCTACTCATTTATTATAATTTTTAATTAGTACTTAATTTATTGGTGGGAGAAGTTATCCGATCAAGTACTCATCTGATGGACATGCCAAGTTATCCTTTGCATGAGTCGATTGAGCATTAAATACTATTTTTGCTCTAGTGTCATGCACATCCATAAAAAAACACGCTACTAGGTATGTTATCCAATCAAGCACTTATGGGATGGGCGTGCCACTTTGCATGTAAGTCAATTCCACCTAGTTGAAGGTGTGTGCAAAGTATTGTGCCCATCGGATATGCTTTGCATTGTTGATCAAGCATAAAATACCGTTTTTGCCTTAGTGTCATGCACAACCATGAAAAAACACGGTCCTAAGTGTGTTAATCAAACAAGTACTTATTGGATGGAGGCTCCACTTTTCACGCAAGTCCGTTTCAACTAGGTTGAGATGCGTGCAAAGTATTGTCACCATCGGATATGCTCTGCATGGTCGATTAGACATTATACAACATTCTTCTCGTAGTGATCTGCACATCTGCAAAAAAACACACCCTTAGGTATGTTATCTGACCAAGTACTTATCGGATGGGTGTGCCTCTTTGAGAAAATTTCAATACCACCTAGGTTAAGGCGTAAGAAAAGTATTGTTCCCATCGGATATGCTTTGCATGGTCTATCGAGCATTAAATACCATTTTTGCCTTAGTGTTATGCACATCCATAAAAAAACACCCTGCTAGGTGTGTTATCCGATCAAGTACTTATGCGATGGGAATGCCACTTTGCATGTAAGTCAATTCCACCTGGTTGAAGGTGTGTGCAAAGTATTATGCCCATCGGATATGCTTTACATTGTGGATCAAGCATAAAACACCGTTTTTGCCTTAGTGTCATGCACAACCATATAAAAACACAGCCCTAGGTGTGTTATTCAAACAAGTACTTATATGATGGGGGCTCCACTTTGCACGCAAGACCGTTCAACTATGTTAAGGTGCGTGCAAAGTATTATCACCATCGGATATGCTTTGCATGGTCGATCACGCATTATACACCATTTTTTCCCGAGTGATATGCACATCCGCAAAAAAACACGCCCTTAGGTGTGTTATCTGACCAAGTACTTATCGGATGGGTGTGCCTCTTTGTGAACATTCCAATACCACCTAGGTTGAGGTGTACAAAAGTGTTGTGCCCATCGAATATCCTTTGCATGATCGATCGAGCAATAAATACCATTTTTGCTCTAGAGTCATGCACATCCGTAAAAAAACACGCTGCTAGGTATGTTATCTGATCAAGCACTTATGGGATTGGAGTGCCACTTTGCATGTAAGTCAATTCCACCTACTTGAAGGTGTGTGCAAAGTATTGTGCCCATCGGATATGCTTTGCATTGTCGATCAAGCATAAAACAACGTTTTTGCCTTAGTGTCATGCACAACCATGAAAAAACACGTTCCTAGGAGTGTTAATCAAACAAGTAGGAGGCTCCACTTTGCACGCAAGTTTGTTTCAACTATGTTGCAGTGCGTGCAAAGCATTGTCACCATCAGATATGATTTGCATGGTCGATCATGCATTATACATCGTTTTTTCCCTAGTGATATGCACATCCGCAAAAAAACACGCCCTTAGGTGTGTTATCTAACCAAGTACTTATCGGATGGGTGTGCATCTTTGAGAACATTTCAATACCACCTAGGTTGCAGTGTAAGAAAAGAATTGTGCCCATCGGATATCCTTTGCATGGTCGATCGAGCATTAAATACTATTTTTGCTCTAGTGTCATGCACATCCGTAAAAAACACACGCTGCTAGGTATGTTATCCGATCAAGCACTTATGGGATGGGTGTGCCACTTTGCATGTAAGTCAATTCCACCTATTTGAAGGTGTGTGCAAAGTATTGTGCCCATCGGATATGCTTTACATTGTCGATCAAGCATAAAACCCTGTTTTTGCCTTAGTGTCATGCACAACCATGAAAAAACACGGTCCTAAGTGTGTTAATCAAACAATTGCTTATCGGACGGGGGCTCCAGTTTGCACGCAAGTCTCTTTCAACTAGGTTGAGATGCGTGCAAAGTATTTTCACCATCGGATATGCTCTGCATGGTCGATTACGCATTATACAACGTTTTTCCCGTAGTGATATGCACATCTGCAAAAAAACATGCCCTTATGTATGTTATTTGACCAAGTACTTATCGGATGGGTGTGCCTCTTTGAGAACATTTCAATAACACCAAAGTTAAGGTGTACGAAAAGTATTGTGCCCATCAGATATGCTTTGCATGGCCGATCGAGCATTAAATACCATTTTTGCCTTAGTGTCATGCACATCCGTAAAAAAACACGCTGCTAGGTGTGTTATACGACCAAGTACTTATGCGATGGGAATGGCACTTTGCATGTAAGTCAATTCCACCTAGTTGAAGGTGTGTGCAAAGTATTGTGCCCATCGAATATGCTTTGCATTGTCGATCAAGCATAAAACGCCGTTTTTGCCTTAGTGTCATGCACAACCATATAAAAACATGGCCGTAGGTGTGCTATTCAAACAAGTACTGATCGGATGGGGGCTCCACTTTGCACGCAAGTCTGTTTCAACTACATTGAGGTGCGTGCAAAGTATTATCACCATCCGATCTGCTTTGCATGGTCGATCACGCATTATACACCATTTTTTTCCTAGTGATATGCACATCCGCAAAGAAACACGCCCTTAGGTGTGTTATATGACCAAGTACTTATCGGATGGGTGTGCCTCCTTGAGAACATTTCAATAGCACCTAGGTTGAGGTATAAGAAAAGTTTTGTGCCCATTGGATATCCTTTGCATGGTCGATCTAGCATTAAATACTATTTTTGCTCTAGTGTCATGCACATCTGTAAAAAAACACGCTACTAGGTATGTTATCCGATCAAGCACTTATGGGATGGGTGTGCCAATTGTATGTAAGTCAATTCCACATAGTTGAAGGTGTGTGCAAAGTATTGTGCCCTTTGGATATGCTTTGCATTGTCGATCAAGCATAAAACACCGTTTTTGCGTTAGTGTCATGCACAACCATATAAAAACACGGCTGTAGGTGTGTTATTCAAACAATTACTTATCGGATGGGAGCTCCACTTTGCATGCAAGTCCGTTTCAACTATGTTGAGGTGCGTGCAAAGTATTGTCACCATCGGATATGCTTTGCATGGTCGATCACGCATTATACACCATTTTTTCCCTAGTGATATGCACATCCGCAAAAAAACACGCCCTTAGGTGTGTTATCTGACCAAGTACTTATCGGATGGGTGTGCCTCTTTGAGAACATTTTAATACCACCTAGGTTGAGGTGCACGAAAAGTGTTGTGCCCATCGGATATCCTTTGCATGGTCGATCCAGCATTAAATACTATTTTTGCTCTAGTGTCATGCACATCCGTAAAAAAACACGCTCCTAGGTATGTTATCCAATCAAGCACTTATGGGATGGGTGTGCCACTTTGCATGTAAGTCAATTCCACCTAGTTGAAGGGGTGTGCAAAGTATTGTGCCCATCAGATATGCTTTGAATTGTCAATCAAGCATAAAACACCGTTTTTGCCTTAGTGTCATGCACAACCAAGAAAAAACACTGTCCTAGGTGTGTTATTCAAACAAGTACTGATCATATGGGGGCTCCACTTTGCACCCAAGTCCGTTTCAACTACGTTGAGGTGCGTGCAAAGTATTGTCACCATCGGTTATGCTTTGCATGGTCGAATACGCATTATACACCATTTTTTCTCTAGTGATATGCACATCCGCAAAAAAACACGCCTGTAGGTGTGTTAACTGACCACTTGTACTTATCGGATGGGTGTGCCTCTTTGAGAACATTTAAATACCACCTAGGTTGAGGCGTACGAAAAGTGTTGTGCCCATCGGATATCCTTTTGCATGGTCGATCGAGCATTAAATACTATTTTTGCCTGTGTCATGCACATCCGTAAAAAAACACGCTGCTAGGTATGTTATCCAATCAAGCACTTATGGGATGGGAGTGCCACTTTGCATGTAAGTCAATTCCACCTAGTTGAAGGTGTGTGCAAAGTATTGTGCCCATCGGATATGCTTTGCATTGTCGATCAAGCATAAAACACCGTTTTTGCCTTAGTGTCATGCACAACCATGAGAAAACACGGTCCTAGGTGTGTTAATCAAACAAGTACTTATTGGATGGAGGCTCCACTTTGCACGCAAGTGCGTTTCAACTACCTTGAGGTGTGTGCAAAGTATTGCCACCATCAGATATGCTTTGCATGGTCGATCATGCATTATACACCGTTTTTTCCCTACTGATATGCACATCCGGAAAAAAACACACCCTTAGGTGTGTTATCTGACCAAGTACTTATCGGATGGGTGTGCCTCTTTGAGAACATTTCAATACCACCTAGATTGTAGTGTAGGAAAAGTATTGTGCCCACCGGATATCCTTTGCATGGTGGATCGAGCATTAAATACTATTTTTGCTCTAGTGTCATGCACATCCGTAAAAAAAACACACTGCTAGGTATGTTATCCGATCAAGCACTTATGGGATGGGTGTGCCACTTTGCATGTAAGTCAATTCCACCTAGTTGAAGGTGTGTGCAAAGTATTGAGCCCATCGGATATGCTTTGCATTGTCGATCAAGCATAAAACAACGTTTTTGCCTTAGTGTCATGCACAACCATGAAAAAACACGGTCCCAAGTGTGTTAATCAAACAAGTACTTATCGGATGGGGGCTCCAGTTTGCACGCAAGTCCATTTCAACAATTTTGGGATGCATGCAAAGTATTGTCACCATCAGATATGCTCTGCATGGTCGATGACACATTATACAACATTTTTCCCGTAGTGATATGCACATCCGTAAAAAGACATGCCCTTAGGTATGTTATCTAACCAAGTACTTATCGGATGGGTGTGACTCTTTGAGAGAATTTCAATACCACCTAGGTTGAGGCGTAGGAAAAGTATTGTGCCCATCGGATATCCTTTGCATGATCGATCAAGCAATAAATACCATTTTTGCCTTAGTGTCATGCACATCCGTAAAAAAACACGCTGCTAGGTGTGTTATCCGATCAAGCACTTATGGGATGGGAGTGCCACTTTGCATGTAAGTCAATTCCACCTACTTGAAGGTGTGTGCAAAATATTGTGCCCATCGGATATGCTTTGCATTGTCGATCAAGCATAAAACAACGTTTTTGCCTTAGTGTCATGCACAACTATGAAAAAACACGGTCCTTGGTGTGTTAATCAAACAAGTACTTATCGGATGGTTGCTCCACTTTGCACGCAAGTCCGTTTCAACTATGTTGAGGTGCGCGCAAAGTATTCTCACCATCAGATATGATTTGCATGGTCGATCACGCATTATACACCGTTTTTTCCCTAGTGATATGCACATCCACAACAAAACACGCCCTTAGGTGTGTTATCTGACCAAGTACTTATCGGATGGGTGGGCCTCTTTGAGAACATTTCAATACCACCTAGATTGCGGTGTAGGAAAAGTGTTGTGCCCATCGAATATCCTTTGCATGGTTGATCGAGCATTAAATACTATTTTTGCTCTAGTGTCATGCACATCCGTAAAAAAAACACGCTGCTAGCTATGTTATCCGATCAAGCACTTATGGTATGGGTGTGCCACTTTCCATGTAAGTCAATTCCACCTACTTGAAGGTGTGTGCAAAGTATTGTGCCCATCGGATATGCTTTGCATTGTCGATCAAGCATAAAACACCGTTTTTGCCTTAGTGTCATGCACAACCATGAAAAATTACGTTCCTAAGTGTGTTAATCAAACAAGTACTTATCGGATGGGGGCTCCAATTTGCATGCAAGTGAGGTGTGTGCAAAGTATTGTCACCATCGGATATGCTCTACATGGTCGATTATGCATTATACAACGTTTTTCCCATAGTGATATGCACATCCACAAAAAAACATGCCCTTAGGTATGTTATCTGACCAAGTACTTATCGGATGGGTGTGCCTCTTTGAGAAAATTTTAATACCACGTAGGTTAAGGTGTAGGAAAAGTATTGTGCCCATTGGATATGCTTTGCATGGTCGATCGAGCACCACTTTGTATGTAAGTCAATACGACCTACGTTGAGGTGTGTACAAAGTTTTGTGCCCATCGGAGAATTGTAGATGCGATAATATTAGAAAATTCTTGGTATGTGTATATATGTGTGTGTGGCAAACAATTTTGATATAACAAAGTAAACACCTAGTGCACAAATTATGCACTTCATACCTTGAGTAAATAAGCTTGTTGATGAGGATAAATACGCCCTTGAATAAAAGCACAGTTGTTGTATGACCACAATAGGATCGCTTTGACACCTGTGATTTTGCCCACATGTAAGTTTGCAAATAGTATAAAAAATCATATAATAATATATTAATAGTTTGCAAATGTGTATAGCAAGTGAGTAATGGGAAGTGGAAGTGGGAGTGAGGAGGGAGGAGTGGAGTGGGAGAGGGAAGTAATAGGGGTGTATGATAATAAGTATAAAAAATAGTATAATAATATATTAATAGTTTTCAAATGGCAAGTGAGTAATGGGAAGTGGAAGTGAGAGTGGGGAGGGAAGAATGGAATGGGAGAGGGGAAGGTAATAGGGGAGTAGGATAATAAGGGAGTGAATTGAGTGAGGGGAGTTAATAGGGGATGAAAAAGAGGAGGGTGAGATGGGGAAATATGGGATTTTGGGAAATGGGAGGAGTATGGGACGTGGTGGAAATGTGGGATGGGAGTGGTGGTAATGGGGGAGGAAGAAGAAATGGATGGGG